>NC_134951.1:118319087-118919087 GCF_965638725.1 Aptenodytes patagonicus
GCAGCTGCTGATGCAAGGTCTTAATTTCTGGCGTGATTTATTTAACTTTTTCCTTCTCTGGTGTTCATGGAGCAGCTGCAGACTGAGTGGGTCTTCATGCAAGGGAATGAGTACTCCTGCAGGAACGCGCCAGGGAGCCAGCAGCTACTAAAAAGGCAAGATAATTAACCCTCTTTTCCAAAGCATCCGGGATCCAGGAATACAAATTAGTCCTTGCAGGGGCAGTATAGCAGTATTCACAACAAAACACTGAAATGGGCTTTGTAGCATGGGGGATGGCTGAGTTTGGCAGTTGCTGCAGAATACAGGATGTAATTATTCAATTTCATATAAGCCATTACGTGTTTGTTCATTTTCTCTTGCCACCTTCTTTCCATTTGTGGTCTCATCCTTCTTCAAGCTAGTAAGAAAATTAAATTGCAGATATTTGTGCCTCACTCAAATTTAAGTGGGTAGTAGTCAAATAAGTCCCCAGAAGTTATTAGTTGGAGTGCTTGCTTACTAAAACTCTCCTCTCCTGAATTTTCTGTCACTTAAGCTGTTAATACAGCAGACTTTGGATATTTCAGGAAGCACAATTTGTATTAGTTGGTGCTTTCTCTATCATCTAAGTGTAAACTTCTGGCCATTTTAAACTTAATGGCACAGATGCAGGGATTTGCATGCAATATAGATTGTGCTTTTATTTTCTCTTCTATTAACCACAGCACTGGAACTGCTAAATCAGATTAAACCAGTGGGCTTTAGAAAAGCATCCTGTCAAAAGGCTTCAGGAGAATGTCTAAGAAATAGCCTGGTCAGACAGTGACCTGGGTAATTTTTTTTGAAGTTACTCCATGGCTTCTGTCTGAAACATGGTAACCTAAAACTTCACTTTAAGGTGGGAATCGCACTCGCTGAGCTTTTAATTCTTACTTACCGACCTTCTTCAGGGGTGCTTTAAATTCAAAACAAACTCCTGAGTTCGAGGATAGAGCTCAAACTGGAATATTTTAGTTATACTTAAATATGTTCCTCTTGCTCAATAATTCTCTGGAGGTTTTTCATTTTTTTTGTTGCTATGTATACAAAGACTTGTCTGTGCCTTTTTAAGGATCCTTTTTGTGCCTCTAACTCTTCCTTTTTGTGTCCTTTTAATGTGAAGCAATGAGAACTAACCGCAGGATTTCAGATTAGGACTGTGCTATTGACTTATTTCAAAGCATTTCAGAGTAACGTGTTCTCTAGTCTTACTGCCCACAAAGGGGGCTTAATGCAGTTTCATCAATCCATTTTATAGCAGTGCTTTCACGGAATTCGGATTAACCTCGTGCTATCCCCTGTGCAGAAAAGGTCCTGTTTTACGCTGGTGTAAATTGCGGCTAGGCCAGCCTCGGTTGGGTGCGGTGCAGTGGAGGATCACACTGCAGGCAGCCAGGGAAGACAAACATATCCGATTCATTTGCCAGGCCTCAGAGGACATTGGAGATGGGAAGTAATTCCGAGACAGCATCCAGGTATGCACCCAGGTGGGTGCTTACCAAGGACTGCTCCTTGCCGGCTGAAGTCATTGCCCACGATTTGCCTGATGATCTCCAGGTCAGATTGTCTTCATTTTGGTGAATTCCACCCCAAGACCAGTCATTGCTGAAGCTCAATCCCAGGCCGAGCACTTCTGAATGCAACGTTCTCCTTGCTCCATCTAATAATAAAAAAACCCCTACCCTAATAGTCTAAAGGACAAGTTTCTCTCTATGAAGAGAAATAAGGTGATAATACTTCCCCGTGTCTTTCAGGATACGGACCCCAAGTTCACAGCTAAGTGTGACCCTGCTCATCTTGCTTTCTCCAGCATAGACTCTAACACACCGTTTGTGTTGGAGTGTTGCTTCAACCTGCCCCTGCCATTACCTCCAGCATCTGCATCTTTGATGACCCTGTCATTGCAAAAAAAGAAATGGAGCTCTTCCTTTATTTTATCTCCCAAAGCTTCCAAACAAAGCTTGTTCATCTGTCTGTTTTCTGCATGTTTTGAAACTTCATAAGAAATAGCGCAGGGATATTTGGGTATGCAGGGACAACAGAAGCTAATCCTCTTTTAGGCTGGCAGGAAGGAATGAGTGGTAGCTCCTGTCCTGAGACTGCTAGCACAACCTCCCATGTCTTATTGCTGAAAACAGACTCAGCTTTCCAGGAACTCTGCTTTGTAGACCTTTCTGGAGAATGCCCGGCTAAGGATAAACCTCCTTTCATACTGAGGACAGAGCAGTTCAGAAACTCTGATGGCATGAATTCATCTACGGTATGTATGTGGGGTCAGGCTTTATGTTCCAAGGTGACAGTTGCTTCTTTCTTGTAGCATGCTGCCATCCTAAAAGCCTTGGCAGGAGACCTACCTCCAATAAGCTGCTCATAGCTGACCAGTGTTTGAGAGGGGCTAGGCTTTAAACTGCTTTTGAAGCAGTCACTTTCCATGTGAAGCTGCTCTTAAGTCATTTTGCAAGCAGTTATGCTGCTTCTATCTTGTACTCCTCCTGAGGTGCTGATATTCCCCATTTCCCCAGTCATTGTGTGACTGCCCGTACCCTGTATTGGCCTGGTTCCTATTAAAGACCATGAAGATCAGTGTTCCTAACAGCGTCATCCTCTTGTGTGCCTGCTTTGAGTTGTGTATGAGGTTTGAGCTTAGGTCTGCCAGCTGGGAGGTTAGCTCTTGAACCAAGGAGGGTGGGAGTCTGCCCTGACAACAGCAAAGCCCTGAAAACAAATTGCCCAGAGCTCCTAGTTTCGCTAGTAGTTCAGAAACTTGTCTACACTTGTCCTTGCAGCTCGGTGAAGAGTCTTATTTACCTTTTGCAAAATGCACTGCCAATAACCCTGAATCAGCTTTGTAGCTAGGGCTATGCAACACAGAGACCAAGCTGATAACCACTGCATTTTGCTTTGTGTCCTTTCCAAGTACAGACCAAGTTTCACTGCTGAGATCTGAGGAAACGGCAGGTGGAGAGGCTTGACGCTGTGTTCACCTGGGAGATACTTTTCTTATTTTCTCTGTTAACAGGGAGCTGACCAAAGGAGCAAGAGAAACATGAGCACACCTTTGGCTCCTGGTTGTGCCAACAGTACAGATTAACCACAAATGTCTGTGCTGCTGGCCTGTAAAGCAGAGAAGCTTTCAGAGCAAGGCTGGTTGAGTTTTTACAGACAGGTGTCTGGTAGATTGATTGCTGTAAAAATGGAATTTTTTCATGCTATTTAGGTAGCTTTGGGCTTGGTACAAGGTAGCTCTGTGCACCTGGCTTGCATATGATGAATGCATGAGGCCCAAAATCTTTGACTTCCTTGTTTTCTTGCCAGTTCTTCCTGGTTTACTAGTGGAGTGGTGAAATAGAGCAGCTTGCCCCTGCAGTGTGCCCATGCAGCTTGCTTGACCTTGGGGATTGCATTGGTCCTCACTGGCCCAGCCAACGTGCCTGCCCTTGTCCTCACACAAGTCCGCACTTCGCAGGGGAATGTCACTGGACTGGTGGTTGCATTGCGTGGAGCTGAGGCTGTGTGAATAACCTGCCCGTGCATAGATTTTGCCTGCTGGGCTGCGTGGGGCCAGGAGATAATGGTTTCTGCCAGGAATCTGGTGAGAGTGAGGAGGTGAGGATAGTGGGCAGCTTATTGCCGCAAAGGCATTCTTCTACTACTTCTCTGCAGACCTTTCACAACAGACTTCTGCCTCTCCTCCTTCTGGTTCCTTTCAGGGCCTGTGGTTCTGCCTATAAATAAAGGATACAATATTTAATAAAGAGGCTGCAAAAATGGCTTTAGATGGTGTGTAGTCCCGAATTCCCTTTGTGCCAGGCACAGCCCAGCTGATACAATCCTGGGTTGCCCTGTTTATCTGAAATACAAAAGGCTGCTGCGGAGGAATGGGCAGGGTCCCAAGTGGGTCCTGTTCAGGACCAAGCACCTGCAGCTCTGCTGTTGTCAGGCTTCTGCAGCATTTTAACTGATTTGCCTCTCTGGACTAGACACCTGATCATCTGAAATGCTTCCTGGTACCCACTCCTCAACTTACTTTTCCTGCTTCAACTGACTATCTCAAAATAGCAGGCATAGATTTTATTTATTTATTTAATTATTATTTCCTCTGTGTCTGCTCTCGCCTTCCTTCTCTCCCTATGGTGGGCTGAGTTAACAGGGAGGAAGTTCCCTTGTGGGCCTGTCCTGACTACCAGCAAAGGTGGGCCACTGCTTCCCAGGGCTAAGGGTCACTTGCTGCAAGGCAAATGGCTGACACTGTCTTCTTGCTTGTGTGTTCATGTGGCACTGAAGGCCAGCTGGAGCAAGAGAACGTTGCATTCAGAAGTGCTCGGCCTGGGATTGAGCTTCAGCAATGACTGGTCTTGGGGTGGAATTCACCAAAATGAAGACAATCTGACCTGGAGATCATCAGGCAAATCGTGGGCAATGACTTCAGCCGGCAAGGAGCAGTCCTTGGTAAGCACCCACCTGGGTGCATACCTGGATGCTGTCTCGGAATTACTTCCCATCTCCAATGTCCTCTGAGGCCTGGCAAATGAATCGGATATGTTTGTCTTCCCTGGCTGCCTGCAGTGTGATCCTCCACTGCACCGCACCCAACCGAGGCTGGCCTAGCCGCAATTTACACCAGCGTAAAACAGGACCTTTTCTGCACAGGGGATAGCACGAGGTTAATCCGAATTCCGTGAAAGCACTGCTATAAAATGGATTGATGAAACTGCATTAAGCCCCCTTGTGGGCACAATTCCAGACTGAAGGAAGCGAAGCCAAATACAGGCCACTCGAGCAATGAAAAGACATGTGTGAGTGGGGTGCATGTCCCATCTTCGTGCCCTTGGAAACGCATCAGAAGGGCTATTTTAGCCTAGTAATAAAGTTGCTGTCTGTGCGTTGCTGTAACTGCTCTTCTAGTGGCCACGTGGATCCTTCTGTGTTCTACTCCCCCCCCCCCTCTTCCCACCTGTGCACGTGCTGCCTCTCCTCAGCCTCTGTTGCTCAAGGAATTGCAAATAAAATGCCTCTTTTGGCTCCTGCTACCTTTGTGCCAATCTCACCTTGGCTCATGCTGCCGTGTGCTGGGACTTGTACGGCCTTTCCCTCTTGCCCTTGGGGCTTTTCACTGCACCAATTGCAGCCTACATTGTCTCCCTGGGATGTCTCTTGGCTTATGCTCAAGCCCCTCTTGGGCTACGGATGGAAGATGCACAAAACAACCTGCGAGTTCCCAGTGGAGAAAACAGCCTTGACCTGCGGCAGCTGGGATTCAGCAGGCTTCCTCCTGCCAGGTAGAAAATCAGGGACATCTTGATCAACTGAACTTTTGAAGCATGTGACCGGGAGAATTAGGACACAGAAGCCACTACTTTATTTCTCTGTTAGCGTCTCTGGGTGGACAAATCAGGCTTTGGGTCCCTCTAGTGCTTCAAAAGGGGCAGGGGCTGGGGCAATGGGTACTGCTGTTTCCTCCCCCAGGTCCGGGCTGGGGGCTCCCTGGGGCTGTGCTGGCAGGGAGAGCTGAGCAGAGCCTGCCCTGCTGGCAGGAGACAGCAGGTGGCAGCAGGAAATTCAGGTCCCTTTGCTCTTGAGTTCAGTGCCAGGGACTGTGTGTGGTGACTTCTCCCTGGCACTTCACCTGTGGGCAGGAAGGAGTCTGCAGCCCAAGGCTGGCTGCTGAACTGGGGACAGTTAAATCTTGCACAAACTCTGTCTTAAGTAGGTTTTACACTGCTTTTCGTTTGTGCTCGTAAGCTGTTTGAGGTCATGGGATGCTATCCTGCAGCATCTACACTGTATCACCAGCAGGGACATACAAAGCTAGACATGCAAAAGGACTTCCAGGTGCTTGAGTTTGGACTGTCTTATTCACTAGGATGGCTGCTCCAGCTCGTGCGGCGCAATTTGCTGAGACATCTGTGACTGAGGAGAGAGACTGTGTAGAGCGTGCCAAGGGTAGCAAGCATGTATGTTGCTGAATACAACTATGCTTTAGAGAGGGCAGTGTGTAAGGTTGTTTCCATCCTTGCCTTTTAATCCTCTCTGGGTTACCCAGAAATGTCCAAGTTGGAAAACTCGATGTCTGAATCTCTCCTGCAGTCTTGCCAGCTCTGGGGTGTGAGCTAAGACATCTCTGCAACTCCTCTCCTAAGAGCAGCATTGCAAAAGAGCTCCACTGGATAACCCAGAAACCTGGATTTGATTCCACTTGTGTAAGCAATTTAATCTATCAGGCAAGGGAGGATATTTCATCCCTCTTCCTTGAGGGAGCTGATGTGCTTCCAAACATGCACAAATGCCCTTGATACTTCAATAATAATGGATAAAAGGCAGCCTGGCTTAGGAAGAAGAGATCTCACAACACAAACATGATTGCTTCCACTGGGGACAGAATAGAAAAGAATCCAACAGCCAAAGGCATGAGCAGTGCCTACAATGGCCCGGGACCTCTGAGGAGTATTTGTTAAATATATGCAAAGAGGTGTGGTGAGAAGCCTGAGAAAACTGGCTGTCACAGTGGCACAGATGGAGCCCAGAAGAGATCAGGGTCCCCCGTGGGGCAAGACATCTGCCTCAGGGGGCTCACAAAAGGGATGCAGGGAGCCTGCAGGTTTACCTGGAGGGGGTGGGACTGGGTCTCATTCCCTTTCCTCCTGGTTTTCCTCCAGGCTCTGCCTGTCCTACTTAATCAGGGCAGGGACACCTGGGAAGTAATGACAGAGATGGAGTTTTGTCTGCCTCCCTGGCTCCTGCGCTGGCTGTTGGATTGTCCTGCTCCTGAGCCATGCCCTGTGGGCTCTGCCTGGAGCTCATCCCCATGCAGGGAGCAGCAAGCCCTGCCTGCCTGCCTGATGAGCTCTCTGGTAGCTTTTTTTCAAGGAGGAAGGAGGCCTGTATCGTAATGATGGGCTACAGAAGGAAAACACGGGTGAGGGAGAAGCATTAACACTGGTGGAGACTGCCTTGGGCCAGAGCAGGAGCCTGGCAAAGGCTTGGTCCTGCCAGCCGCGTGCTGTCAAGCTCTGGCTGGTCTCTGCATTCCCTAGCATTATCTTCACTCCTGGCAATGAATGGGGCCAGCTTCAAACTTGGAGCCAGATCTCTTATACCCAAAAGAAAACAGTTGTTTTGATACCAAATAAACCATGTTGGTTATTCTGGGGAAATTTCCACCTTCTTTTTGTTTTCCATCCTCATTACATGTAACAAAAATTGGCTTTAAACAGGGTTTCAGAACAGGAATGGTGCAGCAGTTGTACAGCAGCTGCATAGTACAGTGAATAATTGAGCCCATTGGAAAGCTGTTCCTTTGCCCTCCCTCCTTGGCTTCAGCCAGGGCTTGCTGCTACTCTGCTTTCCTTCTGGATTTGCTCTTTTTTGGTTTTCCTTCTTGTCTGTGCTCCCTTCTTTCAGGCCAGGGCACGTGTTTTCCAAGGGTCAGCCTAGAGCCAGAGGTCACAGTCGCTTCGGTGTTTAACCTTGGCTATGGATTTTGTAACTCTCAGGGGAAAAGAAGAACCAACCTCAGTTTGGCATTTCTAGTAACCCTCTGCCTCCAGGTTGTGAGAGCCCCTCAGTCTGTCTCTTGCACAAGCTGCCTGAGTGCTCTGGGGCTGCTCGCTGTGCTGCCCTTGCTGTCTCGCTGGGGATAGGAATAAACTGAAAGTGCCGGGCAGCTGCCAGCATCCCCACTCCCCAGGCAGTTGTGCCACGCAGCAAACACTGTGACATTTGTCCTACTGGCCTGGGCGAGATGCAGGGCCTGGGGTCTCAACCTTTTCTGTGCCAGGACACCTCCAATACTTGTGACTCGGTGAACACCCCCTGCCATGCAATGTGGCAGGTTGTCCTTAAGGGTTAAAGCATTGCTGGATCAGCGTGATCAGATGGCAAAAGCAACTGTGAGCTCCTGCCCTTTGAGCAGGGTAGAAACTCCCAATCACAGACAGCCGGAGGAGCAGCCTGGTAAACACAGCCATATGAATATGTGATAAGGGAGCACTTGCACCTAGACACACTCCTTGGGCAAACCCTTTGCCCAGAGCTGTTAAATACCCTGCTGTATAGTGAGTGTGCTGCAATCCCTAACCCCCAGCCTCCTGTGCTTGCAGCGTGACCCCAAGCTGCCTCCCTTTGAGGTTTGCTGCCAGCTCTGGTTTGCTATGGAGGCAAAGTCCAAAGGCATCTCTTGCATCACACCAGAGGGGGTGACAGCCAGGCAGGGGCTGTCTCTGCCAGCAGGAGCACTGCAGGCCCCAGGAGAATGATTGGGTGCTGTGGCACTGGCTCACTCGCTTGCAGCGAAAGCAGGCATAGCCATGACAGCTTCAGCCACAGTCCGTGCATTCCTGTACCGTTAGTGCATTCAAACTGTGTCCTTGCTTAGCTTGGCTCCTTCAGAAGCTGATCCAAGCCAGATACCTTGCTGCCCAGCTGGAGCAGAGCTCTCGCACTCCAGGAAGGCTGAGCAGCCCCCAGCCCACCCGCCAGCAGCAGCACACCAGGATACAGCCCAAGCCTGCTTTGTGCTGCAAAGCACCAAGCATGCACGCGAGGCTTTTAAAATCCAACGACCAGCTCCAAAGCAATTCCCTGTTGCCTGTAAATGAAGGACACTAGCTTTGCAAAATCAAAATATTCCTAGCAAGCCAAAGCTGCTTCCTCCAGCTGAGATTTGACTCGCCCAAGGGGAGGGTAGTTTGCCTTTGAAACAGCCAAAATGTTTTCTGCATTGAAGGCCCAGCTCACCTCTCGGTGAAAGCACTGACAGCTTGTGCCACCTATTTATAAGGCAGCTTTAGAGTTAATTGTTTATGTAACCTATTAAAAATATATTCATTCATCCTTTTATTCTTTTCTTCCCTGCCATAGAAATCCATAAGGCATGGTTTCAGGTGAGCTTTGGTAGCTGGTTGCTGCTGCAGGGTGCAGAGGGGTCAGGCATGGTGATGGCTCACGGACTCTGCATCCCTCCGTGTTGCTCGCTGGGCATTGCAGGAGCATCCCTACGCCTCACTGCGTATCATCTCCCAACGCTGGCACACGCAAACCTCAGGCTCAGTAATGCAGCACCCTGCTCCTCAGAGAGCATCATGCCTCTTTAGCCCCCTCGTTAATGGTTAGACTTAATTACATTGCAGCAGCTGGCTCCCCTGCCCAGTTGTGGAAAGAGTCACGAATTTTAAATACTGGATATTCTGATCTTACCCTCTGAACCTATTTTTGCTGTGGCTGTTGGTAAACCGCACTCCTGAGCTCAGGCTGCTGCAAAATCCTCTATGGACTGCTGCATCCCCGAGCAGGTACGTCTTACTAAGTTGTACAAGAACAGTGTTTGATGTAAGTTGGCATGTATGGCTGAAGGCAGGAGGCTGATTTCAGCTCAGCTTGGTGTAGAATTGCCGCCCAATTTATCATGGACTCATAAAAGTGCTGGTGGGAAGGGGCCTGTGGAGGTCTCTGATCCAACCAACCCTTGGAGCAGGACTGTTGCCAATGCCAGGTCAGAGCAGCTGGGGCTCTGCAGAGCTAAGGCTGAAAAACTTCCAAGGATGGAGACCCCTCCTCTTTGGGTACATGTCCCAGGGCTGCACCACCCTTCCGGGGAAGGAGTTTTTCCTAACGCCCTACCTGAACTGGCCAGGCTGCAATCTCTGCCTCTTGCTTCATGTTATATTGTCTTGACCTACTGGAAAGACTTTGGCTCCATCCTCCCTGTATCTGCCCTCCAAGTCACTGTAGACTTTTGCTAAATCGCCCCAACCTCCTCTCCTTCCCAACTAACCAAGCCAGCCCGTCTCCACCTCTCCCTGTAGGCAGTGTCTCCTGACCTCAACCAGCCTGGTGACCCTGCTGGGTCTTCTCCAGCTTCTCAGCAGATCCATGCTCATCCTGGAGGGGCTGTTCACAGCCACCAAGATCTGCTGAAAGGAGGGTGCTTAGAGCCGGGGCAGGCTGAAGTCAAGCTCAGAAACAAGCCCCTTGTTGCGCCTGCTCAAATAAAGCTTCAGGAGAACCTGGTTTTGACTGATTTCTGAATAAGATGGGTCTGAACTAACTGGCAAGTGCCCAGCAGTGATAAGCAAGGCCCATGCCTGTCTCCTTACAACATTGCAGCATCCTTCTGACCGCTGAGGGCTATAGGGCACTGCCCTGAATTGTCTCCTCAGCCGTATGAAGGAGCATCTTCCTGGGAGCAACACAGTTTGGAGACATCACCAGCACAAGGCTGATGTGCCCCGAGCTCCAGACTGTGTGGGGCTCTCCAGAGCAGCAGGCACCTCTCCACTGCCTCCTGGGCACTGCCCACCCCTGGTGAGGCAGGTCCAAGGGGCTCAGCTGCTCCCGGAACCCAGAGGCAGTGTGGCTGGACCTCAGGGGAGCTGTTGGAGCTGGCTTGACCTGCCCAGGGCCAGCTCATCCATCTTCACCTTACCGGCACAGCTCATCCTGACATGGAGAGGCAAGTGTCGTGCTTTATTTAGGTGGATGCCAGGGAGCAGGGGGGCTTTGCAGCGTCAGCCTGGGCATTTTGGCAGGGTCTGGGCTCCACACCTGAGCCCTTGGTGGGTCATTAGGCTCCCTCCTCTTCTCCCCTCCATGGGACTGGTACGTGCTGGGCAGCCCGTTCCTGCCCAGAGCTACCTGGTCCCCACTGATCACTCCTCTCTGAAGGATGGCATCAGATGCCGAAGGCTGCTCCCCCGAGGTCTGAAAGATTAGACTGGAAGTGTTCTGGGTGGGAAATGTCCTAGGGCTGAGGTCAGGGACAAAAATGTCACGTCTGCCCTGCTCTGTTATACAGTCCACTGTTAAGTAATCACTTGGGGTCACTGCGCCTGCCAGGTGGCTGTGGCTGGCGGTGGGGCTGCCTGGAAAACAGGCTGTGGTTTGCAGGACCACTATCCCCTGGACAAGAAGAAGAAGGAAAAGCAGTTACGTGCTTTCAGGCAGTCCCATGCTCGGACCCTTCCCAGCCCTGGGGTTCCTCATTGCAAGGTGCTTTTTGGTGACAGAGGCACCAGCCTCGCAAGGGCACAACCTATTTGTAAAGCCAGTGGCCCAATGTTCACAGTGGGGAGGTGGCTTTGGCCACTGTGAGAAAAGGCTGGTGTTTATCTGTGGGATGCTGTGGCTCGATGGGCGCAAGCAGGGACCCGTGCCTGTCGCTGGGACGCCGGGTCTCCACCGGGTCTGAGCTGTCAGCTCCCGCTGCACCTTGCCCAGACCCGGTGGAGACCCGGCATCCATCCGGCACAGCTCTGTGTCCCCCAGCCTCACAGTTGCTCTCTGCTTTTCATAAACATGCAGTGGAGCAAAAGCTGGGGCTGAGCTGTGGAGCCCCCATGCAGTGGCTACCAGCATGTAGGGGTCAGGCCAGTGCCACAGTCCCCAGGCACTAATTTTGGGTGGTGCTGCCCATCTGGGACTGACACCCATTTAACAGCACTGTATTAATGATTTTGAAGGTGCTGCAGAACAAAGTAGCCGAAATGGGCATGTGGAGGACATCGGGAAACCTGTGGGAATGGCTAGCGATGCTCCGTGCTGGCTGCAAATGAGCAGTTGCTCAAGGGAGCTGGATGATTTGTCCTAGGAAATACAGGCCAAGTCCAGGAAAAGAAACCACGCTGGTGGGGAAAGCTCCCAAAAGTTCCCAAAGCAAGGCTGGGAAGCAGCCACACTGTGCTCAGAGCCCGAGCTTCACTGCCCTGGGGTTGCTGTCCTTGAGCACGCATTTACAGCTAGCTAGCCAGCCAGCCTATTTTTGCTGGATAATTTCTTCCTAATAAGGGTTTTTGGCAGGTGGCCGTGCTCCCCTGAGGGTGAGGGAGAGCAGTTCGATACAAGCAACAAACTCGCGTGGGGCAGGGAGAGTTCCTGTTGTGTTCAACTCAGAGGGTGGGTGGGAAACAGAAATGCTGAGGAATGGCTGGACGGCACTGAGGAAGCTCAAGTTATCCCTCACTTGTGTTTTGCCCGCCCCAAATGCTGAGCTGGCAGAGCAGGGCATCAGCGTGGCCCTGTGGTGGTGGAGGAAAGATGCTCCGGGCTTCTCAGTTTTGCTCTGCGTCGCCTCGCACAGAGGTCAGGGTACCGCAAGCAGTGGGGCCGTGCCAAGAACTGGCCTGGCAGCCAGAGGCCAGCGCTGGTGTGGGAGCACTGGGGGGCCTGGGATGATGTGAAGCGACTCATGCACCTGCCAAACATCCCTCATCCGGAGTGACAGCCACGTGGCAGCCCTGGTGCTCCTCTCCTCCCAAAATGCTGCTCGCAAAGCCAGTGGGAGTCATGAGCCAGGTGCCCTGCAGTCCCTTCTGCTCCATCCCTGAGGCTGCTCAGCGGGGAGCCCGAGCTGCCCTTGTGCCATCCCCAGAGAGTCCTGAATTGGACTGGTGGGGCTGGGGTGGGACACAGGCTCTGCCAGATCACTTGCACACATGCACAGCTCACCTGCCCCAGACAGCAAGCTGCCCTGCTCTTCCCATAGGTGTCAATCGCTCAACCCTCAAATGCTGCAGAGCCGTGGCACCAAGCCTGCTCGCTTGTCCCTGCCGGCAGGCTCTTCAGTGCCTGGCTTCCTCTGATCCAGGGAGGCATTCTAGCTTAATGCAGCTATTTTGTTATTTAATCCTGCTCGATTTTCCTTAACACCTTTCCAAACGTTTTAAGCTATCCTTTGTGGTGTTCATCCACTGTTTAATCTGAGATCAAATGATTGTATCTTAATCCCTGGATCTCAAATGAATTTGCCTTTGGTTTGGGCAGCTAACCCTCCAGCCCTCTGCTACAGCCAAGCTGCGTTTATCCAGGGCAGGCAGAGTCAGTGAAGGAATAAAATGCCTTCTCCCTCTCCTATTCTCGCTATTTCTCTCTTTCTCACAAGTTAATGTTACTTGAGCTGCACGAAATAGGTGATATCCCCCTGATTAATATTTCCAAATAATTTTTTCTTTGTGATGAGCCACTGGAGCCTTCTTTTGTCAAACTACCTAAATGCGATCAAAGCCAGTGCAATTACTCTGCAGTCCCCAGCAGCAACTTGGCACTGTGCTTTTCCCAAAGGACACGTGCACTTTGCTTTGGTGGCATTGGACTGGCCGCCTTTATTTCGACACAGTTGCCTGGCCCATGGGAGTGCATTTCTCAGCTTAGCAAGGGGAGACCTGCAGTTGCTGAAACTCCCCTGGAGCCAGCGGAGCAGCACAGCCCTCTGCAGTTCCTGAGGGCACTGAGACGGACGTGGGGACCCCATCGACACAAGCCCTGCTGCCTCTTGAGCAAGCCCAGGAGCAGGGCTGGGGCCGGCAGGTACCAGCCCCCATGACCATGCCTTTCCCACATTCCTCTGCCTTCTCCACGCTCTCCTCTGTCACACAGAGAAGTTTTGGGGCAGGAGAATCTCTGATCAGACTGGCACAAATCCGAAGATGACAGGATGCTGATCTCAGCCCCATCCTCTGGGTGCTGCTAAAACTTGGCTTGTCGTTTCATTGTGATTGCCCATGGCTACGCTGCGGGCCCCCTGCTCAGACGCAAACAAAGAGGCTTGGAGAAAGATTAAAACGCCATTTTTCTACAGCGTGTTCTAGATTTTATTGAGAGTAGATTAAATCTAATTAAATACACACATTAATCCAGCCAGATTAAATGGCACATTCTGCTTTGTGTCCTTAGCTTGTCCCAGAGGCCAGACTGAACCTGGAAACGCAGATGGCAGAACTGGTTCGGTCCTTCATGTGTAGACTCAGCCCCAGGCTTTGATTTGATGCCAGAGATTGGATCCAGATAATTTCATCAGTGTGTTAACGATCATGCCCCAGATCCAGGCCTGGTTCAGAGCAGAGCGTAGCAGGCATCCCAGCCCTGGAAGGTGCTGCTGCCCCAGGCGCCCTCTCGTAAGCCCACAGTACTGGTGGGAGATGCTCAGGTCCCCATCTGACCTGGGGTTTCCTGTAGGTGCTGCCATCACTGGGTCTCACGCCAGCTCCTGCTGACAGCTACCATGTCTTTGAGGTACCTGAGTCCTTGGTGAGGCAGCTCGTGCTAGTCCAAAACTTCTTCTGAGCTGGGCAGGATGGGCTGTGACCACATGACTAAATTGCATCCAAACGCATCCTGATGGAGCGATGGGCTGATGCAGCCTCATCCAAGGGTGTGTGGGGGACCCTGTGTTGGAGGGGGTTTGCCTTCCAGGAAAGGACAATGAGAGCTGCAACTCAGCTTCTCTGGTGCTGGGGAATTCACAGCAGAATCCCTCTTTTAAGCACTACTCATCTCTATGCAGCTAGTCTGGACTTGCATGGGAAGAAACTATGTGAAACCCTGGGAATAAACCACCTGCCTCCTTGTGAGGACCTGTAAATCTCGCCCAGCAGAGCCAGAGTGTAGCTGCAAAGGATGCAAATAAACTCCACTGTGTAATTAGCACCCTTTGTATGCCAGGGCAATCATACTTAACCCCACATGCAACCAGAAGCCAGGTCTGCCTGCACAGGGCTCAATGCAAAATACCCTCTCCAGGTGTAAAGCTGCACCACTTCACTCAAATCAGTATCACACAGTGATGCTTTGCCCCATAGAGGAGGAGTTGGCTTGCAACATGAAAGATCAGTT
Source organism: Aptenodytes patagonicus (assembly GCF_965638725.1). Classification (NCBI taxonomy): domain Eukaryota; kingdom Metazoa; phylum Chordata; class Aves; order Sphenisciformes; family Spheniscidae; genus Aptenodytes; species Aptenodytes patagonicus. The sequence continues at coordinate 118,333,713 of NC_134951.1, forward strand.
AAGCTGCAAGGACAAATACCCTCTTCTAAAAGCTACAGCCAGTGCTGATAGGAGTGTTTCCTAGCAAATACCTGCAGCACACTAAGCAATCAGTCTTATTTTACTACATTAAAGAATAAAATGTCTACACAGCATTTTTCCAAGTGAGACTCTGAATTGACACTGATGCCTCTGTGACGGTGGAGTACTTTCTCTCATCCCAAATTGTCTCTGGTAGCCTGATCTTTGCATGCTGCACCATGCAGAAGAAGCACTAGTAGTGTGGACTGAAGCATGGTATCACCAATTGTGTAGGCACCACTGGCGACTCCTCCTTCCTTGAGCCAAGTGCCTTGCTGTTTGTACCAGCAAAGCAGACACAGCTCTGTGTCTTGGAAGGAGGCTGTACAGGTTCAATGGCTGGTGTGATTATCTCTGCAAGACATTTGATGGGCATCACAGTGACAGCTGGAGCAATTCCTCTTTTTCTAGGACAAGAGGTTTGGGGCTATAGTCTGGGGATGTGGAAAGTTCTTTCTCTGTGGTGGCCTTGATGGCCTAAGGAGCCATCAGGAAATGCCACCAAGGGGACCCGAACCCCAGAGGTGCTTAGAGATGCCCAGGTCAGGTGAGAAAAAGCTGTTTAAAGCCTGTGTGGAAATACATTTCACCTTAGTGGCATTTAACATGTGCATGCATACTTCCCAATAGCAGAGCTGATCTCATTTTTAGAGAGGCAGGTCAAAAATCACTGCAGAGCAGGCAGTAGGTAGGCAGACGTTCTCCAGGTGAGGCTGGAGGCAGTATGCTGGCTGTAGACAGAGCCATCTCTGCAGTGGGGCAGCCATGGGGTTTGCAGGTGTGTTGGCACTCTAAGCAGCACTGCAGCCTCCACAGGAGTCAGTATCTAGCCCAGGCTTTAAAAGCAGCCTCATCTTGTGGTCTTGCATAACAGTGAGATGGAAATCACACTGTGTTTATACAGACCCAAATGATAGGAGTCCGTGTGAGCAAATGCTTGCTCATGAAAGCTTCAGCTGGCTACAGAGCTTCATTTCCAGGAGCAGAAGAAAACCACTTAGCCATTTAATCCTTTGAAGACTTCAATCACCCTGATAAGGGAAGACAGGGCAGGATGGGGGAGAAGGCTCCCATTCGCACCTGTGAGACTGCCACCTCCATGGGCAGGCTGTGTACCACCACTCCAGAGAGCCCCCCTAACACGTACCGCGCAGGCAAGCGTGGCTCCGGAGGCTGCCCACTGCCCTTCCCCTGGCTGTGCCACAGCCCTTTGATTTAAACCCTTAATCCTGGGGAGACTGTGCAATAGCTCCTTCAGGCTGAGAACAGATTATGCCTGTTTCAAAGGTATTTGGCACTCGGGCTGCACTGGGAGAGCCCAGTAAACCAGCCCAATCCCTCCCGCGAAAGCACCTGCAGGCAATTCCTGCAGCTGGTGCCTAGCAACATGTTCTGAGCTGCTCTCACAACAGCTAAAATTCAACGTTATTTCATCCTTCCTCCCCAGAGGAGCAGCTCTTGAGTCATCACCAGGGGAGAATGGGACGTGTCTCCCACTCGGCTTGCTAAAAATGAGTGGTATGCAAAGGGCTGCTGTCTGTCTCTTGAGCATGTGTGCTGCTGCCAGCTAAAAAGGCATCTCCTCTCAGCATGTGGGTCAGCTCCAGGTTTGGTAAATTGTCTCCAGCTCCGGGAGATGTGGTAAATTATTTTTTCCTCTCTTTCCCAACTTTCTTTCTGCTCCCAACAGCCTCTCTACTTCCTTGGAGCTCTCTGCAGGGAAACCTGCAGGAGGAGGTTTGGATCCATGCTGAGTCCCACCTTGGCTTTGCTTGGGCGAACCCCAGGTCATGCAAACACACACAGGTAGCTATGAGCTCAGGGCTGTGCTGGGCACTCTCTAGTGACACACGGCAACTTTTAGGTCAGCTGCATGATAGGTGAAGGTACCCCTGAATCTCAGGGAGATGCTCTTAGGGAATGGCGAACATCAGAAAAAATGCATAGGAAACCAAGCTTGCCTGTTTATGGGGCTGAGATCCTCACAGAGGTGGTGAGGCAAACACCAGCCAGCCCAGGCAGGAACAAGGAGTGTGTTTCTGCATGTGGGCAGGGCGCAGGGATTGGTGATGGGAAGGGGGAGTTAATGGGAGGATCCAGCTGCAGAGAAGGCAGGGGCTCGGTGGGCAGCACAGCCTCCAGCACCTGCTGGTGCTGTGCAGAGGGAAGCTGGAAGAGGTGGGAAGCTGTGAGTAGATGAAGCCCATGAGTAGTAGGGCTGTGGTGCTGCAGCCTGGGCGCTTCTCAGAGAAAAGCGAGACAAGGTGCCTTGCAGGGCTTTTCCAAATTCTGGGAGGGCACATATTTGCCTCTGGGAGCAAGCCTGAGATCCAGGTGAATTTCCCAGTGGGAGGCTGTTAGGAAATCTCAGGCTTGCCCGAGTGACGCAGCTCCCTTGGTGGTATCTGGTGGGAGGGCGGTTGATCACTGTTTGCCCTGGCTGTTCCCAGTGCTAGCGCTGGTTCACCACTCCAGGGCTGACCCCTCCTTGCCTCCCCAGTCTTCTCCCTTGGGAAGCCCTGGGTGGCCCTAGGGACTGCAGCCAAGGGGTCGGAGGCGCCTTATTGCTGCGGACGGTGCAGGCTGCCAGAAGAACCACCTTTAGCTCACAGCTGTCTGCCCTCAGCTCCCAGCTGCCTGCAGGGCTGCGTAGCCTGGAGGGAAGACTAAGACTCACCTTGTCACTAGTCTGGACTCTACAGCCTGAAGCAGATGAGGAAAGATGTTGGTAAGTGCAGTACCACCAATAGAGACCTCTCCAGCTCATCCCAGGACCCTCAGCCCTTCAGGATGGGAGATTGCTCTGTTCCCCAGCCCAGGCGTGGTGTTCAGCATGCTTCAGGTGGGTGTTTGGTGATTTGTCATCATGCAGGTCACCTTAAACAAACCCAGCAGCATTGCACAGATTAGCTGACAGGGACAGAGAAGCATTTTATACAGAAAGGCATAAAGAACCTGAGTCTGATCTGGCCTTTTCTAGTGTCCAGTGGGTGCCTCCGCATGCATGGGTTGGGAACTGTCCTGTCCCCTGCCATGCCATGCTGTCTGAAGACCGGGAGACATTGTGGTGGATCCGTTTCCCTTCCAGCTGTGGGAGGGGACAGCTCTCCCAGCAGAGTGGCTGAGCAGCCTCTGCCTTGGGCAGAGCTGGCTCGTTGCACTGATGATACTGGTTGTGTTGACTGGCCCAAAGTGGGTTTAGGACAAGCTTGGGACAGCAGCGTTTTTTAAACCAGCGTGGCCAAATCCAGGAGAAGATGCTGTCTATAACACAAAACTGTGCCTTTGCTGGCTGAGGGAACTACTGGCCCAACCTGCACTTGCAGGTTAGACATGTCCTCCTGCTCCGGTGGCCCCTTCCCACCACAGCCTGCCAGTGGTTTGCGCAGTTGTTCCCAAGCTGCTTTCAGGCCAAATCCACGGCTAGTTTAAGCAGTTTCAGTGCTAACTCCGTGCATAGCCTGGCTCAGAGGAAAGTGGCAGGCAGCTGGGAGTGTGGTGGAGATGGGGACCTTTGCAGCCAGGAGATGATGTGTTGATAGCAAAATCCGCAGCTCAGAAAATATCTCCTTCCTTCCTGCAAACATAAAAGGACAGAATTAAGGTTGAGTTTTCTAATCTCCAAGTTCTTGACTTCTGTTCTTATATTACAGCAGCAGCAAATCCTGTTGTGTGGAGCAGAAATCTATCTGTCTGTATATGCACTATTTCAAACTCTTCTCCACGTAAACTGTTCCAGACTTGATCAGAAACAAGGCTGTTTGTTAACAACAGAACTGGGAAACTTCTTTGGTATTGTGGGTTTTTTTCCCCATTTTTTTAGTTTTCATATTGAGCTGCTGAAGCTTAAGTCTGTCAGTTAACAGTGTTTGTAGCTTTCAAGGTATTTCCCTTTGCCTGATTTCCTGTGTATCTCTGCAATACCTCTGTAAGTGGAGTGTGCTTTGCTTTCTTTCTGATGTCAAGAAAGGTTTTCCTCTTGACTTGGGATGAGGTTAGAAGGACAGGCAATGGCACACTCATTTTCCCCAAATAAGTAGAGGGTATTAAACTGCAAAAGGCCAATGGCAACATTTTTTTTCTAGCGTTCATACCAACACTTCTGTACAAAGGGGTTGAATCCTGCTTCCATTTATGCTGATGTAAATCTAGAATAAAAAGTTCTTGACAGTTTTACAGCATTGCGTATTTTATTATTACAAGTGGCATAACTAGAATTGAATGTGATGTTAGTTTGATCATTGTATCCTTCTTCAGTTCTCACTTGCTGTGATTGCAACATTTTAGACATTTTAATGTCTTTTTAATGTGTTTTAGACATTAAACTCTCTGAGGCAAGGACTGCCACTGTAAGCACAGCACCAAGTGTAATGGACCCCAATGTTAGGAAAACCCTGATGTGCTACCTCAGTAGTAAAGGACCGAAAGCAGGGTTTGGAGAAGGTTTGGAAAGCACTTCCAGGTGCCACGACAACCCATCGGTTTTTGCTTTGAAGATCTCTTCTGAGCTTTCCCTCCACCTCTGTTTAGGCAGAACCAAACTCTGCTTGTTTTTTAGATTGCTGTTACTCAAAAGTTGCATCTCCAGGACCAAGTAAGTTAGCATAGCTCAAGACTTTGAGAAAAATGGTTTCTACAGAGAGCATTACCACAGTGAGGTGTGTTTTTGCAAAGCTGTTGTTCACTTCACATGCTGATTTATCAGACAAATATGTTGTAACAAGTGACAAGGTCACACTGACCAATTTGATTGTGAAGGTTTACATGACCTTTAGCAGCAGGAAACCTCACAGACCTAAAACCTTTGTGCAGTGAAGGCAGCTAGCTTTAACGGCCTTTTAAAAGGATGCTGTAAGGTCTGTTTGGGTTTAGAGAAACAAGACTCTTACAAAAACCAGGAACAGCAGTAACGTTTGGTCCCTTGAGAACTTGTGTGGCTTGTTCTGATTCAGAGCTGTCCTTTTGTGCGTTTCCAGCCCAAATGCAGCAGCAGTGCCAGAGCGGGCGAGAACTCAGGAGTGAGGAGCTGGTGTTACCACCAGAAATGCAGAGCGCTTGGGTTGCTTTCCTGGCTGTCACCGTGGCCCAACAGAGGTGGAAAAGGGAAGCAAGAGCCCAGTGGGGCAACGGTGCAGTGCAGGTAGAGGTGGACACCATCAGGTAGCCTTAAGGGATGGGCCTGGCAGCACACTGATGGCTGGCTGGCTGCGTTTTCTACATGAGCGAGCTGTGCTGGGAGCAGCAGGCCGATGATGAGTGAGGAATCCCCGAGGGATGCTCACCCCGAGGTGTTTCGTATGGCCTTGGGGCCTCCTCACCCGCCACGCCATCTCCATCCCTTTGCCCCAAACACCCTGCCGCTCTCCAAGCCCCTCGAGGCCCCTCTAACCCAACGCGCTGGAGCCCTGCATGCTCCACGCCATTTCGACGGTGAGGTGCAGGGCCGGCCAGCAGGGGCCGGTTGGGGCGGGGGTGTGTGTGTGTGTGTGTCTCTCCCGCAGCAGCGAGAGGCCCCCTACACCGCGTGGGACTTCGCCTCCCCCCTCAAGCGGAGGGGAGGCTTCCTCCCGCTGCAGGCGGGGGACGCCGCCTCCCTTCCCGCGGCCCGGGGCCGTGCAGCACCTCTCCAGCCGGCGGCCCCGGCACGTGGCGGGGAGCCAGGCGCGGGCCGCGGGCGGGGAGTCAGCGCGCATGCGCCACCCGTCCCCTCCCCGGGCGGGCAGCCGGGGGCGCTAGGACCCGCCTTCCCCGCGCGCCGTCGGCGGCGGGCGATAAAGGTCTCGCGGCGGAGCTCTGACGTCACGGCGAGTTAATTTTAAACCCGGACAAGATGGCGGAAAGGGACGCGGCGCGGCGCGCGGGTCCGGCCCGCCAACGGCCCGACCCGGCAGGTAACGCGCCCCCCTGGGCGGGCGGCGGGGCTGCCCGCGGGAGGCGTGGGGCTGGGCGGCGGGACCTGTCGGCGGGCGGCGACGGGGGAGGCCCCGGTGTCTCCCCCCTCCTCAAAATGGCGGGGGCGGCCGCCAGCCCCGGCGCCTGCTCTCGAGGGGCAGCGGGGGAGCCGGCGCGGCGGCCCCTCCACTCGGCCCGCTGCTTGCTCCTGAGCGGGGTCACCCCGCTCTCCCTGCGCGGCCAGGGCCTCCCGCTGTGCGGACGGCGGCCCATACCGGAGCGAGTGCGGCCCAGGGGCCGGCGGTCCGTGACCTTATTCCCTGCTGCGGCGTGGCCGGGCCGCCCCGCCGCCCGTCCGTGTGTACATCACGTGAGGAGCGAGGGGTGCGGGCCGGAATGCGGCTGGTGCTGCCCGGTGGGGCCCCCGGGCCGCGGGGCCTGGCACGCTCCCGGGGCTGGAGCGAGGCAGCCCGGAGGGTGCCTGCTTCCTCGGAGCCACGTCCACTTGCGAAGGGAGCAGCACTGGGCAGCTCGGGGAAGGAGGTGGCCGACCCATGTTGGCCCGACCCCCGTATGGACCCGGTGTGCTCCACCGTCCGTACTGTTTTTGTAATATATTCTCTGGTTGTGATGGGACATGTCTCTGGCTTGGTGTTTAGCCTCGGATGTGGTGGAGTCTGCGCAGTATGTTTTTTTAATATGCTTTTTTCTTAAGAACAGCTTAAAAGCTGAACTTGTAACTCTCTCTGCCATACTCTGTGTGAGGGGGGACCTGGGACTTGTGAGGACCGTAACTGACTTGAACACTAAGTTGAATCGTGTGAGGTTTTTAGCACTGCACTAGAACACTGAACTATTTTAACATCTTTGTTGTATAACTCTCACTTAATTTGGAAGCAGAACGATTGGACTGGGCATGATTAAACAAAATCTAGCAGATGCCATGTGCCACTATTGGTTTCAACTGCTTCATTTGCAAACCAACTAGAGACTGGGAAATCTAACCGCACTATAAACTGGCAAGTGTGGAGTAGCTACTCTACTGACTTTTTTTTTTTTATAAGGAGGAAAAGGCAATGCTTCTGAGCATGCGGAAATGTTTGATTATGTTTGGCAGCATTGCAATTTTAATAATTTAAAAGAGTCCAGAGATTGAAATTGAGGATATGATACTGCTTTGCTGCTTGGGTACTGGTTTCTGCACCGCCCCGCACCACACACCCCCCCACACCCCCTCCAGCACTGCTGAATTTTCTTTGATGGTTTTCTGTGTTTTCACCACTATGTAGTTTAATAATCTCAAAGCATTAGATTATTGCATAACTTTCTCAGGGTCATAAAAGCACCAGCACACCTGTAATAAATGTCCTTTAAGGTAGCTGTGTCATCATCAGTGGTGGAAACGTGCGCATGTCACTGTTAAGTTGCTTGTGTACAACTTAATTGATAGGGTCTACATGTACAGCTATGGATGATCTGTGCCTGCCTGCAGAAGAGCTTTCTGTACAATGAAATAAAGCAGAACGGTAGATTGGAATAGTTAGAAGAAGAGAAATGTAAGAGAGGCCTATAACTCCTCCTGTACCATTACTAAGTGTTGCTTAACAGCTGTTGTGTTCTAGCTTACCCTAAAGTCATTAATGATGTTACAGTTCCTCTTCAAATAATAGCAATAGCTCTGCGGTGTTTCAGCTAGAATTCTTTTGAAAGCAGAGAGTGGGGTTGAGGAAGGCTCTATTTGTTCCTTTTCATGTTCACCTGCCTGCAACTTAAAGACATTTCTGAAATAGTTCTAGCACAGAACAGTTTTACTTGAACTATCAAAAAAGCAGTCCTTTAAATACAACAGTCTCTCCTAGTGTAGGAGGCCAAGCAGATCTTGTTTGTGTTGGATGGACAGGAATGCTTGAGCCAGGTCTTGCAGGAGTGCTGATGCTTCTCAGGTACCTTGTGCCAACTGCAGTCCCTGTGTTTTGGTTAAATACCAGTGATTAATGTTTGCTTACTGACTGTACTAATAAAGTACCACTGACTGGAGCAAGATACCATGATAGATGAGGGATTGTTATCTCTTGTCCTAATAAGAATAGGGACACTACCTCAAACTGGCTAGACTGGATAAAAACAGGTCTGTTGGAGGGGAGGAGGGCTGGGGATTTTCCTCTGATACAATAGAAGAGCACTTATTTCCTGATGGCAGTATCACATCTGCTCCAACTTTGAGTTTTGCCCAACTGCAAAATCAGATGTAATAAGCAGCTGGAAACGCAGGTAAATGAAATTCTGTGGTGTTCTTGTTTTGGGAGTGAACTGCAGTGTTGTTAGCTTCCAGCGCAAGCTGGATCACAGGTTTCACTTCAGCACTATGATAAAACTAGTTTTAACTTTGTGCCTGTTCTTAGTATACTGTTGTATATCTTAGCACAGTCTGTAAAAGTTTCTAACTGTTCCAAGGACATTCATAAGGAAAACTGCCAAGTTTCGCTTAAATCCAACTTTTCTATGTAAGGTGAAGTTTGAAGTTGCTTTTGTTACTGCACTGCAGTCATGAACAGGCCCCGTCCTGGGGATGATTTTTGATATCCTGGCATGGCAGTCTTTGAATGGGAAGTTTTAACTTTAAAATCAGACTGGATTGTTTCCTTGTGTTTACTGTTGCTGCATGCTGTGCCTACAGCGTGATCTGCAAGCTGCCAATTTGAGTGCAGTTTTCCAACTTTTTGCTAAATCCTGCATTAACTTCTCAAACTTACTATACCAATCATTAGTATTTTAAGGCTTTGTCTTTAATCTCAACTATCTAAGGTGAACAAGACAGAAAAATATTTCCTAAGCTTCTGCATAGGCAGGCCTGCTGATTTGTCATTTGTAAACAACTGGAAGTTTTCAGAAGTACTTACATACATTGGTTCTTAAGACTTTACTCTTATTGGAGAATGACTGTGTCTCTTTCTCAAAACATTTTCAGCAACCTGAACTTCTTGAGATGTCCTGGAGGAAAGATGGAAGTAGCTTTCCTTGTTTTTAGAGGGTTGTTCTTAACATGAAAAATACTATCTCATTCTATAGCTGATTTTGAGGTCATAGTGCTGTGTAGGGAGCTGATTTACATGAATACATTTGTGGGGTTGGGATTTGCATCTGAAACACCAAGAACAAACAGATGAGCAAGTTTGAAATATATGTGAAAACATTGCTCAGATTGATGTCTTCTATTTCAGTTAGCTGCAAAGAAATGACTGATATGAAATGAGTGATATCTGTTAGGACAAGGATTATAATCAGGTAATTTCTAGCAGCAAATTAATACATAATAGGGACTAATGTTCTGAGAGCATTGGTAGCTAACTTGTCTGACCTTTAACTTCTGTTTATTTCTGATATATTTTGTGTAGTGTTCATTTCCAGGAAAGCAAGACTTTGTGCTTGCTAAGCGTGCTTTTTGAAACACACATTCAATATAAAAGTTGGAGGAACTCAGAAGGCATTTAAATTAGGAAGTTGATCCTCTGCCCACTTAAGAAACCTGGAATGAAATCTGAGGAATTTGAAGATCTGTCTTTCCTCCCCCACTGTTAATTCTTATCTGACTGAATTTATCTCCTAAGACTTGAAGGTAACACCTATTGTATTCTGTAGCTGTACAAACAAGTTACTGGGAGATGATCTAGGATATAAATTAATGCTAGCCAAGTAACTGTCTGTTTGTGTCTAACTGGAGTTCTCACTCTGCAGCAAAGTAAGGAGCTTACCCTCCCCCTTTGGGTTCGGGAGGGAGTGTACATATATGCTATTATAGTGCCATAGCTGTTAAATTCACGTAATGAATTACAACAGCAGGTTGTCATGAGCTTACATATCCTAAAGCTATCTAGTTTGTTTGCCTGGAGTCTATCACTGAGAATTCCAGCTGCTCCATGGGGATGTTACTCCTTGAGGTAACAAGACTAGTTTGTATCTCATTTTAGTGTGAGAATAGTAAATCTTTCTGCTCACTATGATCTGTGAAGCTAAATAAGTCTCTTCTCCCTTTCCCATTAACTAAACAGAAAAAATAGCCATGCTAATTTTATAATGGTTAGTAGCTGGCTCCTCTTCAAGATTGGAAAAACCTAAAGCAGAATGTTTGACACCAAAGATGGCATTACTGAACCATATAGCATCCAGGGCGGTCTGACAAAAGTTACCTGAGTGAAAGCAGGTAAACTGGGTATTGGAATTCCTGTTTGATGCCAGCTTGATGAACTCATGATCAGGGCTAATAGGAAATCAAATATAATGTGAAAGAGAAGTCTATTTGGCCCTCTGCAGAAATGATTTATGAAAGACCAGCTTCTTTTAAAAGAATCGTGCTGCTCTTCTGTATCCTGGAGGAATATATAAAAGAACTGTCAAAGCTGTAAGACTGCACGAAGTGCCTTTTGGAAAAGGACTCAGCTTACAGCTTGGTTACTGGGCCTCTATTTACAGCTTGTGTACGGTATGAGGGATATTCTGATATGCTTTTGCTAGGAGGGGAGATGTCTCATCTAATATTTTTTTTCTTGTTCTAGATGCATTTCCAGCTTTATGTTCAGTGCAGACAATGAGCAAATGACTGATTGCATTTTCAGCCCTACATACCAGTGATTTCTGCATGGCAAGGTGGGGTTTGTGTGCTGTTGCAAGTCTTGGCAGGTTTCTCTTAAAAGACTGGAATCGAAGCCAAAACCTGGAAGGCAGCAGAGTTGAAGACTTGAACTAGTAAAATGTTGTACAGATTACAGACATGGAACATAGAACATAATTTCCAGTAAACTGATATTTGAGAGTGGAACATAATTTGCTCTTATGCAGTTGTTGCTCAAGTGAGATCAGAATCAGGTTCCAGTCTGTAGTTAGTGTCAAATCATAATAAATTTTTTTTTTCCACCATCGCCTTAGAGATAGTCATGTTGAATTTACAAATTCTTATTGGTCTCAGTAAAATATTTGAAGTGACTTTTGAGCAGTGTGTTATATAATGATTCCAGGACAACAAGGCTTTTTCTTTTTACTTGGATTGAAAATTATAGAAACCTGTTGGAGAACGTGTCAACTGCTTGTTCTGACGTGTTAGGACTACTTCTTGTATGTTGTGCGTACTTGGAAAAGTTGTTCTCACCTCTTATCTTCTCAAACAGGGTGGTACTGCTGAGTGGAAGAATAAGTGCAGTTATTTTAACTGTCTCTGTAAGCCCAATCCTATGATACTACTGCCTGCAAACTTGCATGCTGTGTCTTACTCCCCTCCCTCCTCAACCCTTTCTGCATTTTCAGCTCCTCAGGTAAATGTAAGAAAGGGTCTCCTGGCTTTTGCTGGTGGCTGTTTATTTATCTTGGTCTGTGTAGTGTGGTCTACTTGGGGAACCTTAAACAATTGGGAAATGAAAGGTACCATCTGTCAATCCTCTGCCTAATATGGAAATAATCACAGTACTGATTTTGGGGGAGGAACAGTCACTCGAAGTACATGAACTGCTAGGCATTGAGGCAGAAGCTTGGCTTCCTTTAATGTATTGATTAGACATAGGATAGTAGTGAAAATGACTGCTGTAGGAAAATTAGGTTAAGGTTCTTGACATAACCAAATCACTTTCTTAAAACAAGAAGTCATCTTGCTTTTAAGAGAAAATTTCTTAAATACTTTGTAATTCTGAACGAATGCTAAAGAATTGTTATTGTTCTTGTTAATGACAGCAGTGTGATTCTAAACATGGCCTTAAAGCTGCCCTCAAGGCAGTTATCACTTATCTTCCAAGCAACAAAGTCTTAAGCTTGTCATGGGGGTAAGGGAGGGAATGCAGTACAAAATACTTAAAAGGAAATCTTTCTAAATGCTAGTATGTCAGACTTCTTAGTACAGAAATTGTTTAGAAAAGTGCAGTAAGTAATGCTTTTGGGGGTTGGGGCACAGAACTGGGGTATTTTCCAGAGCTAGTAGTACTGTAGAAATAAGTAGCTACTGAAAACTTACCACGTTATGCTCTGAGATTTAAAAGGCAAAAAAAAATCTTTCAAAATAAAATAATGGTGGTAGGAGCATTAAGAAGTGCAACTTCTGCTATTAAGCTGAATTTTTCAATGGAAAAACAAACACGCTATCCACTATGAACACTTAGATAGCAGATGTGATTAAATACTTGTGGAACCTTCAGATGCTACTAGGAATCCTGCTTGTTTGAGAAGACCCTTAAAATGCAATCTGGTGCTTTTAAAGAGGTTGGAAGTTGGCTCGTGATAGACTGAATGTTATTCTTAGAGTCTCAGTCTAAGTACTTTGAGTTGTAGACATATCACTGTTTCATTAATCAAATATCAAACTGAGCTGTTCTGTAGTCTGAACTGTTGTTGACTTCTTATTTCTGTAGTGCATTAGAACTGACTAGATTAAGCTTTTGTGAGCTTTAAAGAGCAGCACACTGCTGTCTATCTCTGGGTTCATCTCCTAAACCTAAACTTTTCTCCCCAGTGTTTGTCTTCTGTACGCTGTAAGGAAAGATTTCGTGGATCCACAGAATGAGAACAATAAATATGATCTACAAAGACTAAACTGTTGGTTGGAGGGGGTTGTTAAACATACAGTCTTCAGACAGTTGTATTTCCCTCTTCCTTCTCCACCCAAGTGAAAGATGGGTATTAAACCATTTGTAGTCTCAACATATGGTATGGTGTGCTGTCCTGTAGAAGAGCAGTTAGATTGGCTAGATGTATTCAGACTAGTCTGAAAACTTGACATAAAAAGAAGTAGTAACCAGCTCCCCTTCTGTGTTTGTTCCTTTCGGGAGGATGGTGTGGCTTGCCTTACCTCTGGGATTACTCTCTTCTTTTTCCCCTCAATGCTATAATCACCACTAGGCTCGACTGGCCAGCAGTCATTAGCGTACACATAACTACGGCATTTGCTGCCCCAGGAAAATGCTGTTTAAAAACCAAAAATGCTCCTGTTGTTAAGACTCTTGTTTTGCTAGCAGTAGCTGAGGTTTCTGTGGTAACAAGTGTCATGAATGATGTTAAAGAAGCTTAAGTAAGTAGGTAAGTCTTGAGCCCTTTGAACTGATACGAAGGTGCTTGTTGTGTGGAACTGAGCTACTAAAGTGTAAATGTTTTACAGCATCCTTGTGACAACTTTAACTGGTGATTTTGAAATCAAAATTCTTCTAATCTACTCCTTAGTAGAGACAGCTCTTAGCAGGTACAGTATATACAGTAGGAACGTTCCCACCAGTTACACATCCTAGCCTATGTTATTGACAAAACTGAAACTAGTGTTAACCTCCATTTGCAAAAGAAGGAAACCTTGTTAACCTTCTTAAGTGAAGGTTAACAAATGTGTTGGCTAGCCCAGCCTAAATCTGAACTCTTTCAGATCTAGACAAATCCTTGGCAACACACAGTCCGATCCAGTTACAGCCCATTTATCTACCCATCTTTGCAGTGTTATCACATATCACTAAGTCAGTCTCCACGTGAACATGCTTCTTAACTGTACTTGTGAGTTCTGAGAGTCTGGAGAAGTTTTCCAGCTTAACTAGGTTGTAGTCACAAAGCTGAACTTTTCTTTTGGCACCAGTGCCCAGTCAAGCAGCTTGTGCCTCCCCCTCAATTGTGCTGGTGCAGCTGTTTCAGAGGCTGTAGAGTGCACAGCACATCACCTTGTGTTTGTTCAAGATAAGTTGGTGCCTGGACCTAGGACAGTGGTGCCAACACAGAGGGCAGCAGTCCTGTACTGTTCAACAGTACAGCTGAACCGACCCAATGCCCTGCAGATGAAGCTGCGTAGCTCTGTTTTTTGTTTGTCTTCAGCTCTAGTGCTCATTGGACTCTTATTGAGGTGATACAGTTTGTAGAAAACTGTTCGTATTGGATTGCTTTTTCTGCTGGTTTGGTTTGTTTAGCTGACTTTACTCTCAGCAGCATTGGATATGTGGCAAAATTAGCAGGAAAGGCAGTGTGGTACTGCGTGGTGCTGGAAATGGGAAAGAGTGGGAGAGCCCTTGTGTGAGTGGGTGGTTAAGACTCAGCTGTGCCACTGAAACAGGCTTGAAGAAGCAACAGGGGAGAGAGGAGGAGGCAGTTACTGTCACTGTCCTGTTGGCAAAATAAATATACATTGAGCTGTTGCCTTAGTAAGGGACTTTTGTGCAGCAACAGAAATGATGTCTGGCAGAGACTCAGGAGTTGTGGAGAGTAGGTGCGGGGCTCTGAAATATATGGACATGGTTAGGTGCTGTATCAATTATTATGGGTTAATTGCAGGAAAGTGATACGGCAGCCCAGGCCTCTTTCTATACGTGCTTACAGCAGGGACTGCGATGAAAACTACTTTTATCATAGGTGTGTGAGAAAAATCTCTTCCTGCAGTGGAGATAAAGTGAACACATGCAAAATGTGATTTATTTTTTTTTATTTCAGTTCTCTCTAAATGTGACTTGTGTGGGGTGCTTTTCTTGTTTTGATTCACATCGTTGATCTGGGCATTAATTGTATTGGTACATGTTGTGTTTCTCCCAGTCACACTTCCCTTTCATCTCATTGGGTATGTTAGTGACACTACCAGGTTAAGAACAGTTGAGGAGGGAGAGGGAGGAGAAATTGAAATACTCCCTGAAGGTGTCTGAAGGTTGTTACTGTATCAGTTTTGCTACCTATGAGATCTAGAGAAGGCAGTTTCTTAAGGTAAACCCAGTCTCTCCCTGTACTGCTCTTTATTCTTTGAAATGAAATTTAGAACTTTTTATTAAAACACGACTATGGAGTTCAGTGCTGGAAAAGCTGGTTGTGAGGCTCTCTTAGCTGCAGGAACTTAAAGGGAGGTGGGAAGCCGAGTTGGAGGTTGGGCTAAAAAGATCACTTTTGCTTAGAAGCTTCAGATTGTTAGAAGCATGGTTTGATCAAAAAGGAAAAACTAAAGCCTCTTCGGCTTGCTCTGTTTCCTTAAACCTGTTGGTGTTCCTGACTAACAGCTTGTTTATCCTGGAAATGAGTATGAAAACCGGCCCTTTGGCATACCTCCCTGTACAGCAAAAGTGAGCACTTGCTTTGCTTGCTGCTGAGCTCCTCTGTGGCCATGGTACAGATGCAGCTGGGTGACTAAACCTATTCTGGCTGCTAAAGATCAAATGTGAGGTAATTGCAGTTGGCATCTCTTACCTTATTCTTTTTTCCCTATCCTTCTCATTCAAAATCTTGGTTTGGGTTAGCTGATTGTTGTTTAAATTATCAGCTGCTGGCATGAGGAATACATACAAGGTACATAAAATGTAGTTATGGCCTAAACCAATTAGAAAATACTGACTGAATCTTCTTGGGTGAGCAACAACCTTAAATAAAATCACTGTGAAATACAAGCAGAAGTCTGCCTAGTTTAAATCTGTGTGGCCTGCAAGGATCCAGTTAGCCTGCAGTGTTCACGAAGAGCTTTCACTTGCCATTTCCAGAGTCCATGGTGAACTAGGGTATTCTCAGATCCGGTGTATTCTCATTCCCATCCTCAAGAACCTGGGGGATTGGTAAGAAGGGGGAGAAAAGGCAAGGAAGAGACCTTTCAGTGCTTTCATCTGCCTTTAGCCTTAGTATTCTAAAGCAGCATTCTTTGAGGGGGCTGGAAAAGTACTGGTAAACCTTACTGTGGGTAGAGATCCTGTTAGGTCCTTCAGTGAATGTGCTAATAATAGCTGTGGTTTTTAGGCAGAGTGGAAGAAGGATGAGAAGCATGCTTTGTCGCTATCCCTACCCTCCAAGTTTTTCCTTGTAGCTATGGAGAAACATCTTTCTTACTAAGTTCATGATGTACTTTCAGAAAAGCAATCCTTTTATTTATATATATTAAAAAGTGTGCTGTTTCTGTCTTAGTCTCTGCTTATTGGTATTTTCTTACTTGTATGCATTTGCTGAAAACAGCTGAATTTGAGGGTTGACTTTTTTGCAGCACCTCTTCATTATAATGAAGCCTCCCTCTAGCTTTTCTGTCCCCTTAAATGGAGAATGCAAAATGCCAGTTTATCAGTATTTTGCTTAGCTATGGGAGAGCTGTCTGCTCCTGCATGCATGCAGACCATTCAACAGAGAAGCAATTTAAAGCACTTTAGGAGTAGACAGGCCTATTGTTTGGTTAGTTATGAGCTTCATAGGTATCTAGGTCATAAGAATATCTTTTTTCCCCTTCCTTGGCAGAATTGTAGCTTCAGGTACTTGTGCTTCTGCTCACAGTTTATGTAACAGTTCTAGATCTGTCCCTTAACATCCCATTGCCCTGAAGAAACAGAGTTAAACGCGTCTTCCCCCCTCCGCTACTCCTCTGTCAATCTTACTGGATATCCAAACAAGTCTTTGGAACTTAGCTCATCAGTCCTATTTATAGCTGAAATATTTAAAACATTTAATTATTTCTGGCCTTAAAATGAGCTACTTGGCAGTATTTACTAGTCAGCAATAGGAAAGCAGTGATGCATTAAGGTCTGTGGCAGCCCCATAGCTTTCATGTGGGTCCTGCTGTGAGTTTATTGCATGGAGTAGGACTGCTGGAGAAAGGGGAGGATGATTTTGTGACTTAAATCTAGTGATTTTTTTTTTCCAGTAGATGTGCCAGATTTTTTTACCTTGTCCAAATAAGGTTTGAAGGTTAACCTATTTTTTTTTCTATGCTGTGGAACTCAGTTCACACATGCCTACACTTTCCTCAGTTCACTACGCCAAAATGAGAAACATTTAAACAGTTTGTCTCCTTTCTAAGGAAAATTTCCTAGGTGAAGCTCTGAGAGAATGCATTACATTTAAATGTGGTGCAGCAGTTTCCTCGTGATAACTTATTTTAAGCTTTTGATTCAAGCTGTGAACTCCCTCAGGCCATGGAGGTAGAACAAGATTTCAAGCCAGATGGTTTGAGGTTAGTGTAGCCCACTTCAGCTTGCTTTACCATTCATGTGTGTGTGGGAACCTATCATGCATCTGTATTGAACTATGAGGGGGAGACTTAGATTGCTTTTGTATGGACGCAAACCTGTGGTGTCTGTAGAGCACCAGCAAAAAGAGTTCAGGGATGCTGAGAGCTGAAGTATCTAGGGGTACTGGAAGTTTTGATTTAAAGTTGGACTTCTAGCAAAGTGCAGGTTTCTGTGCAAACAAGATATTAAGACTACCATCTTGAAGACATACAGAGTGAAGTCTTTGTAACTCCTTGTGATAGAGCAATGGAAGGAGTACTGATGAGAGCCATCTACGGTAATGAAAGTGACTTCTTTAGACTTTATTCATAATCCAAGTCTTAAGCCACTAAAAAACAAATGGGATTTAAATTTATTTTAATGTTGTGCTGCATCTGTGTGCAGCTGTCTGTGTCCAACCCACTGTCCAGAGAAGCAATTAGTAGTTGTCATTCAGTGCTTGTTGATCAGAAACCTATACTGTATCTAAAACCAACTGAGTTTAGCAATTAGTGTGTGCTTTTTTGTCATGAAAGAATGTGAATGATGTGTTTAATGAGCTCAAGCTGTATTTGGGTTGAAACATAAAGGTGACTATGTTGGTACTTTCAATTAATGTGCTTAAAGGGAGGAACTTGCATTTAAAGTAGGCTGTCTCTTATTTTCATAGCACGCAGCTTGAGCTGACTGTTCTCACTCCCATGTTCTTACACTGCAGGACAAATAGGTCATCAGCTGCTAGCTGTGTACTTAGGGAAAGCAGGAATTAGCTTTTCATTTTACCTCATGCTTTAAGAAACGGGTTATTTAGTTGAGTTTGTTCAGTTGAAATATTGTCTGTACATACACAAGAAGCTACTGTTCTCAAAATCTGGCTTAGCATTTCAACAAGTGGTGCTTGTTCTGGATACTTAGCTGATGAGTGTCAGTAGTAGTCCTGCTGTATTTGTTGCTGAGTGGAGTGAAGAGCTTATAGGGAAACTGGGTGATAGTAGCTTCTCTTGGCTATATTTGCTTCCATTCAAGTCTGTCTGCTTCTGCGTCTTGCTGTACAGTATTGCTTCTCTTGTATCTCCTAGCCTGTTTGATCTGGGTTAAGAAGTGATTATGCACAGTCAGAACAGTGCATTAGCTCACATGCTGTAATTGAATGATTCAGGTTGGAAGAAGCCAAAATGGAATAGGGAGTGATTAGTAAACAGCTATAGTAATAGGCCTGAATGGATGGCAGACTTCAGGGGCAAGCCCAGTTGATGATTTTTCTGCATCAGCTCCAGCCAGAGTGGTAGATATGACTGTAGTCAAGTATGTTAGTTCAGTAGTACAGAAGCTTCAATGATCAGATGAACTTCTTGAAAAAAGAAAAATGTAGCTATGGCTTTCTGGGCCTGCAACACTGTGCTACAAGCTCTAATGCCATATGCTTTGACAGATGAGAACTTTTCTGTATGTACTAAAAGCCTGAGGTCCAGTCTTCTGTGCACATGGGGATTTCCAGCAGCATTGAGACCAACCCTGTGAGTGAGTTGGATGAATCTACCAGCCTGTCTTTAGTACTCTGGCAGGAGGCAGCGTTGCTTGGCTGTTCTGCATGCAGTGCAAGGAGCCATCAGCCATGCCTCTGAAAAAATCACTATCTGAGTGTGAATGTATGGGGTGGATGTGCTGCGTCCGTAACCCCATTACTGGGATGGAACTGGACTTCTCAAAGTGTTAAGAGACACTACAAAAAACAAACAACAAAACCCCTCCCAAAACAACAAAAGTCTGTTGCTTTGGTTGCTTCTGTAGCAGTACTGAATGTGTTGTCATGGAGACCTATATAGGGAGGCTGCCATGAGCTTTGCAAGTCCAAATTACTGTCCAGTTGGCTAGAAACACTTCAGTGTAGGGGTGGTCATTCTGTGAACGCCACCTCTTCTAAAGTTAGTCCTCATCCGTTCCTATGCCTGATTTGCTGGAACTGGACTATTGCAAGAACGTAGAGCAGTTTGTGGTCCTTAGACTGGGCTTTAGGACAAATCCACCTAAATTCTGAGTTTCAAGTAGTACACTGACCATGCTGGGGAAGGTGAGAAAAGGCCGGGGGGGAGTAAGAAGTAGGGCTTCATGTTCTGAATCTCATTAACTCCTGGCTTGACTTGACAGTGCTATCAGCACGCTTATTTTATGAACTACTTACAGAACTTACTACAATGCTTCTGCAGCTTTTGCAGAAAACTGGACTGTGAAGTGGGACTTCTTGTCCTGACCATTGTTTTGAGACACTGCTCTGAAAGTAGTTCTTGGAAGTGGAATGTGATCCTTCTGCCCAGGATGCTGAAGCTGCCTAGAAAGGCTTCCAAAGTACTCCAGTGCTGCCTGAGACAGTGACTAGCCAGAGTAACAGGGTAAGCAGCGAGGAGGTAGTATAAAGGACCAAAAAGGTTGAGACATCTGCCTAGGCGCACATGACAGGTTAGCATATGCTGATTATGCTGCTGGGATGAGCAGTAGCACTGGTTTTACAGTTAACATGCTTAACTTTTTGTCATGGTTTAACCTCAGTCAGCAACTGAGCATCACACAGCCACTCGCTCATTCCCCAACCCTTGTGGGATGGGGGAGAGAATCGGAAAAGTAAAAGTGAGAAAACTTGTGGGTTGAGATAAAAACAGTTTAATAACTGAAATAAAATTAAATACTACTACTAGTAATAAGAAGAATAGACAAAGCAAGTGATGCATGATGCAGTTGCTCACCACCCGCCGACTGATGCCCAGCCAGTCCCCGAGCAGCGGCCTGCCCCCCCCAGCCAGCTTTCCCCCAGTTTATGTACTGAGCATGACATCACATGGTATGGAATGTCCCTTTGGCCAGTTTGGGTCAGCTGTCCTGGCTGTGCCCCCTCCCAGCTTCTTGTGCACCTCCAGCCTTCTCAGTCGGTAGAGCATGGGAAGCTGAAAAGTCCTTGACTAGCGTAAGCGCTACTTAACACACCAACATTTTAGTAGTTGCTATCAACATTATTCTCATACTAAATCCAAAACATAGCACTATACTAGCTACTAGGAAGAAAATTAACTCTATCCCAGCCGAAACCAGAACACTTGTGCTAACTAGTTCAAAGTCTCTTGAAGGGAAGGGTGTTCTCTGCAACTCGAGCATGAAGTTATCAAACCAGCTCTTCTGGATGGATCAAGTTTCCTTCACAGCTGTCAACACTGTAGTTCTCCACCCTCTAAAGTGCTTGATTCATGGCAATGATGGTCTTTTCTGTAGGTAGGTTGGGAGCTTTCAGATATATTAGGCTGGCTAGTCAAAAAAAAACCCAACAAACCAACCTGACCCAAACCAAACTAAAACCCAACTTGATGCTCTGGGACTTGACTTTCCAATTTCTGCTGGTAAGTGAAATCTAATAGGAATTGAATAGGGCCTAAGATGAATCTTCTCTCCTGTCCCCTCTGAGCTAAGTGAGCTCCAGGGGTGCAGAATACTATTAATAAGATATTGTGAGCTTTTAACGGGCATATTGTGTGTAACCTCTTGATAGTACTATCTACTTGTGATAGGGAGAATCTGCTTGTTTAGAAATAACTAATGATAAAAGACCACTCTACTTGTTTGTTTGGAAAGCTTCTTGGCTTGAAGAGGCTTTGGGTGGCTATGCTCTGCACTGGCAGAAGAATGCTGCTACAACTTGTGCTTTGAGGTCTGCTAAGTTTCTGATGACTTCCAGGTAGGAAAAGATGGTTAATGTCAGGCTTCAAGTGAATGAAGAGAAGTTGCAGATGTTGCTTCAGACTTTTTTACAGTCTGCCTTAGTTTACAAAACTGATACCTTACTGCAGCTGAAGTGAAGTATGTGTTTAAAAGAATATAAGGCTGTTTTAAGTAATCAAGTTAAAATTGTTGCCTGGAGAATATGTAGAAGCAGAGGCTTCGATACATTGTATGAATATGTTTGCTAAAACACAGGTGTGTCTCTCTTCTTGAAGCTATCTAAGCTTAATGCTTTTATCAATAGAATTGCTCCCTTTATGTTTCTAGGCTGTGATGCTGAAGGCTTTCTTTCTGACTGTCAAAATCTTCATACCTCACCTCCCAAGTTTTCTGGCCTACAAAGGATGCTACCTATATGGGGCAAAACCTGTTTTGCAAACTCTTTCAAAAAAGAGGGCTTGTTTAATTTCTGGGAATACAAAAGCTTTAGGCCAAAGGTGAGAGTGTTTCTTCTGAACTGGTGACCAATATTGTGTCAATGTAGTTTGTATAGTTTGGTGTCCTGTTGACAGCTTTTCTTTTTAAAGTTACTCCTTCTAGTTGTCAGGCCTGGTGGTGCAGTTGAATTTTTTGGCCTGCTTTGTCAACCAGTTTGAGTTAGGGTGATGCTAGGGGCTGTTTTGCCCACCCACTTGGATAATGTTGGAGTTCAGTTCTAGCTGCTTAGGATTTAAGCATTCACATTTACTTCCTGTATGAACCAAGTACTGCACTAGCTTAATATATTCAAACCTTTTTTTTTTTTAAGATTTAGTGCCACTGGCCTTTGAGGCAGCACAGATTCGATGCTTGGAAATGGAAATGTCCTCTCTGATTTGCAATGAAGTGAAATGTTGTCAGAACTGGCTAAAGAGAGAGCCGCTGGAAAAACGCCAAGGTCACCATGTTACCAGTTTTTCAAGTTCATGGTAATAACTCAAATGTCTCATTATACCCACAAAACAGAGTGTGTTGGAGCACTGTTCGTAAGTCTTTTGCTGAGGATGGTATCTAGGATGCAAAGTCCGGCAGGAATGACTTGGCAGGTCCTGTGGGTACTGGCAGGGTCTCTGCCATGAATGAATTAAACTGTGGTGTGTTCCATGGTGCCTCATGACACATCCTGCAAGAGATCACCGCTTCTGGGCTGCTTCCACAGGAAGCATGGGGACCATGTAACATACTTGCGTGCAATGCATCAAGTAACTGGAGATGGCTGCTGCTTTGTCTTCATTAAAGCAATGCTTGGAAATGCAAGCATGACTAGCAGTCCAACATACTTAAATTCATACAGTGATGTTCCCGGATAAGTAACTGCTAGGAAGGTGCCTCACTCAGGCTTGTGCACATGGGGTTCTGATAGAATATGGCAAAATGTAAATCTGGAGTTGGAGACAATTCTGTAAGCACAAAAATGCTTCCAGATGCTTGATAGGAAAAGTGGAATCAGGCCAGTGGTAGAGTTAGTTTCTGCTGTGGGACAAACTTCAGTGTTGTGGTACTTGAACAAGAGAGGAGACTTAATCTTGGACAGGTGTTGTGGTTTAACCCCAGCTGGCACCTAAGCCCCACACAGCTGCTTGCTCACTCCCCCCTGGTGGGATGGGGGAGAGAATTGAAAGAGTAGAAGTGAGAAAACTCATGGGTTGAGATAAAGACAGTTTAATAGGTAAAGCAAAAGCCATGCATGCAAGCAAAGCAAAATAAGAAATTCATTCACTGCTTCCCATTGGCAGGCAGGTGTTCAGCCATCTCCAGGAAAGCAGGGCTCCATCATGCGTAATGGTTACTTGGGAAGACAAATGCCATCACTCCAAATGCCCCCCGCCCCTTCCTTCTTCCCTCAGCTTTATATGCTGAGCATGACATCGTATGGTATGGAATATCCCTTTGGTCAGTTGGGGTCAGCTGTCCCGGCTGTGTCCCCTCTCAACTTCTTGTGCACCCCCAGCCTACTCGCTGGTGGGGTGGAGTGAGAAGCAGAAAACGCCTTGACTCTGTGTAGGCACTGCTCAGCAGTAACGAAAACATCTCTGTATTATCAACACTGTTTTCAGCACAAATCTAAAACATAGCCCTATACTAGCTACTATGAAGAAAATGAAGTCTATTCCAGCTAAAACCAGCACAACAGGTCAGTTTGGGTTTTCTTTTAGGCCTCTAACCCAGTAACTCCTGAATTCTGGAAGTCAGGAAAATAGGATATTGGTACTATTGTGCCGTATGTCTGAAGGGCCATGTTACCTTAATTTATCATTCATTAGTAACTTAAATCTCATCTGAGTTATAGTTCTTTCAGCTACTGGTTGATCCTGAAAGGGTATTGATTCTTAAATTGTGTATAAAATATTCTCTTAACTCTTTGAAAGAGTTGGTACTTACTGTTATTAAATCTTGCTTAATAACATGTCACAGGAAGAGTATGAAGCCAGAAACTACTTCAATGGTTTTTGTTTTTCTTACCCTAGAAGTGTTAGGCCTTGCACATGCTCAGGTGTTTATCCTCTTGCAAGTAGTGAATAGGCACTCTGAAGTCTGTGCTGTATTGAGAATTGAAATAGGTGTAAAGTGTTGGAATTAGAGGAACTTAGTCATCAGCTGATGTATGTAGTCCTGGGGTTATATACTAGATCAGTGGTCTTGCTTGTACATGTTGGCAAGCAAAACTGATAGAAAACATTTATTTTTTTCTTTTTTTTCCCTTATAATAGTATAAGAAGGTGGTGGTGTAAAAATGGCCTTTTTTGGTCCTCTTTGGAGCTTATTTTAAACTAATTAATTTTTTCCAGATAAGGGAGAAAAGGCCCTTGATTTTTAACGGAACTTATACTTAAGAAGCCTTTAAAAGGGGTTTTGATGCTGAAAACCAGTTTTTGTGATTTCTTAAAACATAGAGAATGATGAATACCTGAAAGGTAGACTATATGCAAAGCTGATGAAAATGGACAGGGAACTGCTGTCGATCTCACTGTCTGCACATGTGCGTTCCCAAGAACATCACTCTTGCTGCTGGGAATGAAAGCCCAGCTCAAGGCTTCACTGCAAAGAAACGTCTAGTGCCCTAAGCTCTGACTTACTAATGTATTGTAACCTGTCAATTTGCAGGTAAGCTTTATGAGGAAGAAGAAGAGGAGGATGCCCTACCTGACTCAGATGCCCTGCCAGACTCAGATGATGAGGTGGATTTGGATAAGCCGCGCCCCATACAGATTGTTCTTGCTCATGAAGATGACCATAACTTTGAATTAGATGAAGAAGCATTGGAAAAAATCTTGCTTCAGGAACACATCAAGGATCTTAACATAGTAGTTGTGTCTGTAGCAGGAGCTTTCCGCAAAGGAAAATCTTTTCTGCTGGACTTCATGCTTAGATATATGTATAACAGGGTGAGTAATTTGGATTTTCCCTGCAGGAGAAAAGTAGTTTGGTATTTTAGTCATTTACCATTGTATTTGTTGACTTGAGCACAAATATAGCAGGTCAAACTTTTCTTACTTATTGGGGGATGGGGAAGCTAGCTACTCTGTTTCTACTCTGTGAAGAAGTGTATTTAAGTGACAGTTTTTTGGTATAAATTTTCCTGCAGTTATCAAGGGAACTTATTGGTGTCCTGATGTAAGTGAGCATGAGAAGAACTTGAATGAGGGACGGTGGTGGCCTTCTAGTTGAGCTTTGGGGAAGGGTTCATCCAAGTGGTGGCTTGGAGGAATCTTGCTTTGACTTGATCTCCTGAAATCATATTGTAGTGCTAGCTTTCCCATTGTTGCAAAAAGAAGAGTCTTACCAGGTAGCTATTGGAGGACTAAATCTGCTGAAATCTGAGGTATGGCAAAAGGGAGAAAGTCTCCTGTTTACTGCCTGGAATGTGTCTCTGAACATAATCCAGGAACTTTTTAAATCCTTTTAAGTCACTGGTTAATGAATGCCTGATCCAAAATTTAATTTCTTTTCTTAGTTTGTAGCTTTTGGCTGGTGTTGTCTTGTGTCTACTATACTTTGAACTCTTGGCTGATACGGAGAAGGTGGGGTAGGGCCTCCTGTGAACATACACATCTGCCTGTCACAGGTTGTGGTGTGTTTCTTTTAATCTGCATAGTGAATATTGACAATTCAGTGTTTTATTGCTTTTTGAAACTCTTAAAAAAACAGAACTGGTTCCTTTTTTGGTCACCGTTCTTCGGAGTTGGAATTTACGGTAACAGAAACTAACCACGACTGCATCTATTTTACCTTTGTGCTAGCTGGTTTGAGGAGAAATCAAGATGAACCCTGCAGTTACAGGAAATATGGGAATATTGCAAAGAAGCTACTGGTAGTCGGCAGATGAAGACTTCCTTTCTCTTACTCCTGGTAGTGCCTGCTATTGAATTCTTCTCACTGATTTGCCAAGAGCTCTGTAAGAAAGACACTGAGGATATGGTAGGAGGAATACAGAGTAGCAAGCTGGTGCTCCTGACTTCTTAAGACTCCTTTAACCTAGGGAGGAATAAACATTTCATTGACATAGCTGTTCAGTGGGTGGCCTTTTGTGTGTGTATATAAACCCTCTAGTGTCCTGTTTATGTTAAAAACAAAAAAACCCACAAACAAAAAAAACCCCCAAACAAACCACAAACAAACAAAAAACCTGAACTCCCAAGAAGTATAGCAGTCTGAGCTAGATGGTGGCTGGTGTCGTGGTTTAACCTCAGTCAGGAACTGAGCACCACACAGCTGCTTGCTCACTCCCCCCTGCCCCGGTGGGATGGGGGAGAGAATCGGAAGAGTAAAAGTGAGAAAACTTGTGGGTTGAGATAAAAAACAGTTTAATAATTGAAATAAAATAAAATCCTAATAATAATAATAATAATAATAATAATAGTAATAATAGTAGTAGTTATAAGAAGAATAGACAAAGCAAGTGATGCACGATGCAATTGCTCACCACCCGCTGACTGATGCCCAGCCAGTCCCCGAGCAGCAGCCCGCCCCCCCGGGCCAGCTTTCCCCAGTTTATGTACTGAGCATGACATCACATGGTATGGAATGTCTCTTTGGCCAGTTTGGGTCAGCTGTCCTGGCTGTGCCCCCTCCCAGCTTCTTGTGCACCTCCAGCCTTCTCAGCTGGTAGAGCATGGGAAGCTGAAAAGTCCTTGACTAGTGTAAGCACTACTTAGCAACTACTAAAATGTTGGTGTGTTATCAACATTATTCTCATACTAAATCCAAAACATAGCACTATACTAGCTACTAGGAAGAAAATTAACTCTATCCCAGCTGAAACCAGGACAGCTGGGTAGAGGTAGTTCCTTCCAGAAATAGAAGGGGTAAGCTTTAAGCAAATACTCTAACTTTCAGATTGTGAAATAAAACAAAAGTTCATAAAGCAAAATGGATTGAAACACTGTTTAAGCCTTGTGTAATATCATGCCTCTCTGTTCCCTTTATTGTGCAATCACTTTTTTTCAGTTTTCTATAGGTGTCCTTCAGAATACCATTTGTTTCACTTAAACTGAAGATGAAGGCAAACTTAGCCATCTACAGCAATAGCTATCTCTTACCAAAAGCAGAGGGGTCTTGCTCTCTACGTGCTGCTTCTGGCCAGGCATTTGCATTCTGAAGCTGTAATGCTTGCAGGCCCTTAGCTGAGGTGATCCAACTCAGTGATGCATCAGAAGACACTGCGCTTTGCCAAATTGTTTTCCTGCCAGCTCAGTGATGTAAACTGGCTTAGGGAAGGAGTTTGACAAGTATCAGAGCTGCTGCAAACTGATTGATGAGAGTTGGGGATGAGAGAAGATAAGTGCAACACCTCCTTTTTTGAGCACTGCTGAATTGTATCAAGTCAAATGGTATCCTCTATGCTTATGCAAATTTCAGTACAGGAGGGGAGGCCTTGGTATAGTTTTATAGTACTCTTTAGTCTGATCACTCCATGTTCAGTCAGGCTTAATTACAAGTCTGTGTTTTCTGTGAACTAAATACTGGATCCTGCACAAAATACTAAAGCATCTGCATTCAGTTTGTACATTAATCAAGGAATTTTGGGATATCCTTCCCTGTGGATATTAACATGCATGATGAAAAACCTGCCAAAATACTTCAGAATCCCATTTTCTTGTCTTAAACCAAGAGCTGGAGGTCATGTGATAAGTTACTATTCTAAAAATCTCACGTGTCAGTTGAAGTCACAGGTAGGATTTTGGCATGGCTGAGATTGATCACTAACTTCAGGGAGGTGGGCATCTCATTTCAAGCACTGATGCTTAGTGTTATGATTGTTCATTTGAAATGGAACAGAATAATCTGCCACAAAACAGCACCAGTTGTGTACTCAGCAAACTGCTACAAGGATCCTGTGATCTTTGTTGCAGTTTAAGCCTTATTACGAGTTGGGTGCAGTAACACTAGTAAATTTAGATTTAAAAGCTTTTTTACAGGGGTATGACCTTCTTAGCTTGTATTAATCTGCAAGGTGCACTGTGTACTAATGGCACTATGCAAATAAAGCTGCATTGGTCCTTTCCTTAGTGTGGAATTTATTTAGAGAGGTTATCTTTTAGGTGACTGATACAAAATTGTAGTGCAACTTCTAGCTTGATTTCATGTAGGAACAAAGTCTTTTTTCCCCCCTCCCATCTCTTGAATATCTTTCAAGCCAGCTTGATGGATGCAGACTGTTAAAATACTGAGTTTTAACTAAGGAAAGACGAAGGTAACAAGCTAGGAGTGCTTCAAACTGATGCAAAGGTCATTCAGACAGGCTTAAGTGCATCATCCACAAGATGAAGCAGCTTCAGCTGAAGTTGTGCCTGCTAAGACACCAAAGTCTCCTGTGACATGAATCACATATGAAATCAAGTGTGGTTATATCTAGTGCTCATGGAGGGACTTGTCAAAAGATTTGTGTAGTTTAGGTCTGAATTGCTATGAATAAGGATAATTTCTGGACCAAACTGGGTAAAAGTATTCTTGTATAAATGACAAATGGAACATATTGTTGAATAACGTAACAGGTTCTTCTGAAAAAGTGAAAAGCTACAGTCCATTGACATATACCTGTGAAATATGATTCAGCATTGCCAAAACTGTATCCTGGAGCGTACTGAAGCCCAAAGCAGGCCTGGAGCTTTGATTTCTAGAGTGATCAGTGGATGCATAAGCATCTTCTAGGATAAACTCCAGGGGAAAGCTGTTCAGGTTTTGCTTAGTCTCTTTAGTAGAGGTGTATGTGCATGACAAAACAAAACAAAACATTCCCCCCCCCCCAAAAAAAAAAGAAAAAACCCGCAAACAATCTACCTGTAAAGAGCTGTGGTTCTCTTCACTTGGATACCTATGTTCATTTTCTACATTTTTATCTGCTCATCTCATTTACTTTTGCCATGTCTGATCCAAATAGCAGAGCTGAATGGTGTGCACTTAGCATTTGGGAGAATGCTGGTGCAGAACTGCTTGATTGCATTTCCCTCTTAGTATGGTTTTCTCTGCATGCTGCTAGGCATGAGGAACATGTGCAGGTTTTTTTCCCATCCCCCTTTAGAAATAAGCAGTTTCACTTACTTGTAGTAAATATTTATATTCTGTACAGCCCCTGGGTGCTCATGCTGTTTTCTGAGATGTGAAGAGATGTGTCTTGAGCTCTTTTCTGAAAACTGCCAGTGCAGAGTCAGCAAGGTAGAGATCGTAGCCTAGTGAATTGAGAAGTCTCCCCTCTGACCTTCTCAAAGAGCACACTTTCCTGGCTGGTAATCTTCTCTGGGCAGTCAGAGACAAATTCATTAAATGTCTCTTTCTGTTCTGCCAGCATGCTGTGTTCTAGCCTGTGAAATAAAGGTTTTTCTCTAAGCCCCTTCATCAGTTAAACTATTGTCTGCCTACCACTTCTCTCTTGTAGGACTTCAGTGTATATAAACCTATCACAGTGAAACTTCTTCAGGGCATCTGTTCATGCTCCTTACTTGCCCAGTACATAAACTATGTTTCTGGGTTAAATGTGCTCATATAATGGCTGGATTCTTCTACGTGAGCCACTGCTGTGTGTTGCCTGTCCTTGAGGACCGAAGACCTTGTTACAGTGCCATCAGCCAGAAATGTTAGCTGCAAACTGTACTTAACTCTGATAGCCTTTCCCAAAGTGGGCACTGTGCCAATAAAACTTTAATATGGATGGATTCATTGACATGTATCAAACTCTCAACATGACCTTTTCTCTTGAATCCCAATCACTTAGGAAAAGTATCTTGTAACTGTGACAAGTATAGATTGTAGATCTGGTCCTTGCCTATTCTCTTTGGCTTCTGCAAGCTGGTGTTGGGAGTCTTGTGCTGGCCTCTGTTAGTGCAGGGGCTTAGATGCTTAGCTAGTTTCAGCAGTTGACCTGTTTCTGAGGGGAAAGGGAGAGGATTAAGTCAAGATCAGGTTTTTTGTTCCTTGCAGAGGTTTAGCTGTTCCTGTAGTTAAAATACATGCTATTTACAACTGTGTTTGAA
Source organism: Aptenodytes patagonicus (assembly GCF_965638725.1). NCBI lineage: Eukaryota > Metazoa > Chordata > Aves > Sphenisciformes > Spheniscidae > Aptenodytes > Aptenodytes patagonicus. The sequence goes on from NC_134951.1 coordinate 118,362,823, forward strand.
CTGAGTTCTCTCAACTGAGAGAAGAGCATGAGTGTGAAGTGCAATCAGTGGACAAAACTAAGCTGTTCTCATTAGCTCTGAGTGCTTGAGACTTGAAAGCTGTGCCCATATACTTTTCAGTGGCTGAAGAGTTGTGCAACTGCTGAAATATAGTAGGCTCGAACAACATTTCTTTGGATGATCCTTGAAACACAGCAGAGTAGCATTGTGTTTTTGATATTTTGTGTAGTGTTGTCAATTGGCTCTGAGGAAAATGAGAGAACAATGTGGAAGTCTGCTAAAACATAGCATGTTAAAAAAAAAAAAAAATCTTCTCCTTGGTTTTAAATAAGTTTCTCCTCTTGTTTTGTAGACTTCTCCTTGCTGGATAGGTGGAAACACTGAGCCATTGACTGGTTTTACATGGAGAGGTGGATGTGAACGGGAAACCACTGGCATTCAGATTTGGAGTGAAGTGTTCGTAATTGACAAACCCAATGGAACAAAGGTAAGTGCTTGACTTAAATAGGTGTATGTAAGGATTTTTGCCTCTCTGTGTATGCCTCTAATGCCATGGGTTTCATGGAGGCAGTTCAAACATCAGTTGCTTTCCTTTGCATTCAGTACCTGTATAACGTATTTGGAAACCTTATTACCAGTGCAAGTATGAATTTTTCTGCTGTGTTGTAAGATTCATTCTCCAACAATAGTCCCATTCTGAGAGTACTTTGTTTTGGCAAAGTCTCCTCTGTCCAGGCTGATGGGTGGGTTATCCTGTGGATGTTGTAAAACTGTAATGGCTGTAAATACCATATATAGACAAACGCTGTGATAAGAACAGGTCTGTAACAAACACTGTTTTTTGAGAGGTGAGAATGTGTTCTAGCTTGTAGCTATGTTCTAGTGAAATGTAATGCATGGCTGTAAGTACTGGAAACAGCTTCAGTGTGTGGAAGCTGGTCCTTCCATAGAGTTTAACAGGTAGTCCATAAAAAAGGACTAAGTCTAACAGTGGGATAAAAGGCACTAACTCTATTCTAGTCAAAGCTGGTGCATCTTTTTTAACTCTAAGTCAATTTAACTATAAACTTTGGTTGTAGGTGTTTATCTTCATGCTGAAACAAAGTGTTAATGTTGTTAATAAATATTTACTCCATAATACTGGTGGTGTATCGTGAGCTATTCGTGTTCTTCTGAACCATAAGCTCTTGCTTATTTAACTTTCATACCTTTTGCATTTGCAAAGGAAACATCTGATGGCCAATTAATATGGACACAGATCTTAAATGGATAGTGGCTTAGGGGCGTGCAGGAAGTTTTATCAAATTTCATAGCTAACCAAACAGTTCTCTGGCTAAAAAACAGTTAACTTGCGAGGATCTATTTGTGCTCTGGGGACAAATCACTCACTTGTTCTTGTTTATCAGTCATCTCTAACTGAAAGAGAAGGGAATTGTAGTAGATCCCAAAGATGGGAATTGGACAGATTAACTTTTATCATTAAGATCACTTCATTCCTTGTCATTCCAGCAGACAGTCAGTATCAATTATCTTGTTTTCTTCTGAAAGTGATTATTTTAAGACAGGTATATTTTTAAAAGTAACCATCTCACTCTTAGCTATAATGAACTATGCTGGATTGTCAGCTGAAACTGAAGTTCTTCCAGTGAATAAGAGCTGTCTTACTTTGCACTGCACCCCTACTGGGCTGAGGGAGGCTATTTCTGTGGGAGAGGGTGACTAGTGTAGCAAGGTCAAGGACTTAAGGCTGATGACATAGCCCTCTAGTTGTTGCTTACTCAGCTGTAGGTATGTATAGGCATGTGCACAGGGAGCTGACTGATGTTTAATAAGTAGGTGTAGGGGCAGAGACTTGCTCTACTTGAAATAGAATTTATTCCAATGGCCTGGAGTTTGAAAGTATTAACAATTTGGTTAACTATTGCTGCTCTCTAAAACTCTCTAGGTTGCTGTACTACTCATGGATACCCAAGGTGCCTTTGATAGCCAATCCACTATCAAAGACTGTGCAACGGTTTTTGCTCTGAGCACCATGACGAGTTCTGTCCAGGTGAGAATACCTGTGCTGACAAATAATGGCAGCTATAGGAACCCTCTATCCTGGATATACAAAGAACATCTCTCTAGCCACACTTTGAGAGTTCACCTGCATATCTTCCTCCAACTATCATTTAAGCTTTCATACTTAATGTCTTATTTTCAGTGTAGTATACTACATAAGTTTCTCTGTGGAATCAAGGTTATCTAAGGCCAAGCTGAGTTAAATTGCTGACTGACCTGGGGAATCCTAAAAAAAGGTGTCAAAGTATCAACCGCTTCTGTACAGATGTGTTACAGAGTCATTTTTAAGTCTTTAGATACAGTTTGGGGTGAAATTACACTGCGATCAGCTAAACTTACAATTGCTGCTGCTGTTAAACGTCTGACAATTCTCTCGTGCTATGCCCAAGACTACATTTAAGCTTGTGCCTTAAATGTGCCAAAAGTGAGCAGGTTTTTGAGGGGTGACCTTCTTCAGACATGCTACAACATGAAAGTAACAGGAGTATGTAGAACACTACTTCTGCCCTGTGGGGTTGTTTTTGGTGGGTTTTTTTGTTTGTTTGTGTGGCATTTTTGTTTTTTTTTGTTTTGTTCCTGTGGTTACAATAAGTTGTGGGTTATTGGTGCATCTTTGAGGTTTTACTGCTGTTCAGTATTTGTGCTATTGAAACAGTCATGAGCTCCCTGGATAAAAACAGATTTCTCTGGGAAGATTTGAAAGCAAAAAAACCTGGTGAACTACCTACCTTGTCATTTCTGTGTTGGAGATGCAGCTGCTGGATCTCTGAATCCTAGAGCACTTGGACTTGAGGATGGCACAGGCGTGCCCTTCTCAGTCCTCCTGTCTCACACCGATGTGGCATTTTGAAGCATTCAGCAGTCTTCTCTGATTCCTTTATGGCTTGCTTCCTTGGAAAGAAGCCGTTCTAAGAAGGATTAGGGTAGTCAGCAGTGGTTTTGTCCCTAGCATTTTGTATAAGGAAGTGAGTTTTGTTTGAGATGCGTTCTATGACACCTTTCTAGTTGCTGACTTTTGGGTAGTTAGACTTTCTGGAGGGGGTAAAAATACTCAAGATACCTAAAAGAGACTACATGAATGTAAGATAATGTTTTCATGTTACACTAATTCTTTTACTGTCTCTTGCAGGTATACAACTTGTCCCAGAATATTCAGGAAGATGACCTTCAACATTTGCAGGTAAGAATATGCTGAATTTATATTAAGCTGCTTCTGAACTGATAGTCTTGACATTGTTCTTGAAGTTACTACTAATGTAACTGTGATTTGGGAGCTGCCTGCTACTTCATATAAAACACTAAAGCTGACCTGATGCTAAAACTAGTACTACCTATAACAACATTATTTGCATCAACTCCATGATGCTCCTGCTGTGCTAATGCAGAGGTAAAATAGTATAGGCTTCTAATCTGGCTAAATCTTATCTTTCTAAAGTCTGTTCTCTATGTGGTAAGTTCTGAAATTCCCAAAAGGATGAGAAAGGAAAATGATTTATGGGAAGTACTTAATGAGAAAATTCCAATGTTTCTCCTTTTTCTCTAAAATAGGAGAATGGATGGTATTTCATAACTGGTTTCTAAAGAAATGTGGGAGCTTGGGTCAGGGCAGAAAGAGTATTTTCTACCCAGAAGCCTTCTCTAGTTTTCAACTGAGAAACTTCTAGAGTTTTATTTCTGCTTAGAAACAGAAGCAGGAACGAGTTGTCCTCTCTTTACTGTGGGGTTTTCCGTCTCTAATGGAACATTGTGGTCAAAGGCCACTGAATTCTGGCTTCATGTGAATGGCGCAAGAACCTTATCTTCTTAACTTAAAGCCTGTAGCTTTAAAGGCTAGCTTGTGTATTAATAAATGCCTGCCTGTGCTCAGGCCATGACCTTGTCACAGCTTAAAACTGTTTTACATGTCTTCTGATTGAAAGGACTTCTGTCTTGGTCAGTGCTGCAAAAGTCTGGCTGCCAATACTGGAAGTAGAAGAGCACTAACTAAACACCGTCTTGTGATACTGTTCTCAGTTAACAGAGTTGTATCACTGGGCCAACACCCCACTCCCCCCAAAAAAACCCCAACAAACAACCCAAGGAAGCACTGCAAACAAAAAAAGCCCTAGCTAATTATTTGAAAGCCAGGCTTTCCTCATGACTTTGGTCCTTTGACAGCCTCAGTGCAATCTGAATAGAGCGATCCCTTTTTGTTATACTGGAGGGTGAGATTTGAGGGAAGAGAAGGGTGATAAATACAAGCAGTGGGTAGGAGACACCCATGCATTTAAAGTTGGGGTAAGGAATCGTGGGCTAAGGGAAGGAAATTCAGAATTTCTGTTGTAGCAGGAATTTCTGTTATTCTGAAATACTGTTAGTCTCTGTCTGCCTTTTCCATGTAGCAGGGAAGTGAGTGGGGTAGGGAATTAGGATCAGAGGAGCCAGTCTCATGTGGGTACTTGGCCACTTCAGAGCTGCTTTTGCTCAGGGTGACAAGGGCTTGGAAGTTAATTTGTGTTAAATTAGTCTTGTAAGTTTGCAGATGCCTTTGTGATCAAGACAGGGGGAACTGTCCTTTTAGCCATGAAATTTATCTGAGATGTTCCAGGAGTTAGTTTTAATGCAGAACAGTTGCCTGATACTAGAGGATACTGGTGTGCTTCCTTCATCTCGACCTCCAAGATCTGTTAAGGGGGTTAAGCATGGATCAACACCTGACAGTATTGACCTCTGCTGAAACAGCCAGCACAGTCCATAATTGGTGTTCTCATGGGTTGTCTGGCCCACTCAGTCCAGTGAAGAATGCTGCTGCTGGTATTAAAGATGGAGAAAGCAACGAGAGGAAGACAGCTGACACTTACCTTTATACTGGAAGGAAAGAACAATTATCAGCTAAGGTCATGGGCTGAAGTAGAGATCTGGGAAGCTGCTGAACTTGGCTTGTATTTAAATGTCTGATACATTGGCTCTAGCCAAGTTCCTTGAGATTTCCAGGAATAAATCTTTTGTGGGAAGTAAGGGGCAAATGTTAGACAGGCTTACCTCCTTAGCCTAGTAAACAAGTGTTGGAAACTGGCTTGCTGAGACATGCAGCCACCTTTCCTCCGAGAATAGCCCACATGCCACCCACGTAATGCTGTGGTGCATTGACAGTTACGGAATGGCACTGTGAAACCAGTGGAAATCATGTCTCCTTCCTGAATTTTACTGAGGATTGGTGTACTTGTTCTTGAGGTGTATTGGCCATTCTCAACCCATAATAGGATTTAAGATGAAATGCTTTATTTTCTAGTGACATAACAGAATATTTTACAGTAGAAAAATGTGCTTTATATGTGGCACCCTTACACTCTTCTTTCTATCAGTTGTTTACAGAATATGGAAGACTAGCTATGGAAGAAATTTACCAAAAGCCGTTTCAGGTAACTATGTGGATCTTAATGGATCTTAAGCAATTGAATGTGTAGAAAACGAGCTCAGGATAATTTATGAAGAGAAATTAGTTGGGCTGAAGCTAGCCTGTTCTTTACAAGACTGATTTTCCTTCCCTGTCACCACGTTTATTGGCAAAAACACAATGGAAAAATGCTGAAGAGGATCACATTTTGGGCAAGTATAGCTTTGTGCCTGAGTTATGAGGCATAAAAGGAATGTGTCAAGTGATGTGCAGGTGTTAAGGAGAAAAGTTTCACGCTGCCTTCTTACTCATTGAGATATGGTTGGTCTTTGCTGGCGGTATATGGTTCTGAGTAAAGGTCATGTGGCATCTACAAAATAGCATTGAGGAGGGCTGTGTTGCATTTCATTTACTTGAAGTGTTACTGGCTTCAGTGTTAAGTCTCAAAATTGCTAGCGTCTCCTGACTCTTTGCTAGGCCAGAGAAGGGTTTGAGGCTTCTGTTTAGTGGAGACAAAGACTGAGATCTCTTCCATCCTGAAGTATCCTCCTTAACCTATAAAGGTACTAGTCGACTGCTGTTAGTGGCGAGTTTTAAGACTCTTGTGTCCCTAGAATATTCAGCCTGCAAGTGTGAGTCCCCGATGTTCTTGTGATTGGCCCAGGCAAGATGCATTCTTCGTAAAGCACCTCGTCTGACACAAGAGTAATGTCAAGTAATTTTCTATCTTCGGCTGATGGGAGAGAGGACAGTGTAATCCCTGTGGGATAGCAAAAGGCAAACCCATGGAACAGGGAAGCTATCTTTTTGAGACACTTGGATACTTCCTTTCAGATAAGGAGTGAGTTGCATTTGTGTGTTTATTTGATGTTTTTTTTTGTTTTGTTTTTTTTTAAACAAGCAAACGCACCACAAAACTACAAGGCTACTTCATTTAGAGCAGCCAAGCTTAGAAATTTTTTTACTTAAAATAATCACATGTGTGATAGAGTTTCTGACCTTAGGAATGATGCAAGCTATTCACTGCTGTTGTTCTTCCTGTTACAGACACTAATGTTCTTAATTAGAGATTGGAGTTATCCTTATGAACATGCATATGGCTTGGAAGGAGGAAAAAAGTTTCTAGAGAAAAGATTGCAGGTAAGTTATCTCCAGTAGTCCTAGTGTGGTCTTCTAACTTAAGTGAGAACTTACTGTCAAGGTAGTGATGCACGATGAGCTAACTCTCTGTGCTAATAAAATACATTTGTGATGTTCCCACTCGTGTGTGGAGTTCTGGGGTTTAGAACTTGACATTTTTAGGTTCAGGAATGAAAGCTTAAAGGCAGTAATAGTACAAAAGTGTGTTTAAGCTGATATTTAATCTTAATTGCAGTACTGTAAAACTATTAGCAGTTCTTACAGCCTTTTTTTTTCCTTCAGGTAAAGCAAAACCAACATGAAGAGCTACAGAATGTAAGGAAGCATATTCACTCCTGTTTCAGTAATCTTGGCTGTTTCCTGTTGCCCCACCCTGGTCTTAAAGTTGCAACAAATCCAAATTTTGATGGGAGGTTGAATGGTAGGAAGCTTTCCTTTGTGTGTTTCTTGATTCAGATCACTGAGTTTATTTTCTTTTATAATGGAAGTTAAACACTGAAATGGTTGGCTATTGAAATGCTTGATTGGAAAAACGTAGGGCTAAAAGGTGAAACTACGGAATCTAGAAATGTGCATTGTGTGTTCTTTTCAGTGGTTTAAAGGTAGAGGAGTTAAGCAGGCAGAAGGAATGGATATCTTTGTGTCTAGCTGTTGATTATAATCTGATAACTTGAGACATACTTAAAGGTCATTAAATAAGGATTCTGAAGACTAAGGATTCAGAGGGGAGAATTAACAAAATTAAAGACTTTCTTAAAATTGAAAGGCTTTTCTCTAGAACTTGCTAAACCAAAGGTCAGAACTAGAATGACTTTAAAATAAAAGCTGTAGGCTTCTGCTGCTGCCGAATGAGAGGCAGTCAGATTCTTCCAATTGCTGCTTGTCCCCCAACAGAGGGAATGTATCAGAATGGCAAAGGCTAAAAAAGTGGGTTTGCGGTAGCGGGATACCAACCACTTCTGTGCTGAGGGCACAGACCTGTGGGGTTATTGTGTAAGATGCTGGTGTAATAGGGGAAATGCACTTTAAATATTACAAGGACCATGGAAGCTTGTTCTCTCAGTCTGAAGTTAAGATTAAAGAGTAGGTAGAACTTACTAAAACTAAACTATGTATTAAGACTTTATAAACATCTCAAAAATGAAATCAAGAGTTGTGATGCTATGGATTTTGAAGGGTCATGGGTTATCAGTGTTCCTTTAGGAAATGTAAGATTGAAAAGAAAACTAACCACTTTTTTTTCTGAAATTGATTGAATTTTACTAGATATAGATGAGGATTTTAAGAAAGAACTGCGGAATTTGGTACCATTACTGCTTGCCCCTGAAAACTTGGTAGAAAAAGAGATTAGTGGATCCAAGGTGACCTGTAGAGATCTTGTAGAATACTTCAAGGTAAGCAAACTCATACTAATTATTTCTGTTAATGGCTTAAAAGAAAATATTCTAATTTTAGGGCATGTTGTTCCCAGAGAAGATAAGATATCTAGGCTGACAGTCACTCATCAGCTCACTTTTATTTTCATTTTATTACTCTGACTTTCCAGAAGTGGCACACAACTTCCTAACAGTATAGCTCTTAGCAAGCTACTATTGGCAAAATTGTGGTGTTTGGTTTTTTTCTTTGTAAATAGGCTGAAATACTTCAAGCTGTATTAGAGACTTTTTTCCTATTTTGAAATCCTAGTTTGTCTGGATATGTTGCTTTTTTTTTTTTAAAAAAAAAAGAGGGTCTCATGTAGACTGTACAGATAGAAAACCAGCTCTTAAACTGAGAGGTATGCAGTGAAAATTTCAGATACTTACCTCTGGATTTTTAACCTGCAAGGAAGATGCTTTCTAAACACTTGCATATGCAGCACCACTGTATGCTCTGAAATATTTATGTATGATACTTGCAGCTGTTAGACTCTTGAGCTGTTTTGGTATCATCGTGACACCAGCAGAAATGTGATAACATAATCCCTACATCACCATGAATTGGTCTGGTGTGTGTAACTTTTTTTTGAATCAGAATGACTTAGACAGTTGGCTTGGTAGGAGAAAGTGGCACTCATTCCTAAAGACATTAATTTTGCATTACTACTTTTGAGCATACATGTGAAAGGTAGAACAGAGTTGGGCTGATGTTAAGAAAGAAGCTATACAAGGGAGGAATCTGAGACCAGAACTCTTTAACACTTGTAAAATGAAGTAACTTTTTATAAAGGAAAGACATGATATGGGATGCAGAAGTCACGGCTGTTCTGACAAGCATAAAATCAACACTCTGGAGCTCATATGTTCAGTCTCTATATTTACATGGTTGCATGCTGCTTTTTGTTCCACTTTCTTCTCTAGTAAGACCTGATCCTATACAGTGTAGGGAGTGTGTATTCAACAGCAGTTTAGAAAGGACTGCACTGTAAAAACTGAGTGTAAAACCTCCTCTATTGAAAAGCTGCCCGATTCACATCCCGTATCCTGTCTGGGAGCAGTAATGCAGGGTGCTGCAGAAACACTGGTTATATAACTAAAGAGGACTGCTCCCTTGGGACTGTGCATCTAAAGCTGAGATCATGAAGTCTGAGTTGGAAACTGGAGGGCTTTTACTTGGAGGAAATAGCTACAGAAGCAAGGATGGTGTCAAGGGAACAAAGTCCTGTATAACTCTATACATTTTTGTAGGTTGTCCTACAACTTAGAGCACTGGGTATGTAGGGACCCTGATAACCTTGTTCTCTCCTCCTTTACAGAGAGAGGGGCAGAGGTTTGTAGACAAGCCGGGGGGGAGAGCAGTAGTAGCATGAAGAACTGCCCAGCCTCTGAGGGGCTGAGAGTGGCCTTGCTGGTCTAACTTGCACAGCTTGTCGAAAGCGCTGAAGTGGCTACTGCTGCCTGCTATGCCCCCTCCACTAATCTGTCCCAAGAGCTGTGCCACTGGCCATCTTGTGGGCTGGAGAAGAAGACGTGAAGGATGTGTTCTCTTCCAGCCTGGTGAAAGAAAGGACACCTGAGGATTGGTGGGGTGGGGCAGAGAGGGATAGGCTGCCTGCTTGGCTTCCAGAAGTATTTTGGCAGCTCTGTCTGCATTAGTGCTTTGATCTGCTTTTTTTCCTTCCACACTTCAAGGGAGCAAGGCATATTGGGGAAATGTAAGTACTGGTTCTCCCAGCACTGGGGTGTGTTTGGACAGACCTCTAGCCAGAAAGGCTGTGTGAGATAGTCGTCTTCACTCTTTTGTTTTGGGTGAAGGTTCCCTGCCTAGCAAAGACCTTATGTATTTGAGGGAGCAAAAACCTGCTTTTGAGCCTGTCACTTGAGATAGTGGCCATGTCTCCTCAAGGTGCTCTGCTCCCCTGCTAGGCACCAGCCTCAAATGCACAGGAAAGTAAAGGGATTAAAGCACTAGGGATAACTGTGAGAATGCCAGACTTGTATGAAGAAATTTGCTTAATGGAATATTTAGCATTATTACAAAGAAATAATCTATGAGCTCTATCTTTATATCATCGCTCTTCTCTCCTTCTCCTTGATCATAAATCTTTAGGAAAAAGAAACCTTTTTTGTTTCTCCCATTTAGGCTTATATTAAAATCTATCAAGGAGAGGAGCTACCTCATCCGAAATCTATGCTGCAGGTATTTTATTTTTCTTTCAAATAATCTGATAGATGATGTGTACTTTGTAAGTTCTTTGCAATTGAAGTTCATAACTGCGCGGGTCTGAAGCTCCCACCCACAGAGCTGTAGTTCTTGAAGGAGCTGTGTACTTTGAAAGCCATCTGAACTGTGTAGCCTGGGTATGCATCTGTGTCTTCCCGCAGTTCCATCTACCAAATGGAGCAGGAGTATATCTGGTTGGTTGGGTTTTTTTAGCTGCTTCAATTTCTAAGTATGTGTTTCCTGTAACTTGCTATTTTGTCAGTATCTTTCAGACTGCATTCAGAGGGCTTTTACCATCAGGTGCAGCAGATAAAATGGAGAAGGCTTATAGTAATGCAGCTATCGCCACTGTCTTGCAGTGTTGGGCTACTCTATGTGGGTTTGTTAGATTGGATAACTGCATTGAGGTTTCTTTTCTGGGTTGATCCAAAGAGGAAGTTATCACCTTTAAAGCAATCTGAACACAAACTGATTGTATAAAGCTGTGTGTTGAACCCTTGAATTGTTTGGGATGAAGAGCTTTCACCAAAGTGTGGGTTTTAGGGTCAGTTTTAACCATTTTGTGTTTGTAAGACTTTTTTTTTTTTTTTTTAAGCTTCCTGTGTCACTTCATTAAAATATGACTGTTCTGGGTGTTTTCTCATCCTTCAAGGAACCAAATCTTTAGACTTTTGGGGGAGTTCAGAAAACTCATCACAATGAAACAAAGGCTGCTATCATTTCCTCTACGTAGCATGCCATAAATGTGGCTGGGAGATACAGAAGATGATATCTTGCAGCATTAGCTAGAATAACTGTCCCTGACATGACACAGGTTGAAAATAGTCTTAAATTCTTACAAATTCTGACACCAAAACTGCACATATATAATGCAGAAATAATACCAGCTTGCTTCTTTCCTCACAGGTAGTGATGTATTGGGATTAACATTTAATAGTTTAGTGATCCTTATTTGCTTATTAACAACAGAGCATTCGGAAGAGATTGTTCATGATGAAAAGCCTGTACAAGCACATGGGAGTTTGTCTGCAGCTGTACTAGAAAGCTGAAGAAAACATTCTCCTAGTCAGTAATCTGTTTTAATGTGTGTCACTAACCTTCACTTGTTTTTGTGAGGCATTTTCCTGTCAATCGGAAGCTTTGGAGGTTGTGGGGTTATGTTGGGTAGTGTAACTACATGTATGTAACTAGCTGGTAATGCTGTCATGATACATGATGCTCCATGTTTTCTAGGCAACAGCTGAGGCGAACAATCTTGCTGCTGTGGCAGGAGCAAAAGACTTGTACAGTAAAGGCATGGAGCAGGTATGATGACAACTTTTTCTAACTGCCTACGTGCAAATACAGGCCTTCAGTTTTAGTGTTGTACTCGGTGTTGGTTATGAGCATGTTAATGGAGAAAAATAGCTTAGGGCCAGTACTCATGTGTTTTCTGTACTCTGCTCTGAGGTTAGATGTCTGCAGCAAACCCAGGATTCTTTGAGACAGAAATTGCTGAGGAGGTATGGGAATGGGCGTGTTTGTAAGATACCACCTGTTAGTTCCCCCTGCTGCTCTTGACAGACATCATAAAATCCTGTGACATGAAATGGGCAGACAGGTGAGGAGGCATTTGGTGGGCCAGGGTAGCGCAAGAATAGAGTTCTAGTATTATAGTCTCATGCTTCTGAATTGTGGTCATTCATTAGCTGTAAAATGCAAGGATTAAAATTATTCTAAAGTTTAAAAAAACCCAACCCTTGAAATACAAGAATTATCTTGTCTGAAAAAGCTGTATATGTAATTTCCTACTTGCTTCTTCTCTTGAAGATAGTGACTTATACCACTCCAAGCTGAATGTCTAGATGGACTTCATACTTCAAATGTAGTGTTATGCAAAGTTTTATCATAGGAAATTCTGAAAACAATTATGTCTTGTAAAGCTTAACAGGACTATGCTTATTGTGAAACTCTACAACCAGAAAAGACCAGTAGGTGTGATAACATGCTACAAACATAGCTCCCCATTAACTAGGCTAATTCTGGTCTTAATCGCTGAAGTAGCTTTCCATTTTGAAATTAGAGTAAGACCTAATGCTAGTGGCAGACTAGCCAGTTCCAGTTGTTAGCAGGCTGTTTTGAGAATGCTCTTCTAGTGTAGAGACTCCTTCGTTTGTTTCCATTTTGGAAAATCTCTTGAAATAGTAAATGGGTTGTTCATAATAAATGCCATGTCTGCCTTCCCACCTTGAATCTTCAACGGCTGTTGAGATTACTGTAATTGTAAGGTTTCTTACTTGGGGCAAGGAATAAACAGGAACAGATGTTCTCTTAAACAGACTTTGTTTCCATAGTAATGTTCCCCAGTACTGTATATTTTTATATCACTGTAGAGATAGACCCAAATGTCTTGAATCGTTTTTTATCCAGATGTCTCAGATGATGTTTTTAACGTGACACAGCTCTGAAACGTCTATTTTTAGGAACAGAAGTGGGAACTCTTTGGATTTAAGACTGGATTATGTAAAGATAGTTCTTACTGTAGCTTCTGAGTTCTCCTCATGAACCAAAGCCCTCCTTTGCTGAGTGTGCATAACCAAAATACTGTCTCCCTAATGACCTTAAATGTAAGGAACAACAGGTGCAGTCACACAGAGTATAAGAAAGCAGTGGCAGTTATTTGTGTGGTGGTCTTGATGCATCAGCAGCTCCTAGTGTTCAACACTGGGCAATGTGAAAAGACCGTTTTGGAGGATGAGACTAGTAGCCGTTTTCCAGGGAGTTTTGCCAGATGTGGAGGACTTCAATATGGGAAAAGCAGAAAGGTGCTTGTTAAACTTGGGCAAGGGGCAGAGTGGGAGTGTCAGGATCTTGACAGTGAGGTTTGCTTGAAGAAGCTAGCCAGTGAAGCCATGCATCTTGTGAGGCAGAAAGGGGATGTTGTACTCTGAGAAAGTGATCTTCTATGTGTCCTGCTGAAGGGATAGCAGCAGGAGAAAGTGAAAGTTGTTGCTGCACTCAAGACATAAGATGACAAGCACTGCGATAAGACTACCTTGAGGCAGGAGAGGGAAGGCTGTTGTTTGACATCATATGGAAAGAATCTTCAGTTTTTAGGCATAGTCTGACTGAGGGTCTGGAGGAGTTGGAGCTGATCTGACACATGTATGTCTCTGATGGCCTAGGTAATCTCTAATCATAGTCCTCAAGAGGTCAGAAATCAGTCTTACAGAGGAGAAGTCCTTGGAGTCTAACCATTTTCATACCCATGCTGATTCAGGGAGAGGAAGATGGTGGGTGTCCACATCACGGGTATCCATTTGAGTTCATGGTCTTGTCCCTTCAGCAGAAACATACTCTTACAAGTTGATCAGAATCAAGCCTAGAGGACAGTCTAGGGAAGAATAGGCTAAAGATGTCAGCAGCTAGTTCTTGTTAATTCATATCGGCTGGTAAGTTCCATGGAGCCTGCTAGTGGCAGCAATAAACAGGAATAAACTTGTTGAGTGGGCAAAATCTACCCTGTTTGTCCAAGTTCTGCACTGACCCTCTCACTGAGATGGGTGACCAGGAGTAAAAAGCTGAGGGGAGGGCTTGTGGCCTTCAGAGTTCTCCTTAACCTTCCTCAAGCCAAGCTTTCTCTGCCTCCTGGTGTTCCTTTATTTCACCTTTTCATAACAGGAAAGTACATGTGGCTGATGTCCTGTCCTTCTGGGCTTGCCCAAAGAGAACAGTTGAAAGTATGAGTTCAGTCATGTGCTATAGCTCTGTATGTGATTAGACACATAAGGCTCTTGCTGTGCCATGATGCAAAGTACCTTTAGCTGCTTCACTTGTGACAGGACTCTGGAGCTTACAGAGCCAAGAAAGCTGCAGGAGGTAGTCTGATGCTGGCTTGAGAGGGGGGCAGCGAGGAGCAGGTTTGCTTTCTGTACAGCAGAAGATGCTCAGGGTGTGATGACCTCATCTCTGATTGCTCTAACAGGTTTGTGGGGGAGATAAGCCTTACATTGCCCCATCGGACCTTGAGCAGAAGCACCAGGATTTCAGAGAGTCAGCTGTCAGGCAGTTCCGCTCGGTGAAGAAGATGGGAGGGGAGGAGTTCTGTCAGCGCTACCAGGAACAGCTTGAAGTGGAAATCGACGAGATCTATGCAAACTTTGTGAAGCACAACGATGGCAAAAACATCTTTTATGCTGCTCGTACCCCTGCCACTCTATTTGCAGTCATGTTTGCCATGTATATAACCTCAGGACTGACTGGGTTCCTTGGTATGAACTCCATAGCTACCCTGTGTAATCTCATGCTGGGGATGGCTCTTATATCGTTTTGTACTTGGGCATACGTTAAGTACTCTGGGGAATTCAGAGAAGTTGGAACAGCCATTGATCAGATCGCTGAAGCTATATGGGAACAGGTTGGTATCTGTTTTTAATACAAAATCTTCCTTTCTCGGGCAGACATATCAAACAGTTTCTGTTCAGTGCTGTGAGTGAAAAGCTGGTCTAGACCTAATGGAGAATGCTAGTGCTGCCAAAGGGAAAATCAGCTCAGAAGTGTGACTGCTCTCTTCAGTAAGAGATGCCACACACAAAGAATGTTAAACAAGCTTAGGATATTACCAAAACAGTGTTACTTTAAAGGCCTTACTAGGTGCTTGGACGGTGAAGAGTGGAGGGACTCTTTAAAAACCTTGTTTTTAAAGAACAGGAAACAGGAGAACAAGAAACAGGAACTCTGCTTTTAAAGGTATGTTTAAAGTGATAAACTTGCCCTATGGATGTGGTGGATAAAATATCTCAGGTGGTGCAAGAAATGGGGAAGGTGAAACACTGCTGCCCTCCCTCACCTCACCTGGTGGTGTGATGCTGGAAGGCTAATTAGACCTCAGAGAGAACTGGCTGATGACTTGCAGCAACCAGATTGACTTGCAGCAACTGCTACAAGAGGATGTAGAGCAGGTTTCTTCCTTCAGGAAATTTTGTGTTGTCTGTGACAACTTCAGTTGGTGCAACTGCTGTTGCAAGAAATACTCACCAGACAGACTAATTCCTGAAAGAAAAGACGACATGAGTGTAAGAGTACCAAAGCTGGAGGAGAAAGCCTTCTGTACAGAGATTTTGCTGCCTGAATCCAGTTGACACAGCTGTGTCAGTAAAGCCAATATAGAGAATTCCTGACCAACTGTCATCCTTACAGGTAGTGTTTGGAGCATTCCGAGTAGCTATGTCCAGTGCCAGCAGAAGGAAAACACTTTGGTGCTGTTGTTACTAGAAATAAAGGGCTCACTGAACCTACCTGGGATGACATTAAAATGGGTCCTACAAGGCACGAGCAAATAACTAACTGGAGCCTTCTATAGGCTCTCTGCTACATCTGAAAAATGACTGTTCAAGGCTCATCATAGGTAGTGGTACACTAGACCTATCTGAGCAACCAGGTAAGGTTACGAGTTACACTGGAGCGGAAAAAGTGGATTTCTAATAATAGGAGGGAAATGAACATCAGGGTACTAAATTTTGAGTTACACCCCTAATGTGATTAAAACTGAGGCTCTCCTGTACCACTGTAGCTTCTTGCTTTGGAGCTTGGGGCTGAAGAGCACTGCAGGAAAAGTGGAAGGTGTCAGTTCTACGTGTAGTACTCACTGAGTGCAGCTGCTGCTGTAGGGTACCTAGAGCACATAGGGCTTGGTTTGACTGCTGACCTTCCCTGGAAAGGGGAGAACTTGGCTTGTGCTAGCAGGAGCTTGCCTTTTGTGGGCTAGGGGAAGGTGGTCTCCAAAAGAGCTTGCTGGTGGTGTTGCTGCAGTTGCACATCACCAATAATATGCAAAGCACCTACAGGTCCTGTCTGAGTCACTCTGATTATATACCATGTTCTTGCTATTGATTTTTCTGAATCTCTGCCTTTCTTTTCCCTCCTTGCTTCAGAGGAATCCCAGGAAGGTGAGAAGTTACTGGCAGTCAGTTTCTTTTTCTGAACTTGATTGACTTTTTCTGCTGCCCTTCTAAGAGACACTTTTCCTAACAGCTGAATTCGTGTTTTAGGTGTTTTCCAAACTCTTTGAAGTCCTTAGACGCCGAATGATTCGCCGTGCTCTTACATCAGTGCCGCGACAGCGACTCTCATCCAACAATAACAAGAAGAAAAACTAGCCAGTATTTTTAACTTTCTTTCTGTATCTGAAGTGTTCACACTTACACATATAGGACAATAAGCTGGACCGTCTGGGCCGGTCTGCATAAATGCTGTAACCATACCAGACTGATGCTGCATATAGGGTATGGAATTGCACATCCATCCTTCTAGGAACTGTAAAGTGGTTTGAATTCAGTGAAATACTGCTGTATAGGAGGGATTTCACTTGTGTTCATAGCATGTGACTGATTTAACCTCATTACCGTAGCAGCAAAACTCATTTCTCTTTCAGTTCATGCCAGTTTGTGTCAGACTTCAGCATTCTAAGTTTTTTCATTATTTCAAGTCTCATCTCTTTGTATGTTTTTGTATTTTATTTTCCTTGGTTACCTCATTTTTTTTGTTTCTTTTGCATGTTTCTCATTCCACAGGTGTTGAAGCCCATGAGTGATAATTTGATGGAGGATCATATGAGGCAGTCTGTAAAAAACTCTATCAAAGCAGGCCTGACCGAGCAGGTGTCTCACCATGCCAGACTAAAGACAGACTGACAGTTCATCTCCTCTTCAACTCTGCCCTCTCATCCTAGACATGCTTGCTGTACCATGAGAACTCAGTAATAAAATAAATAAAAATAAACCAAAGTTTACAATCAACTGTAGAAGTAGTTTAGTGTGACTGGCTTCACAGATTGCTGCCATCACCTGGGAAGAGTAAGTTTGTCAGTGCTCTGCTTCTAAGACAAATTGGTGCCATGGAGACTGCTGGGTGTGGGAGGGAGGGTGTCTGTTTTATGTATAGTCCTGGTGAACCATGCACGTGTGTGTCTGGGGGGGTGTGGGGGGGAGGGATCTTCCCCCAGTGTTTGAGTTGATGCAGTCTCTGGCTTACAGTGGGAATCTGTCCTCTGCAGGAGGTAATTTCAGGGAAGTACAATGATCAGACCCACACAGTGTACCCAAATGTACCCAGTTCCACAACATCCCTTCGCCACCTCTAACGAGTGTTTCTGTGCATTGAGTGTACCAAGTCCATGAAGCCGTTAGAGCCACTACATTACAATATGTATCTTGCTTTATTGCCTTTTATACCAGTGTTACACAAACGCATGTATTGGTTCCTCATGCTGCCGGTGGCAGAACTGACTCGTGAGGGAGGCGGTGGGGTCAGAGCATATGGTGTCTTGCCTTGAACTCGCAGACCTGGTCCTGAGGGAGCTGCATATCAGAACTGAGCTGTCTTTTGCAGTTTAGCCTTCATGTATATAATATTGCCATTAATTCTACTGGGGGAGAAATTCCATCCAAAAATGTTGCCTACAGCTACCAAGCAATGAGTTAGGATTGTCTGTACAGTGTGTTTAGTTTTTATTTTTTAAGAAATCACAGATAGGGCATGTATATGAAATATAAATATATAAATACAATTTTGTATCAAAGTTTTGTAGTTTATGGCAAAACCTGGTTCTGTGGTAGCTAAGTGCAGTCCCTGTAAAGGAATGTTTGTGGCTCATATAAATGTGTGAATGCATCAACAATTTGAAGTTTTTTGATATATTTGTGATATTTACCTGCCTTGAGCACTGCAATCTCTCACCCCCTTGGGAAAATCAATGGGAATGTTTGTTGTGAAACTCTTGTCTTCTGTTGCATTTTAAAGTTATTTCCTGTAATTTATTTTCAGTACATGATTAAAATCAGTTGTGTATATATGAAATGAAATTCGTGCTTATTTTTAAAAGATGTTTGAGTATGTATTCTACTACATAAACTATGTTAAATACTTATCCTGACAATTATATGAACAAATTGTCTATTGTACTTCATAGCTTTCTATTGAAGCTGATGTTCCTCTCATGCTTGTCTCTGAAAGATGACATCTGTCTAGCTCATATCCCCTCCCTATATAGGAAAACTTTCTGGTATTCTAAAGCACGCTTCTTGACTTGTGGAGTTACTTGTCAGCTTCTGCCCTCCAACAACTGTATCATTCTGAAATCTTGTTACCGGCTCTTTTCACTCTTGACTAAATCGGTATCAACTAAGGCATTTTCAGATGTGTGGAGTGTAAAGGCAGCTAAATAATTGACTACTGTAGTTTCAGCTGGAAATGACTGTGTGCAATAGCTGGTTTTTCTGCATTCCTAAATGGTAACAATTTCCATCAACATTTGAGCTTCATCAGTCTCCCCTCTCTTGAGTGAGGGAACTCATCTGTCTAGGACTAAAGCAATTGCACTGTGACTTTTGTACCATAAAGAACTGCTGGGGAGTGGTGGTTACCTGCCCTCTGGAGATGAGGGCTCAGCTCCAGGTGAATGATGCTGAAGATGAGGTAGGAATGTTGCATTTTATGATATCTTCTCTCAAACTGTACAGATTAAATACTGTTATTTAAACAATCTAATGCTTTGGTGATGAATCTCTTTATTAGTCAAATGACTAGAGTCACGCAGGGGGCTTGGAGGGCCATGCTTGCCTTTGCTGCTTGCGTTCTCTGGGAAGGTACGAGTCGGATTCGAGGCTGTGCTAGGCCCTGCTTGCCCTGCAGTGATGGTGAGAGTAGAACTCTGTCCAGGATGTGGACAGTGAAGCCGGAAGGCTTTATCCAGACTCTGCCCCTCTAAGTAGAGAACTGAAACAGGGCGTGTAGGGGGAGTGAGTTCCTGAACCCTGTGCCAAGAAGTTGCAGAATTAATGCAAAAACCCCCCAACTTTGTGGGAGGGATCAAAGGTAGGAAAAGGGAAGGGTCAAGGTGATTTTTGGGAGGAGCAAGTGTGGAAAATAGATGATTAAGGGGATAAAAGGGGCTGGTCATATGGTAACAGGTTGCTAGTGAATGTTCCTCTCTGGCCATGTCTGTCCTGTTTTCTCAGTTAACTCAATTTCTCACCTTCTTCCTGGGAGAGGGGGCTCCATTCTACGTGCATGTCTGCACATTTCCCACTAACAGACCGTCATCCTGATCAGCTGGAGAGGGACAGGATGAGGGGATTGGTGCTGTTTGTGCCAGTGCTGAATGCCTGTATGGATGGTGTGAGCACGCGTTGTGGGTGGGCCTACCAGGAATGCTGGCTCAGCCTTGCTGCTGGTTGCAAATGGGGGCATGAAGCTGTAGCAGCCTCACCTCTATCGGGCAACCCCTTACAATAGCATTCTTGGTAAAGCAAGGTTAGTATTTCTCAACTTTTGCCTATGTACCGTGAAGAACATCAGTATTGTACACGGAGCAGGTACAGGGGAACAGAGGAACTTCACTAGTGGGACTACATGGGGGCATACAGGAGATACAGACACTCACTTTCTCTACCCAGGGCTACTCTGCTACTGACTCGGGAAAGGAGCTCTGAGAGCTGTTCCAGTTCTGTGCAAACTGGTGGTGTCCTAAAGCCTTGCTTCCCCTGTCCTCCCTGAGCAAGCAAAAAACAATTTAACAGAAAAAGCATTAGAGTGAAACATGGTAACTAACTTACGACACACCGGCAGCATTGCTCTGGCCAACTCTTGCCTCAAAAAAGGATACAGCAGAGCTAGGCAGGAAAGCTACACGGAAGATACTATGGCTGGCAAAGTACAGCATAATGCTGTAGGGAGGCAGATTAGGAGAGGCAAATGGGAAGATGTAACAAGCTACAGCATCAGAAATGGGTGGACAAAGATAAAAGATACTTGCTACTTTTTCTTACTTCAGGAAATACTGATAAGAATATATTTCTCCAGCTGGCATCAAGTTAAAGAGGCACTCACCCTCACAAGCGCCTGCTCAAGTCCTTGGGAGGGGAAATACTCATCCAGAGCAACGAGCGATGTGATTTCTGGCTCCAGAAAGGCATAACAACAGGAAATTTCTTTTCTGGCTATCTTGTAACTCAATTTTCTTAGAGCAGGCTAGGGGCAGGCCACAGATTTTTCCTGTAGATGGCTGATCCTTAAGAGTCAAGTTAAGGAAACTAAGGAGTACATCAGGTACCGTGGCACAATGATAATGAATGGGTGGAGAACAGGAAGCCCTGTATTTTATGAACCTAGATATACTCGGTGTCAAATGTTTTTTTTTGATTGTGCTAGCCAAGTACGTAGTATCTCAAAACTCCCTGCCTGTTACTTTCTTGGGTTAAAGTAACTAAGCACAGGTTATGGTAAAACTTCCTTTTTTATTATTGAAAAACGTGGGTGGGAGTAAAGACATTATTTACACAAGTTCCCAAATGCAGCTCAACTCAAGAACATATGATCAGCAATATGATAAAAGGATGTGGGTCCAAAACCAAATTATGGAGGCTACCAAATAGTACAACTCCCTGGTAAACACAGCCCTTCAGATAAGATCAGCAACTGAAATAAGAGAAAATGAGAGAATGTAAGTATGCACCCGGTGTGCTGAGAGCCACAGCCCAGCAGTACAGCGCACCTACTGCTGTTCCCAGGTTCTTCCCCGGGGAAGCAAAGATGGGTCGGGGCTTGGGAATGAGGCATGTGGCAAAACAGAGCATCTGCCATTTCTGTTTCAAACGCAGCACACCAGTTCCCAACTGGAGGAGGGCAGCAGCCTCGCTGGGGCTGGCCTGCACTCACCGTTCATGGGCATCTCATCTATCTGGGTGGAGTAGTACTGCTCAATGTCTCGCAGGATGCGGATGTCGTCATTCTTCACAAAATTGATCGCTACACCTTTTCGGCCGTACCTGCCTGACCGGCCAATTCTGTGGAGGCAGAAGGAAAGAGAGATAGGAGCCACCTTGAGGAAGGGCAATCCAGCCACACTCCCCCATGTGAAGGCCGAGCTTACCTGTGTATGTAAAGTTCTCTGTTGTTGGGTAAGTCGTAGTTAATGATCAGGGACACCTGAGGCACATCTAGGCCTCTAGCCCAAACATCTGTTGAAATAAGGACTCGGCTGCAAAGAGAAGGGGACAGTTATGGCTGTTCCACCCCACTGAGGTGGGTGTGAGAGCTGAGAAGTTGTAGTCTCCAGCACAGGGCATCCCCTGCTATTCTGCGCTCCTCCCTCCACACAGCACACTGGCAGCATCCACACTTCTGCTGCCTTAAGGAAAGCTGTTCCATGCAGCATCATCAAACTTCAGTGAAGACCGATACTACCAAGACAGCTTTGCTCTTTCAGAAAGAATACGACACTCCTAAGAGTTTAAAATACAGGACAGAGCCCAAATATTTTTTTCCTTGACTTATTTTAAATGCAGCAATTCCCAACCTCTTCAGCAAAATAAAACAGACTAGCTCCATGCCTATGAGCATCCCTCCTTGGAAAGCGGCAACCTCCCAACCCTGCGACACCACAGGGGGATAGACGGGAATCAGAGCTCTTCCTAATTTAAGCTGAACAAGGCCTTCAGAAAGGAGAGGTTTTATGGGTTTCTGAGGCCTGTTCCCTTCAGACGCTAGAAGAAATCCTGCCCTGAGGTAGCAATGCTGTAAGCAACACTGTTTAAGGCATTTACCTTGCGCCAGATCTGAACTCTTTCATAATGGACTCTCTCTCCTTCTGTGGCATGTCCCCGTGCATGGATGAAACTGTGAAGTTGGCTTCTCTCATTTTCTCTGTGAGCCAGTCTACCTGTGCATACAGCCAAGCAGCCTGGGTTAGCTCTTTGCTCAGGACAGCCAAATGCGCTAGCTGTGCTTGGAGAATGTTTGTGGAGACGTATGCTGAGAGACACTTTAACAAGCATTCTGGAGCTAAATGAAGTAAATAATCCTTACAAAGCATCGGCTATATGATACAGGGCTCCACAAGCCCTGAAAGGAAAGGAATTAAGGGCATTTATTCAGAACGTGTGGTTTTGTTTCAGGGATTATAAGCAATTAGAAGAATAAGCACATTCTTACCTAATCAGTTCTACTTCTCTAAAAAGGCAACTGTATCAGGTCCGCCTATAACCAGTTGTTTAAGCTAGGCACATCCTGAAGACAAATGTTTAACCTCTGTTCTTACTAAACTATTCCCAAACGGGGAAACAACCAGACCTCTTAACTGGGTTTGTACTAGCATTCTCCTCTAAGTCACCCTCCGAAAGTAACATGCCCATCTGATGGCTGCTGTACCTTTCTCTTGGTGTTGCAGAAGATGACAGCCTGGGTAATTGTGAGTGTGTCGTAGAGATCGCACAAGGTGTCAAACTTCCATTCTTCCCTCTCCACAGCCACGAAAAACTGCTTGATTCCTTCGAGGGTCAACTCATCACTGTAGGGAAGAAGAACAGCTATATGACACCACAAGTAGGTGAATACATACGATGCAGTTAGAAGGGCTGGGTGTGCTTCAGTGGAGATCACACCTCTGCCCTGTGTGCTGTGGGTTGCTGGGTCCATACACAAGTCCAAGTTGCTCTAGAAAGTCCCTGGAGAAGTCTGCTCTAAGAAGGGCCTCCAACGCGACCCATGCAACAGAGACTAAAACTCCCGGGGCACCCCCTCTGCTCTAGACAGCTTCAAAAGGAAGTATTTCTGTTTTCATCATTTTTACATTGAAGCTTCTTGACAAGAGAGACAGAAGAAAGGTAAATGGGGCAGTGTAAGAGATCAGGCTTAGAGGGAGGCTCCTCCTGTCAGGTTGCCTACACTTACTCCTCTTGACTCCTGATGAGTTCCAGTGCATGAGGACCTGTGACACCACCAGACATAAGCTACAATTTCAAGGGCATTCAGGATCAGCCAGCTAAAGGCTTTTTTGGCTTGCTATGTAATAGCAAATTAATGGAGGAGGCCTACAAAAATCCTCTGGAGGAGCACAGGAATTGGGTAGGTGTGAAAGAGGGATTTCCAGAAGAGACTGCTATACATGGGGAGGATGAGGGGGTGGGGGGCAGTCAGGCTGAGCAGCAGCAAACAGAACTGGACAAGGATAAAGTCAGAGAGACGAGTCGGCCTCTGCTGGAAAACAGGACATGAGGATGTCTGCAAACACCTAGAGAAACTGCAATGGTGAGAAGGAACATGAGAGAGAGATTCCGCACATTTAAATAAGTTAATACTGTGAACTGCCCAGGGCTGGACCAACTCAAAGAGCTCCCGTTCTTTCCAAGGAAACTCACTCACCGTTTCACCAAGATGCGAATGGGGTCTGTCATGAATTTGTTGGTCATCTCCAGAATTTCATGAGGCAAAGTGGCGCTGATCAGAACCACCTGTGTAGCTGGAGGCAAGTATCTGTACACATCATAAATCTGCTCCTTAAAACCTGAAAAGCAAATCAAGTAGCACAGAACAGTTAGCACATCTTTCTCCCAAATACCCTGCTCTTTCATAATTTGATCTGGAATTCAGTATTGGGCCTATGTTATGAGATGAACATTAATGAGTGAATCAGTAACTCAAAGCCAGTGTCACATATTGCTCATCTCTTCCTAATTTTCCCAAACCCACTACAATGCAGCCGTGGTACACAGTAAGTATGAAAGGCAGTGCTCAAGAATTTTTAACTATTGAAAAGGACATTACAACTAAATCAGAGAAGACATATTCATTAGTTCAACCTCTTAGAGCCTATAATTAACTATAATAGTCTAACTTCGACAAAACCAATTTTTTTTAGAGGCGGGACTGCCAGCTAGGACACCCTGGAATCTCAAAGAGGTAAGAAGAAAGGAAGTAAAAGGGAAACAAATATTCTACCTTTATTGAGCATTTCATCTGCTTCATCCAAAACCAGCATTTTGATGGCACGAGTCCTTAAACTTCGACGACGAATCATATCTGTAAGATTTCACTTTGTAAGATGAAAAGGCTCTGAAAGCAAGTGAGCCTACACTGCTCCCAACTGCTAGCAGGGCATTTCAGTGGAGGAGGGACAGGTACTTCCCCTGCTGCCAACAGAGACTGGTGTTTGGTGACGGAAGGCACATCCAAAGGCCACAGCGTGCCCACTGCACCCTGCAACCTAGGGGGATGTCTCTGCAGCCCAGCTAAGGGAGCACTGACTGCAGGGAAGCTCTGAGAGTCCAAGCCGTGGGATGCTATTTGCTAACTGCACAGGACAGGTGACCCAGTCTCCCACAGTAACTGCAGCTGGATGTGAGAAATGCAAAACGCTACATGAACTTTTTGTCAACAGGCTGGGCAAATCCACATACTGTTTGAAAGAGCACATGGCTTTGTGTAATCCCCTAATACTGTGACAGAAAAGTATTTGCTATTAGTGTGCTGTTCAAAGCCAGCCCAGTTTGGCAGCTGCTAATTTTCTGGTTTTTTTTTTTTGCTTGTGGAGCTCTATGTTCTCCCAGTGACAGGTGCTTGAGTAAGAAAGTGCTGCCTGTTTCTCAGAGATCCAGAATATGTGAGCTTGAAGGCTAAAACTATCACTGTGGTAACTGCCATGAACAGAAAATATAAAAATCTTCATGCAATGAAACCAGAAAAGTACCAGCTGCAAGTGCACATGATTTAACAAAGAGAGAGCGATGGCCAGTACACAGAAAATGTGGACCTAACTTTGACATTCAGATAGACCCAGCTTCTATCATCTCCTCCAAGATTCTGAAGTATTTCCTGGGATTGTACTATTTTCTGCTTAAAAAATACTCTTTGTTCCCATGCCACCATATAGAGAAACACTTCAACAATGAAAAGCAAAATATAAACAGAGAAAATCCAAATACTGTCCCTGTTGATTTCTCTCTAGTCTTTTCCAGCTATTAGTACTGTAAGTTGTTACCTTGTTATACTTCACATTAACGTTACATTAATGGTGTCACAATAAATGTAATTTTCATGCTATTTCAAATCTAAGCGCACAGAAGTTGCAGGAGGTTCCCATGGCTCAACTCAGGTCTGAGCCTGGAGGGTGATGTAGCCTCCCACATCTCCTTACCAAACACACGGCCTGGAGTGCCAGCAACAACATGCTGCCCATAATCCAGTTTTCGGATATCTTCGCCCACGTTGGTCCCTCCAATGCAGGCGTGACACTGGACATTCATGTAGTCTCCCAGAGCAAGAAGACCCTGTGTTGATACAAAGGAATGGCTTAATTAACTGAGCTCTCATGAAGTTTGTATTTGTAAAGAGATGCAGGTCTGCACAGCCATACAGTGGTTTTTTTAGAGAGATGTAAGCACAAGCAGTTAGAGGGATTTTTTTTATGTCTGTTACCCAAACCTCCTCAACAGCAGGCTTTCAAACACTGGGAACTCAGTTCCCCGGAGATCACAACTGCTTTAGAAGTGCTGTCCTTAAAAATTCAGTTAGGAATGTGTAAAACCTTAGACGGCTAGCCAACATGGTCACGTAAGCAAGAATGGACATAATGCAGATGAGCAAAACAGCCCTTTATCAGAATTTCTGATTCCTTTCAGGAACAGAAAGAAAAAGCAGAAGCTGTGCTTTGAGGTCTGCTGGGGAACACCTGAGAATTGGCCCCAGGCCTTGTGAGTGCTTTACAGGTGGTAATTTAAATGCTCCTACCTTCTGAATCTGTACAGCCAGCTCCCGAGTTGGTGCCAAGATCAATGCCTGGGTCTCACGAACCTGATTAAAACAGGTGATCACATGGCAGTTAATCACAGGGCAGATATCATCCAAGCATAACAGAGATTACGGATCCCACAGTACTCTGAAATGTCACATCTGAAGGACTAATCATAGAATTTTGTGCTAAAACCTAGTGTTTGCAAGGGTCAGTACACCTAGAAAGCTGCTCTCACACAGAGCACTTACACAGTAACAGCCTCTTAAGTTACTTTTGACAAGACAGCACTTAAGCAGTTCTTTGATACCTCATGTTTCATTCCAACCTAATTTCTGAAAACAATTATAAAAGTGTGCACTTTTCTTGCAAAAGAATAGAAACAAATTTAAATCACTTCAATTTCAATGTTCAGTTCAGATAAAAATCTTGCATGTCACAAGGATTCCAAGATAACGTTTTAAAGTGTCACGTTTGAAAAATGTTATGAGCACTTTACAGAAATGAAGCATAAAGCTGACCTTTTCATTTAGAACATGCAACATTTATTTTTATGTCCCCAGGCAGTGACATGTGAATAACAATCCAAGCTTTATTTAAGAGGGTACTGGCCCACTTAAAATCATCATTTTATTCAACAGCATCTACACATTCAAGTTATACTTAAAAAACAATTGGATGGACACGATACCCCTGACTAGAAAAAAAGCAAACATCTGTCAGTCAAAAAACTAGGTTTGATTCTGTGCAATGTGCACCAACTGTTCAGACAGGTTGCTGATGCTGTTAGGACTGTTTGAGGACAATTCTGCCTGCTTAGAGATTTATTTAACCCTCTAATAAGTATGTGAAAGAGGTCAGCTGTTAAAGCCAATTTTGTAATTACAAGACTTTATCTGGACTTACTTTGCCAAGGTGGGTTTAACAGTTAAATTGTTAACAGAGTAGAGTCTGGTGAAATTTTCAGTCAGAAATTTGTCTGAAGTTCACTGCTCATAATTAGAAGTTTTCAATGTAAAGCTTCATTTATTCATTCCAAAAATGAAGGCTTTTATGATGAAGACTCTACCGATTTAGTTAAAAAACATTTTTAGCACGTGCTATGAAATTACCTGTATATCCAGGCACTGCAGAACAGAGATGGAGAATGTTGCTGTCTTCCCTGTTCCTGACTGCGACCTGAGAAACAGATGTTTGGTGAATAGCCTGGACGCCTGGACAAACAATATAGGCAATTTCAACGTATTCCACTTCTTGACTCTTTGCCACTCCTTCATTGCAAAGAAGTCAATATTGCCAACAGTGTATCTGACAAAGTTTTGTTAACAATCACAGTGTGATCTGCAGACAAGCAGCTTTGAGAACTGTAATATCAGGGACAGAGCACTCCGCTGCAGGGTCCCCAGCTCTGGCGTGTTTACTCCTTATCAGACCAGCATTTTAATTTCCTGCAATATGCCATATGTAATTTTTTTTCTTTTAAAGTAAATGGTAGATAAGCCAATACAATTTGGAAGGCTAGCAATTCCCAATAGTGACCTAGAAAGGATTTTTTTTTCACTGGGATGCATATCCTTCTTTGTCTCTAGAGACATAATAGATTTTCTTCTGCTTACTTTTTCCCTTGATTGAGACTGCAGTTGTCTCTATACTTCTCTGGCTTTGCTGGAAAACATTCCCAAGAGTCTCAGAGCCCTATTTATTGAGCACACGCAATATCTTGACTGAATCTTTATTAGTGACATACCTAAACCTAATAAACTTTGACATTAACAACTGTTAGGATCACAGTCTTTGTGCAAGTTAGCCAATTTCACCCCATACCGCTCATGATGTGATTTCCCTAATCCTGCCAAGCAGCAAGTGACAGTTCTCGCTTCCACCTTCAGGAACGAGCGTGACTGACACCCCCCCCCTCCAGGGCCCGCAACCTCCTCAGGGCACACGCTCCTCCCACCCGCGAGCAAGCCGCGCCCTCGCCCCCTCGCCGGCAGCCCCACTTACTGGGCGATCACGTCCCTCCCCTTGATGATCTGCTTGATGGCTCTCTGCTGGATGGCCGAGGGCTTCTCAAAACCTGCGGAGGCGGCCGTTACCGTCAACGGCGGCGGGGCAGCCCCGGAACCGAGCAGGCGGCGCCTTCACCGCGCAGGCGCGCCGCCCCACATCCGGGCGCCGCCACCGACGACCACCCCCCCCTTTCTCCCTTCCCTCTCTCCCTCGCTGCCGCCCCGCCGCGCACCGTAGGCGTAGATGCCGCGCAGCAGGTCCTCCCGCAGCCCCATGGTATCGAAGGTGGGCGTCACGTCCACCTCCTCGCTCGTCTCGAACTCCACCTTCGTCATGTCCTCCTCCTTCATCAGCCGCTTCCGCGCCGAGCCGGCCGTCCCGCCGGATCCCGCCGAGCCCGACATGGCTGAGGCCTTCCCTCTCCCGCCGCCCGCCTCTCACACACCGGCGATGGCGCCGCCGCGCACCGAGGGGCCGCCCCGCTGCGCATGCGCGCATGCGCGGGGGTGTGGGGCGGGAAGAGAGTGCGGCGTGCGCATGCGCAGGGGGAGCGGGAGGGAGGGCGGGGAGTGCGCATGCGCAGAGGTGTGGGCGGGGAGGACGCGGCGTGCGCAGGCGCGGGAGCATCGGCGGGAAGGAGGGCGGGGCGTGCGCATGCGCGGGGGGTGCGAGACGAAGGGCGCAGTGTACGCATGCGCGGGAGTGCGGGCGGGCACGGCGTGCGCATGCGCGGCGGCGCGGTGAGTGAGGGCAGGGGGCGGCGGGGCCGATGCGGCCTAGGCTTCGGCCACCGCAGGCGCCTGGGCGCCGGGGGGCCTGGGCAAGTGTGGGTGGAGCATTCATGCCACCCCTCCAGCCGGGGCGTGGCGTGCGGCCTTGCAGATAGCTGCGTCTCTGCAGAGCGTGCTGTGGGCTGGCTACCGTCACTTCCGCCGGTGTGGCCTGTTCGCCTCGTCTGAAGCTGTAGATCGTTCTTAAAACACCTTGAAAAGGGAGCTGGAGGTTACGCATGGGGAACACGGGTTCGGTTCTCTGCTTAACGTGTTGCTTGAAGATGAGGTGGATGGGCCCTGATCTCTGGTTTCATGGTGATGTGTCCCCCTTGGAAAACCATAAGTGCTGACGCCTATGTGTACAGCCTGCCTTGCCCATGTAAAAGCCCAGTGTCCAGATCCAGGAATACCCCAGACAATTTGCAGGGGGAGGATGGGCTGGCCGTCAGACCATACCACCTCTTCTGCAAGCTCAGGGGTGTCAAAACGAGGGTTGATTTGCAAACCTGAGCTCAGACCAGGCAGTTGAACGAGATTTAGAGGTTCTCGACAGAGACCAGAGGAGAAGGACCCATGCTTTGCTCTGCCTTTCATCAGCTGATGCTCTCTCCATTTCTCTGTTGGTGTCATGCAAGCAGCTGGGATCCACTTTTCACAGAGCTGGATCTCTGGGTTTGCTTTTGGGGCAGAGGGTTTGGATGTGGGCATGCTGCACCCCCTTATCCTCCATTCCCATCTGAGATTTCAGCAGGATTTCCATCTTCCATCTTCTCCCCTTTTTTTCCTCCTCCTACAATGTTGTTTTCATCCTTGAGCAGAGGGCAGATTTAATGGTCCTCCCGCCATAGGTACCCTGGATACTTGGCTGATCTCTGAACAAACTCAAAATTTTGTGGGAAAAGGCTCTCTCCTGCTTGGCAGGGCACTCTTCTGAGTCCTGACCTAAAATGTTTGACATGGCAAAATGAAGTTGTTACAAAACCACAAACATCCAGTCCCAGCGTGTCTGAGGGTGCCTGAGTGGGTCAGGCTGAGTGCTTCTTATGGGTTGTTCCCATTCTGATTGTGAGCAGATGTGTCAGGAGCTGCATGTTTGAGCGGAGCCGGCAGGTTTGGGGTGTGTGACCCCTGCCCTGGGGCAGACTGTGACTGATGCTCTTTCCTCATTTTTCTCATTACAGAGCCTGAAGGCAAACAAAGAGGCTGAAAGTGATAAAGCTCTTGTGAACGTGACGCTGGAGGCACAAGGTATGATGGCCTACCTCCTCCCTATGTGTAATGTATTGGCAAGCCATCAGGAGAGGACATGGTACAGATCCTCTAGGATTTGCGGGGAAATGTAGAAGGGTGGCACGGTGCTAACATGCCTGGATTGAGTTTGTGACAGGGGAGTCATGCTGCCTGGTCCCCGTCATCCTTGTTGTGGATGCTTTGAGGAGTTGCAGTTTGGCTTGTTCAGCCACATGACCACCTTTTTCCAAGGTACATCAACGTCTCTCAAGCAGCCAAGACTGTCAGCACTTCATGGGGTGAGCTGAAAGGCAGAAAGATTTCTTTATAAAAAGGATCCTGGTTGATGGCCTTGATCTGCAGCTCCTTGGAGGTGATTTCCATTAACTTTGGATAATGAACCATAAGTCATTGCCAGTTCCCTACACAGGACAGTTCATTTGTGTTTGATGTTTCTGCAATGTCCTGCAGGGAATCCAGACACAAATCCAGCCATCACACTTACAAAGGTTTCTCCATCCATTTCACCACAAAAAAGGAGGCTAAAGAATGGGTTCTACTGAGAACAATTCAGGCCAAGATGTTTCGTTTCACAAGGGGGTGATTTAATAGACATTAGTTGGGCACCTGAGGGTGATGACTTGGGGAGAATTTCCCACTTGTCAGTCAGTTTTTGGGTATGGTCTGGACTTCACCCACTGCATGGTGACCGAAAGGCTCCCTTGGGAGCTGCCTGAGTAGGAGCAAACCCTGTGCAGGTGGAGTGGGATGGTAATACAGAACAACAGAGTGCTGTCGAGCCTCATCTTTTTACGGGAGGGAGAGGAATGCATATCCTAGCAGAGGGGGAAGATCACCCCAATTCATTCGCTTCAGAAGCACTGACATCTCTGCACCTCTTGTGGCTCAGGTTGTCCCCTTCTTAGTGCATGGAGCAAGTTTCATCCACATTTTCTTTGTTTGATGTAAAATATTTCTTTCTCCTTAGTGCTTTTAATTCCAAGGACTGGCAAGGCATTTGCAAAGGCTTTTGAAGTAACGGCGCTTTAATGCGCTAAGGTAGAAGTGAATAGCTTGTTACCCTGACAGCTGGGACAGCTCCAGCCAGGATCCTGAGCAAAACAGCTCCAAAAGAAAAAAAAAAGGAAAAAGAAAAAAAGAATTGTTTCAGGTTCTTTTGGCTTAAGACTTTGAGGTAACAGTTCTCTCAGGATAGGCTTCCTCCAAACCTGGCATGAAATTGGTGCTCTTGGAGGTGTTACAGTTCTGTATCAGCTTTCTGGGTTCTGCTTTTTGGTTCAGCTTGGCTGAATCTCATTTACCTTTCAAGCTGACCTGAACCCAATTTTAGCTTCTAGATCAAACAAAATGTTGACTGGCAGTCTCCATATGACAGTTTTCACAAGACCCTCTGATGCTATATAACTTTCCACATTGGTCTTTCTGTGGATACTGAGTTTTCATGGGTTAGCAGGGAGACCAAAGTGCATGGTCTGTGCCTGTCATACTGCTCCTTGTGGCTGCCTTAAGGTCAGCTCAGGACATCTCCCTCCTGGCAGCTTGGGGTTGTTTTTAGAATGTTCTCCAATATTGATGGGGTCCCTGGAGTTTCCTTTCAGTATCAAAAGCTGTCAGTTTTTGTCTGCCAATTTTGTCCCACTGACTTACCTCTGCTGCTTTTTTCCTCAGCGTTAGAGGAGAGTGCGCAGGGAAGCAGTCTGTCCTTCCGGCCAAGCTGCGTGGGCCCACATCTCTTCTCCAGTATTGGCAACAGCACTAGATTTGCCAAGCCTGAACTTGTCATTGCCATCTGAGCCCTGGAAGAACTTAGAGGAGATCCTCAAGGTCTCTGGTGCTGCCTTGTCTGGTGGTGGTGGGTGAAGTGAGCAGCAAGGCCTTTCAGCAAGCAGCCGTCCAGGGTGGAAGAAGCGCTTGCAGTCAGGTTCATGATGGGGTGGCAAGGCTTGGCCACACCAGGGCTGGGGAAAATCTGGGGTGAATGTGATCTAAGCCTATCTGTGAGATGGGATGGATCTCTGAAAGACTGAAGGATCATCAGGTGGTGTAACAACAGAAGTCCTGTTGGCACTGTTAGAAGAGGGAGAAAGTGATTTCAGTCTGTGCTGTCCTTGCAGAGGCTGAGTAGCAGCACGGAGGAGCAGGTGAGCCTGGCAGAGCTGCCTTGCAGCTTTGGACAACACACTCATGGTCCCCAGGAGCGGCCTTCAGCATGCAGCTGTCACCTCCTATGGTTACAAACTGCAGTGCCTCAGGTAAGGGTGCTGCTGCCTGTGAGGAGGCCCTTTCTGTGGGGTGCATGAGATGTCTCTTAATGCACTGCTTGCTGTGCCTGCAGGATCCAGGTGAGGCAGATCGCCAGGGAGAGGGACAAGGCGAGGCTGGACTTGGAGAAAGTGGAGAGACGCTGTCTGCAGCTTGGCAGGGAGTTGGTTGAGCGGTATGTCGCTCTCAAGCACGCCCAGAGCAAGCTCAAGTAGGAGAGTTCCTTTTGGTGGGGCAGGGAAAATGGTTTTCCTGTGGGTGTCCACAGCCTCTCCCTCCCGTCCAAGTCTCCCTTTATGAATCTCCCACTTGTTTTGCCATTGTGTCAGTGGCAGAGAAGTCCCTGAAGACCCTCCCCCCCAGTACTGTCCCAGCATCCCTCCAACCAAGCTCTCATCTCCTGCTTTGTGCATGGTGAGAGGGGGTGTCTGGATCTCATGGCCATCTGAGAACATGCTCCGGGTGCCCCAACCATGTTGGTTTTGTTTCCCAGGGATGTTCAGGCAGAAATAGAGGCAAAAGAGCTGCTTTTGCAGCAAGCAATCAATCACCAAGCGAAGCTGGAGGCTGATACACAGTTCTTCGAGGGCAAAGAGGCCAGCCTGCAAGGGAGACTGAACCACATGATGAAGGTAAGTAAAACTGTCCTGGGTGAAACACCTTCACTTCTTCAGACGGGGCAAAGCAGAGATGGTGACAAAGATGGATGCTTTGTGTTGCTCTTGCTGGGAAGGACAGGAGTTTTATGCAGAAAAATCATCAGCCACATCCATACTATTGAATTAAATACAGAGCTTGTTCCCTTGCCATGACATTATTAAACTCCCATGTTGCCTGTTGGGAATGGTTTGGCCCTTGGTAACACCTGAACACCTGGCGGCTGAGGCTAAAATTGTGCCAGGGACCATGCCAAAAGTAGAGACGATGGTGTCCGTGTGCCTGGGATTTTCCCAGTGCTGTTCAGTGTAGAAGTACAGACGGGATAGCTCAAGACTTGCTGCCTTTGTTGGCTGTGAGGGAAACCATAGTTTTGTGAAGCAGAGGTAGAGATGAGCCTGTGGGGCCGTCTAGCTCTTATTCTGCAAGACCCACTCCTACGTCTGTCCTCTGGAGAGATGAGCCAGACCCCAGCCCACGTGGTGTGTATCAGCAGTATGCTGTCCAAAGCAGGGTCTCCTGTGAGCTGTGCTGTGTTTGGCATGCTGATGTGCCAGTTTTTTTACAGCTTCCTGCTGAAGGCCCATGGCCAATGAACCTGTCCTGCGATGTGAGGACCCACAACATCAAGAGAATCTTCTCCTTTTTGTCTGCAGGAGAACACACAGTTGCAAAACAAGGTCACAGAGATGGCTGAGAAACTGGCGGCCTCTGAGAAGCTGGTGTTGGAGCTGCAGAAAGAACTCAACCACGTTGTGAAGGACAAGGTAGCCTTTCTTTCTCTGTTGCGGTTAAATAGGAACTTTTCAGGAACTCATCAAAAGATTGACGCTTTTCTATGAAATCTTGCATATTTTGGGTCAGTTGTTATGGTCTCCCCCTCTTTGAACTCTCCTGCTCATTAATGACAACCTGGAAAGAAAAAATATTGGCTTTTAATTTAGGCCTTTCGAAGTTTGAAAAAAAAGGATGAAGAAAATTTGCAACTGTAGAAAATTCTACAAATCTGCAGTCTTCAAGTGAGAACTTTAGAGTTTGTTTTCCAGAAAAGAAAAGCTTTCTTTTCCACAAGTACTGAAGTGTTAGTTTTAGTGTCTTCCACTCCAGCGAGGCACCCGGTAAAATGGATCTGGGGAAAGAAATGAGTCTGTGATCTTGTTAGCCAGTTTGGGAAAGCTAGCCTGCCTGTAGTTTGGTGTCTCTCACACATGAAGAAAAATGTTTTTCCTCCTCTTTCTGCATAGGACCCATCCCACAGGTGTCAATTGAATCTATGGGTGTAGCACCATGACTCCAGTGATTTAGTAGAGCTTTTGCCTCTCCTTTTGGAGAGGTGATAATTTCCTTGATGAGAAGTGTTTCCCTGTGCTTGTGTAGTTGGGCCAGGTGGAGCCCCAGAGCCCAGAGCTCCTGAACCAGAGTGAGCGCTTTGCAGAGATTGTCCTGGAGTACGAGCGGCAGTGCCAGGTACGGGTGGGCAGCTTTCTGGCAATGCTGTCGTGAAAGTACAGCTCTCATCAGCACATCTGTTGGGCACTTTGGCCTGGGAGAGAGGAAGGAGGCAGCCCTGATCAGAGTGCAGAGGGGGGATCCCTCTTGCCTTGCTCTGAGTCCTTTGACAGGAGGCAGGACACAGCTGTGCCCCCAGTAAAGCAGCCTGTGTCCTTGCTCCTGCACCCTTCCATGGGTTGGTTCCCTTACTGGGATACTGGCAGGGGGGAGTAGGGGTGAGTTGTAAATTCCTTCCTTCCTGCCACCCTGTAGCCACAGGCCATTTTGTTTGGGAACCGTGTAGCTCTGTGTATAAGGACAGACCACACTGGGCTCTGTTGCATTTCTTCTTGAATGCAAAGAGAGTGCTGTTCTCCTTCTTTGGAAAGCATGTTATCAGTTAAATTATTCTATCTTTTTTTTTTTCCCTTCCTCCTTCTTGCCCCATTTTAACAACCCCTACAAAACTTGTTGCTGCTGGACTCTGCTAGAAAGTCAAGGTGAGCCTGTCCAGGTACCTGGGGTGTGTGTGGTCCAGGCATTGGTGTTGTGTGTGTTGTACCTCCTGCAGGGTGCTGTGCTCCTGCCCAGAGCTTTGGGATCTCTGGGACATGAGCACAATCTCTGTTTCCCTTCTCTCGTTTTCCGGTGACTTCTGTATCTTGCCTGTTGTGAGCTGCTGGGTGCTCTGTGCCTTGGCTCCCGAGTCCTGTGCTTATTGCATTGCCCATTTGTTTCCAAGTGCTATGTGTGACTGGGGAATACCGCTGAGTAGAGACAGTGACTTATCAAATCCTCCCAGCAGGTGCTGAAATCTGCATTTTCAGCAAAGCCGTTTCACGGATGCAGCAGACAGTCCCTCTTGAAGCTGTAATTAAAGGCAAACATGCTGGAGCACTATCCAGCACAGCGTTGCTCCAGGTGGCACCAGAGGGTTGAAGATGCTTGGTGCTGCAATTTTTCCTCCCATTGAGCAGCCCCAGAGTTGTCCATGAGAATGCTGGTGGATGGAGAGGTTCGGCCTTCAGGCTTCATCTGCCCCTGTGAAGGCACCCACTTGGGTTTATCCTTTACCCTTGTTGAATGATATCAGTCCCCCTCCTCCTCTGCTTTCCTCTTTAGAATGGAGGTTAAACAAACTGGATTTGCATTTGTCTAGATCTGCTCAATAATATTTATTAATTGGGATCTTTGGAAGTATCCTAGTTCATAGTCTGTTGCAGCCCATCATTTTCTTGGGTGGCAGCATATGGGATATAATTTGATGTCTGCTCAAAGTGGACAGTCCAGAGGGAGGCAGGATGCCTTGTACGCTGTTGCTTCCAGTATGGGATGGAGGGTGTGAAGTGAAACAAGCAGTTGCCTAGCTCCAGACACACTCATGGAAGTGGCTCATTGCACTGATGTGGTGGCTCATAGTGTGGTGTTCAGCCGTGGGACTCCTTGCTGCAGGCTAACGTTGGCACTGAGACAGGATAAAGTCCTGTGCTGGCCTCTGAGGGTGTCTCTGGGCTAAGCAGGCAGCAGGACTTGCCTTGTGCTCTGCTTCCCATGGGATCAGCACCTTCTTGCCTCACATTATTCCTTCTGCAGCCTAGAAATGTTCCCTTCCAGAGCCCTGTGGGACTTGCTTCACCATAAATCCTGCTGTTGCTTTATCTGCATACAGTAGTGCTTGTTGGCTAGCCCAGATGCCCACAGGAGTGTCTCGAGGATGTAAATGCAAACCTCTGGGCTGTATGAGGGATCGTACTGAGATCACGGTGTTTCTTGTGTGTTGGTCGCTAGCAATGGTTTTGTTTAGGTCAGGAGGGGTCTCAGGAGGTCCAACCCTCCGAGGTGTCTGCAGAAGCCCCCGGTATTGTGTGCTTTTGCGTGTGGGGGCAGTTGCTTGTGGCTCTTCGTGCTTTACAGTGCCTAGTGATGGTTCTTGTAATAGTGGTTGCAGTAATCTGGGCTTGTATTTCTTCCCTGGCTCTTCCAAAATCTCTCATCTCTGCCTTTTTGGGATGGAAGAAAATCCCCCTGCCTTGTTCTCTGACTGCTGGCAAGGGGGCTCTGCTCTTCATGCTGCAAGAGACCCTGAGTACACATGGCTGCTGGGAGCTGTGGGTGCTTGGCCCCCCACAGCCCTGGGGAGCTTTGTAGTTGCATCGTGACCAGTCTCTGCTTCAGGTGCTGTGGGTCCAGAATGGAGTGCTGCAGAGGGAGCTGGAAAGGCTGCGTCTCCAGCTACGGGAGAGCAGGACTGAGAGAGGGCTGCCAGCAGGAGGTAAAATGCAGGAGGGTTCAGTGCCTCTCCATCTTCTCACCAAGAACAAGGTTCCCTCTGGATTGGAGTTTCTATGGGAGTGTGGGGTGGCTTGTTGTGCCTGAGCTGCTGCTGCCAGTTCTGGCACTGGGCAGCCATGGGAGGGAAGAAGGGGGTGATGGGTGGTGAGGAGGAGGGAGATGGAGGGAAGGAGGCTCTTCCAACTCGAGAGCTGGTGATGGTAACCTGTGGACTAGGCAGCTGGGAGTGAACAGGCAGATTTTCACTGTTGAGGATGTTGAGGAAACAAAATATAATAAAGAGGAAGTAGCCCCAAACTGTGGGTTGGGAGATTCAGGTTGAGCATTAGGAAAAAACTTCTGGCCCAGAGGGGTGATGAGCCCTGGGACTGGTTGCCAGATAGATGGGGGATCTCTATCTTGTGGGGTTGTATGGACTTGACTCAATGAAGCTGCAGCCATCCTGACCAGGACAGCCAGGCCTGTCCTGTCTTGTAGGCCTGTCCTCATAGGGCTCCTCTCTGCCAGTGTGCCGCTCTCCCAGCCCTCTGGTTCCCACTTCTGTGTGCACAGAGACGTCACTCTCAATGGAGCAGCTCCAAGAGCAGGTGTGGGACCTGAAGGTGCAGCTGGAAACCAAGGTGAGGTGCCGGGGGGAGATGTCCTGACCTCTTGGCACGACTGCCTGGTAAGCACCCTGCTACAGCATGGCTGATGGGGCATCTGCTCCAGGAGGGTTGCTGGAGAGTTCAGGCTGGGGAGCAGGGTGGTACCTCGTCTCTCTGCTGGGGTTATTGCATGTGCTTCCGCAGCCCATCTTAGTTGGTAGGAGGGTTTGGAGCCCTCACTGGCTGGCAAAGGCTTTGTGGAAATCTCTGTCACCTTGCAAAATGTTTGTGTGGGTCTTGCTCCTTAAGGGGAACCAGAGATTAACTCTACTCAGTGTTGCTGTCGCAGTAAAACCAGTGACAGGACCAAGAGGAGAAGCAGCCAGGTGTCTCCTGAGGGCATGGGGGGGTATCAGAGCCCTGTCTCCCTGGGCTTGCAGCACACTTTTAACCTGCTTGCCCTGAGGTGACAGTGTGAGCCCAGCCCTCCCTTTAGACAGCAGTGAGTGCTCATATGAGAGGCCTCAGTTTCCACCTTCGCTCCTTTTGCTGCTGAACTGAGAGGTCAGGGATGCTTGCTGGGTTTCCATTGCAGCACTGTAAGAGTAAATCCTAAACTGCCACACAGGTGACGAACAGTTCAAGGAGCACAAAGCTGCTTGCAGATCTTCTGCCTGCTTCACAGTCCTACCTTTGTGCTCATCAAATCCTGGAGTTTCTAGCGTTTACAGGGGAGCCGTGGGGAGCAGCAGCTATTCACCACCATGTCTTGGACAAGGGACCACTCTGCAGGGTGGAGGAAGTCCATGAGGAGCAGCGGCAGATAATGCCCTGGCCTCTCCCTTGTCCTCTCTGGGGTCCCTTGCAAACAAGGAGAAAGGGGAGAACTGCGCTGCTTGCTGGGAAGAGCTGGGACCCACCAATACCTGCTTGTTAGAGGCTGCTACGTGAGACTGATTATTGCCCTAAGTTCAGTAGGGACCAGAACTGCCTGAAGAGTGTCCCCTGTTGAGAGGGACCAATAGATCAATCCGAGTCAGAGCTATTGGAGGAGGGGGGAGCTCTCAGGAGCATGGTGCTAATATCCAAATCCTGTCTCCTCCCAACAGATAAACTATTACGAGGAGGAAATTGAGTTAATGAGGAAAAACTTTGAGAGAGAGAGGAAGGACAGTGAGGAAAGCTTCAAGGCTGAGATGTGCAAGATGGAAGACCAGAAAAGAGACCTGGAAGAAACAGTTGCAAAGTACTGGGCTGTAATTGATAGCCTGAAAGAGCAAAAATGTATGTGGAGCCTGGAGCTGGAGGAGAGGTTTGAGATGGAGCAGGCCAGGGTGGGACAACAGCACACTGAAGACTTTTACCATCCAGGGCAGCAGCTGGACCAGGAGGGAGAAGAGCTGAGGATGCAGCGCAGGGACAGAGAGCGCCTGAGGTCTGGCACCGTTCTCTTTCTGGGGCTAAGCGGGAGACCAGGGGTGCATCCCCTGCTCATACCAGAGTAGGTGGGGCTGATTTCTCATGGGACTGGAGAGCTGCTTTAATTTGGAAGAAAATCTGGGCAGTATTGCAGGGCTGCAGCCGTTCGAAGTGAGGCATCTAAACTTGCCTTACATGAGTGCTTTTATTTCAAGACTCTTAAGTTTCCCTGCATGTTCTACAAGCTTGTGTCAGAGGCAGTGCCCAGCAAAGATCGTATCTCAAAACAGTGAGAGAACAAGAAAACACTGATGAAAGCTCTCTTATTTCTCTCTCTCGGTCCTTCAGCAAACCTGCCTGTACTTGCTAGATCATCACAACCTGCTGTCTTAAAAGCAGCAAAAAATGGCTTAAATTTCTCTATATAGCCAAAACAGACCGGCTTGTGGGAGAGTAAGGTTGTCACTAAATGGCTGTGCATCTTCCCTTCCTGTGCTTGTGGTGCCAGTTCTGCAACCTCCCCAGGGGCCAGAATGGCCTTGCAGAGGAGACTGGAGAGGAATTGGACAGGAAACTGTTGCCTGTCCATGCCTGCCCCCTCCTAGCACACCCCACCACTGCCCCCAAGCTTTCCTCCTGCCTCTTCCCTGCTGTGCCTCCCTTCACTGCCTCTTGTCAGGAGCAGAGTCCCCTTCGGCAATACGCAAGCAGAGGATTTTGCTAGGTCATTATCCCTGTTTTAGAGCTGAGGAGCTGAGATATGGGGTGGGTGTGGGAGAAAAGACGTGACTTGGCTGAAGTCTGTGGCAGACCAAGGGAACAAACCCAAATAACAGGAATACAAGACATTTGAGCTGTGTTACCACCATCTCTGCTGAATGGTAGAGGGACTGGCTGTAGTGGGGAGCTTTCGGAGTTGTTGGAAAACATCTGATGGATGAATCTTTGAGAAGTGCAAAATGATGTGGGAACTTTCTGTAATGTTTAATTGCCTTGACTTTGCAACCTGAAGAGAACTTTGCATTGCCTCTTCAGCAAAAGTATGTTCTTCCACAGTATCTTCTGTGGAAGAAGAGGCCGCTAAAGTTGGAAGAGAATGTCAATGAGGAACAAGTCAGATGTGTGAGATGCTGGCTGTTGAGAAGAAAAAGAGTGAAAAAACACCAGGATGAAATGGGAATAATGCAGAGATCATGGGGCTGAGGGTTCTGGTCTTGGAAGGGACAAGGTGTCTGGAGAGCTGCCCTCTGGGGGGAAAGGAGCAGGTCCCCAAGACTCAGATGAGCAGGTAGACCAAAATCTCCTGTTGCAACCTCAGCACCAAAGGAACAGAGAAGAAATAAAAAATTGTGTGATGGGTGGTGCAGATGTCTGTTGCAGCAAATGGCCTGCTCAATCTAGAAGCTGGAGCCAAAGCTGAAAGCATTTGTCAAGGAGAAATGAAATCTTGATAGACAAGGGGATGTGCTTGGGAAGGAGGCAGAGGGAGCAAAATTAAATGGTTTGCCTTCACACAGCAGGCACAGCAGCATGTCAGGACATAGACAGACTTGATCTGGAGGGCAAGAATGGTTAAAAAAAGCCCTGGGAGACAGAGCGGCACAGCAGCATAGGAGGAAACACATGACATTCATACTGTCAAAATGAAGCTGGAGAGGGAAAGGAACAGGGTGAAACTGGAGCTGATGCAGCTCAAAGATGTTGTGCACTGGCTGGAAAATGAACCCAGAGCTCAAGAGAGTGGCAGGTTTGAGTGCAAAGGCAGTTTGCAGAACTAACACAGTGCTGCTGCTGCTGCAAAAAAGCCGATGCCTTGTGAAACACAAGGCTGCTTAACAACATGATGGTCCAAGACACTCTATCAGCAGCTATGTTCTCTCTTGATGCTCTAACAGCAACTATGTTCTCTCTTGACACTGTAACAGCAGCTATGTTCTGTCTTGCTGTTCCCTGCATATCTTTTACTAACCGTGGGAGTGTGGTCAGAGAGCTGGGATGTGCTCACGTGGCTGTGGCTGACTATGCACTTGTCTCCTCTGCTTTGTACAGCTGTATGTGGGTGTTGGAGATGCCACAGGAAGCACAGCATGTGAATCCTCATGTAAAACTGACTCAGAAAGCAGCTGCTGTGAGGAGTGTCCTGCCAAGCAGGGGGAGCAAATGCCACACGGCCCATACATTAGTCCTCTCGCTTGCTTGCTTGGAGAAGAGAGGAAGAACTTCCCCACTCAGCTCCTCTGCCTCTCACATGCAGTGCCACAAACTGCAATGCTGTCCTCCCTGCCAGGATGGACAGTCCATTCTCCTACGCTCTCCCCTGAAGAATTTGGGTCCTGTGTGGACCTGGAGTTTAGCAGTAGCTATTGGATAGGACTGTTTGTTTAACACAGGACTGAGCTTCCTTCCCACAAGTGCCAGTGTTCATTGCCTCATGGGAGACTGGGAGTACCAGTAGGAGTGGAAGGATAATGAGGCAGAGAGGCTACCCTGGATTTGGGGTCATAGCTGTTGTGTCCAGCACTGTAAAATCACAGAGGCCTCACAAGCAAGCTGACTTCTCCAGACGTGGATCTATTGCAGTTGAGGGGTTGGGTTATCCTGTAATGAAATCTCGGTGTGTCTTGATGAGCCAAATCACTGTTTCCACTCCTTGGCAGGCTTGCAAAATAATTTCAGCCAGCAGGAAGCCACACAAATTCAGGGTCTGATGCTATCTGTCCTTATTCCCCTTTATTTCCCTTTCCTTGAAGACCTGCTCCTTCTCTACCAATGTCTCTTGATTGTCCTCACATGTTTTGTGTGAGTTATTGGATGGTTGTTTCTCAGATTTCTTTAGTTCTTGCTGTCCTTGCAAACAGAATGGGAATAGAGCAGGAAGCCAGCATAGGATGCTAAGAGCAAAACTGGGCTTTTGCATGGTTTTCTCACTCTGCTGTCTCTCCCTGCAGGGAAGAGCTGTGTCGGCTGCTGGAGGAGAACAGCTTGCTGAAAAGTCAACTTGGAAGACTCCAGCAAGAGCTG
The DNA here is from genome assembly GCF_965638725.1 of Aptenodytes patagonicus. Lineage (NCBI taxonomy): Eukaryota > Metazoa > Chordata > Aves > Sphenisciformes > Spheniscidae > Aptenodytes > Aptenodytes patagonicus. The sequence continues at coordinate 118,404,349 of NC_134951.1, forward strand.
AGGCTAGCAAAGGAGAAGGGCAGCGAACATGATGAGTAAGAGAGGAGCCAGCTGTGGGAGGCTGGCAAATGAGTGGATAGCTAATGCTTGTAAAAGGAACAGCCGCTCAGGTGCATTTACTAGATTTCAGCTGGCTCAACCTGCCTTTTGTTTTCTTGTTTCTGAGCAAGCCAGCACTCTCACACCCTTTGCTCCACGCAAAAGCAGCCAGTGCTGAGACAGGCTTGGCCAGCCAAAGGCTTGGGCAGGCCAGAGCACAGGGTCTGGAGCTGGGTTTGGGGAAGGCTGTGGGGATGGGTATGCTGAGGGAGGAAAGGATGGGCTTCTTCGCTACACAAACCTTTTGGCCAGTGGCCTGCTGCTGCCTTAGGAAGCTTGAGATAGGTACTGGGGTCACCCACTGAGCCATAAATCCAAGGAGAGCCAGGTTTCTGGTGTGGATGGTCCCAAGAGTCTGCTAAGCTGGCTCTCCCACTGTTCTTCATCCCCTGATTTTTAGGCCTCTGACAATGTTGCAGGACTTTGGATGTCCCCAGCTGTCTGCCCTAGGCTGGGCTGAGCCACCTGTTGGGGCAGAGACACCTGACCCACTCCTGAATCAATTCAGGACCATATCCGTTTTGGCCTGGCTTTGCTTCCTGTTGCAAGCCAAAACCAGATGGGTGGCTCCCTGAAATGGGGCCCTTTTCTGGGGGGCTGTGGTTTGCTGCTCTCTGGCCTGAAGCTGATTGTATCCCTCTCCCCAACAGGAAACACGTGAGCGAGTTGGGCAGAGAGAAGGTGGAGGAGCCGGCTGAAATAGCAGAGTTAACAGCGTCGGTAAGAAGCTGTTAACACTGACAAGCTCTTGGCTGAAGGATTTAGGAGGACAAAAACTGCATGTGCTTATAGAGGAGAACGGGAATGTTTGTTTCAAACATGCAAACCCAGTCTTGCTTTGAAGAACCAGCTTCATTTTATAGCTTGTAAAGTAGGGAAAATTTGTGTGACAAAAGCCAGTGAAGGTCTGATAGAAGGGAAGGTGTTACTACAAAATCTCTAATGAGGTTGACTTTACCTACTTGCGCTCTTTCTCCCAGAGATTTTGCTCACTCCCTGTTTCAAACCCACATGTTCATGAGCCCTTGGACATGTGTGCACACAAGGCCTGGCCAGGATTGCTTGTGTGCAACGTGGATGAGGGCTGCAGGCTGTTAGTTCCTCACCCTGTTCCTGGGATTCCTTATGACTGGGAACCACAGCCTGTTTTTTGGACATGTCTTTTGTACTCTTCGGGGCCATCAGCCGCAACAGGGTGGCCTTTGCTGGCCCTTGCTGGCTTCAGCTTCCATTAACCTTCAGCCACAAACCTGCTGCCCATTGTCTGCTTTTCCTCCTTTGGAGGAAAGCTGTGTTGGTTGCCCATTTTCCTGGGACGCTAGCAGAGGAATGGGATGTAGGGTGTGTTGCTGTGCTGCTGTTGGATGCAGGCTTTCTGCTGACATGTTATCTGTGCTGTGGTCTGGTCAGAGGATGGGCCAGAAGCTGCACCTTGCTCAGCATTACTGCTGGGTACGGTATCCTAGGAGCAACGTCTGGGGGATGGTGCCCTTTAGTGTCGATGCAGGCTGCTCTTGTAGCCCTTACTCTGCTCTTTCATCTGGTACTTTCACACGTGCACACGGACACGTTTCCATTCATACTGTATTCTTACCAATCTTAATATTTCTGTTACACATCTGTACAGTTGCCCCCTGCTGCTTTCCTAGTGACCTCCTCCAGGGCTACCATCTGGATAGGGTTTTCCTACCTGGGAATGCTGTGCTTGAACTCGGCCGCTGGGTTTTGCCCAGGCTGGGAAATGAGGGCACTTGTCCTGAGTGCCCTCAAGGCCCTGCAGCGACAGCGGTGTTCCTGGGTGGGAACCCAGCAGGGACAGCATGGGACAGGTTAAGTCTCTATTGCCTCTCTTCCTACCCCAGGCCTCTGTGCATGAATTGTTTTTTTTCTTAACCTTTTCCAGAGTGAGAAGACCAAGGGGAGGGTCTCCCACCTGAATGTCAAGATGCGTCAGTTGGGCCGTGAACTCACTGAGCACAAGGCTGGCCACTGTGCTGGCCCTGGCACTGTCCAGCTGCGGAGCCAGAGGCTTGCAGAGGCTGAGTGGCTACGAGGAGCAGAGGCGGCCACAAGGCTGGAGCACCACCAGCAGCATGCAGCATGTTGGATGGAGACGGAGCTGCTCCGACAGCAGCTCAAGGCATCGCAGGAGAAGGTGGGTGTCATTCAGTTGGTGGCAGGGTGGCAGGCTGCTGAGTGGTCCCTGTGATGTTGACATTGACCTGCTCGGGGCTGTATTGGACACCTTCCCCAGGCAGAAAAGACTGTCTTCTTCCTCTATGGGGGGCAAAGGACTTGCCTTCCTGCTCAGATATGTCTGAAGCCAGTTCAGGTGCAGCTTGGGACAGCTCCTTGCTCGCAGCTGCCCCTGCGGTGTCCCTTCTGTCCTTGTCCTGTGCAGGCTGGCTGGGCAGACGAGATGGAGGCTGAGTGGAGGTGGCTCACACAGGATTGCCAGGAGCTGTGGTTCCCCATGGCTCAGCTGACAGAAGAGCTAGAGGAGTGGTAGGATCAGGTATGGGCTGGGCAGGGATGACAGGGGCTAGGCAGGCGATGTCTGAGGGGAGGGAAATAAGGTGATCAGAGCAGGGGAACAGGGACCACTAGGATAGAGGAAAGCCGATGTGAGAAACCTCCAAATGTGTTAATATCCCTCTTCTGTCTTCTGTCCTGGGGACAGGCTCAGGGACTGGCTTTCCAGAGTACAGCTTGCTCATGCCAGCCACCCCTAGGTAGCCCTCAGGCAAAGCTGGACCAGACCTGCTTCCCAGTACCAGGTTTGCCCTTTGCTGGTGGCAGGAAGCAGAGGACATGTAGTACAGGCAGGGATTGAAGCCCAGCTTGCCTGGGATGTATCTAAGGACAAACCCAGGTGAGCAGCCCGCTCTGCCTCCTGCCATTGCGGCCCTTGGTGCTAGGACTCCCTCCCAGAGGATTCCTCCAGCAAATCTTGCTACTCGCTGCTCAGCAAGGGGAGCATCTCTCAGCAAGGGGTCCCTGTTTCTCCTCTAGCAGCTCTCAGCGCTCTCCATCCCTGGCTTTGTAGGCTGCCCAGCAAGTACCACTCCCATGATCCTGCTGCTCTGCTGTGACCATGCTGGCATGAGAGCCGAGGCGGGGGCTGAGGGTGCTTCCTAACCTCTCCCCTCACCTGCAGCACACCCTGGGCCTGTCCCATTGCTGGCACAAAGCTGTCACCAGCTATCAGCCTTTCTGTGTTACAGCTCTTGGAAGCCAAAGCAAGCCTGAGCCTGGCTCAGACTCGGCATGCACTGCAGTTGCAGCAGGCCAAGGCCCAGATGAAAAACATGGTGCCAAAGAAACAGTTTGAGCAGCTGCAAACCGGCTTGAGAGAAGAACAGTGCAAGGCCCAGCAGCTCCAGGAAAACCTCCACCGGCAGGCTGAGCAGACACGCAGGCAGCTGGTCAGGACCCAGGTAAGCAGGGAATTGCGGGAACTCAGTCAAGGGTACCAGGGAGGGAGCACTGCCAGCCTGGAAGGTGGGGTGGAAGCAGCAGCGGTTTAGGTGGAAGATGCTATATCAAGAGCCCACGTGGAAAATGCACTTGATCTTCAAATTCAGCTGCAATTTTCATTCCTCATGAACCCAGCCACCGCCCTGCACTCAAACAGAAGTCCTCCCCACTCTAATCCACCTACTCCAGACCAGATACCTTGTGCCTAGAGGAGCAGCAGTTATCCAGGGAGACAGTCTGTGTTGGCTCACGCTGGGGAAAGAAAGTTTGAGCCCTCTACATGGAGATGTAGCCTGCACAGAGTGGGGTCATTTTATCTCTAGGGCACTGGGCAACAAGGTGTTCGGTTTTTGTGAGTTTGTCCTTTGTTTCAGGACACTGTGGTTCAATTGAACTAACCTGAGCAAAGATGGAGCAAATTATAACCTGAGGAATTAAAATGAGCAGACACAAAAACTGCATCCAAGGAAACTATGTCTCCCCCTGGGCTTTTCTGGACACGGCTGACAGGGAAGGCCATTGGCTTGTTTTTATAGAAAACATTGCTGGGAAATCTGTGCCTTGTCTTAAAACGGATTGGTGCTGACCTAGGGAAGGTTGTACTGCTCTAGACACTTGTCCCACTGCTCTTTGCATCCTGCACCACCTCCGCTGATACCCCCATGCTCTCCTTCAGGGAGCGTGAAGGTCTGTGAGCGGGGCCCTGGGGAAATGCATGGTCCAGATTTGCCAGGGGCCAGATGAGTGCTGGGACAACCCAACATTAGGCTTTGTTGCCCACTGCAGGAGGAACACGAGCGTCTGCTGCAGGCAGCTGTGAAGCAGGCAGAAGGGCTGGAGCACAATCTGAGGAGTGCCAAAGCTGTGCTGGCAGAGAAGGTGGCTCAGCTCAAAGATGTCCAGGTGAGTGCAAGAGGAGTTAGTGTTGCATGTCCCTGCCTGTCTGGGACCCCTGTGTGGGGATGCTGAACCTTAAGCCTCCTGTCCCTGCTGTAGGCCCAACTCTCCAGGAACAAACAGCTGATTGAAGACCTCCGTGAGGAGAACAGGGGGTTTTCAATGGCCCTGCAAGCGGCTGAGCTGAAGCAGAAGAGCACTGAGGAGAAGAACCAGCTGTTGGAGGAGCAAGCCTCAGCTCTGAAGCAGCTCGTTGGAAAGATCACGCCAGCATCTCTGAGTGGGTGATGGGGCACCCGCTGTGGCAGCCCTGCCCCTGGCTGGGGTTTGTCAGGTGCGGAAGGGGGGTATGGCTGGGTTAGGAAATCAGCCTTGTCCTCCCCGGTCTTGCCAGGATTTTCCTGGGTAGAAAGCAGAAAATGGAGAAACCAGACAGAATCCTTTAAGGAAATTGGTCCTGTGGATAGCTGAATTTTCCTACTGAAAGCACCAGCTTTGGTGCCTTTTTCAGTGGCAGTGTGCTGTTGTAAGTCAGGTCTGTCTCAGGACAGCCATCCTACAGGAGCTGCCTGCACTCTGGCATCGTGTTTGGTGGTGGTGCGGATGCTCCCTCTCTGCGGAGGGTTGCTACTGGGGCCACAGTTACGGCTGGAAAGCCATGGTAGGAGGGCTTGCAGGTTCTTGCATCTGGCTCACTCTGAGCAGGAAAGCTGTGTTGTGGCATTAAAATGTTTGCAATATTACAGCACCTCCTGCCTTCTCCAGTCTGCTCTGTATTTCAGTAGCCTCCCCCAACTGTTGCTGAACTTTTATTCCCTACAGCTCTTCTTGGGCTCTAGGAGACTCTGGCCCTCCTAAAGCCTGAGCCTAGGATCCAAACCAACCTGTTGCCAGATTGTTGCCTCTACAGTGAACAGGACAGAGGGGCTGAGGGAAGAGCCTTCTTTCAATTTGAGCCTCCAAGGCTTGGGGCAGGGTTGGTGACCCCTACTCAGCACTGCACTTCTTCAAAGGAGACCAGGAGACATGGTAAGTGAACTGCGTCATCTTGCCTCCCTTGTTGGCCTTCACACACTGGCAGTGAGTACTGCTCTTGCCAAAGTAAGTTGTCTAAAAGGCCACAAAGCCAAGCAGTCACATCAGCAAATACCAAATTTATTGAGCTGCCCAGGGTGTTACCCTCTGCATGGAGGATGCATCATTGTCACAGTGCCCCTGCCTTGCTCTGTGCAGAGCAGAGGGTATTTACATGGAGGCTGTGGCCACTAGCTGTGAAAGGACTCCTAGGATTTTGGGGACTATGGAGACTACCGTACAAGAGAGGCTAGACAAGCCTGACTGGATCAGCGTAGCAAAGCAGAGGCTGGACAAAGTCAATACAAAGAAGAGAGCTTAAAAATAGCTCAACTTGTTGGTTCAAGAACAAAAGGGGCTAAATTGGCTGTGAGCTAAAACTCAGCCACTGCCTTGAAGTCCCAGCCTGTCAGGGCAGAGGGGTTCCCCAGCCCTGGGATAGTGCCAGGAGATGGCCAGAGGCCGTAACTGAGGAGGCCTCCTTGGTCTAGGCATGCTTTTTCTGCCCTGGTGGATGACAGCTGAGACTCCTCTTTCTTTGCCTTGGGGACAGCCCTGATTACAAGGGCCATGAGGGAAGCTGGGCTATTACAAGGAGGGAAGCCCCACAGAGGGTGCGGGCTAGCTCAGGGAGGTTGCTTGGCTGTGGCTGGGAGAACAATACAGTAACGCCCCGGGGCGTTTATCCTGTTCCTGTATTCTTCCCTAAGTATTTGCTTTTTGGCTCCTGTCAGAGATGGGGGCTAGGCAAACCTAGCCCTAGTCTTACATAGGGCTTATGTTTTTGGAAGTGTTCTCTCTCAGCCACTACTCAGGAGTGAGCAGCTCCATTAGGAAAACCAGACAGGGAATAGCAGCTCTTCAGCCTTACTCTGTTTTTGTGCTAACTGGAATCCTTAAACCCCTCTGCTCCCTTTCCCACCCCTACTCCAAATAGTCCCTAGGCCCTGCCAGACCAGTGCTCTGGGGAAGGAGACTCTTCATAGAGGGACAGAGGCACAGCCCAAGCGTGCTGGGAGAAACCTTGGCCAGGCCCATGACCCAGACTGCAGTGCTCATTCACTCAGCAACTTAAGAAACAACATTTATAGGCCTCCGATAGGAGACAAGGCTTCATGTCTCATCCTAGAAAGAAGCTTGTGCAGCCTCATCTGAAACTTGGAGGAGCAGCTCCACTGAGACACCTGAATAACCAGTTGAGCATCACCCTGCAGGGTCAAGATGGGTTGGGCCAGAGAGCCAGGTCAGTGTGTTTAACGAACACAATGTTAACTCTTCAAAAACACTAAATTGAAGGCTGAAGCAGTTCTTTATTTTGCAACCATAGAGCTCTTCTGGCTTCCGGAGCCCAGCCGGTTGGTCTCTTACTCCCATGTGCACAGTGTGAACAAAGAACTGCTCCAACCAAAAATGCATTCACAAAACCTGCTTGTAGCTGTGGGGCTTGGATAACACCCCCTTCCGACTCCCCCAACCTCCCCCCAGTGCCACCCCCCAGTATGCTGGATTCCCAGGATCACTGCGTTACCAGTATGCACCCTTTGGTCATGAAGACCTGGCCAATGTGGTTTACATACTTTATAAACTCAGGTCTGATCTTCATGTCGGGTATCAAAAGCCGTTAAGAGGAGTGGCAGGGTGCCCACTGCAGAAATGCTGAGGTCTCTGAAGTCCTGCACACACCAGAATTCAGTCCCCGTTGTGGGCAGGCCACGAAGCAAGGGTTGTCCCTCCTGTCCTGCACGCTTACGACAGAATGTGCTCAAGGACTCCTTGTCGGATTAACTGCTCGCATTTCCAGCGGGGTAAAAAGTGCTGCACAGAAACACAGACAAACTTTCCTTGAAACCCAGGCAGACTGGATTTGTTGCTGCACACAACCAGCTCTGTTTGTTGTGCTGTCTGCCTCCTGCATCGTGATACCAGATCAGGCAGAGCTGAACCGCAGTCCTGGGCCATGCAGACAGCTTGCAGCGTGTGCAAGGAGCTGTGTGTGCAGGAACTGTGACATGCTGCAAAGCTGGGATAAGCAGGGGGATGTCATGGGAATGAAAGGGAAGGAAGAGAACGGACCACACTCTCTTGTCACGGGTACCTGGCTATTCTTCTTCAACAGGACGGTGGTGCCATCATCGATCTCAAATTCTCCATAGTCTCTTAAACACCGCACCTGCAAAGTGGAAATGCAGCTCTCAGATCATCAGATCTCCCATAGAAAACACTAGGCATCACTGCTGACTTACAACACATGCCCCAGAATTCTAACTACGGACACATTCCTACCCGCCTGCTGGAGCCTCAATATAGAGCAGACCTGGAAATGCAGAACTGGACCGATCCCACGGTCTGTGGACTCTACCTGACATTCTCTTCCTGCCTCTGTCTGGAGCAAGACGCACCAGCGAGCAGACCAGCTCAGCCCTCCACAGAGACTAGAGGAAGAGCAGCACAAGAGACAGGGTCTGGAGAACAGCAGCAGCATTTCCAGGAGAACCTCCCCACACACATACCAGAAGATGCCAATCTGTTAACAGTGAAACTGTCTTAAGGAGCAGATTGATTGTCACTACACATTCTTTTGAAGAGAACATCAGAACAGAGCTCTTCAGCTACTGACTTTGATTTCTCACATGCTCTTGCTTTGTTGTATCAATTGTGTAAAACAATTACAGTCTCATCTATCAGTCCATTTAAAATAACAAAGAAAACTAGTTAACAGTCCTTAACATGGGAACGAGATTTCTAGTTGATCTGAAAGTTGGTCAAGTTTCTGCAAAATACTGCAAAAACTTCTCACTGGGATTCAGACCACTCACCCCACCACACCAATTCCCTGCGGACTAGAAATGCCATCTTTCAGCATACTTTGAGCACTCAGTAGGGAGTAAAATGCTGGCAGGCAGTGTAAAGAGTAAAATGTAGAAGCTTGTGGAAGCTTTGGTGCTCTCGAAGGCTTTGCTCAATGAACTTCTGACTTGGGATGGGGGTGAAATTCTCTAAAAAAAGATGGGTCGGGCAAAGTGTTTGTTCACAGACAGAAACCACCAATCTTGCACTTACTTCGATGTACAGGCTTTTAGGAGGTTTTATGTCCTGTGTAAGGTCCAGCCCCTCCTCTCCTCCTACCGACCTCATGTAGGTAGCCAGAGACTTTTTGTACTGATTGAACCACTCCACCTGTGGACATTAACAGCAATCCCTCAGGCAAAGCCAAACAGCTAATGCTGAAAGACAGGTCCCTGATGAGTGAGATCTTGTTTATTTGTGCCGTCAGACCACTGTTCCCAAGCATGTTCATGCCAGCCACAGGTGATCGCAAGCTCTTCTAAAGGGAAAAACTGCCCCAGAGGCAGAGCAATCTGGATTCAGGGTAGGACACGTGCTGCTCATGTTAGCAGCTCTGTACATTGGTCTGGAGATGGCATTTGAGAGCAGCATGTGAAGACTTAGTTCTGCTGGCTGTGAGTCTGATCTAGTGAAGGCCACCTGACCCTTAAAAGTGCCAAGCATCACCTGCACTCAGTATCCATTTGGGATTGTACCCATAGACAATGAATAAACAAATCAGTATTTACAGAAAGGCACATTAAGTGTCACGTTTATAGTGGAGCAAGTCTACCCTATTTTGACTCTACTAAATAGATAATCCATCAGGAGGAGTAAGGGGAAAGAGGGGAAAAGTTTAAGACAAAGCTGACTCACTTCCTCAGCTGACATGTGAAACTGGATGGTGTTTGGCAGGACGCTGCCATACTCCCACCTTAGTGCTCGGATCCGCAGTAACCGGTCGTACCTGGGGGAAGAAACAAGGGGCAAAACCAGCATCTTTGCTGAGGCGAGTGCTGGCAGCATCCCCCGGCAACACCGATGCCCCAGTCTGCCCTCAAAGCAGACGGCAAAAACTTGGGTCGTTCCACCCACCTTCCTTTAAAGGATGTGACTTTTGGCCTATCCAGTAATTAAAACTTTTAAAGAGCAGGAGGAAACGGGGCCTTCTCTTTGTGCTAGCGTTTGGTGGTACCAGCAACGAACACAAAGAGAGACACCCCTGCAGCTGCCCTGCTGCAGCACCTCGCAGAGGAACCACTCGCCTGGGCCGAGAGTCCCAACACCCAGCGCTTGGGGACCCTGTCTTTTGGGGGAGGGTGTGTGTGTGTGTCTTGAAACGACGCTCCGTGCCCCCGACGGGCCGCGGCAGCCCCCCGTCTCCCCCCGCCGCACTCACAGGTAGGCCAGGACGCAGCGCTGGTTTCGGAGCAGGCAGCAGTGCCGAAACCGGATGAGGAAAATCAGGTCCGTCCGTCCCGACTTCGCTTCGGACCTGGAGGAAGAGCCGCGTTACAGAGGTGCGGGCCGGCTCGGGGCCACCGCCCGGGGTCTGCGGGATGCGCCGCCGCGGGACCGGGCGCGGCACTCACACGTCCGCCTGGTTCCGCTCGTACAGCGCCCGCATCTCCTCCAGAGCCTGCCGCAGCCCCTCCACCTGCAACACCGGACACAGCCAGTGAGAGCGGGCCGCCACCGGGGCCGGGCCCGTCCCGCTCCCCCCGGCCCCGGCCGGCCCCGCTCACACGGAAGGGCGGCAGGTGCCCGCCAGCGGCGCGGTGCAGCTCCCGCACCAGCCCCACCGCCCGCTCCCCCGCCATGCCGCCGCGCCGCGCGCGGGAAACCCCGCCGCTCCGCAGCCAATGGAGGCCGGGGGCGGGGCCCCGCGACGCGCCGGGGCGGGGCCGCCAGCGGGGCCGCGCCTCCCGTGGGCCCCACCCGCCGCCATTACGTGCACCGAAGTGTGCCGGGCCTCGGCGCCGCTGCCGCCGCAGCCGGTGCGGTGGTTCTCCCGCAGCTGAGGGCTGCAAGCCCGGGTGGCAGAGCCAGAGCGCCTCCCCGGCCCCGGCTGGGGGAGGCCGCGGGGGAGCTTACCCTGGGCCCTCCCTGAGCACCCCTGTCCCGGGCAGGGCAGGCAGCGCTGCCGCCACCTCGGCACCCAGCCGAGCGCTAGGGCCTGCGTCCCGGCCTGAGACCCCCCCAGGACTGAGCAGAGGGAAGCGCCAACCTTGCACCGGGGCAGGACAAGCCCAACTCACTGCCTCTCCTCACCCACCCCCATCTTGAGGCTTATTTCGAAATTTCACTTTTCCTGTTTCTGACCTTTTTTTGGCCGCCCACCTCGAGGTAACCCCTCTAGGCCAAGAGTGACAGGAGCAGCAATTGGAGGGCCCCAGCCCGGCCTTAGTTTGGAGCAGGACTACCCCTGTGCTAGGTCAGGTCTGCTGCAGACGAGCCCAGTACCCATCCCTGTCCCCGAGGATGTCCTCCTGCACACCCGAGGATGTCCTCCTGCACACCCGGGGCTGTACAAGCCCCTGCAGGGGGACATCGTGCAACGCGAGCTGTGCCAGCAGAGCCAAGGACACGGCAGGTTAAAATGAGGGGAACCAGGGTGAGGGCGGTCCAGCATCAGGATGCTACGAGGAGCCCACCGAAATCTGGGGGGTCTCTTCTGCCAGCTGGGGCTGAGCCCGTGACTTCCAGACGATGCCTTCCAGCAGCAGCGATGAGAGCGGGGAATGGGGGGCGTTACCACAGACACTTTGAGGTCACGCTGAGAGCCCCTGAGTGGATAAGGCAAAAATTAACATTTTTACCCCACACTTTAAAAAAAAAAAGGGGGTGCCTGTAGCAAAACTGTTTTCACCATTCCTCTTTTTGGTCTTCTCTGGGGTGCTGCACAGAGCTCTCTCTGACAACCTCCTCCCTGTATTACCCCAGCCCTTCCCAGAGCATCTCCCTTTCGCCAGCAGCATCCTTCAAACCTGAAGCTTGCCAAAACTAAAGGGAGGAAAAGAAAAAAATGTGAGGTGCATTTCTGGATGGGACAGAAAATTTTTTAGCACTCAAAGCCCTGGAAAGGGAATCAATAACCCAGGACCACGGCTTGTCCTGCTCCAGGAATTTACTTCCCTGACCATGTGTTTCTATGGTTACTAGACATAAAAAAAGATCAGCGTTTCATACAGCACAGTTATGCAGTGACGGTCAAAATCTGGCGGAGTGGGGAGAGGACAGTGGGGCTTTTACACCACAATTGAGGCACCTCAGTATGGTTTTGTATACCTGAAACATTTATGCTGCTTATGTTTAGGATGATGTGGCACCTGTACAACTGAGCAGGGACCGTGGCTGGCTCTGGCAAGAGTGTTTTAATGCTCTCAACAACTGTTTTATTTGGCATTTTAGGCATGGAGGCCCAGAAATACTCCAGTCAGCTGAGAGCTGGAGATGGGCTTCTGGGGATCTGTTCCCCAAACAGACCTGTTTCTTGGCCGCACGGTGCTGCAGCCAAGAGACACAGCATTTGTGTCTGGGGGGGGACAAGAGGGGTGAACCCTGCTGCTGGGGGTATCGGGTCACGTCTTGTCCTTGTGCTGCCACTGAAACAGATTTGTGCCTACCTTGTACTGCTTCCTTCAACAGTGCAGCATGTTTTCCAAAGGCTTTGACCTGTAGGTGGTATTCTGGAGTCTAGATGGGGAGCACACTGCTGTTAGCCAGCCGTGGAGTAACCTGATCCCATGGCTGGAAACCAAACCTAGAAAAAAACCCCATGCGCGGCTTCAGCAGGAGCAGCTGTTGTGGGGGATTTTGCACAGCGTAGCGTCAGGATGGGATGTTGGTCTTCAGAGACGTGCTGCAACCGTGGGGTTAATGAATGGACAAGATGCAGTTTTACGACTGGGGTGTCATGCAGGAGGGCGGGTGGCATGGTCTTTGGGGTGCCTTGGGTAAGGAGAAAAAGCGCCTTGGAGCCAGGATCTCTCAGCATCTCTCCCCTCTCTCCTGCCTGGCTGTGGCAGGGACATCTACTCTCTCCCTCCCCACTCAACCCGCCGCACAGCAGAGGTGTGGGGCCTGAAGAAACCGCTGTAAAGTGCCAGGTCCCCAGAGGGCTGTCACTACAGGAGCATTGCGCATGGCTTGTCATTAATCATTGTGTTCCGCAGTGATAATGACCCATCTGAGCCAGAAAAGATAATAGCAATAAACATACGTCCCTAATTCCAATTGTAGCTGCTGAAAATTAGTTGTTGCATCTTGCCGAGGAATAGAAATGTAACTGAGCCTTGATTGAAAAATTCAGGGGAAGCTGCCTTATCTTACTCCTTTGCCAGATTAAAAAAACCTCATACATAAAAATAGACAAAATGAATGAAGAATTTACAAACATCTATATTTTGTGTTAGGAAATGTGATAAAATTAGGAAAACAGCTAAAGACACTGATTTATACAACTCTGACTATTTCAGGCAATGAGAGGTTTACATATCACAGTTTAACAAGATAAAAGGTCTCCCACAAAATACATAGATGACAGACATCTCATCTGAATTTGACATAACACAGCATCAAGTACACATGTAATGTGATGAACAGTGCCAGGTCATTCCCCAGTTAGGTAACATACAACCTCTTGAATAAGGCAATTGAAATATAATTCTTAATTCAAATCACAACATACCCAGGCAGCATGCAGGGAAGAGTAATTTATTTGTACATTGGAATGACACAACTTGCAACGTTTCCATTTTATGTAGTTAGAGCAACAAGATATAAACCATTCAAATAATACATATATATATATATCTATCTCAAGTCAACAGTTGTCTTTACTGGAATAAAGATTATCTGTTTTTGGTAAAAATAAAACTATTTGAATTCACTAATTAACAAAATGCACAGTGATCAGAAACCCAATTCTTCTCACAATTGTCTTCCCTGGCTCGCTTGCATTTCCCTGTGATGCAGCAGCTGTGTAACCCTGGATTCAGAGAGCTCATTGCACAGAGGAACAAAAATTCACCAGCACACAGTTCCCACGGCTGCAGACTGTGCCATGTGCTTTACCGCACGGTCTCATGACACCCGCACCTGATGGATGGCGGTGCTCCTGTCACATCCGTACACACCTCACGGCTTGGAAACTGCATTTCACGTCTCCGTTTCTGGGCGCCTGTCCAATAAAGCATTTACTTACACATGTGCCTGACCTTTGGTGAGTAAAAAGTTGAATTGCATGTGGAAGCCCGTTCACTGGAAAAGGGCCCTCATTTCTTTATTACCAATTAATTCCTCTGGATCTTTATGACCAAGAAATTTAAGAAACTGTGAATCTGCTCAGAAGCAAAAAAAAAACAACCCTGAGCCAAAAATCTCTCTGATACGGTGGAGCCTAACGGACGTGGCTGAGGATGTATTTCCACTGCAACAGACTTGGGGATCACAGAAGATAATGAAGGCTTTTCCTAGCATTGAAAAGTTCTTTCAAGAGGAAGAAATGAAGCAGGGAAATAAGATTTTTCCCTATTAAAAAAAAAAAATTTGTAATTTCTGAACAGACTAATCTGGGCAGCTTCTCCCTGGTAAAGGGCCATACATCACCCTGTTTAACTGCATACCTGCAGGGACACCTTGCTTAGCATCCTCTTGCTAAGGTATCATGTCCCACGGCGGCTGGGTCTTTCCTGCCCCTGTCCCCATGCTGGGAAGGGGACAGATCCGGGTGTCAGTGGGATTACTTCTGCTGTCAGGTCGGGGCTGCTGCGGGCGCCCGGTGCATTGCAGGAATGGCTTTGGAGGGGGCTAGACCTCATCAGGCTGAAGCCCCGCCAAGCCCTGAGCAAGGGTTACCCACGTGCCACAGGGCTTATTAAGGGCTAATAAGGGTATCGTGCTTATAAATAATGAAGAGGCAGAAGTTACCCGCGAGGGGGTCCAAATGCCCCACGCCTGCAAATGGGTGGTTGAGAGATTTCTCTCCTTCAGGTGAGCTACACAGCAGCAGCAGCAGCCGCAGCTGAGACCTTCCTGCTAGAGAACCGTCCCGGGCTTCGAAACCCATCTGTCCGTGAGAGGAACTACAGGAGAAACCGGATTGTCAGAGTGATTGTTACTGGATCCCATTTATCACCATTATAAAGTTGTCTCGTGCCTCCCTACTACTCTATTTACTGCTCTGGTAAAAAAATCATTGGCATATTTCTTTGACCTTAAAGATACAAAAAAACATATCTTCAAAAGATAGTGGGGACAAAGGTGCTTTCACAATGACATTCAGAGCGAAAAGAGAGAAATGACATTTTACAGATCATTAGAGAACTATCTTTGGCAGAATATTTCAAATAAATTATTTTTACAAATATTTTCTGCAGTCGTATATTTATTTTGAATAGTTCACTTTCAGCTATAGGGTTACTGGTTCACTACTCTCTATTAATAGGAAAACACCACAAATATAAAAATATATGAGCTCAGCACAATTTTTAGGCTACCACAACTGTCTCCAATGATTTCAAAAGTTGTAGATTGATACCACAGAAAATATGAAACAGGTTTTCTAAGAGCATGTGTCAGGTTAGAAGATCACAGCTTGCTGCTGTTGTAAAATGCGCTGGGGAGGGCAGCTGGTGCCATTGCACGGGATTAGCACAGAAACGAGTTGGAGGAGCCAGATGCTCAGAGCCGGTCTCTGCCGTGGCCGGACATCCCCCCACGGGGAATCGTCTCTCTCTGACCATAAGGCTTAGAGATGTTGCGCTGGGTGGTGGCCGAAGGGTTTCCACCCTGGGCAGGAGAGGAGGGAAGCGGGTGGGCAACGCCGGGCTCACTGTGCTGAGAGTTTCTGACAAACAAAGCCGTACCCAGTATTGCGCTTTACCCCCAGGAGAGAGATCAAGCGCAGCCACTTTTACCTGCAAAGTCACCTCCTTTCACCTTCGCATGAGGAAAAGCACCCAGGGAGCTGCAAGCTTCTCCCTTCCATCGTGGCCAGATCCTGCCCCGGGCTTTGGCCAGGAGCCCAGTGGGATGGTGACTCTGTCGGGGAGCCCGAGACTGAGCCGTGGTGGCCCAAGGGAGGGGCTCGCCCGGTCCCAACCTCCCCTCCCAGCATGTGCCACTGAGTCCACCGAACATTTCAATTTAAATATTTTGCTTTTTTTTATACAGCATGTACAGAATATACAGCATCGGATAATTATTTCCCAGTAGACTACAAGTGTCTCCCAAGATGACCTCTTTTATCAGCAAATATATATAAATCGGCGGTAATAAAAGAGTCGTACCAACAAATATTATGGCTTTTCAAATAGTGTAGCTGCATTGTGCCATTGAACTTATGAGGAACCATGAGAGAGACAGAGAGATCGGGAGTCTTCAGCTGCTGAGCCCAAGGGGTGACCCTCAGCTTTGACCCACCGTCGCAGGGGCTTCACATTGCTGGGGCAGTGCTGGCTCACGGCGCCAGGCGCGGTGCAGGCAGCAGAGGGAAGGTGGGGTTGAATTTATGACCCATACTCTGGTTTCTGTCTCCAACCAAGCCAGCTCTTGAAACTCTCCTTTCAGCCCTGCTTTGGAAAAATTTGGCTCTGCCTAGCTGGGGTCTGCCTGCCCTGTCCCCGGAGGGGGGACCGGGTGGTGCGTCGGGCTGTCGGAGATCTCTCTCTCTCTCTCTCTCTTGGTCGGGGTTTGCACAAGACATCTGTCTGCCCTAGAGTGCCCTGCGGATGTGAGGGGGAGGACGCACAGGATGACGGGTGACACGGGACGTGGGGGGTGACCGTGGTGGGTGGCTGGGCTCACCAGTGCTTTGAGTGTGTCAGGAAGGGTGGTTGCAGCCTCGTCCCTGCCTGCCTCCCCCATGCTACTCCCAGGGTGATGGGGAGCTCCCCTCAGGCTGCTGAGCAGGGGGACAGTGGCTGCTGTCAGAGGAGAGCAGGAAAGCATGAGCCATCATTTTTGGAGCACATCATTGATGTGCTCTAGCACATCAAAAATACCAGAGGACAACCTTGCCTCAGCAGTGCCGTCCCCAGCCACCATCCTGGCATGGGGTGCCCGTGAGGTGGATTACCTGTACCCCAGCACCGCAAACCTGCTGCCTACCGTGCCTCACAGGATGGATCTAGCCACTAGCCATTCCCCTCACTTTTTAGGACCAGTGAGCCATTTTGAGCTCTTTCTCTCCTGCATCCTGCCGTTACAGGGGGCCTTAGGCTGTCTCACCCATGGGGAGCATCCAGCATCCCCGGGACAGGCTGTGCAGGCAGCTGCCAGCTCCCTGCCTGAATGTCCCTCCATTCCTGAGTGGGACAGTGGAAGAAGCTGCTGATTTGAATTACATCTCTGCCAAGACAGATGCGTTTCTGTGTCCTCTCCAAGCTCATAGCAACAACCTGTCTTCTACTCTAGAAAGAGGAGCAGTTGCTTTCCCCATGTTTCAAGTGTACAGAAATGGCTTTTGAGAACTGGAGTGGTCACTCAAGCATCGAGATAACCGGACCACTTAATTACAGTGGAAAATTAGTAAAGGTTCTAAATTACTGCTACTGTCAGTTTTTGACTACTTCCCATCTCATTTCCCTCTTCTTCAGAATATTATGGCCACTCCCTGCAGGCGCCTCTGGCTGAAATCAAGGCTGATGCTCACATGAACAAGCATGGGCAGCCCAGGCCTCTCCTTTGGCTCTGCCTGCAGAATGCTGAGCTACGAGCGGCTCTGCCCGCTGCAGCAGCGATGCGGAGAGCAGTGCGGAGAAAGTCCCACGGGGAACCTGCTGCCTTTGAGATGTGTGAGCTTTCCTGGCGACAGCTTTGCTCCCTGGCAGTCTGACTGCTTCTTGCTGGGAATATCCTGTGGGCTTGTTTGTTGGGGTGGGGGGGGAGGTAGCACGTGGTGTCCTCCATGTCCTCTTCTTGCTTGATTAACAGTGATGTTCACACCTGGTGAACACCAGGTGTACCAGAGACCTCCCCGGATATCCTAGGGACAGTGATAGGTATAAAGATGCCCATCACTGCTGAGTGGTCTTCACAAAGTCATGGTTTTGATTTTACCACCTCATGCAATGTCTCTTTGGCACAGAGACCCGGGATACAGAGGGCTGCATTGTACCAAACTCGGCATTTTGTGGCTTTTACCAGAATGTATGTGTTTCTTCCAGCAGGAGCTAGGAAGCTTAGGAGAATTCACCAACTTCTCCCTTCCATCCACAAATAAAACCATTTTGCTGGATTGCTGAACAATGTCCTCAACAGGTAGTCTTGAAAGCTGGGTTATTTGCAGAGCCGTGCCTCCTAATGCTTAATGCATTATGGAAAAAAGAAACTGGACAAGTGTTGTCAGAAGTTGAGTTGTTGTCAGGGAAAAAATAATGTTTTCTTTCTTGCTAACATAGCGACTATAATGTAAAAGGTATTCTTGCAATCTTTTGCTCTCTAGAGCTGCTAGAAGTAGTGCATGTTTCGTGATTAAGAGCAAGACAAGCAGGCCTCCTGCATGGCTCGCTGCGTGAGCACGTTTTCTCAAGAGCTCGGAAGATGAAGGAAGCAACATGAGGCAAACAAATGAAGACACAACAGGCATCGGTTCGTTTTCATCTGTACAGGGGGAGTTCAGCCAAGGGGCATCTAATCACAGCTCTTATTGCAAGGCAAGACCAGGGCAACGCACAGGGCTATAGCTGAAAGCAAGGGGCAAGGGAGCCATCTTAGCATTACACCGAGCAAGGAGAAATTGGTTGTGCACCTCCCTACATCCCTGGGAGTCACAAAGCCACTAGTTTGCAAAAGCTTTCATTAACACTCCCAAATAAGCCCACTAGCAACCTGGGACACATTGGCACCACCAGGATCCAATCTATCCTGTGCTAGTGCAGCAATTTTACAGTCACTCAGCAACTCTCCACGTTTCTAAATATCTCTGCAAAGAAGCTCATCTGCCAGAAACTCATGTTTCTGTAAGCAAGAAGCCTGCCAGGGTCTGTGGGCTGGGGCAGAGGGGTACACGGTCCTGGTGATGACAGTGCCATGGACTACCATGGCAATTTTCATCAAGAAAACAGAGCAAGGCTGTACTCCACACAGGTCTCGCCCTGCTGTCATCTGTAAAGGACTCCTCTGAGTTAGAAATAAAGGAGAAGAAATAAATCCAACCTCAATGGAGAGGTCAGGAGGTGCAGGGAGAGAGCCCTGTGACAGTCCTCCATGTCCTGCAAGAGTTTAGGAGCTCTAAGTGTGGATAAACATCCCAAGCCATTGCAACTTGCTTGACTTAAATTCTACTCATTTTAAGCTGGCGCAGGAAAGTTTTGTAGGCAGATAGATAAGTTTTAGAACATTTAGAGCACCAAGAACAGGCTCCATTTTGAAAGAAAGGAGTTGAGGTGGACCTTGAACCCTCAGTTAAAGCAACTAGTTTGCTCTGGAAGCGTAGAGGCAGGGTTGGGGTGGGGGATGGAGCTGGAGCATCTGTGGGACTTGATAATGGTGGAAATTCAGCAGAAATGTTTAATCTTCCAAAAACTCATGAGTGAAGGACAGCAGCACAATAAAAACAGTGTCTGTGGGTAGTGGCTGTAACGGAGCCTGGGTGATGAGCAGGAAGGGCTCAGCATGCTGACGTTTGCCTCTGCTGCGCGGAAATTTGCACTGTTTTTTGCTTGCAGGGGCTCAAGTTCAAGACATCTTTTGGAGTAGTTAATCTTTGCCCTGAGATACAGACAGCAAGGCTGAGCTAACAAGCACTGCTGTTCGGTCCAGTGAGAGAAGAGACTCGTCCCACATGGGAAGCCCCTAGTTGTGGGGCAGGAGGGACAGAGAAGGCTCCTCTGCAGGGAGCCTGAAGGAAGAGGGCATGTGAAGAGGCTCCACAGGGGGGACCAGCACAGAGCAAGCCCCAAGTTGGATGATCACTGTGTGCAGATGGCCGTTTTGGGGCCTTGAGATGGCTCAAGGTGGATGCTGGAGGACCCCAACGTCAGGTAGCATATGCTCCTGGTGCATTGCTAATGCTCCTTCCCACCACTACCTAGAACTGCACACTGTTGGAGGTGGGGTGTGTGTGCTGGAAGGGGCGGAGAGCTGTCGTAGTGCAGTACAACAGATCAAGGGCTATTTTGAATCAAATAGATAAAAATACTGCCTGGGGTTGGTGCCCACAGACAGTGAAAAAAGCTGGAGGCTGTGCTATAGCTGTGCAGAAATCAAGATGAATGTCCGTAGCCATGGCAGCTGGGGCAGGGGGATATGCTGTGGCAGTGCCTAAAGGGGGTTTCTAGGTCTGGGTGGGACCCCATGGCACTTCTCCGTTCCCTGTGCCCTCTGATGCTGCACATCCCACCGGCAGCACATGGCTCCACCACCCAGCAGCGCTCCACAGTGCCTGATTTGGGAACGGTGTGCACCCCAGTGCCCTCTTTCACACTTCTAGGGAGGGGAGCCCCAAGCTGGCATTTACCTTGGGAGGGTGGGAAGGAGCCAAGGGAGGGTGCAGGGCCCACAGGAAAAAGCGATGAGCCACCCTGGGGGCACTGGGTGCTCAGGGGCAGGGCTGGCTATTCTTGGGATGCTCCAGAGAGACAGCAAGACCGTGCGGAGACCCCCTGGATGCTCTCAGGGATGTGCCATAGACAGCAAATCCTGCTAGTAACAGCAATCTTCTGGCTATCTTTGCTGATAACAGCTCCTGCTTGGCTGGATGGGCCCCTTTCCTTTGTAGCGACCCTTCCCTCTGTGTGAAGGGTGTTGCTGGCTGGTGAGAGGCTAACGGCACCTCCAGTTCCAAAAGGAGGAACGCTCAAGTCCTTAAAAGGTGAGGAATCTCACTGTATTTATTGTCCTTTGGTGCTTTTTGCAAGAATACAGATGCCTCTGGATGCTTTCCTGCGCAAGTCAATTTTTTACAAGATAAACAGCCTTTTCTGCAGCTGTGCTGTGCGCATGTCTGCGTGTGTGTGGTCAGTCATCACAAGCTCAGAGAGGCCAGAAAGGTTCCCAGTGCTCTGCAAACATGCTTCCCCAGATGGGCCCGGGTGCCAAAGCCTACAGAAAAATAATGCAGGGGTTTCTCCTGGAATAACACCCTCTGGCATTAAGTTTTCCCTCTTTTCTCCCTCTCCATCACTTTCTGGCTATGCCCAGCTCTGTCCCTCCAGGAATGCAGCTGAGCCTCTGCCTTAGGTATGTATATGGCCCCCAATACCATTACACTTGATTCTTACCAAGCATTTAAAAATAGCTGTAACAATAACACATGGGCTCTGGTTCTCCCCTCCCTGCCCATAGCAGAAATAGCACGGTGAGTTTATAGACTGCATCCAGACTCGTGACCAGAAAGGACTCAAAGCCTCTCTTTTCCCTTTTGTCCTTTAAGGAAGCAATGAAAATGGGGAAAAAGATGCACAAATCACTCTTGCAATGTCCCCTCACCCCAGAGCCACCGCAGGCTGCCTGGAAATGTGTAACACATGGGTGGGCGTGTTGTTTGGAGATGAGGGATTCGCATCTCTGGAGCGAGCGGTTCCCATGCTGCCCTGGCACAGGTGCAGGTGGGCAGTAGCAGTTCGGGTAGGCTCAGCCATGAGATGCTGCAGGTTTGCAGCTCCTGCTGGCACCGGGCACCTGTAGAGTCCCTGGCTTTTTTGCACCTTTTCTGTGTGTTCATGTTGTGGCTGGGATTTGCCTCCTCTCCCGTTGGCCCCTGAAGAGCTGGGGATATGGTCTTGCTAAGAAGCTCAGGGCTGTCGCTGCTCTGTATGCTCCTTCGCTTTGTCCCCAGGCGCTTTGCAGTGGCCTGTTGAGTTACTCGGATGTCTGTCTCTGAATGTCCTTTGCACTGTGCTGCATCCTTTTCCACGGAAAGGTTTGCAGCCAGGTAAAAGGCTCGCTGCTCATCTGTGGCTCCTCCGTGAGCAACTGGGCGAATACATGTCACGCTTTGCATAAGCTCATTAAAGATGCCAAAAAGCACACGGCTGGCAGAGAATAATTGCATAAACAAGGCTGGTGTTTACTGTGTGATTTAGGCCTTGTACTAAGCAAGCAATGCTCCATTATTCCCTTTGGAAAGCTCTGTGAGGAGAACAGTTATTTACTGCCTGTTAAACCGAGCTGCTACACAAGTCCCGTTCAACTTGTTAATGACTTCAGTGACTACAATTCATTCTGAAGAAGCAAATGATGAGAGTAAAATACCAACATCACCTTTCAATAGACGTAATTACTGGGTCAGGAGAGCTGCTTCGCTTTCATAATTCACTGCCTGGGAAAAGCACATGGATGTGACCGGCTGCGTTCGCCTGGGGCTTGACGAGCGTTGAAGCTTGACCCACGCTCATCCTGGAGGGTGCTGAGCACCCACAGGGAGAATGGGGCTGGTGGCACGGCTGGCAAAAAGCAGCACAGGGTGTGGGGAAGGGCCAGGTTTGCGTGAAAGCAGCCCAGAGATCATGTTAAATCCTCTGGCTGCTGGGGTGCGTTAGCTACCTGCTCTGCCACACATCCCCTGACATCAGCAGATGGGAATTTTACTGCCTCTGGGCCTCTACAGACACAGTCATGCTGCAACAAAATCAGCTACCTCCTACCCTCTCTCTTTTTGTTTGGTGGCACGTTGTCTAACCTGGAGCTTGAAAGCCAGACACTGCTGTTTGTGCCAGTCTGACCCGCTGTGCAGCCCCATCCTGACGCTGCACGGCAAACGGGCAGGAACATGGGCAGGAGCGTAGGCAGGGGCATGGGCAGGACCCCAGTGCTGTGCACCCCAGGCACGTGTGCCTCACTGGGAGGAGCAGGGAGAGCCCCACCAGATGAAGGCAGTGCTTGCCTGGGACCCATCTCTGGAGCTGGTGTTTGAGTTCAGCTGTCAGAGCGGGACCTTAGAAGCATCGCAGGGATGGTTTATTTGGGGACAGCTCAACAGGTGCTGGATGAAACACAGGGAGGAGCAACGCCCCTGGGCATGTAGAGACTTTTCTCCTCCTCAGCGCTGGCTGAGCTCTGTCGAGCCACGTGGGTCAGAAATGGCCCACGGCACCTGGACTGGGGCATGGGCAGGTAGCTGCCCAGAGCAGCCCAAGCTCCCAGTTTGCTTTGCGACCTTGTGTCTCAGATCAGCTTCTGCATCCATGGACCGTGCCCTGGTAATGCTTCTCTTGCATTCCCACTTATCATTAGCTAGTGGCTTAACCTAGTGCAAGTCACCACAAGGCTGGAACAAGAGCAGAAGCACTTCTATATTACTAACGGACACAAGCAGAAAGAGCTGCTAAGTACCTTGGGGGCATATGCATGGCTCTCCCGGAGTCTAGGGCAAGCCAGCACTGACAGGGGACCCAGCACAGGAGCAGCTCCTGGACCCAGAAGGGCTGCACTGCAGCTTTGTCCCTGGGTGGTTTCCTGCATCCCCCTGAGAGCTGGGCAGGCTGTGAGCCCCAGCTGTACCACAGCACACAGAGCCCGACGCACAATGGAGATGGAGCAGGAGGAAAGCTGTGAGATGGGGCAAGAGTGGGCGTGCGGAGGCACCATTGCCCCCCATCAGCGGCAGAAACACAACGAAGGCAAACCAATGAGTAACGAAGAGATGGGTACAACGTAAGGGGAGACAACAGGAGGGGAGGGAAGGGTTTTCCATAGAGAATATGCAGGAGCACTACTGGATCCATCAGGAATCATTACAAACTTTATTTGTCTGTGCATTGTGTACCATTGATAAGGATCATCACAATTAGTGGACTCACTGTCTATAGTGGTGGGCAATACACGCAAAGAAAAATCAATGAAGCCAAACAGATGAAAATGAAATAATTGTACATAAAGGTAATCATAAACCTGAACAACCTGCACCTGTGTTTGATTCTTTCCCCAAAACAATGAGAAACAAAAGAAAACCCCCAAAACCCATCAAAAGTGAAAAAAAGGCTTGAGAAGAAAAAAAACCCCACAACTTCATACTCCTAGAGAAAATCTTACAACAGGTTAATTAAAATTTCCACAGATATTGTTCAAAATGAGTACAAATACCCCCAGCCAATTGGTTATGGTACAAGCATCAGGTGTGGTTTTCAGCTGGGTGGGAAGAACTCACGAGTGAACGTGCAGGCTGGGTGTTTGCCTGGCTGGGACTCCAGGAAGCCCGATGAAGGGCGTAGGGTAAGGAGACATCTCTCAACACCAGTGCACAATGTCATCCCTGTGCTGTGCCCAGGGGAGCTCTACATGCACACCTCCCCAGGCTCGGCTCGCTACCTCAGCCTGCACTGCTGGAGTCAGGGGCTGATGCTCGGTTACACCTCCCTGTCTCATCCTTCCCATCGATTTCAAATTCAGACAGTGCAAAATATGGCCTTTTTCCTTGGGGGATGCTTCCCGGTTATGCTCAGTGGCGTGGGAGATTTCTTTATGGCCCTTCAGCCCTTATCCTGCCTCCAAATGGCTGTGGGAAAGGACCAGCTTTGGGGACTGATCCTGATGGCTTAATGCTCAGAAACAGGGGCTGTCACTAGACCTCTGGGGACACAGGGAATAGCAGGGGGCCAAGGGGTTTTGAGGCAGCCACTGACTATAAAGGCAGAGGCAGGCAAGGTGCTGGGAGCCAGCTGTGCTTGTCCCCCTTGGGCTCAGATGCTGCTCATCCCACTCAGGCTCCCTGGGACCTTGTGTAAAACCTCCTGTGGACGGTGGAGGCCTTCACACCGGCTTCAGCATGTCCTGGACTGGCTGCTGTGGGGTGGACGCTGGCCACATGGGGGGATGGAGCCTGCAGTCTCTGGGGTGTGGGTTTTCCTCCCCTGAAAAACCTACATCTGTCTGACTGTTATTGCTTCTTGTGGACCCACGTGCAGAGCAATAAACAGGGACAGCTTTCCCTCCTTTTACCCCCGCTAAGAGGAGACAAACAAACGAACAAAAACCTATGGCAAAACTAAACTAACTAAAATAAATAAAACCCGGTGAAAAGAAAACACTTGTATCTGCAATGCTCAACCCACATGGCTGGAAGGACTATCGCTATAGGATGCTATATACAGATAGGGTTCATTTCATTCATGCAAATGTTACAAGTACCACGACAGCATGCCCGAGGAGGAGGACGAGGCGGGAGGAAAGCCCCCGCTGCTCTGCACAGCCTCGGCTTAGGACACCAGACATGAGGTTGCGGCTGCGCATCCCCGAAGCACGGAGGGGGAAAGGCGAGGGGCATGTGCGGGGGAAATGCTACTTGTACACGCGCCATAACAAACAAAAAAACCCCTGCAAATCAATGACGAAAACGGTTTGTGTTCTTTCCTTAGAAAGCTCCCAATTTCCCCTTGTCTTCAGTCCGGTCTCTTGCTTCTCTCCAACAGGGCCAGAGGGGATGTTCCCAAGTGGCGAAGGTGGATGGTGGTCGGAGATCAGGACCCTCGCTTTCCTCTCCTTCCCTCACCCACTGCTCTGTTTCTCACCAGCTACTCTGGCCTTCCCCGTACTGACGCGCCCCGGTTGCCTTCGCATCCATCCTCCCTGGGGGCCGGTGGGTGGGAGAGAGGTGGGAAAGGGCTTGGTGGCTATCAGCCGCTCTTGTTGGTAGAGTTGCAGAGAGGGCCCTGCTGCCAGGCTCCTGGCCAGGACCACTGCCTGGGGACGGGTCCTGCTGGCTTTGGGGTCCTGCCTAGTTTAAAGGATGCTCCAAAGCTGCTTTCCGTCAGCAGGCGTGTGAACATGGCAAATCTCTTTTATTCTTTCTCTGTTCATTATACACAGCATTATATCTATATCTATACCTATATATCACTCTATATAGATACATATAGATATATATATATATTTACTACCTCTGATTGTCCCTTTAGAAGCCCTTTATGTGGCAGTAGGCTTCCAGAGATGAGAAGAATATGTACAAGAGCCAGAGGAGGATGAAGAGTGAGGATGTGAGCAGCTTGGAAGTCCGCGGCCCGCCCAGCTCACCTCCAATCTCGGGTCTCCGCCGGTAGAGCAGCACGCCCACACTGATAAAAGCAAAAATGGTGAAGAGGGTGACGGAGAAGGCCAAGGTGCCGGGCGAGACTTGGAAGGCTTGTCCATGTGCCGCGTGGTAGATGGCTGCAATGGACCAGGCCACCCCGATGCCCAGGAAAACGTTCACGGCATTGCTCCCAGTGACGTTCCCGATGGAGGCATCTGCGTACTGGTCCTGCGTTGCTGCTACTTTGCTGGCAAATGTGTCTGCGAAGGGAAGGCAGAGAGAAGCCCTCAGGATACAGCCAGGTAAGGAGGGACTGCAGCAGGCAGCCTGGGGACAAATGTCAATGGCATCACTTGGGGAATGAAGATAGTGGGTAAGGGGACAGGGTACAGCCCCGTCTATGGGCACTCCCAAGGAAGAGCACATCTGGCCAGAGCTGGAGTGTCAATCTGGGTCCAGAAATGCCCAGGAAGGAAATCTCAATGTCCAGAAATATGGGGCTTCCCCCAATATGGCCACAGATGCCCCACAGTGCTTCAAGCAAGAGACAACACTTCCCAGTACTAGACTGTGTTGGCCCCTTCTCCCACATGCACTAATTTGTTGACTTGCAAAAGAACTAAAAAGGTTGAAAAAGCTTTGTGGGAGCCACAATGGTTTGTATCTATCCTTCAGGTCCCCTGAAGTTTTGTATTTGTGTTTCTGTGTTTGCTTTAATGATGTCTCCCCAAAACCTTTTGCCTCACTAAAGTCCAGCGTCTTGTGCAGACCCTGACACTTTGGTAAACAAGTGGTCATCTTTCACCTCTTAGGGAGAAGAACCATGCAGGTGGGTGTACGCTTGCCCAGATGCTCCACCAGCTTTAATACTGGTGGCAAAAGAGCTCTGATAAAACTCGGCTGGCCTTTTACATGGCAGATC
Organism: Aptenodytes patagonicus; assembly: GCF_965638725.1. Lineage (NCBI taxonomy): Eukaryota > Metazoa > Chordata > Aves > Sphenisciformes > Spheniscidae > Aptenodytes > Aptenodytes patagonicus. Next base: position 118,430,598 of record NC_134951.1, read on the forward strand.
TTGTGTCGAGTAGACCAGCATGACGGTGCTCTGCACCATAGGGAAGTTCTGATTTTACATCCAAACCCACTCTGGATCTGCAGGGGGGGTAAGCAGGAGGGGGGATTAGCATCTGAGTTTTGTCCAGGTGAGCACTCTCAGCTAACGATAAGAAGATGAATCCTTAACACATCTGCACTCCCAGATCACCTTGGGTACAGGCAGCAGAGTGTGGCTCAGAAAAAGAAAATGGTGAGGTCAGATTTAATGTTTTTTAATTGTACAGAGTTTCCTCTGTACAGAGTTTCCCAGCGGGGCTCCATGGTGAGACGGCGAAGTGTAGCCTGGCACAAAGACCCAGTTCCATTTAACAGGAGGGCCTGGGCACCTATAAGCATGGTGAAAGAGGCCATTTGCAGCAAAGAAATCAAAAGGCTGCTTTATTTTTTAAAAAAGCGCCCATCTCAATGCTGAGGGAAGGAAAAGGCATTTCCCCTTGTTCTTGGCCTTGGTCATGGTGCAGTAATGGGGTTGTGGGACAGTTCTGATGCCTTTGCAGCGCTGCAGCTGCCACTGCGGGAGGAGGGATGGGGCACATCTGGGGCACACAGCCAGCGCCAGCCAGAGTGTGGAAACAACAAGCAAGCTTGAGCAGTGCTTTTAATGCAGGGAAAGTCCCTGTCAGTCTTGATTTCACTGCATGTTCGTCTGATGCCTGTCCGCCTCCTGGAAAGCACCCTGCATCTCTCTGGTGTGGAGGAGCCCAGCTAGCACCCAGCTAACATGACATGGTCTGGGAGCATCTGCTAGTTCAAACAAGAGTAGCCAAATGTATCCTAAAAAGAATTTAAATGCCACCTTTTGTTGATAAAAGCAGGAGGGAAGATTTTTGCTGTCAAGGGTGTGAGACAGCCCTGCAAACCTCACGCCTAAAAGTGCCAGAGGTCTAAAAAATGCTCCTTCTTCTGTTCCTTGCCAAAATCTGTTCTTCCTTTTGGTTCTGCTGCTTCTTTTTTGGACTCTGATAGTATTAGGACAATTTAAGGATCTTTGAGCACCCAAGTGCTGATCGCTGGAAGGCTGGGGGTGGCGAGGGAAGGTGTGACTGACACGGGGGGTGGTTGGGTTGGTAGAGCCCCTTGTCCAGTAACCAGGCTGTGCCTGGCCAGCACAGCCCATGGAAGAAGGTGAGTGAAAGGCACAGGCCCTCTCACACAAGCTGACATGGGACTTCCCAGAGCAACCATGTCACAGGTACCATCCCCTCCAGTGCACTGGTTCACCCCTAAGAGGGGCCCTTTGCTGAGCCAGCAGAAAAGGAGACTGGGTTGCAGCAAGTCAATGTGCATTGGGAGGACAAAGTGGCATGTAGGTATGGAAACTCGTGTGTTTTTCTCTCCCTGGTCAGTCCTCAGTCTCTGCTGTCTTCTGAGGCTGGGTGACCACTTGATCAGAGACACATCTCCAAACATTTGTGGGGCCGGGGCCTTCTAGGGGCTTCACAAGTCACATTTTGAGTAGCTCCCCCAGCTCAGCAACCTCACCTCGATCCATCTGAACCAAAGCTGAACCTGGTCTTACACAAAGGTGTCTGTGCTGGGCAGAGCACCCTGAGTGCGGACTAGCACCTCACTCACCTGAGAGGCAAGGTTAAAGGAGCAGATGCTCAGAAAGAAAATGCAGGACTGCCAACACAGGCAGCATTTTAATCAAAGACCAATTTCCTATTCCAAGAGTGGATGCCATGGAGGCTGTCCATAGAAATAGATACTTCACAGTCTTTGCAAGGGGAAGATCCTTGAAATAATTTCCAGGGGACTGAATCCACATTCTGGTTCGATCCTCCCAGCCCATCTGAGACTGAAAAACAACTTCCACATATACCTCAAATCTGTCCTTGGGGGTCCTGCAGAGCACAGCCAAGGACCTCACTGTGCCCAGCTTTCCCAGCCCAAACCCAAACCCAGACTGGGCAGAGATGGACCTTCACAACAAACCCTGCTGTTGTCCTTACCTGGCACTGATGTCCCCAGCGCGACAAACACGACCGCGGTGACCGAGTCCTTCAAGCCGATGGTGCAGCCGAAGTGGGACGCCAGGTCGCCAATGAAAGCTGTCAGGAGGCCGATCATGAGGATAGAGACGACGAAGCAAGCCCAGCCATTCCAGTAGTCTGTTGGGGGCACGAAGGCAAAAAGGACCTTCCAGAAGACGGTCAGAAAGTGCATCACATAGTCGAAGCAGGAGGGCAGCTTCTCCTCCCCACATTCATCGTCATCATCATCTTCTCCTGGAGAAAACCATCAGTGCCTGATTAGACTCGCCCATCCTAGGGGAGGTTGGGCAAAGCTCCTGAGCATACTGCAGCCCACCAAATGACGTCTCTCATGATTTAGGCCCTAGAAGGGCTTGACTTCCAAGTATCTTATTTTCTGGGCAACCATCAGAGGGGCTTGATGGCCTTTCCTGGCCCCTTCCGATGGCACAGAGAGACCCTCCAAAGGCATCGGTCTCTAAAACCAACCTGCACTTCAGAAAATGCAGAGCCTCACGCCAGCACCTCTGCCTCGGTTTAACCACCAGATGCTTTCTGGGACTCAGCCTCTGCTCAGGAGCCCTTTCCTCAGAAGACAGATTGTCTAGAGCTCAACGATTGTGATGATGATACGGTTGAGTGTTTATGGGTAAGGATGAGGGGGAAGGCCAACGAGGCAGATATCCTGCTGGGAGTCTGTTATAGACCACCCAACCAGGATGAAGGGGCGGATGAAGCATTCTACAAGCAGCTGGCAGAAGTCTCTCAATCGCTAGCCCTTGTTCTCATGGGGGACTTCAACTTCCCGGATGTCTGCTGGAAATACAACACGGCAGAGAGGAAACAGTCTAGGAGGTTCCTGGAGTGTGTGGAAGACAACTTCCTGACACAGTTGGTAAGTGAGGCTACCAGGGGAGGTGCCTCGCTCAACCTGCTGTCTACAAACAGAGAAGGACTGGTGGGAGATGTGGTGGTCGGAGGCCGTCTTGGACTTAGTGACCATGAAATGATAAAATTCTCGATTCTCGGTGAAGTAAGGAGGGGGGCCAGCAAAACCGCAACCATGGGCTTCCGGAGGGCAGACTTTGGCCTGTTCAGGACGCTGGTTGAGAGAGTCCCTTGGGAGACAGTCCTGAAGGGCAAAGGGGTCCAGGAAGGCTGGACGTTCTTCAAGAAGGAAGTCTTAAAGGTGCAGGAGCAGGCTGTCCCCATGTGCCGTAAGAAGAACGGGCGGGGAAGACGACCGGCCTGGCTGAACGGGGAGCTCTTGCTGGGATTCAGGAAAAAAAGGAGAGTTTACCGCTTGTGGAAGAAGGGGCAGGCAACTCAAGAAGAGTACAGGGATCTCGTTAGGTTATGCAGAGAGGAAATTAGAAAGGCAAAAGCCCTGCTAGAACGCAATCTGGCCGCTGTCGTTAGAGACAACAAAAAAAGCTTTTACAAATATATTAATGACAAGAAGAGAGCCAAGGAGAATCTCCATCCTTTATTGGATGCGGGGGGGAACATTGTCACCGAGGATGAGGAAAAGGCTGAGGTACTTAATGCTTTCTTTCCCTCAGTCTTTAACAGGCAGACCAGTCATCCTGAGGGTACTCAGCCCCCTGAGCTGGAAGACAGGGACGGCGAGCAGGATGAACCCCCCATAATCCAAAAGGAAGCAGTCAACCACCTGCTACACCACCTGGATGCTCACAAGTCTATGAGGCCGGATGGGATCCACCCGAGAGTGCTGAGGGAGCTGGCGGAGGAGCTCGCCAAGCCACTCTCCATCATTTATCAGCAGTCCTGCTTAACGGGAGAGGTCCCAGACAACTAGAGGCTTGCCAACGTGACGCCCATCTACAAGAAGCGCCAGAAGGAGGATCCGGGGAACTGCAGGCCTGTCAGCCTGACCTCGGTGCTGGGGAAGATTATGGAGCAGTTCATCTTGAGGGCGCTCACAAGGCGTGAGCGGGACAACCAGGGGATCAGGCCCAGCCAGCACGGGTTCATGAGAGGCAGGTCCTGCTTGACCAACCTGATCTCCTTCTATGACCAGGTGACCTGCCTAGTGGATGAGGAAAAGGCTGTGGATGTGGTCTACCTGGACTTCAGTAAAGCCTTTGACACTGTCTCCCACAGCATTCTCCTAGAGAAGCTGGTGGCTCACGGCTTAGACAGGTGTACTCTGCGCTGGGTCAAAAACTGGCTGGACGGCCGGGCCCAGAGAGTTGTGGTGAATGGAATTAAATCCAGTTGGCGGCCGGTCACGAGCGGTGTTCCCCAGGGCTCAGTTTTGGGGCCGGTCTTGTTCAATATCTTTATCAATGATCTGGACGAGGGGATCGAGTGCTCCCTCAGTAAGTTTGCAGACGACACCAAGTTGGGCGGGAGTGTTGATCTGCTTGAGGGTAGGAAGGCTCTGCAGAGGGACCTGGACAGGCTGGATCGATGGGCCGAGGCCAACTGTATGAGATTCAACAAGGCCAAGTGCCGGGTCCTGCACTTCGGCCACAACAACCCCATGCAGCGCTACAGGCTTGGGGAAGAGTGGCTGGAAAGCTGCCCAGCAGAAAAGGACCTGGGGGTTCTGGTTGACAGCCGGCTGAACATGAGCCGTCAGTGTGCCCAGGTGGCCAAGAAGGCCAATGGCATCCTGACCTGTATCAGAAATAATGTGGCCAGCAGGAGTAGGGAAGTGATTGTGCCCCTGTACTCGGCACTGGTGAGGCCGCACCTCGAATACTGTGTTCAGTTCTGGGCCCCTCACTACAAGAGGGACATTGAGGTGCTGGAGCATGTCCAGAGAAGGGCAATGAAGATGGTCAAGGGTCTGGAGAGCAAGTCTTATGAGGAGTGGCTGAGGGAACTGGGGTTGTTTAGCCTGGAGAAAAGGAGGCTGAGGGGAGACCTTATCGCGCTCTACAACTACCTGAAAGGAGGTTGTAGAGAGGTGGGTGTCGGTCTCTTCTCCCAAGTAACTAGCGATAGGACGAGAGGAAATGGCCTCAAGTTGCGCCAGGGGAGGTTTAGATTGGACGCGAGGAAAAATTTCTTTACTGAAAGAGTGGTGAAACATTGGAACAGGCTGCCCAGGGAAGTGGTTGAGTCCCCATCCCTGGAAGTATTTAAAAGACGTGTAGATGAGGCGCTTAGGGACATGGTTTAGTGGGCATGGTGGTGTTGGGTTGACGGTTGGACTCGATGATCTTAGAGGTCTTTTCCAACCTTAATGATTCTATGATTCTAAGACGTGGGAAATGACTGGCCTAATGCTGGCTGAAGCTGATCGGGGAGAGCGAACCTATCAAGAGCAACACGTGCCTCACGGGGACTCCCCTAAGGAAGCTCTTTTTGAGCCGCTTTTCACAAGCACCTGCGATTGCTTCCAGCTCTCTGGAAAGATGTCTGGTTTTGGTGGCTGCTGAGCTGCTAGCTCTGGTGCTTCACCTTTTCTGCAAACCAGGATCCAGCCATCAAGAATACCTGCCCTAAAACCTCCCTGGTCCATCACAGCTGACTGTCCTTCCCTGTTGCATTTCCCTGCCCCTTCACGTGCCTCCCTATGAGCTCTGGCTGCCCATTCCTTTCAGTCTGATCTAACCAAAGTCAGTGGGCACCCCCTGCACATGAAAACTCTTTCCCATTTGCACCCCTTCCAGGTAGCTGTCAAGCACCCCAGACCATGAGCCAGCTATGTGGCATCATTTGTCACAGCAAAAATGCACTTTCCTTCTCTTTATTTTCTGTCCCTGATCCAGGTCAGTGCTTCACTTCTCACCAATCTGTTGTTAATGCCTTGCAGTGGTCATTTTCCCAGCGTGAGCTGGCCAGCAGTCCTGGCCCTATCTCTGCTCACCAGGCACATTTTGTGGGTCGGACCCTGGCTATCCTGGTGCTGTGCTGAGTGCTCAGCCCTGCACAGTGCACTGCTGCTCACAGCTGTGGCCCCAGCAGCACCTGCAGGACCTGGGTCTCCAGCACAGATGGGGAGCTGGGGATGTGAGTCCATGTGCCCATCCTGCCTGATGTCCCGGGGGCTCTCAGACCCCAAGTGCCAGTTGCTGCATGCCCCCAAAGGCTCTTGGGGAGTTATGCATCCACAGCCATGCCCCCCGGACATGCAGGCTGGCTCGTGCCCAGAAGCTCTCCTGTGGGTCACAGGGAAAGAGCTCAGCAGACATCGGACTGTCCTGGCCCCCTCCCGTGGCTCCTCGGCCCTTTCCTCTGGCACATCTTCATCTTGTCAGTCCTGGCAGGGTCATGGGGATCCAGGCAGGTGTCTTGGTTTCTCCCTTCCCTGCTCCAGGTGTCGGCACCTCACCTGTCTCTCCAAAGCCACTTGACATCCAGCCTCCAGGGAGTCCCCATCATGTGGGATTGACCCTGCCATTGAGTCCCTCAGGGCTGGTGACCTCCTGTCTGACTCCAGCAGCTCTGACGAGGCATCTTGCGAGCCCACCAGCCAGCCTGTCCTCTGGGTGGGCTGCATGGAGAATGCGGAGCTCCCCCAGCCTGGCACAGTGCACAACGCCAGGGTTGTGGCACAGTCAAAAACTCTTCCAGCTCGCGCTCAAACCACCCCCAGGCAGGAAGGGGAAGTGACACTTTCCCAGTGAAATCAGTGGGAGCCTTCCTTCTGCCCTCAAGGAACAAGGATGGGTTTCTAAGTCACAGACATCAGGGATTCCAAAGCCATTGTGAGTTGTGTTAAAGACATCCCTTGCACTCGGGTTGGTGATTTGTCATTGTCTTTGATGCATTTTTTTCCCTCCAAGGATGTGGACCACCAGATCCCCCTGCACGGCTGTTGGCAGAAGCTTCTTACCAAGGGGAGGACACAATGTGCAGTCCATCCCTGTCAGATGGCATGAGTGAGCCTGGGTCTCCTTCCCAGGAGGACGCCTTGGGATAGCAGAAAAAAGGGGCCAAGTCCCAGAGCAGCCAAAAGCATCCAGTGAAAACTGAGCCTCTGCTCTGCTCCACTGCAGTGGGCAAGGGGACAAGGTCCCACCTCGCCAGACACTGGGTTAAAGGGGATGATGGCTCTGTGCCTGGGAAAAACTGCTTGTCCTGGCAGCCACAGTACTGATCAGGCTGGCATAAGCTTTTGATTGAGACCATGCTGGTTTTATCTGCCCCACTGCTGGCCAGGGTGAACGTTCCTCCTTCCACATCTTCCTCCACAATGTGAATGTTTGATTGAATAACAAAATGTATAAAGCATCCCACAGGGAGAATAAAATGGTCTTGCTGTACGCTGTGTACCAATACATGGGTATCAATAAACCCCATGTTCGAATGATGGCTCTGTGCCATGACAACGGGGTTACTGAGGGAAGCTGCTGGTGAGCTGCTTGCTCTGTTGCTGCTCATAACAATAATTGCTTTCTGCCTCATCGCAAAGGTGGTGACGAAAAGCCAATTGAATGATCAAGACATGGCATTCTTCCTGGGAAAGGGGAGGCCAAACCCTGTGCACTGAAGTTTCACCTCTTGGCTATTCCTCTTTGTGGTCCTGCAGAGAGCACACGCAGCACACAGGAGCAAGAAAAGGAAAAGGCCCAGGGATCACCCAGATTGTCATCACCCTCAAGAAATTTGGTAACCTGTAAGGGGAGTCAACCTGCTCTTGGTTTTGCCCAGCTCCAGCACATGTAAACCTTGCACTCTGCTGGCATCCTTGGGGCTCTCAGCAAAGATGCAGCTGTAGGGCAGAGGGTAGTGATGGAGCCTGTGAGAGCAAGGCAGGAGGGAACCTCTAATGCAGCTATCTGTCTGTACACAGGGGATATGGCACCCCAGATGAGGGCTGGGGTGAAGCTGGAGGGGATTCAGTGGAGCCACCAAGATGATTGGAGCCTGGAGGATGTTGTCTATGGGGGAGAGGTGGAAGGAGCTGGCTTGGTGAATCAGGAGAAGAGGAGGATGGAGGGGACCAAGGAACAGCCTACAGCGACTTGGAGGGCATGTACAGAGAGGATGGAGTGAAACTCCCCTCTGCGCTGACAAGTGATACAACAAGGGGCAACAGCCACAAACTGCAGCTTGGATGGTAACATCAGGAGAAATGTCTCCTCCAGGAGGGTGGTGCAGCCCTGGGACACATACCCTGGTTGATGGACATCATCTTTGGAGGTTTTCAATATTTGGCTAAATAAAGCCATGATCAACCAGGGAAAAGTCCTACTCAGCACCCCGTTGGGGTGCAACTTTGCACACATTTTTTGTCTTCAAAGCTTCTTTGCAGATCAAGATCAACATATAAGATAGAGGCAGTGGGAAACGATGTCTCTACAGTAACTTGATGGAAAATTATGTGTTGCTTGGCTTTAAAGCTTCAAACTCACTATGGCAGAAATAGTAGCTCATCAGTGGCATGGTGTTATTATTTTGGCAGATTTAAATACCCTATTCTTGTGCATTGTCGTGGAGATAAGGAACAGTTTTTCAGCCTGGGAAGCCTATGCTGGCCTGTTTGTTTTTGCTCGTTGCACAAAGGTTGGTACTGGCAGGATACACTCTGCTATCCTCACACTGTAATTTTGCAGCAGGTATTTTAATCCTCTCCCAAGCTGCATGGCAACAGGACTGTCATGGATCTAAATCTTTACGGATATGATAAAACAGACTGAAAAATGACCATGAGTGCCACTGTCATGACACTCATCCAGATCTGTCTATCATTTTGTTAAGCAGCAATAATGTCTCTCTTTCGAAGAGCTGGCCAGATCCTGTGAAGGTGACTTGAAACGCAGAGTGAGGTCGGATGGTGACCCAGGGGTGCATTCAGGAACAGGCTCACAAACCCCAGGATGTTTTTGCTGTGGAAGAAACTTTATGGGCTGTTGGGTGCACTCTGAAGGCAGCTACGGGTGAGAGGCTCCAGCTCAGCGCTGTGGACAGCATGGGATGGCACGGCATGGTGTGGCACAGTCTTGCCTGCACCTGCAGTGCCCTTCCACAGACCTGACCTCCTGCTGCTCCATCGCTCAGCCTCCCTGCTAACATTACCACCAGTTGCTCATTGGGTGGGAAATGGTGTTTTAATGTTTCTTTTCTCAGATGGGATGTTACATTTTGAAGTGTGTGACTTTCACCTGCTCTCCATGGTGGGCTACAGGGAAAAACTCAAACCCAAACTCCAATGTTTGAGGCATTTTAACTTGCTCGGCACAAAGCTTGAGGAGCTAAAACCTGGCAAAAAAAAGTAGGTCCAGAGCTCAGAGACAAACTGCTGTTCCCTGACTGCAAGGGACAGCTCATGTCCACCAAAATATGCCACATTTATTAAATGTTTGTTAATCATCTTGTTAGCATTGATGGTGGCTATATATTCAAGACATGGTGGCAACGAGGCTTTCACATAACTGCAGTCTTTACATGTGTCACAGAGATGGGATCCAAGTACTAGTGATCATCTTTGCTTTAATATGGGATGCAATTAAATAATTGATTCTGGCATAGATTAGTTTAGCCATATTAGCTACAAAACCTGCAGCAAGGACTGTCTTGCATGATATGTTCATGCTGTATCCGAAATAATGGGAGGCTCTTGGCTGGAGGCTCTAAGAATAACCGTGCTACAGGAGGAGGGATCACAATCTGAGGAGATAGCTGCTGCACAATGTCCTGTCCTCATTTTCAGAGGTGGAGGGTAAATGGTATGGCCATCACTTTTAATTACTTTGTGCTGGGCAGAGGTTACCCTGTACAGCAGAGCTCGAGGTAGGAAGTGTGAGTGTTCCCCCATGCATTTCAATGCACAATTAGCCAGATGAGCTCAAATTGCCTTCCCCAGTGATTTAAATTAACCTGGTTGATTTTGCCCTAATGTGTGCACCCACGCAGCCCAGGCTGGGCTGTGAGGTTGTAACATCCAGCCACTGAGTTATAGTGTCTCCAGCTGTTAAAACCACATCTAGAGGAGACCTTGTTTCTTTCATCTTCCACAGATGTGGGAATGCTAATATATCCTATAGTGGGCATACTGGTAAACATGGCACTGACGCCTGTGAGAACAGTACAACAGGGCATTTCTGAGGGAAAGGCAATTCTCCAAGAGAGGGAAGATATGATCAGATATGATCTGATATCACCACAGATATCACATGCTGCTGCACCTATTGGGCTGCTGAACCATAACCTCCAGCCACAGATGGCTGGAGCAGCAGGAGTTCCTGAAAGCAGGGGGTCAAGGGCAAATTTTGGCCCACAGAGAGGGAGACTCAGTGGCCATCTTCAGGGCTCAGCACCCTCGCTACTGCATTGTCCTCACTGCAGCAGTACGGGGAGCACTGCTGCTTCGCACCAGCATCATTTATGCCACTCTGAATTTAAACACTGCGTTTGCCTCTTAAATCTCTCTCATTGAAATGACTTTTCCCCTCTGCCATCTGGTAACAGCCAGGGTGTTTCTCTGCTGGGTGCTACAGACACACTTAATGCAGGAGGTTTCCTACACATCAGACAAGGTGATCTCACAAAAGGGTTTAATCAGCTGTCTTATTTATGCAGATGCTGTAACTAACTTCACCACCTGTTTTGCCTCCTGCTGCTCCACTACGGTCTGTATTACTGATACAGCCAAGCTGAGACACGAGTGAGGTTGATCATAATTCACCTGGAGCTGTGGTCCAAACTCACCCGCGCTGACAGTAATAGCCTCAATAAACTGCTCCCTCCAGCTGTTTGTGCCAACCACCAGGGCCAGGTTTGTCTTCTTAATGAGCTTGTCCACTGTGTTCTGTGGATGGAGATGCAGAGGAGAGAATTAGGGGCTATCGGGCTGGAGATGCTGGGCTAAAACCCACCAGCGCTAGTGCTTACAGCCATGCATTTATGGAAAAAAGCTTAGTAGATTTTAAGCCCCAGCAGTGAAAGCAAATGTAAGTAGTTGCAATTCCCCTTACTGCCGCTCAAAAAGACCTTTTGAAACCTACTCATGATGGGAGTTTGAACCATCTCAGCGGAGGTTTAACAGCAAATACTGCTGAGGTGCCACAGCTCGTGTTGTTCCCAATGCCTTGGGAAGAATTTTTACTGGACTGCTAACTGGGACTTGATCAAGGCCCATTCGCAGAGCTGGGCTCTATCTCTCTGCACTGCTCAGTGCCAGCAGGGAAGGTGCTGCGGCAGCAGCAGGTAGGAGATGGTCCTGGGCAGGCAGCCTGAGGGCTGCCTGCATGCTGTGATGCCTCAGATGCACACTGACAGCGGGCAGCAAAACCATGGGAGGGAGGCAGCCACTGCTGCGACACAGTAAGGGTGGTCTGTTATTTTTTATATTACAGAAAAATGGAAAAGATAATGAAATGGCCAGTTTTCAGCTCTTGGTCTGGCACATGCATTCATGGCAGCTTAGCTTCACAACCATTACTTGCATTTAGGGTATCAGCCCTTTGCGCTGGGAATCCCAGTCTTGGGGCTCACTCAAGACTGCCTGTAAGTAGGATTTGGGTGTAGCACATCACTGTGAGAACGAGGTTATATTTTATAGCAGTCTGCAGCATTTCAGAGCCCAGTCAGCTCTTAGGCTCACCAGATTGATGTGCTTGTATAATAATAACCACAAACAGTCTGTGAGTGGGACAGACAGTCTGGAATCACCCCTCAAGGACCATGGCTGTGGGCTAATGGACAGAGGATGCAGTGACCCTCACCCTTTCATCATGCCTTGGCTCAGCCACCTTTCAAAATGTCCCTTGGTCCTGCTCTGAGACCTTGTGATGCCAGGAGCTGCCTCGCTTTGCTGCGATGCCATTAACATGTGCTTGCCAATGCTGTGCAAACCCAAAAGGAGGGTCCCCAGCTGGAGGGGAAGAAGAACAGGGAGGGGGGACGCGGACAGTACCTTGAACTCATAGGATTCTTCAATGATGACTTCGAGCTTGGTATGCTCTCCCAGAACTGGGCGTCCCATCTCCGCGATTCGACGCTCTTCCTCCTCCTTGCTGGTCAGTGGCTGCTTTTCCTCGTTCTCCTCTGCAAAGCAAAGAGCCCGTTGGTAAGCCAGGCCCGGCTGGTCACTCTCTGGAGCTGGCTTCCCATCAGAGGGGGAGGTCAGGAAGCCTTCGGGTGGGAGCATGAGTGACAGAGCAGCTGAGACAGAGGAGGTCATGGAGCAATAGACAAAGTAGTTTTGCTGGGAAATGCTAGCAAGAGACCTGCAACTTGTCCAACCTCAGAAGGAGTCCAGTTCACCCTCAGGGCTGGGGAATAGCTTATCACCTGGTACCTGCTGCCTCTCCCACAGGGATGCTGGAAAGGGACACATCATCACTAGGGCTGCTCCATTTCCCAGCTCTCCATGTCTGCATCGGGGCATGGTCAGGACATTTCCATCAGCCTGTTACAATCAGAGAGCTGCCAGCAGCCCCAGGGCTGAGACGGGTATGAAATCTTGGCTCTGCCTCCTTCTGAGCAGGGCTTTATCTTGGGGAGGGGGCTGGCAGCAGGAGAGCATGAAACTCCTGCTGCGATGGTGGGGCTGGAGGAAATAGTGCTGGGCCATACAGGTGTGAGGAGCCATCCACAGGGCATGGCCTGGCCCCAAACCCTGAGAGAGGAGGCAACGGAAAGACTACAAGAGTGATGGAGCAGGTCTGCACCTCCACTGGCATCTGTGCAACCTTTGGGGCATGGGGACCGCAGGCAGCATGGCTTTTGTCACTGTCCCTGCGCAGAACCCCACTGAGCTCCCTTACAGTCCACCCCAGGGATGAGCAGAAGGACATCAGGGCTAAAAAGGGCTGGATTCGCTGGAGACAGGAGTTAAACTGTCAGTAGGCAAACACCCCAGTCAGTCTGTGTTAGACCACCATGGCCCTCAGGTGTCACGCTGTGGGTACCTTGGATGGTGACCACGGTGCAAGGAAGAGGATGATCTCTAGCCTGGACCTTCCTGAAGACAGGTTTGCCTATCAAAGCGATCAGCAGGAGATCAGCAGGAGGGACTGTACGCCCCATGCAAACTGCCACCGTGTGGTTAGTAAACTCTACTCCTACTTCACACAGTGTTAGTGTTGCTCCCTCGTCTGCACAGGCAGCACCACACCATGGGAAAGCCTTTCTCCACCTGCTGGTCAAAGGGAACGGCCTCATGGCCAGAGCCTTGTTAGTCTGAATTACTGTTTCCAGGGCTCCTGAGGGGCTGCTCTGCAATGTGTGAGACCTGGGACCTTCTCCCCCTGCAGTGCTCGGCCTAATGATGGATGCTCAGCTGGCTAATGACAGATGAGCAAACCCTGCTGCCGGGTCTTGCTGGTGGGAAGTGTGCCTGAAGCAGCCATGGGGTCCTGCACCTCCTACAGTGCTTGGGCACCCTGGCTGCTGCCTGGAGAGTGAGGACAGGCTCCCCGTGCCATGCAGAGCCCTGTGCACACCTCCTGTGCAGGCAGCAGGGAGAGGAAGGCTGGACCAAGTGGAGAACCACCCCCTGCTCCAAGGGATGGAGGGGAGTTGCCTGTCACTTCAGGGGTGACGGCTCACCCTCCCCGAGGTGGGGGTTAGGTGTGTGCGGCAGGCAGAGCACTCTGTGAGAGGACACGGTGTTAGCGTGACCGGCTGGGGCAGCGGGGCCGCGGCACGGTGCCTTCTTACCCTTCCAGAGTTTCCCTCCAGGACAGAACAAAAGCAAAGAGGAAATCAAGAGGAAAGAGCGGGGTGAGCATATGGCCATTAAGAGGAGGGAAGGGGGGGGCAGGGGGAGAGCAGAAATCCATACCTGTGATGGTGAAGCCACCTAGATGAAACCAAAAATGAGAGAGAGAGAGAGAGAGAGAGAGAGGATTAGCATCAGCACAGCAACACAGACACCCTGCAGCCCGCAGGGACGTGGTGGTCCTTCCCTGCCCCACAGCCGGGGACTGTGGACATGGGGGGCTGCTCCCCGACATGCACCCCAGGGATAGGGTAGGGACACCTGAACACAAGCTTTTCAACCCACATCTGCAAGCTGCCCCCCCCCCCCCCCCCAATTATCTAATATATGCTGCAGAGCGGGTAAAACCAGTGCGAGCCTGCCCTGGGGCTGGGGGTGCTTCAGGGAACGAGGGTGGCTTTGCTTCCCTCCCCGGCCACCCTATCCTGGGGATGACCAGCAAGGAAATTCAGAGGCTGGGTGAGCTCTAAACCTCTCCAAGACTGGAGGCAAAGTTTGCACTGTCTCTTCAAAAAGAATTGGCCAACTTTCCTGTCCAGTCACAAGCATCCCTAAGTCGCCAGGCAATCCTGTTTCTGTCATGCCAGTGTAAGAGGTGATGGGTTAATTTGCACAGTGCAGGTTTGTAACTCGGGGTGTTGGGGGGTTTACTATGGCTGTAACAACGCCGCTCCTGAAAAATGCTCCTCGCCACAGCGGGTTACCGCTCGTTAACGTTAGTGATTTTGGGGCTCTACTCCAAGGAAAGATGTGGCATTAGATACCTGAGCTTACTTAAATAGTGCTGACCACCGTAAAAGAGAATGTCACGAGCAAAGAAAAATGTCAAACAAAATCAATTGTCTTCCGAAAATACGCAGACAAACTGGAAAATGGAAAAGAAAAACGAAGGCGCGCTTACCAAGCTCATTCAACAACAGGGCTGTGAAGGAGACAGACAGAGACAAACACAGAAGAAGAAAAGTAAATGAATAATGAAATCAAAAGGGATATCCACAGAAAGACTCCAGATCCCAGGGCAGAGATTTCAGATCTGTAAAGCTGCAGGATACCATTAGTGTTGAGAGAAAAGCACTAAAAATAAAGGAACAGAAATGTTTCATGGGATTGTGGATTTAAAATAAAAACTATTGCAAACATGGGCTGTATATGGGATTAAAAGGCACACTCCAAAAATTCATTTTTCCCCTTTGAATTGTATGTGCAAGATCTTCCATTGGTCTCGGAGGCAGTTCTGCCCCGGGGGAGGACACAAGACGTCCCATGTGCAGTGGCTACTGGCTTTGACCTCCTCCAGCTGCCTAATGGGGAGCAATAACTCCAGCAGGCAGCTATGCTTCTGGCATATATGAGAGAAGAAAAGTCTGTGGCAAGGCTTGGCTCAAGGATCTTGTCGTTCAACATTTTAGGTCTCCAAAACAAAAGAAAAAGCCTCTCCCTTAATGCACCAGTGGGTCTCTGGCCCCTGAGGCGTGGACCCCACCACAGTTGCATGGCCCAAGGGTGACATTTCAGAGATGCTCTTGTCTCCAGGGTGCCAAGCACACAGCTCGCCCTGCTTCGCTGCCTCTTGAACAAAACCAAGTACAAAAACTGAGTTAAAAAAAAAATCATTGCATGGCCAAAGCGGCAAATAGCTAGTGAGTTTGCAAAGCTGAGCTTCCCTCAGGTTTCCTCAGTTATCTTTGTGACGACGAAGATGAAGAACTTTCTTTCCTTTTCCTTTTATTTTTAATTAAAAATTTCAGCTGGGATCTCATGAGTTGGTATCACGATTCTCAAATCTGGGGCCTGGAAAGCGTGTTTGCTCTTGCTGGACTCACAAGGCTGAGCCCATGCTGGTTCCTGTGAAGCTGGGCAAAGCTGGAGGCACTGAGTTGAGTTGTCCATGTGTCACTTTATCCTGGCAACACTGGCTGTGCTCCATAGATGCCACTGGCACCATTTAATGATACAAATCCCACCTGCAGAGCCTGGGCCATGCCAGTGTGTCTGATTTTTTAGCCCTGCTTCTGCTAGCTAGTCACATAAGCCAGCAGGAAATCTGATGGAGGGGACGATGCAGCCGACCTAGACGGCACCTGCGCTGAAGGGGAATGTATCCCACTCAGCATGGGGACATGCTGTTGTATTTCAGGCTAAAAACACATCCGGCAGCGATGCCACGGGGGCCCTCTCTGTCCTGAACAAATAATATTTTACAACCCCATGCCTGCTGAAGGGAAAGCTTATGTCCCAGAAATTAGAAAGCAGCTCCAAGGCAGACAGACCAAATGTTGCTGCCAATTTTTTACCAAGGCTTTAATAAGGGTCTGTTGTAGGGCAACTAATTATCTTAAGTAACTCTAAAACTGCTTCTTGCTCAACCACCAATAGTGCACAGAATTAGCTGTTGCCATTAATTTTCACTTAATTTCCTAGCAGAAAAAAATGCATGGAAAAATAAGTGAACTCTGTCTTTTTGGGAAGGTTTGCAGTTGGTTTAGAAATGTGATGAAAGAGGAAATTGTTTTTATTATTCCTATGAGAAGCTATTATCCAGTGCAGAGCCATGAAACTTTATTTGAGTATAACCTGATTTCTCCTAGACTGATTGCATCTTATGGTATTACCTGCTTGTGCTGTGATTCTCCGCTATTTTCAGATTCTACTGCCAGTATAAAAAGGCTAAAATTACTGCTCTGGCCATGCATTTTATTTTAAGCGAGGGCTATTTTATCTTCTGATAAAAATGATGCAGCGTTGCCTTTTTACTTCTCGAGACTGATTTTTCTACTCGATTAGATGAAGGTGTAGCTGCGACGTGGCAGGGAAGTGCTCTCAAAATGTCTCTGGGGGCTGGCGATACTCATCGTCCCCTGCCTGGGTGCTCTGGGGCCCTCCTGGGAGCACGCCTTGCTCCCGGGGGGCCCTTGTGAGTGAGATGGAGTCCTCCCGAAATGAAAGAGGAAAGAAAACAGAGCAAAAAGGTGCAGTGGCCAAGCTTCGAAGGAGGGAGGGCAAAATGGCCGGGAGCTAAAGTGCGAGGAGAAAGGAGTGTGAGAGTAGGGAGACACAGAGAAAGCGGACGACAGCGTCTCGAGAGCTGGTCTGGTTTTACTCTCACACCTTTCACTCCTCGTCGTAGCCACACCGGGTCCCCAAGCACAAGGAAGAAACTGCACTCTTTCTCATATTCCTCACGGTCAAGTACTCTAAGGGTAATGAATTTCCTGTGGGAACACAAGACAAAGGCAAACACATGATTGGTGTCACACACGCATGCAGTTCACGTCTGCCCGGGTGCCGTGGTGCCGGAGATGGTTGGGTGGGGGGAAGCGGCTGTACATCCCCCCTGGGGCATATGGGGAAGGGCAGGAGCATCCCCACCACCTGGCCGGG
The DNA here is from genome assembly GCF_965638725.1 of Aptenodytes patagonicus. Taxonomy (NCBI): domain Eukaryota; kingdom Metazoa; phylum Chordata; class Aves; order Sphenisciformes; family Spheniscidae; genus Aptenodytes; species Aptenodytes patagonicus. The sequence goes on from NC_134951.1 coordinate 118,447,637, forward strand.
GTTGGACCTTGGTGGGCTGGGGAAAGGCTCAGTTCAGGGGGGATGGGAAGTGTCCTCGCTCCTGCCCTTTTCCATAGGCGTTGGGGATGTGAGCTCGGTGTTGCAGGTGCCAGGCATGAGTGAGCCAGACAGGGACACACAGGCTGGGCTCAGCCCCGGAGCACGTCCCCCACCTTTCTTCTCACTCATCTCCACCAGCTGGGGCTCCCCGATCTCTAAGTAGAAGGTCTTGTTTTTCTCATACTCCTCATCATCTATCACCTTGATTGATATCGTTTTGCTGGAACAGAGAAGAAATAGAGATTCAAGAATAAGGGGGGAATAGGGAGGAGGGGAGACAGGGACAGGGGGAGGAGGGTGGAAATGGCAGGAGAAGGGGGCTGCAGACAGAAAACAGTGGGTTTGGTAGCACAGGCTGGAGGGGCAGCACAGCTGAAAGCAAAGGGCAGGAGCTGATGGGCCGAGCTTGCCTCAGGATGAGCACAGACCACAGGGTCAGAGCACCAGCAGCTCGCAGAGTGCCATCCTCCCCAGCATGGCCAGAAGCCACAGCTGGACATGATGCAGCCTGGACTAGCCTCCCCCAGAGTTGCCTTGGCCCGGGGGCACGTCCCTTTCCAAAAAATCCAGGGTGCAGAACAGCCCCTTGACAGCTTGCACACACTGCATAGGCTCCCAGGGGCACGAGCACTGGGAACCAGCACAGACCATGCCCCTGAAAGCACAATGCACTGCTTAAACCAGCCCCTGCGCACGGAAGAGGCTCTGTCTCACCGGGCACAGCAGATCCATGCACTACGTCATGATCAGCTGCTCAGTTTGGGCTTTGGAGGCTCCAATTTACAAGCTTGAAAGGGATACTGGACTTTTTCTGTGGAGGGAACATAAGGGAAAGACAGTCTTTCTGGTTAGGACAGGGTGAAAGAAAGCTTCACTGACAGTGAGATTTGACTTTTTCGTTTCCTTTGCAAGCAGCACATCCTTCCCCAAGCCCCGAAGGTTTGGTTCTCTCCTGTTTGAGAGTTGTGCAGCAAGTCTCTCTTCTTACATGGCCGGGGGTTGCTGAATTTGCCCCTACGGCATCAGCAGGGCAGGTCCGACGGCAGAGCTCCTGCTCAGAGCACAGCCACAAATCACACACCACAAAGGGTGAAAGCCTCACAGGAGGCTGTGGCCACCAGCAGAGAGATTTGCTCCTTGGGGCACCCAATAGAGTGAAAATTGAGTGAATGAATTGCTTTACCAAGGGAAAAAATTAGCATGGAAGAAGTTTTTCAGCTCTTTTCAGGGATTCATGCAAGTAGCCCAGAAACACCCAGCCGAAAGTTGCTCACCAGAAGGTGACCAAACCCCTGGGGTACAAGGGGCTAGTGCATAGAGGGGGAACTACTGTGGTCTTTCCTACAGTGCAAAGTCCTTGCAAAGACAAGATGGGGTGTAGAAATCCAGCAGCCCCTGCTCCCACCCGGAGCGCCCTGCTCACTGTCATGCACGCGTGGCATTGCTGCCGGGACAGGACATCCTCCTGGCTCTGACCTTGTCCCAGACAAGAAATAAGAAGGCAATAACAACAAGAAATAAAAAGGCAATGCAGTGACTGTCTGCAGCCCTCTGCTTGCTGCCAACCTCCTGGCTGGGTTTGCTTTTTCCCCATGCTTGATGGCACTGCCCTCCTGTGAATGCTCTTGCTTAAACAAGCTTCCCAGTTGCTCTCCCCCTGCCCAAGCCTGTCTGTCCCGTCCTTTGAAGAAATGCCTCTTGTCCCATCCCCGGCTGCTCTGTGCTTTCCATGGGCAGCCAGCACAAGTCAGAGCAGCCCAGAGGCTGCTCTAATATATCATCAAGGAGGATCATTCCTGGCAGGTTCCTGGCAGGTCCCAGCACTGAAAACCCATAAACATGGAAGAAAGCCACACTCTAGGGGAGCGAAATTCAGGCCACGCTGCCGTAATTTCTGGCTTTCTCCCCTCCTTGCGTGTCTGTGCTGCCACCCAGAACCCCTCTGTTAAGCTGACAAGTTTTTGGCAGCAGAGTCGACATTTTATTCTCATTCAGAGCAAACACCGCCAAGTGCTTGGAGGAACAGCCAGGATAATTTCTTGTGCTGTTTGCTATGAGTCAGAAGTGTATTTAGTTTGCCCTTCATGCTTATAATGAAACCATTTACTCAAGAGCAAGCGATGGCTGTGAAAAGTGTAACAATGCAACATGGCTCAGTGTAATTGTATTTGATAATGAATATCTGTAATAATTTGTTCTGTTTATAATTATTGCTGCAATAGGTTTGTACATAGGAAAAATGGTTACCAAGCACACAGCTGATCTTGCTTTGCATTGATGAGTTAGGGGAAATTATCGTGTATTAAAAAACTAATGAAGGATGCAAAAATGCTCTCAGCCAAGCTATCAAAGAGGACCTGACAGAATTAACAGAATGGCACAATTCCAAAAACATTACTAACAAAATCAATAATTTTCCTGACAACTCCCATTAAAATGTACACTGCACCCTGCCCCCATGTATGAAAAAAAAGCCTTTCTCAGGAAAGTTAATTTTAAAAGCTGCCTTCATCAATTCTGAGGGCAGCAGGGGTATAAGGATGTAAACTTCCAATGGGTGTGCTCTGGCTTGCCGTGTGTGGCATTCCTCAAAGCCCCCCACAATAATTGTCTCTCACAAAAAGAAACCTGGGTGCCAATTAAAAAAGCTATTCCTGATGCTTAGACCCAACACCAATAGGACTTCCCTGAATAATGCGGCCTTGGGGCTTAAAGTGCCACTGCCAGCAGGTGCTGCTATTATGCAGTTTTCCAAGTGATCTTTCTAGGGTGTGAGCAAGTGCTCTGTGTTGGGTAGACATGTGCACTGCTGCTGTTTCTGCTGTACAAGGTTGTTGGGAAAAGGGTGGGAGGAACAAATGGCAAGTCCGCTCTCTCAATGAATCTCCAATCAGCAAGAATTGCTGAGGCAAATTTGTCCCTGGGATGAGACTGCAATCCCAGAGAAAAGGATTTCCTCCTAATGGTGTTTGAGTTCACATCTGTTTGAGAAACAGCAAGTATGTGAAAATAAGACAGGCTGCTCTTAGAGCATGCCTGATCTCCATCGCACTGCCTTTTGCCTTCTGCAAAGTGTTGAGTCCATTTCACCTGAGCTAAAGAGCCCTGCTCTGGCATGAAGGCTGAGGGCATCCATGGTGCATCCAACTGTCTGCATTTCTGTACCAGAAAGTGCTCTTCCCCGAGTCTGTAGCCAAGGCAATTGCTGAGGGAATGAGTTTCATCTCATTTCCATGTACCAGAAACCAAAGAATAAAAAAAATCTTGCAGAATTGCAGCTCCAGCTCTTCTCCTCTTGCTGACGCCCAGCAGCAACAAGAGACGGGTGATATCTTCGTGAACACGGCATACAAATCTCTGCCCTTGCTCCAAGCCCAATGCTCTCCATCAGGATTTAGTATTCGTTTCAAACCATGTTATTTCATTTGAACTGTAAAGGTCTTAACAGAGCATTCCCCCACAACCCTTAGTTAAAATAGCCCATGGAAAAGTCCTCTTGGCTGGTGATGCTCTAAGGATGGCGCACCAAGGGAAGAACTGCTGTACCCAATCGGACTCAATGGCCATCCAGCCCAGCCTCTTCTTCTGACAACTGACAAGAGCACCTTGGAATGGGAGGATATAAGAGCAGGATGGGCATATAGACAGTATTTCCAACTGATGCTCTCCCAGCCCCCAGATATTTGTGTCTCAGGGGTTTCCTAGCCAGACCAGGTTTCTATGTATTTAGCTATGCTCTGCAGATTTCTCCCATTTGCCTTTGAGCTTGGGTAAGCTTTCGGCATTTGCAGTATCCCATGTGCCAGGGAGAGCAATGTAATTGCTAATGCCAACTCAGTGCCATGGACAGCAAATAGCTGCTCTTAGGAGGTGATGTGCACTTGGCACAAGCATGCCAGCCCACCTGTGTTTTCTGGGCACACCTCTGGAAAGGGCAAGAGAGAGCACCCACATGCTGCCGGCAAGTGACCCCAGCAGGGACATGGCACTAGCAGGACAGGGATGAATGTCCCCTGTCAATGGGCAAGCAAACTGGCTTTGTACAATGGCAAAGGCAGGGCAAGAAGAGAGCTAATGCTTAGAGAAAAATGCCAGCTGGGGAAAGCACCCTGTGAGCAATCTCATGCATGTGCAGGGACAGGTACATATGTAATGAGCTAGCACAGTCTAGCACAGGGTGACATGAGCAGAACAGAGACCAACAGGGGAATATTCCTCTACAAGTATTTTTTTTTCGAAGGCCACATGAGAAGATGGGCTTAGCACTGGGCAGAGGTGTAAGGAGCTGGGACTCCCAACTCTCCTATCTCCACTAGCCTTTTCTCTCTTGTGGGATCGGATGGCACCAGGAATGACTGGTGACAACCTACATGGACCTTTGCATTCATTTCGAACCTGAATATCTGCATAGTCGCGGCACACCAGTGGAAATCCTCGATATACTCACAAAAATCCTGCCATTCCCAATCTACACTGTACTGCTTAGTTACATGAAATGGCAGAAACCCCTCTCATGACTCAGACAAGCGACCAGCACTGCAAGGACCAAGGGAGCTTGCTGTTTCCAGGGCATCAGCAATCAGCTCCAGAGAGATCCAGACAGGACATGCAGGGGGACAGGGGACATTCTCCAGGGCACTTCTTGACAGGGCCAGATCTCCAGGAGCAGAGATGTGTTAAGTCCAGCACTCACTTCCTACTGCTGCTCAGATTCAGCATGGCTAAAGGTGGTTTTCATTGCTGCGCAACGCATCTCTTAGCTCTCTTTCAGAACTGTAGTCATGCCTTTTTAACACTGCTTTCTTTTCTTTTTTTTTCGAGTGAGAGAATGAGGCCAGCTACCTCCATCCTTGGAGATGTTCAAAGCTCACCTGAGCAACTTGCTTTAGCTTTGATGTTGGCCCTCTGAGAAGAGGTTGGACCAAAGACCTTCTAATCCAGAGACCTTCCAGTCCAGAGACCTTGCCCACCTCAACCCTGCTGTGCACGTAGATCAGAGATCTTGCAGCTAAGAAAGCATCATTGTGCCCAGATCACCCACGAGCTGGAGCTGGAATAGCTAAGTAATACTGCACATAGACCGTAATGCTGTCTCCAGTGAGCCAGGAAAATTATCATCTCTAAACACACAACCAACCAACCGCTATAGCAGTCAGTAACTAGCTTGCCCACGAGAACATGGCATGCTGTCGCTGCCTGGACGGACAGACACTTATTCCTGAATCAACAGAGGGAACAATGTGCTTATGCAGCTTGTCACTCATCCAGCTTCCACTGATCACCCAGGAGAACTACATTAATAGCTTGGAGGAATTTCAACTGCAGATTCATAGTTACAACATCCAGGGTAGGCAGTCGGGAGTGGAGTCCTGTTGCCTAAGCCTGGTGCTGCCAGCCCTGATCCCTGAACAGCCAAGCACTTCCCACCCAGAGGGTGAGTGATGGCGTTGAGAGAATTGCCACAAGGCATGCATGTTCTGGAGGTGACATTTCAAAGCCACATCCATTGGTGCTGCCCATTCCAGCACGCATTCTCAGACTCCTGCAGAAAGCTGCCACATTGATTTCTCATACACCTGCTTGTCAGCCAGTCACTTAATTAGCTGGAGTTAAAGCTTGCCATGAGAGATGGGCACATGGCTTGGGAGACTCCCTGCCTTGCACAGCTCATGTGAGCGCTGGGCACCAGGCAGTGCCTGTGCAGAGGGGGAGGTGGGCTGCTGTAGGGGACCAGGTGCCGTGGGAGACAAAGCTCCCAAATCATCACGGCTGGGCAGCACCAGAGCCAGTGGCCAGGGCCATGCAAACTGGCTGTGGCCACAGGGAGGAGCCTGGGCCAGACCCCAGGGCACGGCTGGAGCCAACCACCAAGAGCGAGGCAGCTCTTCACTACGCTTTGCTCTCCATCTCCCTGGCTGTCCTTATCTGCTTGGTGAGCTTCCCCGGAGGCTGCAGGGGCTTGAGGCCCTGTCCATGCTGTTAGAGACACAAAGAGACCTAGCTGCTCCCGTGTCTGTCTCTGCAGCACACAACTCTTCTGACCGGGGCACCAGGGAGTGCTTTTATGCACTTAGCAGCTTCATTGCTCAAATTTCTGACAGCTACTTGAGGGGGGAAATTGTCTTGCTGCTGGGAAGGAAAAGGAGCAGATCAGGCTTTTCTTCCACCAGTTGACAACAAAATTGCACCTGATGGTGAGGAGGTGACAGCCTCGCACACAGTGAGATGCCCAGGTCTGTGGTGGAGGTGTTTGTCCCAGCCGCAGGGGATGTGTGCCTGGCAGGGGACATGCGAGAGGGCAACACGATGCCTGCTCAGCCAGCGCAGGGACGCACCTTCCTGAGGGACAGAAGATGTGCAGAAATGGGCCAGATTATATGAACAACCTTGTGTCACACATGATTTTAGCTGTTACCCAGTGGTCTCTGACAGATGAGAGATTAGGGTTTCTGTCCCTGCTGATGGGATCCTATCTTTGTAAGATGTCCCATGAGTCACCCACGCAGGGTCCTTTGCAGAACCAAGCCTTGCTGACATGAAATGTCTGTACTTAATGAAAATTTTGCCTGAAGCATGTTGCAAACATATCATGGAGGGCAACTGAGGCTAAGCCTGATGCATGCTTTGGGAAGCGTGGATGTGAGCTGATCTGATGTGGCAGCTTGGTTTGCTGGTCCAGCAGCCCAGATCTGCATGGGGCTGCACAGTCCAATGCCTACCAAAACTGTGATCGAGCACACTAGCCTGGGCACTGCAAACAAAGGGAGGGGGAACTGGTCCCTCTATCCTCCCCCCACCTTTGGAGCCAAAATTCATCTGGCTGCTCTTATTTTCTTGGTTGCCCTCCACCTCTTTCTCCAAGGCTTGCTGAATCAATCTTTGTAAGACCACAGAGCTGTGTTGTCATTTCTATGGCTGCATAAACCAACTGCTCCCTTGGCCTCAGGATGCATTGAGTTTAAATGACAACATACGGCTCAAATACATAGTGCTGGCTGGCTCCAGAGCATCACTACCAGGAAAATCCTGGAAAAGGATCCAGCCTGCTCTTCCTTGGCCTTGCGGAGATACAAGACATGGGAGGTGGTTTGCAGAGACAGGAGGACTGTTGCTGCTCAAATAGCTGGGAGATGACAGGCACAGCTGATGCTCAGTGCCTCAGAAAACACTTTTCAGGAGCGACGATTGCCAGGTAAGATGATTTCACATGCTAGACTGAATGCTACTTGACTCTCTTCTTAGGAGGACCATATTGGGCAGGATTTGTCAGACCAGAAATGGTTTTCTGGGGAATCCTCGATGTTTGCTCTGAGCTGACTGAATTTTGCACTCTGGCTAACGCGATTCTTCGTTTGTCTGCCAATGTCACATTTTGCAAGGGGCCAGCTAGGCAAAGATGCATGGCACTTTGTTGATCTGCCCCAAACAGGGCCTCAGCCCTTGGTTATGCTTAAATGTTTTGCTGACCCAGGACAGCTGAAGGTGTGGCCTCTGCCTTCCTCCTCCTGTGGCTCTGGATGTGGTAACACTGGGACAAAGGAGTGCTTTGCTGTTCTTTCCCAATCCCATTGCCATGCATGTCTAGTGATGGTGATCCACAGTCCTTAAAGCTCCCAGAGTGCCTGCTGGAGGCAAGATCACTGGGGGATCAAACAGGAGACACTCCATCTAGATCAGTATCTGGATCTCCAAGGACAGCACGCACAAACAGTGCAATACATGTGACAATGACTAGGAGGGGAAACATATTCGATGTGATTTTGATCAAGAACACCCCCAGCAGCAATTGCTTAAGGTGCCTGGGAAAGCTGACAGAGCAGAAATAACTTCTCCCCTGGCTTTGTACAACCCTGCCCATGCCAGCTAAAAACTGCCATTAGTCCCTAAAAATTCAGCCTGTGCTGCAAGCAAAGGATTGACTGCCCAGGGCTCAGCCCAGCCCAACATCCGTGCTCAGTACAAAACCCTGCAAATCCCATTTATAAGCCTGCACGGTTCAGAGCCAAAATCTGACATTTCCCCCCATTCTGCCTTTCTGGGATTTTCTCCTCATGCCTGGCTGGTCAGTCAGGTCTGTGGGTAATGCAGGCAGGTAACAAAGGGGACAGAAACTCAGCTCCAATGTTTCATCATGCTCCATCGGTGACATTTGCCCTGGTTCACGGGGAGCTTGGTGATGGGGGTGGCATGTTGCAAGGAAGAGACGTGTGCTGAGCCAAGAAAGGGTCAAGGCTGGATTTGAAATCCCCACTGGAAAACTGGAAGTGGAAAACAAGCATGGTGAGGAATAAAATCATGAAGGGGTTTGGGTGGGAGAGGACCTCTGGGTCAAACCCCCATCCCTCTCCCTGATTGTCCTCGTATGCATTTTCCCCAAGGAAAGCAACTGGAAACTCATACAAGTGCTTCTTGCTTCTCTATGCACCCAAATACGCATGCAGCTTTTCTTTAGAGCCAGGTCCCCCCTTACAACAACAATTGCTCTAACCTTTCAAATAAATACAAGTTGCTCTTCCCTGTGTGCACCTGGCATAGTTGCCATGACAATGCTCCTCAAACAGGAGACATCACTCTTACTGAAATGGCTTTGGCACTGCCCAAAAATGAATTTCAATGAGCAACTGCCAGCAGAGAGGACATTTCTGCAGCCCTGTAAATCACTTAGCAAACTTTGCTGAGTTAAAGCTGACTAAACAAAACAGTGGGGACGATGAGAAATAATAGGTCTATATCTAACAGCATGGCTTCAGCATCAGGAATCAGGATTCAAGGAAGCCCAAAATACATCTGCTGTGCATCAACTGCTCCAGTGCCGCCACTGCAGCAAGATTTTGTATTAATCATAGCTGTGCTTCCCTCCCAGGTAAGCCACATTTCAAATCCTGCTTGCCTGGGTTTCAGGGCAAGGGAGAATTTCCCTTGTTGTTTGGGAAGACTGGACAAGGGGTCTTGATTGTGCCCTGCCACTCTGTCAGGGCTGCTGACAGGTAGCCCTGCTGCTGGCAAAGCAGCTGTACACGGGAAAAGAAGGAGAGGACGAGGGGATGCTTAGCAACAGCAGAGGGCATGCCACAGAAATTCAAAGGGCAAACATCAATATCGAATGTGCAGGCTCCCTTTCAGGAGCAGTATCCAGCTTCATTTTAACTCCATGCTCAGTCAGGGATGCATCTGATGCCTGTTATTTGCTGGCTGGCCCCAAAGATCAGCCCCCTCTTTTCAAGAGACTCCCCCAAAACTCTTGGAGTGGTGACCCAAATGCAGGCTCAAGGCCTCCTGATGGTTATTGCAGAAATAAGCACTTCACCATCACTACGTTTATCATCCTTTGCCTAGTGATGCAAGTGACTGAATTCAAGACTCAGAAAGTACCTGTGATTGAATAATTTTGTTCTGCACTACTCACACCGGCATGCTCTCAACAGCTTCTGTGCCAACTTAGCAAAATACGTGTGCATGCACACACACATGCACAGAAGTTGCAGTCACACTGCTGAAGAAAATGACACCTGCCTCAACACGCAATGTGTGCATGTGTGCAGATGTGATCTGTATTTGCAAGTGCAGCACACAGCAAACATCCTACCTGCTCTCCCTGCTGGAGCCCTGCTGATGCTAATAAACTCCTAAGCTACGGAAAAGCCTTTTGATCTTTTATGAGCTTGTTGCTAAGTGTCACACTGAACTTTTATTAGAAGAAGTTGTAAGTAATCTCCTGTCAAGGGAGGTTCAAGTGCAATGCTCACATTTGAGCAATTTAAATGACTGGCTGCAGAGTTCACTCCTGGTCCAGACTCCCTTTGGCAAGTCACCCATGCTGGACCAGTATCGGGGGTTACCTGACTGTATGAAAGACATGAAGTCTCTAGATACTAGCATATGAAATCCTGTCATTATACAGGCTTGAAGCATCAGGGATGCTAATTTCTGAAGACCATAACCCAAGCTGTGAGCTACACCCCAGTACCATGCAATGCCGTCGCTATGCCACAAGGCAAGCCCTACGAGGGAGGCAATGCAGAGCTACCCAGGGATAAGGCCAGCAAACTCAGAACAGGCCCCGTAAAGTACTCCCCAGCCACCCCCAGAGAGGGGCTGCTGCTATGGCAATGCTGCCTTAAACAGTGACAATGTTTGGAGCACTAAGTCAACAAATGACCCCAAAAATCTCAACTCTAAGTTCTGCACTAAAGGTGCTGCTTGGTATTTTCACACTGCCGTTTCCATCTTTGGGGATGGCTGTGGTCAAGAAAGAGAATGTGCTGGGATTGAGTGCCAACAGCAGGGTTCCTCTCTGCCCCGTGCCCAGCAAGACATTACAGGGAGGGGACAAACTTGGCCCCAGGGCTTGGCTCTGAACACAGCAGAGCAATGGGGAAAGCTGGTCTGCCTCTGAAATTTGTGTCTCTGGACACCATTTGTTTTCAGAAAGAGGGAGTAATTGCAGGAGCTGATTTTACCTCCCCTGGCTGGAAACACAGCCAAGCCTTCAGGCAGTTTGGGAGCTGTTTTAATTTTATTTTTTTCTTTCCCCCTTCCTTTCCAAAAAATTGCTTCTCCACAGGGCAGAGGAAAAAAGCGTGCCAGCTGAGAGCTGAGATGGGATTTTTTTCCCTGCCTTTTCAAACACCTCCAGGTCTTTAGGAGCTGCTAGCAATTAATGCCCATCCCCTCACAGAGACCTTTCTGACACTGCCCCAAGAAGACTAGAGGACCCTAATGTCCTTGGGCTGCTGTGTCCTGGCAGAGGCGGGCACTAGAAGATGTATGGGGCTGTGGTACCTGGGTGGAGGGTGCTGCCGCAGCAAGGAGCTGTTCCCTGTCCCTGCTGAAGGGTTTTGCCACTTTGTTGGTTGCAGCATCCCGACAAGGGCCACTCCGGTGGGGTTTCCCTGCTGCTGGACACACTCAAGGTCGGGAGCACGTGGGCAATTTCAAAAGCCATCGTTCAGACTGCGTGACTGACATGCCATCTGTTTACTGCCAAATAAATTAAACTGTGAAATACGGCCCTCTCAACTGAAACTCTGTGTATAAAAACCCTCTGAAAGTGACACCAGGTCTCCCCAGTGACACATGGTGTTAAAGCCTGTGGTGGGAGCACAAAAGCAAATGCATATTTGCTAAGGATCCCTCCCAGTGCCGAGATAGGCAAGAAACCAACCCTACGAGGAGGATGAAAAAAATCTGCTTCTGTCTCCAGTTACCAAGGAGATTGTTTAGACAAACCTAAAATAAGAGGAACCGTGTGGCCAAGAGAAACGTGAGCATGGAAGAGCAATCGAGTGCTTTGTGACAGCTTGCTGCCTTACAAGCTGGGCAGGATCCCTGTGATGGGCTTGAGTTTGCCCAGCAGCTCTTCCCCTCTTCCTGCGGGAAAAAAGTCCACGTTTCAGTTTACATGCACCTGGGTGAAAATGGCAAGGAGCATTTAAAAATGGCAATACAGAAAAGTCCCTGCCCACAGAGGCCTCAGCTGCATGTCAGCCCCTTTTATGGCAATCGTGGCAGCAGGACACAGCATTTGGTGCTCTCAGCCTAGACCTGTCTTCATGTGTTCAGGCCATCAGAGGAGACCTCCCTGTGGGAGCAAACTAAATCCAGCTATATGTGAGGCTAAAAATGACTCCCCTTTGTGGCCAGCTCAGCAGCTCCAGTCCCCATCTATGAGCTCGGAGGACTGGCCGATATATAGAATGCCAGATGGAAAATCCTACTGCAGAGCCCCATGGACACACACATGCTGAATTTGCTCCTGTGACAAAGGTGAGAAGCCAAAGCCCACCAGATTGTTTGCAAAGACAGGGGTCTCTCAAGCCCGACAGGTTGCACACCCCACATCAGGGGCTGCACAGGGGCTACCCCAGGTCCAGCTGCGTGTTGCTGTCATGCTGGAAACTGCTGATGTTATGTGGAAGCAGCGATTACCACACAAACCCCGGAGCTGGTTTCCACCCCTTTGCAATCCTTAGTTCAGACAACAAGAGGGAAAAGTTCCCAGACACCGTTTCTCCAGCTGATCCTCATCTTACACATGCTTATCCGGATCCCCAATGCCTCAGGGCTTTGACTTAAAGGCAGAGCATGCCAAAGCGCCTGTCGTTAAACTTGCCCATGACTTTCCACCGTTTTAGAGTCTGTTTCAGTTGCTTGATACTTTGCCAGACTTCAGCCATTCAGACTGAAACTCTCCGGAGTGGCCACTGCTGAGAGAGTTATAAAAAGCCCCACCATCTTTGCCGCTGAAGACTCAGCTTCGGGAAAAAAAATATGCTGCTTTGCCCATGCAAACTTTTTTTTTCCCAAACACCATATTGAGTAATTCTGTCTTCCTTATGCTTTGCTGCAGAGGATGAAACTTAGCAGAAGGATCTCTCCAGTGCTTAGGATGTGCCAATCCCATAAAAATTTGCTTAAATTAGACCAAGTTCTAAGACTCTAAAAACTTGCAAAATGCGTAGGCTTCTTTGAACTGGCAGCTCAAGGTCTTGGAAGATTTCATCTGCTCTGGAAATGCTCCATCCTCTCCCAGTGCCGCACAGGCTGTGCCCCCAGCAGGGCTTTCCCTGTGCCTGGGAGCCGCTGGGGAGCTGGGAGCTCTGGCCGTGACAGGGAAGCTGGCTCGCTTGGGTGCCTGAGGCAGGAGCAGCCACAGGGCCTGGGAAATCCCATGTCTGTGCCTCCCCTCCTCCTTACTGTTGGCCTCTGAGCTATGAATGTCTCCGAGCACATGGACTCCCGCTTGCTGCGAGGATGACAGGCTCTCCGCAGTAATTTTGGTAGCCCTCCTCATCAGCTTGTGCTAGGTAAGCAATGATGCTTGCTGGGGCATCTACATCTGCACCCTCATGCTCAGCCTGGGATCTGTGGGGGATGATTCTCCTTTTTTGGCTGCCCTGATCCTGAGCTCGACTTAGTGAGCCAGGGCTGCTGGGGAAAGTCAGAGGCACATGACTGGAGTTTAACTCTGGGCCAAAGCGCTTGGCTTGGTAGGACCATGCTCCAACGTGCTCCAACCTGTGTTGGCTGGCTGCAGATGGAGTGATGCTACAGAAAAAAACTGCTGCTCCTGGGAAGGGCAATTTAAAACCAGAAGACTTACAAGCATTTAATGCACAAAAAAGTAGAAACACACCTCAGTATTGTGCTTGGGAGTGTCTCCCTAGCCTGGGCCTGGTGGGAACCACAGGGATGGTTTAGGAGCTGTTGGGTGGAAGGAGAGCAGAGGGAGGCCAAGGGAACAAGGGCTGCCCAGTGCAAAGCCTGGGAGGGGAAGAAAGAGAGAGAGAAACAAAGCTAGCGTCAGTTGCCTTTGGCTCCAGAAAGCCATGCTGGTGATGGTAATTACAGTGTTAAGAAAAAAAAGGTGCTTTTAAGAAGTGTTCCAAAGACACTGTCTGTCAGGATTCAAGGAAACTGTAGCAAAGTGTAGTAAGAGGAAAGCAAATTGACCAAAACAACCAGCCAGGAAATAAAGGCTGCCTTTTGTATTCTGCCCCTTTTCCTCTCTGAAACTCATTAGCTTTTCCTTCAAGCATGGACAGGTGCTATTGTGGGGATATTAGTGCTTTCAAAGAAGAGAATGAATCTCAGCAGGAGACTCCATTCAAAAAGCCTGTTTCAAACAGGCTGAGGTGCCCTTCCAAATGCTCCGTGATGCAGCCCCCACTGCTCTCATTCATCACACCAATTCACACCATCTCATAATGGTATCTATTTTTTGACTGACTATCAGGATGTCGAACTGACCATGAGCATATTCGTTTATTAAAGGCAGGTAGGGATCCCCTAGTAGCCACACACAGTTGCTAGTCTATTCTCTCACCAGAGCTCACATTTTTAAAGCTATTTAGGTGTTTAAGGTCAATTGAAACCCTAACCACAACAGCTGTAGCAGGGCTTAAGCATGGTCAGGGTTTCTGGCTATGCGCCTGCAGTCTCCAGCCTGAGCCTGACTGGCCAGAAGCTGCAAGAGGAACACCCATGAGAGCACAGTCCCAAAGACTCGGCTGATGGTACCACCATGTGCAGCAAAATGCGTGGGGATCCGGACCAAATCTGGACAGAAGGGCTGTGAGGCCGCACAATAAAGTCAAATTTGCCCCCCTGCACTTTGCAGCACATTTCGACTGCATTTCAAAATGAATTGGGAAAATCTAGGCAGCAAGCGGTGAATGAGCCTCCAGAGGTGCTCAGAGGGCGGCAGCACCGGGAGAGCCAGGGTGAGTCCTAGCTCAGTGGGCACGGGGCTCATATGTTTGGCTGAGCCAAGGTGCCCGGGCACAGCTGCTGCAGCCTTGGAACTGTCTGCAGAGGTGAACATTTATTTACAGTTGCTGTTTCCCCAGAGGAACTTTTGCAGAGCACATTAGCCAAAGTCTCTAATTTTATTGGCACTACTCAGGGAAGATGTCAGGGCGTGGAAAAAGAAAAAAAAAAGCTTAGGAATTTGGAATGGTGCTGCATGCATTTGCTGAGAGATTTTTAATTTGCTGTCTCCTTTTCTGAGAGCTATACAATGTATCAAAGAACATGCATTTTTTTTACAAAAAACCACCCTCTAGTAATGGTCTTTATTGTTTTCCAATTCATAGCTGCCAGAGAGCCTGGAGGATTATTCTGCACAGAGCTATAAATGATGCCCCATATTAATGATTGCTTTTACTGATCTTTGGAGGAAAATTCCAGGGTGACTTGTGAAGATGAGATTTCCATTTCTACACCTCAAATAAACAGCTTCATGTCAAAATCCTAGCAGATAGGCAGAAAAGTGTGCTTCCAAGCTCCTAGAAGCCCAGATAAAAATGCCCAAGGTTTATTCCAAGTGGATGACAATTTACGTGCAATGGGCCCTGCCAGAAAGGCAGTGAACAAAAACTCCAGCTGAAGAGCAAAGAGGACCCTGCACCACGTCCTGGGGTTAGGCAGCACGCTCAGGCACGAGGGAAGACCACAGCTTTTCCTGGGCCCAGAAAATGCTGTTGTTTCCCAGCTGGAAGAGCTGTGCCATAAAAAAAAAATCAGAGGGAGGCTGGTTTGAAAGCTGAAGATAATACAGATTTACACCCAATTTACACAAGATCTAGGTATAGGCACCGATTCCTCTGTGTTTCCTAAGAGGCAGAGCAAGTCACACGTCAGCCTGGTTACTTCCCTGGTACACATATGGTGTCCCGCAAATAGCAGGGCCATGTATATTTAATAGGCACTAGCACACGCACACACATGCACAGCCTAGAGACATGCAGAGCTGCAGCAGCCTCAGACCCTTGCAGCCTCGATGCTGGCTTGTGTTGTTTTTGCCTTTTGAAGTCCAGAGCAGCCCTGTTTCCCTTCTGCTACTCCTGTTTGCGATCATCAGCCAGCCACAGGTAAGGGTTTGTTTTCCAGCTGATGGGCATGCACAAACCCTGAAAACATGGTGTGTCAGGAAGGGAGGGTAACGCCGCAAGCAGCACAGACCTGTTTGCTGACGTGACAGAGTTCTATTCACCATGAATTTTGTCCTTTATTAGGCCTCCTGTATTCACTCTATTATTCATGAATCCAGCCTCATTTCCTCAAACTGCAGGGGAAGCCAAGAGCTAATTGGGATGAATAATTTTTGGGCTGGCACCCTTCACCCGCCAGCACCCCATGGGGATGCACCCAGTGCCAGGGGAGCCAGGATTTCCATTCCAGGGCTGTTATGAGCACTAGGAAAATGAGCAATATCCAGGCAAATCAAGATCAGCTGCGAAAGTCACTGCAGCCATTGGGAAAAATTTGACCAGCCCGTAGGGCTTCCCTTTTTCTAGCATGTTGATAGCTACAGGAAACAGACACTTTTTAAAGTTTTCACAACTGGGTTTCAGGAGGACTCGTCAGCCTTATTAAATACAATATTTCACTCTGCGAGCCCTTATTTATTTATTTATCTTGGCCCTACCATCTCCACAAAGCTGCCTGGAAGTGAGGAAACACAGCCTCACTGAATTTCAGACTGTGCTCTGGGTCTGCAAGCCAAAGAAGAACAGAAGCCAAGTTAAAAATATGCATGCATATGTATGTATACGTATCTGCAATTATTCTTTGTGGCAAGGGTTTGGGAATTTGTTTTGTTGCTTTCATTGTGTTTATAGACCTTCTTTCCAAATCTGATACTTAGAGAAGCATATTTTGTTACTATATCCAGCAACCATTATGGCATTTTGATTTGCAATGTGACAGGCTATTCCACAAACAGAACTCCAGACAGGCCCTGGTAAACAAGAGAAACAAGTCTGGGAAGCGAGGTATGTGGAAGGCTTGTTTGTGTGGTTTGTAGCTGTTTATTTAATAAAGATCTTTGCATAAGCTGGATTCTGTGTATCGATGCAACCAAAACAGATGCCGCTCACTAAGTGCATCCAGGCAGTGGCTGATTTTTCCCACTCTCTCCGCACTGTTTGCTTCAGCTATGTGCTCAGATCACAAGTGGGTTCATCCTGTTCCTCCATGTGGATACTAAAAGAGCCCAAATGCCTCAGAGGAAATGAAAGTGCCCAACTTTGGAGCTGGCTGTGCACACCAGTCATTTGCACCAATTTGCATATGATTTGCATTTCATCACTAATCACTGCACTAACGTGCGGAAAATACCATTTTAATCAGCTGACTGTGGGCAAACAATGTAATCTCTCTTGCAGTTTGGAGCCGGCAATCTCCTGTCACAGCATCAGAAGTGATGTAAATCACCGCTCAGATGGCCTGGGCTTTTCCCAGGCAAGCCAAGCTGCCAGCCCACAGCCATCAGGACACCCTGCCCTGCCCATCGGCTCTCCGCTGGTTCCCTCTCCCAGGCAGTGATAATTTGTTCTAGGAAAGTGGTGTGATGCTCTGTGCTACCCATGCTTGTTACTGTCAAGTAGATACCAGCATTCCAAAGCTCACATCTGCAAGCAGAGGCTGGAGGCAGAGAGGCACAGGACTCATCCTAGCCCTACCGAAACTGATGGACTTGCTCTCAGCAACCCCCTCTATCACTGGACAGACAGATATCTCCAGGGGACACCATTCAGGCTATTGGTAAGCCAAACATTCCTGAGAAACTTGCTTTCCCACCCGGGGATGGGCAGTTCACCAGCAGCGGGCTCTGTGGGAGCACCAGCAGCTTCTCCTCCTGACCCAACGGTTTTCCTGTCTTTGCTTTGCACTTCAGTTCTTTCTAAAATCTGCATGTGGCTTTCAAAAGATGCCATATGAAAACCTGGGCAGCTCACAAAGTGCTGTGCCCTTGGACGGACATGGAAAAGGGAACCACGGCTGCAGAGAGCTACTTGAGGATAAAGGTGGGTGCCCGTCACCAAATGGGCAGTGAATTGCAGCGGTTTCAAGGGGGTAACTGGGCCTGTCTGTCAAACTGCAGAGGCTGTTGGAGTGACGCATGTGCCCCTTACAAAGCCAGCTACTTTTTGGATAGGTGTTTTAAAAGTTTTCTTGCCAGAAAGAAATAATCTAGCAGTGATTTACACCTCTCTTGCTGTTGCTTGGCACTGCGGGAACAAACTCCTTTCTGCTATGGCAGTGGGAGGTGGGGCAAAGTCAGGAAAGATGGCTTTTGCCAATGCTGGGAGATATCAGACACACAGCCAGCATCTGCTGCAGCACCTTTTATCAGCACGGCTGTGCCCCTGCACCCTCAGAGGAGACGATGCTCCAGGATCTGCACCACTGAGCTGGGGGACCATGGGGTGTCCCAGGGGTGATCGTAGTCTGCTTGCTGGGAGGGTGAGGCTTACGGAATCACCAATGCACACTCATTTCCCTGCCCTGCCTCCTGCCCCTCCCTCTCTTTGGGAAGTCCGTGACTGCTTGGACATTTTTAGCCATGTTCAAAAATGCATTTTGGCATAGTGTGCCTATTAGACATCAGAAAGTTATGGCCTGCCAGCAGGCTTTCTGCTGCTAACTATGTGCAAACTCCACATGCAGCTTTTTCTGCACAGGGTCATGCCTGATGTCTCACTCCTGTGTGAGTTTTCAGGTGTCTAATAGAGGGTTGAGCTACTCCAGCCTCCACATAATTCACTTGAGACATCAGTCAGCCATGGGCAAACCAAGTCTCACCAATCAGCCAAATCACAAACCGAGCCTCATTCATGCCAGCACATGCAGAATGGCTGGTTTTCCTTCCTGAATCTCTCAAAAACAGGCAAACCTGTTCAATTCACCTTTTAAAGGTTTGCTGATGGGTCAAGACAGAAGATGGGAAGTGCTGACCAAAAGAGGAAATTTCTGGGCAAGTCCAATGTGACTGGGTTTCCTGAGGACAGAAGTGGACATTCGTGAGCCTGGGGCTGGGATATTCAGCAGAGAAATCCCAGCTCTGCTCGTGACCCACCATATGAGGTCTCAGGAGAACGAGCCAGGCCAACATTTCAGTGCAGCCTTTGGTGGAGGATGCTGAAGTCACCCAGTCAAACTGGCCCAGTGCCCAGTGGCCAGTGTAACCCCAGTGGGCAATGGGCCAGTTCGGCAGCTCTGTAAATACAGCCTTTTCAATGAAAGTACTGAACTGGATCTGGACGTCTGGCCTTAACAAACCCAGATTAACCAAGGACTGACTCCACTCTCCTGCTATTTTTAGCTTCCAAAAACAGTCTGACCATGCGCCGCCCTACACCCCCTGCCTGTGAACCCTTCAAGCTTGATTTGACTCAGAAACTGATTGGACACAAGCGTCCCTGTATCTGTTACTCATCTCCAACGTCCCTGTGGTGCTGATCTTCCACCTCTTTCCACGTCATGCCAGCTTTGGGCTATATTTTGATCCACACAAATGAGTAGGTGTCTCCAAGCGTTGGTGGACCAGTTCCCCAGGAGCTGCCTTGGAGCAACTGGGCTGCCAGGCTCAGTGGGATGTTTCCCAGCAAAACCACCTGAACATGCATGTGGTGTCTCCTCTGAGCCTCGGGTGCTTTGCTAATCTAACAAACTGGTATATGCACTGCCTCTCAGGTTTGTTTTGTCACTGACAAAACACATTTCTGGAAGCAGCAGCTGTTTGGGCTCATGCACCAAAATCACTCAGCAGCTTTAGGGAAGGGAGACCCGATGGGGCCAAACTGGCCGTGAGGCAGAAATGGCTTAGCTGTGTTGGATTTGATTGAGCAGCCTTGGTAGGTGCCAGCTGAAATGTCCCAGCCAGCTGGTGGCACGGGGAGGGCCGCTTGCGCATCAGGATGTCTAGATCTGCTTGGAGCATGCTGGAAAAGTGATGTCCTGCTGGGTCGAAGCCAAACAGACACGGTCCCAGCTGCCTTTCTCTCAACACCTACAGGGCTGAGTGCTGGCACTCCGGGCAGAAATGCCATGTGCCTCTTCCCAGATAGGTAAGGCACTGCACAGGCAGAAACTCACTGATATGGAGGTGTGAAACCCAGCACTGAGCTCATGCTTAAAAACAGAGGTGCTACAGGACTCCTTATCTCTCCTGCTCCATGAAACGCAGCCAGACGAAGCTCTGAAAAACAAGTCACATGTTTCCCCCCGCCACTTGTGATTCTCAGAGGAAGACGGGGTCTTTAACAGCATAGGCAATTATTAGTGGTCTGGCTCTATTGTTTCCCAAATCTCAGACCACCAGAAGAGGACAATTAAGTTTGGATCTGGAAGTCAAAATCTACTTGGAAAAAAACACACTGAACACACCCCAAACCCCTTCAATGTGAGCTACGAATCCTGCTGGACTGGGAGCTGCTCCTTTCTAACTACTGGATTTTATAAGTGGAAGGAAAAAGTTTTTTCCACTGCAGTTCAGTGGGGATTTCTTTTTTTTTCTTCTTTTTTTTTTGTCAAAAGGTATAAGATGAAAATTTATTAAAGGTAAATATTTCCTGGAACACAGATGGGGCCTTGTTGTGCAGATGTGAGTGTTAAGCCGTATCTGCATCACAGTTTCCAGGAAGCTGCTCGCTTTAACTCCCCAATCAGCAGTAACACACAGCCCACACCTCACCTGTGGACACATCTGGTCTCACCTTGCTGAGGACTATGGTCACCAGCAGGCCATCCACAAGCAACTGCGGGGAGGATGGCTGCATGCTGAGAAGCTCAGCTCTGGCTCCAGCTCAGCCTGGCAGCGGTGGCATTGCCTGCTGCCAGCTCTGGGGGCGTTTGGTAGCACAAGTGAGAATGCCCCCCCGTCACTCAAGACTGGACTGGCTCTGTTACCTCTCCCATCCTCAAAACCCCCTTGCCCTGAAGGAACAGGATGCTGAAGGAAGGGAGATCACCAAAGACCCATTTCTCAAATATGCTCTTTATGACCCAAAATGTGTAGTTTCCATTTTTATTAAAAATGACACATTGCTCTATGTCCTAGGATCCATTTAGCATACCTTATGCTATTGGTTAAATACCAATTCATTTACAATCTTACTTTCTACGTTCATAACATAAGGGTCACAGTGCCCCTGCAAACACCCTCATCAGATCCTTGCCGAAATGGCTGAAGCTCTCACTTGTATGAAAGCAACTTCACCGTCCTAAATCAAGATATCCTTACCTTCCCGTTTAAACACACACCAGTCCAACAGACCAGCAGATGACAAAAGCTGTTTGGCCTTCTGGCCCAAATAACAAAACTCAAATGCCTTTCCCCACGTCAAAGGCAAACCATGGGACTCCCATTTGTGTTGCACCACTCATCACGGTTTCCAAGCAGACGGGGCCCAACTCCATCCCGCTTATATCACTCCAGCTAACCGCAGATGGTCTCAGCAATCTCATCCGACAGACATCATGAAATGAACTCCATGATATGACCAACCCTAAAAATACTGCTGTTTTACAAGGGGGAGGGCCTGGGTGGGAAAGTGCCAGCATTTCTGCTCTGGCACGTTTTACTCTGGCCCTGCTCGGTTTTCAGCCTGTTCAGCATTATGAAACAGCAATCTCACATCGCACAATTAAATAGAAACCTTTCCTTCCTGCACGGGGTCATCTGTTGTGGGGACAACATGTGTGAGATGGATCCCCTCCACGCTCACCATCTCCAATAAACCTGCAAAAAGACTTTGCAAATCCCTTTTTCTTCCCTGAGTAGCTGTTCCTGTCTGCTTTCTGCTAACAACCCGACTTTTATGTGGGAGGATAGAGAATTGTATGCAGGAGGCTTGGGGAGACCAGGCAGAAATTTCTGTGCCCCTGTGAAACCAGTGGGAAATGTGCTGTTGATGCCAGGTGCGGCAGTGCTTCGTCCCTTGCCCGTCGCTCCCAAGTCCTTCCTCACACCCTCTCCCTGTCTAACGCACCCATGCTGTTTGGCTCTTCATTTAATCTCAAAAGCAGCCGGACTGAGGCTGCTGTCCCTGTCATTGCACCACACTCCTGCCCCAGGGGTACACCCTCTCTCCAGATAGGGCTGTGGGCAGTGTGCAGCACCCGTCGGTGTTTCACACCTTGGCAGACCTGGGCATTTTTCCCCCCACAAGCGTGCAGGATCAGTCATCTTACAGAATGCCCATCCTCTTGATTAAAACATCTGTTTATTATCCCTTTCTGATCCCCACAATCCATGCAGGGAGCAGTGCCACTTGCCAAGTATCATTCAATAGAAAGCCCCCAGGGGCAGGGTAGCCCCCGTTTGACATGCACCCTTCCCCAGCGTGTTCACCATTGAGCCCCGTGAGCTGGGTTTGCATGCACCCCTGCTCCCTGGCACTTCTCCTCCCGCTGCCTCCGTCCCTCCCTCCCCAGCAGCAGGGGTTGCAGGGCAGCCCTGACACCCATCCCAGGAGGGATGCTGAATTACGCCAGAGTCAGCAGTGAGAGCCGTCTCCTTGGCTCATCCCTGAGTCTTGATCCACCAAGACAAACGCAGGCTGGTCACAGAGGTCTCCTGGCAGTGCGCCCAGGTGCTCCTCTCGCTTAAGTGCATTTCCTCTGAGTGCACGCCTGGTGGAAACAGAATGAAGGGAGACCAATGCTGCCCCTTCCCTCGCTCAAGGAGCCAGGTACTTCCCACGTGCCGGCCTGCCACAGAAAGGATTATGAGCTGTAATTAATGCCTGGCCCGTTTCCCAGGGTCATCTTTTCCTTCTTGGGAGGAAAGGGAAAGGGAGTTGTGTGGTCACACCAGCCCTGCCAGGGCAATGAAACTGCTGTCATGCAGCCGAGCCCGGGGACATTCCTGGAGTCCAGCATCAGGCGGAGGCACGCTCCAGCCCAGGCTGGAGGAGCAGAGAGCATTGCTCATCCCTCGCCTTCATCTCCCACTAGGCTGCAATACCAGGGGGTGCCCTGAAACATGCACTGGGAGATGCAGTTGCCCTTGCCCTCTGCTCCAGCTCTTCCCCAAGGCATGGCCTTGGTTTTGGGGAATGTGCCACATCACTGGGGCAGTGGAAACACCTGACTGGCAGCAGCTCTTCAGGCAAGGATACCAAGGGTAGAGGAGTTGTTGGGAATCAGTAGACGTTATTTCTGCAGTAATAAGGAAGGTGGACAGTGCACGGGGACATGTAGAGGACTGCCATCTGGAAGATGACAGGGCATGCAACTGTTTTTCTCCAAGCCCACCCTGAATGCTGCATCCATGGCACGGTATCTTCGGAAAGATGAAGGTGACCTTGAGAGGTGTTGGAGGATGTTTAAAAAGCTCAGGAGGGGCCAGTCATGGAAGACGAAAGTTTTCCTGAGAAAAACTCAGGGTAAAAACACCCTGTCTGTTGGGCAGGGGAGGCGGGGATGCTGGTGGCATGGAGGCAGGTTAGGCTGTCTGGCAGGGAAAATCCATGGCAGCGTAGGCTAGAGGAATGCCACTGTGCAGCAGAGACCACGCCACAGCCTCTGCCGCACCAGGGGAACGCCTGGAGTTACTCTTCACCAGATCTCCCAGCTTTCCTCCCTATTTTCCCCCATTGCTCCATCCTTTTTTGCACTGAGGGAAACCTTTTCTCTGCCTGCATCAGCTGTCAGCTACCCTGTGAACGAAATGAGGCCAGACCAGGGTCTGCGGTGCCGGGAGGTTTTGGCACAGTGAAACCTGGGGGAAATGAGCACGCTGCAGCCCGGCCCCAAGGAGGGGATTATAATGCGCCTGTTGCATGCGGGACTTGATGTCCAACATAGTTAATACCTCCTTAATCACTCATAAGCCACTCTGCTCTGAAAGAGTAATAATAATGATAAAAACCCCTCTTTAGTCTCTGCTTTCTATTTTCCTGTTTGTAAATCCCAAGGCCTTCAACAAAACACTGTCGCTGCTGAGTGAACTTAACCGTTAACCTACAAAGAGCCACTGATGATTGTGTCTCTGAAAATAGATTTTATCCATTCCCTCCACTCCCCTTTACTGATCTAGACACGAATGCTTAGTGATTGTTACTTGGCAACCATGGTAAAAATGTACTGAGCCACAAGTGGCTACAAAGGATGAAATCACTGTCATGAAATTTCCAAAATAAGTACCGTAATACCAGAACTCTTATTCCTAAGAGGAACAAATAACTCCCTTCCTTCCTGATATCTTTTTTTTTGTTTTAAAAGGATTTATTTTTTATTAGCAAGGCACAATTTTTCTTCTTGCTTCTTTGTGAAGATTCTTTGTGACTTGATTCAGCTTATTTTGCTGCAGTGAGTATCACATACATTTCTATGCGTATATGGGCACACAGCATTTGGGAAAGCACATATACCCTTTCCTGAAGTCTGGTCAGAAATACACAATTGTAGAAGGGTTCAGGTGGGCAGGGACCTCTGGAGGTCTTTGGTCAAAGCAAGGCCAACCCCAAAGCAAGGGCAGGGTGCTCATATGTGTCTCTGTATAGATGCATGCATGTGCACACACACCATCTGGCACACTTTCCAGACTCTTAGAAGCAAGCCCAGAGCATACAATGAAAGGTTAATCCACCTGAGACTGCTTTAAACTAGATCTCACTAGTGCAATCAAAAACTGGGATGGGTACCAGTTATTGATTAATCAACTGCCTGAACCTACAGTTGTCAAACATCCAACTCACATCTCCATAAATCCATTCTTCTCCTATGGCTTAGCTCCTGTATTCAATGCCGTGTAGCCCCAGGAACTACCAAAAAGAAGATGCAACTTGTAGGAGATACTTTTCCAGAAAATGAACATCTGAGCTTTAATCTTTGATAAAATATTTCACAGTGAGAAAATGTTTGTGTCGTGGCTCTCATATGGAAAACTCTGTGCCTTTATATCTGATTGAAAGCCGTCCTTGGTAGCCTTTGATTAATACATGTTTCTCTGTTGGCCTTTCAATAAAGCAGGGAAGAAATTAATGTTTTTGTTTTGCTCGAAGGTCTGGAGGCTGGCCAGCTTCTGGACAGACTGAAGTCCACACAATCAGAGAGATCTAAAACCAACGTACACCAAGCTTAATTTTTCAAACAGGAGCCTCTTGAAGTTGTCTAACTTCTCACCAGGGAAATATTTAATTCCAGAGATTAAACACTCTGTCTGGAGACTCAGAGGCAAAATGTAATGCTGATTAGCATTTGTCTCAAAGCCTGATTATTCACACTGTTCCCGTTTTAGGGAACATACTTCTTTCAAGCTGGCACATAAATTTGTGCCCACAGATCTGCTTTCTCCTCTGATCAATACCCATTAGTTGCAACTTTTCCTAGATCTGAGTAGCAAGGGCATCCATTCCTCCCCAGACCAGTGCTAGATGGGATCAGCAATCTGAAATCAGATTCACCCCAGTTTTCAACCCAGCCCCAGAACCCTGCCTGTTGTGCTGGTGCTTTGGGCAAGGACAAAGAGCACAAGGAGGTGCTATCTCTGCCACGCTCCTCCTGGCAGCGGGAAAGGCTGAGAGGGGGTTTCAGCTCCTGCAGCGGGAATATCTGCTCAGCTCTCTTCTGTCTCTTAGGGTGGAATTTTATCCGCAGCGAAGCAACCTGCACCATCTCTTCCCACAAGAAAGGGCTTAGGGAGCAGGATCTGTCACTTCTCTAGGATATTTCCGGGCTGATGCAGGCCCTCCAGCATGCTTGCAGTGTACAGTGGGTTCAATGTCCTGGTTTGCAACAGAAGAAGCCTTTCCCTGCTCTGCTGCTGCAAAGGAATAAAAAAATCCTCGTGGCAAAAGCCGTGCTATGAGCCTCGCATGTGGTCTAGCGTGGCTACCCATTGAGGATGCTCCCTCTGCAAAGGCAGCAGTGCTTGTTCAGCCTGTCGCAGCCGGTGCTCTCTATCTGAACATGCTGGCATCCCTGGGCTCCTCTGTGACTAAGACTGGGCCCCTCTGAGCCCCGCCTTGGTGGTATGGCCTGAACAAGGAAACCCATGAGCCCTGGGTGGACCCTGGTCCCTTGCTGACATCTCTGATCCACTCTCAGATGCTGCTTTCCTATTTTCTTGTC
Organism: Aptenodytes patagonicus; assembly: GCF_965638725.1. Lineage (NCBI taxonomy): Eukaryota > Metazoa > Chordata > Aves > Sphenisciformes > Spheniscidae > Aptenodytes > Aptenodytes patagonicus. The sequence goes on from NC_134951.1 coordinate 118,473,059, forward strand.
TGGCTATAACGTAAGCACAAGTCTGGAAAAGACATCTGCATCTTCCACAGCCTTCCTTCTGCAAGGGTTTGGGACCAGCACCCAGAAATCTCTGGGAGGCCCTTGCAGACAGTGAAATGGTGGAGGAAGCAGCTTAACCACATGAAATGAGATGATGCCAAATAAACATGTTCTTTCCTCTTCTCTGGATTCATCTTCCCCACCAACCTACCCCCCCCTTATGTCTCGCCAGGGGGTTTGGGCTCCTAGGCCAGGCAGGCTGTGGGACAGGGCTGCTCTGATGGACACAGTGCCGGCATCTGGCCCTCCTTGCTGGGATTTCATCCTAGGCAAAGCCGAGCAGGAGGCTCCCCAGCTCCCTGTGGTTATTTCATGCCTCCTCCCCAAAGCCTTCGAAAAGCAACCGCCAGAAATCCCATGGGCACAGGGAATAGCTCTGGGGCTCCCTAGCTCAGAGAGAGATGCTTTCATCTGTAAAGTAGCATGAAACAACGCTGAGAAGGTAAGACATCCACGCAAACAGGGTGAGTTTTTAACTAACCTGCCCAGGCCAGTGACACAAAACTAGCGTTAGAAAAAAACATACTACAAAACCACACACAGCATTTTGCATCTGTTTCCTGAAGCCTGTGTTCAGCTCAGCTCTAAACTCCCCCCGGAAACATTTCTGCTTCCTACTAGCACTTTAGAAATGGGTTTGGACACTGGCTTTTTAATCGGTGAGAATTGCTGAACCATATCAAATTTTCCATACTTAAAAGCTGATTTTTCACAAGTGCACTTTTAAAAGATTCTTTCAAAAAAATCCCCTGGCCTGCTAAATTACATCTGCTTTCTAAACGTACAGTGCAGACATGCAGAACTATGGGTGACTAATAGGTATTTAAGCTAGCTATTATTTTTTTCTGCAGACAGTGGTAAACCACAAATGCAAATCATATGGGATTTCATTATCTCACGTGCCAAAGACTTATCGCTCCAAACAGCTGATGTGCAGGGAGAAATTAAAACTCTGCATCTCAAAAATGCAAGCCCTAAATGAGCTGCTCTGAAGAATGATGACCCAAATTGACCTAAGCAGCTCTTCTGCAGGGTCGACTTGTTAGCATCAACTTGCTGGCAAATTCCCAGCATGAGTGGTTTGTGGGTATTTAATGCTTTGATTGAAAAAGAGGTGCCCAGCAGCAGGGCGGTGTGACCATACAGAGACACAGCATCATCCCTGACCCCATGGCCTTCTCAAGTGCTGTCTTGCCTCAAGCAAGCACCCTTATAATTTCACACCATATTCTCGGTGGCTTGGCAGTAGCTGCATTGCACTGAGGAGATGTGTGTAGAGCGCTACACGTGCACAGAAGTGCCTATGGGCAAGAAAGTAAAGATTGTCCATATAACCTTAACTCTGCACAAATGCACGTGATCATACATCTGAAGTTCAGTGTTCATGAACTACATCTCCAGCAGCCAACTGTAATGGTACTACCTGTGTAAATCGTTCTGACCACACAGAAACAGGGCCAACACACACACCTGAGTGCTCCTGAGAGAGCATGTGTAAAACATTCATTTTAAACCATTTCCACACTGAGCTGCCATCACTGGGAGCATTCTGAGCTCAGCAGCACTTTCAAGATTCAGCCACAACTGAAGCCCATTTTCTGGCTGACAGACAATCGTGGCATAAAAGCCAGGCCCTGCCTGCCCCTGCTCTGCACTCCAAAGCAGAGAAAGAGCAGGACAAAGGAGATATTCCTTCTGTCTTACAGGCAGCAAAAGGACCCGTTTCTGTGAGATTTTTAGAAGGTTGGGTTTTGTTTTGTTTTTGTTTTCCTCAACACCTGGAACAGAAATAGGTTTCCTATTTTAATCCCCCAAAAGCTGATGACCTCCCTGTCTCGGGGTCAGCATATTCCCCACCTGCCAGCAAGTGACAGATTAAAACAGCCACCCTCACTGTGGTTCTCCAGTCTGGGAGCTTTTTGAATCAAAATGAGACAGGTTATTTGCCAATTCACTTTTACATAAAATGTGGCTTTCAGCGGGGCAGGAGGACAGCTGGGGAAATGGCAGCCTCCCCTGCCTCCTGTGTCGTGCTGGCAGCTGGTGGCTTGGGCATATCACACCAGGGCGAGAGGCACAGCAGCAGGGATGCGGCAAAGGGGTGACTGAGGTACCAGTGCCGGTGGGGGTCCTGTGTCCACCTTCTCCTTCCACCTCTCTGTCCCGCTCCCATTTGGCTCGTCACTGTCCTCCTCTCTGTCTGCCTCAGCTTCTAGCTCTCTTAGGGACCAGAATCCCCGCAAGTCACCAGGGCAAGCAGCACAGCAACAGCCATCGGCAGGAGGGGGCATCTGCTTAGCTTGGACAAGCGAGGATCAAATCCCCTCAACAGTGGGGCATGGACACAGTAGCCTGTCCAAACACTGTTGTGCAGATGCCTTTCGCCATTGCCCTGCTTCTCTCTCCTTACCTTTCCCTCTCCCCCTCCACTGAAGACAGAATCAGTCCAGGCAGGGAGCTTAATAACCTGCCCCCAGCCTACAATAAGGATTAGTAGCCCTTAAATAACTATTAGTTGAGCCAAAAGAAGACTGTCAGTTTCCTCCAGCCCCCCAGCCAGTGAGAGTGGGGATTGTACTAGGGAGCAATGAGCTGCTGCCCTGGGTGGGAGCTTCCCACGGCACAGGCAGTGCTGGGACTGGGCTGGCACCCCTAACCCTGGCCCCACTGCAGCCTCGTGTCTGTGGCCGGGTGGAGAAGCACAGTGAGGCTGGCTGCGCCATCGGTGTGCAGCAGCGTTTGAAACTCTGCCAGCTGCCAGAAGAAATCGATTCTATTTTAACACGGATTATGATTCCCTCCTCTCTTTTAAGAGCCCAGGGGCAGTCCACCAGGCTCTGGCCAAAGCTAGTTTAGTAATTTATCATCGCGTCTGGGACAACATTCTACAACAGGCGATGAGTCGCCCCGACCTCCACAGGCATCCTGGGACACACGCGGACACCAGACGAAAGGATGTGTTGCCTCAATGGCTCTAAAACTGCTTGGAGATAAAGAAAGAGGTAAAGGCAGGAGGTGTCAGGAAGGCAGCAGCTGTTGGAGGAGCCAAGGGACGGATTAGTTTGCATAATTCATTCCCTCACTTCAAGGGGAGGCTCAGGAGCCAAGGTCTCCTCTTGCTGAATTTGCTCTCCTCCATCGGCGTGCAGCGGAGACGCGATCAATCACAGCCACTGCAGCTCCCCGGTGACACTTCTAAGTGCTCTGCTGAGCGGAGATGAATTAGAGGTGGTCGCGGCGTAACTGTGGTGTGCCCAGGTCTCTCTCCCAGGCTCCCGCAGCTGCCGAGCTCCATCCTTGCTCTCCTCTCAACCACATTTCCTGAGACAGATGGGATCAAGGAGATAACGCTTGTACATAGCGGCATCAGTCCTGATAACAAGCTATTAACAAGAGGCGTTTTCAGACTGTACCACTTTTAACAGGAGACTGACAACTGTGGAGTAAATAACATAAAGCAGATAAAACCCAAGTGTTTTTCTGTCTGTACGAAGTGCTGCTCACAGCCACGGGGCAGTGTTCAGACTGTGAGCCACATGCTGGAAAACTCAGCCATGTGGTCTGATCCAGCACACATCACCTCTGCTTCAATCTTTCTGTGCCTCAGTTTCCCCTGCCTTTATGACAGCATGATACCAGTTGGGCTTTGTGAAGCACCTGGGGACCTCTGAGCCAGAAGTGTTGCATAAGGCTCTAGGTATTGCTGCAAATTGCTGAGCTTCTGCAGATTTATGCTGATGGCTTCCTTGAGTTAAGTATGGAACATGGATAGCAGCATGACCAGTTGGGATTTGGGCATGACCAGTTGGGATTTGGCCTTGGAGCCTAAACACGCTCTGGATTTCTTGTGTGACCACTTCAGCCCTGTCAGTATCAGCTGCCCCTCTGTAAGCAAGGACAAATCCTTTGCCAGGCTCATCCTTGTGCACAGTGCACTCCCCGGGGCTGCAGCTGCTCTTCACTCTCTGCTTGTCCAACCATCCTGATCTCAAGAAGAAAGCCCTGAGCTGTGACACATTCCCTCTCAGCTCTCTTTGGAGCCTCAGCTCCTGCAATGAAAGGATAAGAGAGCTGCGTGTGCCCTTTGCTCCCACCAAGGGCAAGGACCGCGCTCCATCCTGCAAGCGCCTACTCGTGGCGTCACGGCCTCTGCCCAGAGGGATCCTTCCCCTGTTGGGGCTGTGCTCCCCAATGCCAGGCACAGCTCCCAGCTGCAGCTATTTTTTACTGGGTTGCTATTTTTACTGGGTAATGTTTCTGCAGATCACAGGACCTTCCACTCTGCCTCTGCCCAAGGAGCCATCAATCTCCTGGGCAGCTGTTTCCACATCTGAGAAGGAAGGAAGGAGCCCTTGGGCTGAAGCAGCGCTGGGACAGCACAGTTTGAATGTGGTGCCCTCCATCACTCGTTACATCTGTTCCCCCATCAGTGTGGGGGGACCTTTATTTCTCACCAGCATTACCAGGGCCGCAAACCTCCCACATGAGGTCCAGAGCAGCGTGCAGAGGCACCCAAGAAGCGCATGGGAGCACCTCCAGGGCATGAGGAAAGCAAAGTGGCAATTTGGCACCGCTGATGTGATGGCTGGATCCAGGCGTGATCCCACCTTGCCACCCAAGCTCACAACAAGCACAGACACATTCCAGCCGATGCAAAAGACATCCCCCAACAGTTTAGGTGCCAGCGAAACCCTGAAACTGCTAGGCTGGACCAAAGGGTTAGCATGGCAGGGGCGAGAGAGAAGGCAGACGTAACCTCGAACTGCAGGGCTAACACAAGCGGCTCTCAAAAGCTGACAGAAGGAAAGATTGCTCCTGAAAGAGGAAACAAGGTGTGAATTAATGAAACCGCTGAGCGAGGAGACAACGGCGCTGTTTGTGCCAAGCACTGCAGAGGCAGCTTGCAAATGGAGAGCAGCAGATGTGGTGGGAACAGGCAGTGCCCGGGGAGCCGAGTGCCCCACCGCCATGCAGACACCCGGCCCCGGCACCGAGAGCTAAAAATACACCACTCCCAGCATGACGCCTGGGAAAGAGCAGGATTCCCATGGCATGGTCAGAAAAGCAGGGAGCATGCGGGGGGGCACAGTGGCACCAGGGCTGCCGTGCAAACCCACCGTCATCCCTGCGAGGGAGCTGGGCTGGGAAACGAGAGGCTCTGGGAGGAAGCAAGAGGAAAATGTGCAAGTTATCAGTGATTCCCATCCAGGGGACAATCCAGATGCATCAAAGGCAGGTCCAGCCCTGACACTGCAGCTTCAGTTGATGCCTATGGTTTGAGCTTTTGTTTACTTCCCATCGGAAGACCCTGCCTCCGTTGCCAAACTTTTACTACCGTGGCTGACATCTGTCCAGGCTCAGCATCAGCCCCGCATGGACCCTGCTGGGTCACTTGGCTTGAGCAATGCACCAGCCCTCCCCGTTCACAGACATATGGCACTGCACTGCTGGTGCAGTAGAGCAGCCCCTCGCAGCCTTCCCACCCAGCTCTGCTGCCCACCTGAGGCTGACACGGATGGTGGCAGGCAGGTCGGCAGCAGGGCAGCAGGGCAATTGCTGCCTATAAGAAGCCACTGTGTTTTCTATAGGGCCTGGGAGATGCAGCATGCATGAGATGGAGGTGGACAAGGGGAGCCTTGGGGATGGCTCAGCTCAGCGCTCCCGGGGAAGAGCACCCAGCGAAAGTGGTAGCTCCGCTCTCAGCCCAGTTTGGAGGGCTGAGGATTGCCAATCCACAAAGCCACCCACCAAGTGAGGAATTTAAATAGATGACATCTATTAAACAGATGAAGGGGATGTTGCTTATCAGTGTAGGGGGGTGAGATCTAGTATCTCCACTGGAAGAAGCACAGGTTTGAGTCCTGGGCAGCGGCATTTTTGAGGTTGCCCATCTACCTGCTTGGTTTGGTACGAGGGCACGCTGGCTACGACTCACTTTGTTCAGAGGTGATGTTCTTGCCAATCTCAGCAATAAAGGATGATGTAAGTATATCATCCATTATTACTATTTTCATTCTTGACACATGGAAAAATTAATTTTCTTTTAAAAAGTGATGTATGAAGAACCCAGATTTGCCTGAATAATATACGACCCTATAATCTGGCTGTTACCCTTTGTCTGAAGCATTAACATTAGCAGAAGGCAATTTAGGATGATTGCTTTTAAGTTGTAAAGCCAATGTTCAATTAGAGCATGAAATGAAAGACTTATCACTAGTACTGGCATAGAGATTTATTCTCAAAGTATTTCTTTTCAGCCATAAAGATGCTGGTTTTGTCGAAAGTGACATGTTTAGAACAAGCCGCTTTTGTCTAATATTACTATGAAAAATGGTTTGGAATCAAATATTTTTATATTTAGGATAATGACAGCATTTTGTTAAAAAAATTCAACATCATGCTTTGAATTTCAGTTACTGAGTTCGGTTTGAGGAGATTTCCATTCCTCTGGTGGGTCCTGCTGCACCGCAGGCTGTAGAGGATACTGTCCACCTTCTCTGACACCTCTTTCGCTAGGGCGGTGGTAGTGGAAGCTGCGGTGATACCACAAATGTTTTAACAACCAAACAGAGCTCCCAGCAGTCTCCCACAAGTCTGAAGCTTTATGGGATCCCAGAATGAACTTTCTGTGAATTGAGTCTTTGTGAAATGCTGGGGACCAGAGCTGTAGGCAGCCTTCCCCCCAGCAAGCTAAGAAGTAACTGCAAGTTTGTGGCTTGTGGGGGGGAAAAAAAAAAAAAAGACAAGCATGCTAAAGTGTGGTGTCAGAGGGGCACCCACAAGCCCAACTGGCCCTCGGCTGCATGTGGGGAAAGGTGCAGGAGTGGGCAGCCAGGCTGAGCAGAGCGGGGAAGCCTGGGCTCTGCTTCGGTACCTGCCAGCAGTGCCTCGAGTGTGGCAGGCACAGCTTGCGAACCCTTGTCTATATGCAAACCCCGGGGCTTTCAGGGTGCTTAAAAAATGGTAATTCCCATTTTGTTTGCACCTTTGGATGGCCAAGACACCAGGCTTTCTAGTGAGATCTCAAGAGAGGCATGGCAAGGTATGGATTTGTGAAGAACCAGCAACTACAGCAGGAAAAACTGTGCACGCAACACATGGGGTTTCACTGGGGAAATAAAAGAGAAAGCAGTGACAAATAGCCTGCTGGTATGTAACGTCGTTACACAGCAGCTGGTCTGCATGCTGCACAGGGCTCTTCAAGTGATTGCTTTGTCCCAGATATTGCTGATTTTCTGCATGCAGTGCCATTTCTTTGCTGCATGCTCCTCAGGCCCCAGTGTCCATTCAGCCCTGTGCTTTCCAAAGGGAAGCTGTATGTGGTCGAGCCACTGGCTGCAGACTCGGGTTTTGCACTGGACTAGGCACAGAGAGCAACTACTGCAGGAATAATAAAAAAAGGGCACTTTGCTGCTTGCTGTGCCATCAGTGCTTGGAAATATCTGGAGGGCACTGATGGAGGTGGGCAAGCCCCAAGCCACATGCGGAGGACAGCCATGGTCAGGGGGGCTTGGGCCATCCAGTGCTGGCGGTAGGGGAATGGAGGAGATGCACATCTGTGCAGCCCTAATTCCTCCCAAATCAAGAAGACCCCTAAGTGAAGCTTAAGGGACACTGGGGCTCCTGGAGCTGTGAGAGAGGAAGGCCATCGGGGCTGAGCTCTGCCTGGGAGAGGGGAGCCCTCCCCTTCGCTGGCTCCCATGGCGGGCAGCCATGATCTGCCTGGTCCCAGGGAAGCTCGCCAGTACGTCTTGTTCCCGCTCAGCACTATTAATTTGGCTAAGCGGTCAGAGCTGGCAACTCGCCTGCACGGAGTACTGCACTGAATAATAAGGCCCGACGTCGAGACACAAGGTAGGGCCAGGATGGAGCAGCCAGCAAGCTCTGTGGCTGCTCCTCTCAGTCTGGCACTGCCCGCCATGCCTAGGAGTCTGGCACTACCATGCTTCTTGCCCCTCCAAAATGCATCGCTGTCTCCCAGTTTCTTCCCCGTTCACAAGCTGTGATCCAGATGCCCACGTGCCTCCTCTCAGCCTAGAAGCACAGTACAGACCAGAGTTTAACTTTCTGAGATTGCAGCTCACATCTTTCTCTGATCCTCTTGCAACATTCATGTAAACAATATGCATGCAAGCAAGAACACACACACAGCAGCTCTCTGCTGGCATAAAATGGCCAAGTCTGTCACACTAAACAGAGGGGCACTGATTTCTGCAAGTCAAAGGTCTAGACCTGAACTGTCACCAGGACTTTTTCTTTTTGGTAGAAATGTTATCCAGCCACACTTTCATGTGCTCAGGTTGGCAGTTGTTTAGTTTAATGGTATGATGTGGCTAATTAGAGCAAGACAGCTGGGTATCTGCAATTAATCTGTGTCTGAAATTGACTGAAAATGAGCAATACAGTCTGCTTGGGTCTTAGGGTGCTGATATGGAAATCCCAGGGAAAGATTAAAGGAGGAAAAGGACATAATATCTCCAAGGGAAGTTTATTACCACAAAAGAAATCGCTGGGTTCATTTATACAAAGCTGTTTCTCAAGGCTGTAGTGATTATCACCTTGCTGAGATATTTTCCAGCCGCACTTTGCAGGGGTCTGGATGGATCAGAATTACACCTTGGTTCTGGGCAGCCTCTGGCAAAAGTTTATACAACACCAAGAAATGGAAAAAAAAAGTACCTGAAAGTTTCTCAGAGTGAGAACATTTGTCACTGAGATGTTTCACAGAATAAACGCTGGGCATGGGACCAAGAGAAGTAATTGGACTGGACATGCTCCATGTTTAAGATACTTGGACTTTTCAAATACGAAAAGAATATCAGGTCTTTCTTCCAGAGAGCAAGGAGGAGAGGGGTTGATGGCATTTGTTTCTCAGGCTCACATATCCTTTAGGCCTTTACCCCAAAGCCATGCTGCTTCGTCCCTCGAAATCCTGCCAGCATGAAAACCTGCAGTTTATTGCTGTCCTGAAAGCCCTGCAACGCACCAAGCTGCTTGCACAGTGTTGCTGGAGCAGGCAGGAGCAGACAGGAGCGGGCAGAAGCATGCCCACGTGGGAGCACGCCACGTGGGAGTCACGCTGCAGCACATAGTGAAATTAGCCCTGGAGTCGTGCAAGGACAGTGATTCCAGAGAGGCACCTCACCACATGCCTATTGCTCAGGAGAGCCAACAGAGATGTTTTCAGCACGTCTTTTGCCGGCGGCTCCCCCAGGCTGTCCATCTGCCACCTTGGTCCCGAGGGTGCCTCCAGACTGCTGAGGAGCAGACAAACCCCAGCCCTTTGTGCACAACCCTCTGTCCCTCCCCAAATTCCTGACAGCTGGGGAAAGGAGGGAAGAAGATGGTGTGAAACACGGTTTGAACACTGACAGGGTAGAGAAAACTGTGGCCAGAGCTACCACTGCGCATCAGGAGATAAGGAGACCACAGCTGGATCTAAAGGAGCTGGGAACAACAAGCCAGCTCACACACTGCCAGCTCTGCACAGGGAGAAGCTAGCTTATAAATGCTTCTGCTTCTCGACTCCATGCTGTGGATTAAACATTTGGGCTGGCACATGCAATGGACCCTGCTGCCTGCTGAGCTGAACACCCACCCATCTCATTTCAGGAATGACTCCTGTGAGGAGCTCGGGCCACAGGGACGGGCCCAGCAAGAGGCAGGGAGGGAGCTGGGGGAGAAAAAAAAGCAGATCCGCAGCTTTGGGGTTCGTGTGGGACAGCCCCAAATTTATCCTTGTGCAGGCAGCCCCTCTTGGTCTGCTGGGCTCGTGGCTGGTTTTGGGGATCCACCTCCTGTTGCAGGGGTGAGGTTGCCTGCGAGGCCAGGGGTGGGATCTGCCTGGGAAACAGGGGTCCTACGGGTCTGTGTGTGTCTGAGTGCAGCTGGCCCGGGCAGTAGGGGACAGACCGTGCTGGCTGCATGCAGCCCAGCCTGGACCTGGGAAGCTGCTTCTCACTGTGCTAGTCCCTCAACCCAGTGACTCCCCAGGCTCCTCTGGCATCACACCACCCTTCTGAGCAGGGATCTGTTGATTTGGACTTTTTTTAACTAATACTCCATACTAATATGCGCCTGGTAGGTTTTGAAGTAAAATAACAGCAACCGGAGCCACCAGTTATCCAAGCAGTAACAGACATAACAATAGCCCTGCGATTACAGGACCTGCTGCAGTCCCAGCTGAGATTGCCCATGCTTCTTAGGGATGTTGTAAGGATCAGCATATTAAAGACTGCAGCTAGCTGATGCTTTATTGCCAGGTAGGTAAGTAGTCAAGCACAGATTAATTGCTAGCTTCAGGAGGTAATTAAAGGGACTCTGAGCCCCCCTTCCACCCCAGACAGCACAGACCACATGTCTCAGCCCATGTGGCTGCAACTGCACAAACCCTCTGCCTCCTGAACTGTGTCAGCAAGCTGAGACAGACAGATTTACACAATATTTGTTTGCCAACAGGCGATCCACCATCAATATTTAAAGCTGAATGAGTCTCAAGAGTGGGATGAAGAGCCCTTCATAAGGCAGCATCCATCATTTTGGTTTTTAATTTTGCGTTTGCTCACTTGCTGCACAGCATTATATGCACGTTGGGTAAATGAATAACAGATAAATAATTCACCAAATTGCTCAACCTCTTGGTTCTCCCAGTCATCACGGAGCTTGGGTGCCCGGGCACAGGGATCCTGGAAGTACCGAGTGCAGCGAGATGTGTTTTGGGGGGTTGTACCACATCAATGCATTACTTAACACTTCTGAAATCCCTCTGCTAACGGCTGCCCAGCTGGCTCTATAGAGGCACGTCAATGCCTGATGTCCTCCCATCACCACTCAGGAGCTCTCAGGAGTCTCAGCAGCCCCTGAACCATGTCTCTGCTCGCTCTGCCCATACAGTGAGCGCCGGACTCCCATCCCTGCCATTCCCAGTGTGCTGCAGGGGTGCAAGCAGCACCATGGGCAAGTGCCCAGGACTTTTTGCTGCACCATCTTCATGCTCCAAGGGCAGCAAGAGAAATCCCGGTCCTCCTGAAGCCTGTGCCGAAACTCTGCTGGCCAGGCAAGCAGAAATGTCAGCCTCTGCCGCCATTGCTGAATGGGGAGGATGGGCTTTTGTTACCCCCCTGGGTTGTTTGGCACAAGGGCCTTAGACACTGGACTTCACAGCCCTCATCAGCACCTTTTAAAGTGGCACTTCCCGAGCCAAGGTAAAAGGGACAATGCTGCTAGTGTCTGCTCTAGGAAAGGCAATGAAACCAAGAATGCAACAATGCCAGGAAGCTCTCCCCACACTGTCTTGTGAGGCTATGCACTGGTTGCACCCCAGTCCACAGCCATAACACATTTATTTCTCGCATCCCTCCTGTGTACCGGGCTGCTGCCCAAGGTTTGGCAGATGCCTTCTGCTCTAATGCAGCTCTCTGCTCACCCTTCACTTTCCATAAACAATGTTGAGGTCTGCAGGCCATGCATGCCAGGTTCAAATGCTTCAGGATCATTTGCTGGAGCACCCAGAAGCCTTATCTGCAAGAAATGCTAACAAATGTGTAAGAGTGTGATAGACATGGGAGAAGCTGTGGAGCAGGGATTTACCATGTGCAACTTTTCTGTCAAGCTTCTCCAGGGACCAGACATTCATCCTCATCAGCCACCCCCCAGTCACACTGACACCATTCAAGAGACCTTCATCTACTTCCATCCTGTCTCACCCACATAGCAATAACCTCTCCTGGTGCTCAGCTGCGCCCAGGTGTCCTGCCATTGGACTGCGGCGTCTTGAGCTCTGGTGATGAACAATCACAGCCTAACCCCAGGGCGCCACCCAAACAGGCCCTACAAGCTGCCAGTGGCCAAAAGCAGAGCTATGAAACACCCGGAGCCCCGATGCCATGGCTGGAAAGGCTCCGTCTGCCCATGTTCACTGGGTGCTGCTGTTCCCGCAGCAGGGACACCACCACATGACTGCCCCTTTGCAATGTTGGCATGGCCAGCTCAGCAGCCCAGCTCTGCCTCTCAACCATTAGCACAGCGTGCACCTCCATTTTGAGATCTTAGCCTTAGCCTTGGTCAGACTTCCCCAGTGCACCGCCAGAGAAACTCAGCTCTGCTGGGAGAGTACCTCGGCTCACTGCAGGAGAGCAAACCTGCCAGAAGTGCTGCAAAGCTTCCCTGGTCCAGCTTCTCCTTCTGGCCACCGGACAAACAACTGAGCTGCTTGGGACAACCTTGGTCCCCAGCCCTGCACTGGGACCTGTCTTAATTTATGGTGAATAGAAAATCAACTCTGTGTTTGGTGCAAAGGGCTCAGCAGTTCCTGCTGGAAGACACTGTTATGCGCAGGAGCTGATTTTCTCCAGCAGCGATCAGCAGGCTCTGAACCTCTGTAAAGCAGTTTGCTTTGTGCCGAAACCTTTACAGCTACACCAGGACTTCTGCAACTTCTGGTCCAGGGGGTGTGCAGGTGGTGTCACCTGCTCCAAAGCAATCTCAGCCCCTCTCTGCCTGCAGAAGCGCTGATCTGACATGACAGTCACAATCCAGGTCTGCTCTGACTTCAGACCTGGTTTGTGAGAGAGTTGCCTCCTTGTAGCTTTGTGCATTTCTGGGTCTCCAGGTGAGATGTTGGAGCTCACCAACTTCACCTGGTCAGAGTGAGCCAGTAGGATACATAGCATGCCTTAAAGTTTAGCAACCAGATTCCTAAAACATGGATCCTGAAAAATGGAAAATAGTTTTGGTTTTCCTGCAACATGGTTGCAGTAAACAGTCATTTCCCAGTGCTAAACCACTTCAGCACATCCACAGTAATGTTTAGCTGGTGTTGGCGAAGGTATTTTCAGACTGCAGGCCACTGACATACAAAGCCCATGTACAAGCATGGGTCACAAGTACCCTGTAAGATGAGGCAGCACAAGGGATGCACAGAAATGCTTGGGCTTCCCCAGGGAGCTTTCTGCTCCTCTCCTCAACCCTCTTCTCCTGTGTTTCTCCCAATTACAGCTGTCACACAGACACATGTGGAAACTCATTGCAGCAGCAAAAGTGTTGCTCAGCTTCAGCAGGAAACACACACAGGAAATCCCTGGGAAGCCACGCGCACCCAAGTAGTGGCAGGGGCTAGGAGAAAGCCCTTCCAAACCATCCTACCAGGAAAAGCCATGACCTTGCTCCAGTCCCTGCTGCGCTGCTGCAGTTTCAGCACTAGTGGTTACAGGGAATGCAGAGGTGAAATACCCAAGGGGTCAGCATTAAGGCAAGGAGCAAGCTAGCGCCATGGCAAGAGGAGCTCTCTCAAGCTCTGGTACAGCCTGGCAGTAAAATTTGACCTTTATTTTGGACAGTTTTTATTGTTTGGGGTTTTTTTTAATAACAACAGAAGTCATTCTTCGGGCAAGCACATGGAGCTGTGTTTTGCCAAGAACAAACCGTTGAGAAACAGTTCAGCATGTGGTAGCTGAGCTCATGAGCAAGTGGAGCGGTGTCTTTAATACACTGCATGGATACTTCTTTTAATGGGAAAATTCGTGGAGGTGCAAATGAGCAGAGAGCAGAAGGCAGTGGTGTAAGAGACCCCTTGCCGGCCCCCGTGGACAGGGCTCCTAGCAGTGACAGTCGGGCCCAGGCCTCTGGCCAGCACTGTGCCCAGGGCAGATACACAGGGGTACAAGTGGAGATGGGGCAGTTCACTCCTATTCCTCCCCCCACCACAATCCAAGGAAGAGAAACGAGTCCAGCATCAAAGCAAAAGGCGACCAGATCCCTCTGCCTCCTTGATTTGTTTTGTGGTGACCTTTAATAATTGCAGAAGGGGAAATAGGCTGGTCAGTTTGCGTTAGAAATTCACTGAAATGTCTGGTGCTTTCTACTGCTTATCAAATCCAAGCCGCTTGGGTGAGCCCAGTGAGCAATTAGTGCTACAACCTACAGCCAGAAATTTTAGAAGCCCGTTTGCATATAGTTAGGAAGGAAAATGTTGATTAATTTGTTCTGATACACTCCAGAAAAAACTGTTTAAATAGCGTCAGGGAGCTCAGGCAGATTATAAATTGCCTTGCTCAAGATTGTAAATATTGCATCCATGCCTCCCTGTGTGTTTTAAAGACATCTTCATGGGCTGTGCCTGTGTGGAAGAGATTTGTTTTAATATTTTACCAAGGAATGCATATTTCATCTGTGTGATGCTTGCGAGGGAGGGATTTTTTATTTTGAAAAGCTTCTTCAGCTGTGAGGAGAGCAAGTGTGGACAATACACAGACATGCAACTGCAATAAGCCAGGATGTTGCAGCTGCCCTGAGATGTGATTAAAAATGCACAGGGCAGGAGCAAAAACAAAAAAAGAAAAAAAGGAAAGCAAGAAAAATGCATCAGTGATGAGGGAAACAAGGCTCAAAGCACGGTGCTGAGCCTTGAGCCTCTCATCACCGCAACTGCGTGTGTGCCAGGGGCCAGCCAAGTCTGGGCAGAGAAGGACCTTTAAGCAGTGGCTGCTGTTAATTCAAGGCAACCACCTCTCGTCATCAATATCCAGGCATTTACTGATCAGGGCTGGCATGGCATTAACATCAAGGGATCTTATATCTGTATTAGCATCAGGGGATCGACAACAAAATATGTTGAACCCTCCTATGCAGGATAACAAAGCTTTAAGGCACTTGGACCTGCTGATGGCCTCTTGTGCAACATTAGCAGTCTATAACACATTTCCTCTTTTCCTCTAAGGCAGAAGCTTCAAACAACTTTTTGACCATGAGGGCAACAGATTCAAGCTCCCTGGCCTTGTGGAGTGATCGTCACAGATCCCTCAGAGGTCACCCATGGTCCCTCACAAGTCAAAAGCAACGGTGCTCAGCGCAGGATGTTGCCCAGATGCGCAGGGCCCCATTTCTAATGTGCAGTGCTGCAGCGAGCGTTTTGTTTGCAGGGCTCTGTGCTGTGCCGGCTGATGCTCTCCCAAAGGTCTGGCCTCCTCGAGCCTGGGGGCTATGGGAAAAGCTACATTTTTCTTCAAACATAACCAAGTTTTACCCTATACACTTGCAGAGGAAAAACTGAAAATGTGAACTGGGTACAACCTAGCAGCTCCCATGGCCAATACAAGAGCCCTCCATTGTCACTAAAACAGCTGTCTCGTTCAGGGGTACTCTGACCCAGGAGGTTTCTTGCAGCACCAGGGCTGCCTGAGTTCATACTCCTGCACTGAGCTGTGAAAGCTGGCTCCCCTGGAAAGTTTCTGCCTCCTGCAGCTCCTTGCCATGGCGGGCTGTAGCTACACATGCTCAGCAGTGTGCACAGCCAGCTCCCAATAAGATATTTGCTGGGGGAAGCAATGAGGCTGGACTGTGATGTATTTGAAGACCAGAAAGCAACCCCCCTGCCTTGCCGGGGCCAAGAATCTATCTGAACAGAGGGCTCCTCTTCTCAAACAGACAGCAGAAATGTCCCTGGGCCCTGCACTCCATCACACTCATGCGGAAGCGTGATAAAACCCCACGAGACCCTACCACAGCAACAGCTCCAAATGCCAGCAAAGCTGCAGACCTCAGCTGCAGGACTGGGAGAAAACGGGGCCCATTCTGGGCAACAAGCAGCGTTTTAGGGAGAAAGTTAGGAAGACAGACTGAAAGAGCTGCCTTTTAAAGAGCTGCTAACATTTAAAGGATGCCTTGAAGAATTTTGTCTATTTTTGTGCTGTGAGCTGAGCTCTGCTGATCTAAATCCAGATTGGCTGCACTTCACAAACACCGCAGTTCTGAGTTCAGCCTGGTTAGCTCCGGCCTTTTATCCAGGGGAAATGTGGCCCGCTCCAAAGATGGGAGGAAGCACATAGAAGAGAACAATGCTATGAAAAACGCTGGGAGTTCAGCCTTTGAAGCCAAAGAAACAGGCATGTGCTTGCAGGGTGTAAAATCCATGTGCAGCTAACTGCAGTTATCTTGAGACACTGGAAGCAAATGGCTAATTCAGCAGCCAGCCCATCCATCCAAGGCAGCTAAGAAGTGGAAAGACCGAATAGAAATTATACTGTAACTCACTTGCAATGCTACCAGGGATGGATTTGACTTGGATGGTGATATGGTTTGGCCGTGTTCAATGTGCCCCACTAACAGCAAGATGCAGGACATGCTGAAGACCTATGCCAAAAAAGGGCCCCTTTGCTACTCTGAGACCTCTCTAGCTTCCAGCACCTGATCACCTCTGGCCTCGCCAGTGATATCTGTGCAGGTTGCAGAGACGCTTGTAAGCCCTCTGTGAACTGGGCTTCACAGAGCATGCCTGCTGCATGTCATGGCAGTTGCTTGGCCAGGGCGGTGACTGTGCTGCAGGGTCTTTGCAGAAAACCAGATCCGAGGGCTGGGATAACACAGACAGAAGAGGCAGGGTTCCCCTGCCAGGCTGCCAGCGGGCAGGTGGGGAGCATGCAGCCCTGCGGGTTCGCACTGGCACCTGACCTGTGTCAAGGCCTTCAGCCTGGCTGTGCCGGGCACTGGCAAGGTTTCAGAGCAGCATGAACACCAAGCAAAGTCTGTAGGCAGCTGGAAACAGCCCAGCACGTTGCTCCTTGGTGCTTGCCCAGGCCTTTCACTAAAACCCCTCCATGTTTTTATTGCACACTGCTGTGAGGTGGAGCAATGCTGTTATACAGGGAGAAGACATGAGACACAGCCAACACTTGTCTTCTGCAGGGGTCAGGACAGACCTCAACACTCTCAGAGCTCCCTCTAAACACAGCCTCAGACACATCCCTCTGGTGAGCTGCTAATGGCTGAGCTGGTGGCCTGGCTTTTGATTCTCTGATTTCAACCACAAAGCACTAAAGCAAGGCAGAGAGTTGCTCCATGTTGGAGCGTCTCCAGGCTTGGATCAGTATGCACCAAAACCCACTGCTCTGAATGCTCAACTGCACCTAAAATCAACTGCAGGGCCAGAAGACCCGCAGCTGCCTCTTCAGGAGCAGCACGAGAAGGAAAGGTCTTCTGCTCCTGCACAGCAGCTGTCCTGCAGTGTGTCTTCCAGATACTGACAACTTATCTAGCAGTCATAATCTGCCTGAAATTGTCCGCATTCATCACTTTTGCTGTGGTATTTGAGTGCCTCGCAATCTTTACCAGCTCTCTGCAATACAGGGAGCTGCTGCTACCTGCTGGGAGCTGGTGGGGAACTGATGGGGATGGTGTGCATGAGTCCTTGGGGTGGGAGACATACCCCCTCATCCCCTCCCCGCCAGGCTGCCTAAACCCTCTCCCCCCCCCCCCGCCCTGTGATGGCTGGCTCCAGAGCACAACCACCTCCACCCTGGGGTAAGCAGCAAGGACGAGAAGCTTGGTTTCCATTCCTCTTTTCTCCTAATGTTCTCCCTAGTGTTTTAAAAGCTCCTGCTTCAATCTCCTCTCCTTGGCTTCCAGGAAAAAGCCTGCAAGGCACAGGAGGGTCAGCAGGCAAGTGCCCCCAGGCACCTGCTTGGAGCCTTTGGGGGCGATTCCACCAGCTGCTGGCCGTCAGCAGGAGGTCCCCAGCCCAGTGGACATCGGCAGTGAGTGAGCTTGCCACTTCCTCTGCTGAACGCGGGTTGCCCCTGAGCTGTGCTACCACAGCTCTCCTTTTCTGTGAGAAACCGTGCACGGCATCTGGCCATGGATGTTTGGGTGGCCACACGCCCTGTCTGGCCTCCAGCAGCCAGCCCCCAAGGGGAAAGCCGAATTGCTCTCCCAAACACAAAACCTTGTGTCTGGAAGCGCAAGGGAGGTCTCCAGCAAAGGCCAGGCACTGCAGTGACTGAATATTTAGTTGTTGCATCTGCCTCTGGTTTCATCCCTGTCAAGTGGCATAAACAATCAAATCAACATTAATAAGGGCATTTGGTGGAGGCTTTTAGGCTCTTATCTTGCTTTTAATGATTCATTCAGCTTCCCTTGGCTCTTGCAACCCAAGCCCTCTCCATCTCTTCCTTCCTGAACTAAACCTGCCAGGAGCCACCCCAGGACCTCTCAGCGCTGTCTGGAGAAATTAAAGGGGCTTGGGCTACGTACCAGCTGCGAGGACTAAAGGACTCATAAGGGGAAGATGATTTCTCTGTAGAGGCACACAGAAAACCACTGCGTTTGCTAGAGCTCATTATTCTTAATTAGCAGCTGCACGGACCGGAGTAACCAAGATACTCCTGCTGTCACCACATTCAGCCGCACCGTCTTTCGTGATGGCATGCTGGCATCATCCTCATCAGCCCCCGGCCTCCTCCCGCCACTGCCACCACCACAGAACAGCGACGTGCCACTGCGCCGTGGCCCTGCGGCCAGCCTGACGCTCTACTGATGTGGTAGCCACCACAGAGGGGATGGTGGAGCACAGGAGGGAGGTTTTTTCCTGTGCTGTCCCCTCCATTTTCTTTTCTCCACTGAGTCCTGGCAGCGCAGTGGGGAGAAAGTCCCCATGGCTGGGGGGCAGGAGGCAGGGTGCGCCCCACACCACTCTGCTCCCTGCCTGACCGCAGCAGAAGTAGGAGGGAACTATCTTCACCTCTGCACCATGTCGGCCTGAGCAGCTCTCACCCCAGTTCATCCGGAGCGGAGAAATCCTCTAGCGCATCCCGCATCCGTCAGGCAGCTCTCCCTGCTCCTTGACGCTGATTTATGGTCTTCTTGTCCAGCTGCCAGAGGAACCCTTTATACCAGATAGCTTTTATCTCAAAATAAGCCCTGGAAAAATACCACAGGCTTTATTTGTCATTTGCTCTGGGAAAGTTTTGAGCTAATAAATAAAGCGAAGTTATTTTAAAGGGCAGCAGCTTTCCTGAAAACTTAAACTCAGGACTCTGACAAGAAACAACGATACCTCTGTTGCCTAAATACCCATAACCTCAGCTCCTGCGAAATTAGGTTTCTCAGGCTGCAAAGAACAAAACTTTGCAAATCAAATTGCTTCACACTCATGTAATTAGCAATTATCTCCCTGGTGGAAAATGATTCCCCCACACAATATTTGGGTGAATCATACCCAAGTGGGTTTTTTTTACTTGTTTTTCGCATGTGCACACACACAAACACAGAGGCACATCAGGATCTTGGCCAAGTTCTCCCCTTTAATCTGCCCTTCATTTCAGTGCAATTCAGACCACAGGTCTCAGATCTTAAACCACATGAGACTTCCAAGTGTTAATGTTTTATTAGCAACCCCACTGCTCTACTGACAGTAAAAGAGAAGTCAAGTATGGGTCATGGACGTGGTCTTGCTCCCTGATGTGGTCAGGCCAGGACTCCCGAGGACAGCTGAAGAGTTCCTGCACAGTTTTGCAGAGCTGTTTAGAGTGCTTGGGCAAAGAGGTGGGAGCGTTAACTCCCCCATGGAGGTGCAGACATGCAGGAGGCACAGCATCATGCAGGAGAAGGACCCTTCACCATGAGCTGGATTTTGCACCCTCATTTTCACACGATAGATCAGGGCTATCACATCCTCTGCCAGGACTTGCTTTTGCCTAAACCTCATTGGAGCAGCAGCCTTGTGAGACACCTCTCCAGGAAAAACCATATTTCTCTTTATTCTCCTGGTCTTGTGGGAGCAGACGTGGCCTTTCATCATTTTCCCAGCTGGAAAAGTTGGCAGGATGATGACAAAACGAATGGACCTCAGTAAATTCACCCAGTGATGTTGGCCAAGATTAATTGAGCTCCCCCGCTCAGGACACTAACACAACCATAAGCACTCAATGCAGCCATTAGAACAATGTATATCCATGCATGTATCTATATTTTGATGGCAACTCATGAAAAGCTGGTCTTCAAAGTCATTTAAACTCTTGAATTGGTACAGCTCCCAAATCAGCAAGAAAAACACAAAGAACCAGACCACATGCTAGCATAAACCAGCACTGCCTCTACCATCCTCTGAAAAACACAGCCTTAGGGCTTTGCCCTGATAGAGAGGGTTTATATACACTTTGGATCTAATCCAGGAGTCCTTAGTCACCTCTCAAAGGAAAAATCCCCAAGGCCCTGCAAAGCAGCATGCCATTTGTACCCATGAGAGAAATGCAGAACAGGAGCCACAGCAGGGTTTTTGCTTTCTTTTTAGACTGGCTGAGACAGGGACCTGTGGGAGTAGTGGAAAGCTGCCTGCACCCAACAGAGAAAGCAAATACAGCTCTGGCAGGCAGGGCTGGAGGGTGCTTGGAGCAGGATCACATTACATGCAGAGCTGTCCCCAGACTTAATTTGTCTGCAGCCTGCACTGGCCCTCTCCTATATTATTTCAATACACACCTTGACGAGGACTGCTCACTTTAGGTTTCTGTTGGCATTTCTGCTCGCAAAGTGAATGGTTCATGGGGTACCTAGTGCTTTCTTGTTGGGACTGGTTTCCCAGTTTGAAGGGAAACGTGACTTTATTGAAATGTGAGAATTCTGAATTCCACCCCCAACACACATACTGCAATGCTGCTCTGGGATAAAAAAAAACACAGTCTGTTTTTATGTTCTCTTTCCCCTCTATACTATTTAACATTGTTTCACAATGGCTCAGTAACAGCATGCATGATACACTCCATTTCTCCCAGCATGGTGAACCAAAATTTTATGTATAAAACTATGAAGAGAGCAGCTCCTTGTGCTGAATGAGACACCAGACCTTAGTAGAGCAAAACACTCCCCCTTGGCTTGTCATCGGGTAATTTGTCACAAAAGGACTCACTGAACACAAAGTTAGCTTAAATTTTTTTTGAAAACTTCGTAAAATGAAGGAATCTGGCTCCTCTCAAGGTGGGTCTAAAGCTGAAAGGCTACAACACAAGCCAAGCAATGCAGCAGCCCTCATCGTGTTCACCGAAGTTCACATAACTACCGCTGTAGTTATGGTCTACCACCATAACTAACCACCCGTTATTTCAGGACATAGAGCGGCCAGACATCCTCACTGCTTTACATAAAACTTGCTTGTGTTGTTCCTGGCCTCCTTAAGGATTCCTAAAGATGCCGTCCACCCTCCTCTGCTGACAGAGGCTGTCTGGGTCTGCAGTGGTGGTATCGCTTCATGGCCCACCTGGAAAACAGAGTCTGGCCCAGACCCTCCATGGACAGCTTCATTGGCTTCAGCAGGCAGTGGTGATTTACACCCCATGAGGAGCTGGCTGTTTGCTCCTGGGTGGGTTGCTGGAGAGGAGTTAGGTCTGATTGCGTGCTTGTTTATTCGGGTTTCGGTGCATCAAGCGGGGCAGCTGCTCTGTGGGACGGGCAGCCGACAGCCACGTGGGGCGGTGCAGCTCTGAGCCCTGGATCTGCTCAGCCTCATTAGTTTGCTGGCAGAACAATAACAGGCCTTCGACATTTTTGGCTTCCTCTCCTGCCCCCAGCTCACATGTGGCACAAAAATTTCCAACTTTTTTTTTCAGTGTACAAAGTGGCTTTGTGCAGTTACCAGATTAAATTTGGAGAGAGAGCGAGCCATCAACCGGAGGCGTCTGGTGTCAGAGAAGGAAATTTGAGGATAAGCATCTAAGAGCACTCTGTGCAGCACTAACTCATGCGTATTTCAGATGGTTTCAACCTGGTCCAGGCCTCATTAAAGGATGGCAATGAAAGCCAGTGATCAATAGTTAAGACATCTGAGAGAGGTCGCAGCTTTGAAAATAGCTCAGAAGTGGAAAACAAGGAGGAATAATAAATGGTCAATTTTCAAGAGAACAAGCTCACCAGCGGGGTGCCATACAGTTGTATGGGAGGATATATAGGGCTTTGTAAATTCTTTAACAGTCTGAGAAAAAAGCACATACACACACTCCCTCCATACCCCCCTCCATATATGTATACATATGTATACACATACAAATATGCATGTATACATGTAAATGCATATTAGACTCAAGCTCAGAGAGAACTGTGGGAATCTTCAAAGGCACCTGAGAAGGGTGAGGGAGTGGGGAGATGAAGTCTGAAGAAATTAATGCAAAGCAACGCACACATAGATGGGAAAAAACCCAAACTACTCCTACATGCCCTACATTGTAAATCAGCTGTAGCTGCTCGTGAAAAGGACTTCACAGCACTCAGCCTGGTGAAGAACTCCGCTCTGACATCAAGAAAACAAAAGAAACCCTTGGACGTGCGAACAGTGGATTGAAAAAAATAGTATCAAACCAGCACGATGACATTCAGTAAATCTGCAGCAAGGGCACATACGTGGTTTCTGTCATTCCACTTCAGAAAGGGAGAACATCAAGTAACAGGGTGACAACTGATAAAGGGGTGCAGAGATTTCCATAGTAAGTCAGGCTGCACACAGTGGATTTGTTTAGCTTCAAGATAAAGCAATATATAAAAGGTCTGCCTGACACTTCTCATTTATCCTTCCTTGACACAAGAGCAAATGATCTCTTGGTGAAATTAAAAAGCAATGAATTTAAAAGAAACAAAAGGATTTTTATATTCTTACATAAAGCACGCCAAATTGTGGCACTAACTGACGAAGTATTTTTGAGGTCAGGAGATTAGTATGATTAAAGACAGAATCAGATGTTTAGGTGGAAAATTCAGTTACTTTAAATGAAAGTTTAGAAAAAAGCATGCAAACCCCTGTGTTTTTATCAACAATATGCTTTTTCATTCAGTCCAGGTCGAACAACTAGGAATAAAGAATTGGTCCAAAGGTGCTGGAGGAAGGTTTGTAGCCCCAAAGCAGTGACCCTGGAAATGGGGCAGCTCTCCCACCATGCCGCTGTGTGTCCTTGAGCCGGGTGCATAGAAAGGGAGATGCTGGCTTATGGCAGGGAGTCAGGGACACAACAGCCCAGCACCAATGAGACCATTACTGCAATATCTTCCAACTCCCATGCCCACCTTTCATTATGGCTGTTGGAGGACCTGATAAAGGCTAAAGACTGGTTGAGGTCTGCAAAGCTCACCTGGCAGAGTGGACCCAGAATAGCGAGGCACCCTTCTGCTCATTTGGGAGAGACTGATCTAACCTGAATGGCCAACAGCATAATTTGTGCTAAAAGGAGCCTGAGGAATCCAGATGGTTATTGAAACATGTGTAAATGCATGCAAATAAGTAAGATGAACAAAAAAATTTGCTATGTCTGTAGACAGAAAAAAGGATTGAATTTACTGGATACGGGGAGTAGTTTAACTCCCTTTTCTCTGGGCCATGTAAGACAGCATAACGCCCTGAGGAGAGTTTCCCCAGGCTCCCAGTAGATAGGATTTAATCCATCAGCTGTTCTTATCCTATGGCAGCCTTACTTCCCCATCCTCCCTCCCTAGCTTGACTCCTCTCAACCTTGTGCTTCACGGCTGCATGCTTTGGTTCAAAGAGATGGGTTTGGAAATGAAATTACTGCAAGATGCAGAACGCAAGCAGGCAGCCCAGGGTGCGCTTCCAGAGGTCACATCCTCCTGGCCTTTCCTATGGGAAAGTACTCTCTAAACCTGCTCACACCCTTCTCCAACAGGTTCAGAGCCCAAAGCTGACCACCCAGTTACATATCTGTGATGCCCTTCTCCAGCTGGGTTACCCTGGAAGGATTGCTCTGCTGCAGGGAGCAAAAAGGCTTTTTCCTCTCTCCTCGCTGGGACCCTGATGGTGTTGCTCAGAGTCAGAAAGCGACTCTCCCTGGGGAAACGCAAGCAAAGTGGCTGCTCCATGTCAGTGGTGGGGATACAGAAAGGGACGAGATCTCCCCATGGTGGGCTCAGCTTTGTGGTGGGAACAAAACTCCAGTTCCTGGTTGCTGTGAGGCAGGATTTGCAGACCGAGCCCAAGCAAACCACTCGCCACGGTGGGGGGATGTTTGCAGAGTAAAATAGCTTCATTTCTTAGCTTCCTGTGCCCTTGGATACATTGATATTTTCCTCTTGTGCTACAAAAGCATCAACAGCCTTCATATGGAGCATCTCTGGGATGACAGACAGGCGAGGAGCAGCATTGCAGAAACAACATGACTCTGCCAAGGTCCTGCTGTAGCTCAGCACTTGGACTGGGCACAGGACTGAGTCTGTTGGTGATCAGTGGGCTCTGCCCACCAGGCCACACTACCTTCTTGCTGCAAAGTCCCAGGTGTGCTCTCCAGCAAGAACAATAGTGACTGCAGCTGGCTCGGGACTTCCCAGCCACAGAAACAAAATTGAGTTTTGCCTGGTACTGAACAAGTGCAGCCAGTGCCTGGGCAAGGTGATGCCTGCAGCAGAAGAAGGGGTGGACAGAAGCCTGCTGGTCACTGGAGTTGGTTACTAGCTCCCTTTCAATGGTCCCACCGAGGGGAAAAAGACCCTAATGCTATTCCCAGCCCCTGCCCTGACCTTGGTAACCCTGGTGGGCCACCATCTGTGGTCCTCTTCATTTTGCTATGGGGTGATGCAAAAAGATGGGTAACATGTAAAAGCCAGGGACTTCTAGAGCACACAGGCCTGCAGGAAATCTCCATTGCAGATCTCCCTTCAGCCTCTTTATACTCGGAGAAGATCTATGCACAGTTTTCAGCTGCTGCTTTGTTTTTGAAGGCAGCATGTGGTTCACCAGATGGAGGAGATCTGCACTTGCCCCAGCTCTCTGCAAGGTGGTTTCCAGCACAGTCACCTGTCACAGTTATACCATGACCCTGTGGCCTGCAACTGGTTTAGGGACCATTTCGCAGGGGACCCATGAAAGGTGATAGAACGAGCATGTGGTGCCGTCCTCCGTTGGTGCGGTGGGTACCACATGCCTGACATCATTGCTCACCTTTACAAATAGCTTTGCTAACCATGCCTGAGCCTGAAAGCCCCAGTGCACGTGTTTCCTTCTGCTCATCCTTGCCATCTGCAGCTCCTGCGCGCAGGTGTGGGGCAGCCAGGCGGGGCAGTGCACTGGCTGCACCTGACAGACAGCCTGGTGCTGCTTACAGCCATTTACCCTGGCAAAGGGCTTTTCAGCGCTGCTGAAAATAAATACTTATGCAAGCCAGAGCTGGAGGGAAAGGTGAGTGGCCCCTGGTCCTACCAAGCCACCACTCCTCCAGTGCCAAAGCCCAGGCTCCCCAACACAGGTGGGCAGCATCTGGAGGGAAGAGGGAACTTGCACATCCTTGATTTCCTCCCGTTGGACTCTCTCTTCATCCCATTCGCCATCAACAGGCTTAAACTGGCTTTTAGGCAATTTAAGATTGTGATTTTTTCCAAAGGTGTCTCATGGAAAATGTTTAGAGGTCTTCAGCCCCAAAGCAGCTGCCAAACACTACTACAGAGGGGCTGGGGGGTTTCCTTCCTCACCCCCCATCAGGTCTGTTTCACCAAGGGGCAGTGGGGAAGCCTCCAAGCCCCTTCACTCACCTTACAGTGCCCCTGTGAGACAAATGGCCCCCCAGGTATGGGAGCAGCTTCACTGTTGGCCACGCAAGGGGAATCATGCCTGGCCAAGACCCAGTTCTACCACTGCACGGGGGCAGGGAGAATGGCTGCAACACATCCCCATGTAAGGTAGTGGGGCCTGGGGAGGCCCCCTGGTCCCTGGAGGATCCAAGGAGAGAGACTGGGGATGGTTCATGGTAAAAGGAAACTCAGAGCTGGAACACCACTGAGAAAGAAAGAGGACTCTGAGTTTTGCAGGGACGCACAGACACACATAAGAGGAGGTGAGCCGGACAATCACACATCTAAGAATGGCAGAGAAATCATTGCCACCAATGGCTGTGGGGTCCTCCCCATCCCATAAAAGCCTGTCAGAAAAGCAGGGAAAGGGAGGGGCAGCAGCTGATAGGAGGAAGGTGCCAGAGCTGAGAGTCCAAGACATTCATCTGGAATGTACAGAAGTGCAGCTGGCCCCGTCTCTGGCATATTCCCAACAATTCCCCCAAAGCTAGGGATCAGACAGATTTAAATATAAGGTATCTTGATCCTTATACAAGCTCTAACCCTACACTGGAGTCCTTTGGGAAATAAAATCAATGACCACAAGTCCCCTCCACTTGGAGCAGGAGCAGGAACTATGGTTTTGCATCCCTAAGCACGTCAACACACATTGGACATGCTCTCCTACAGCCCCAGCTACTATTTCTGTCCCTAGGTTTCCACAGCTTCTTCCAGAGATGCCAGTGTGGTGTCCAATTAGCTCATCAGTCGCAGCTCCACGAGCTTTGCTGGGTGCAAACTCTCAACTACATAAATAATAAATAGGAAATTTAACATCTTGCCTCTGTTTCTCTGCTCCTTTCAATTGCAAATGCATCTGGTGCAGGCACCTTAGTGTATACACACACATGCACGCACACACACACATGCACATGCACATGTGCATGGAGAAGCTAGGTGCCTGCACTCCAGTTTGACTAATTCTGCGTTTAGTGATGAGTTCAGTTTGTGGCAAGGCTGTACACACAACTAGAAAATAACACTGGCTTTAATAGACCTAATTTTCATTAATCTTGCTGCTTCTCTCTCTGCCTCACCAAAGAAAGGAACTGAGGTTAATCAGAAAAAAGGAGTCTCCTTCGCAGAACTAGTGGGAATTCGCAACAGGGCTGCATTGGTTATTTTCCATATTCCCCTGAGGCCCATGTAGGAACAGACATTTAGTCCAAACTATATTACTTGGCTAACAAGATTTACAAGCAGTTTGAGATAATGCAATCATTTCCAAAATGAAGGGAAGGCATTCTCTAAAAAGTAAAGCTGGGAGGAAGGAGCTGAGGGCTCATTTTCTCAAAATACATTACGTGCAGCCTGGGTTTTGTGTGTGTGAGTGTGTGTGTTGCTTTCAGAGTATGAAGACTGAATTAAAGGCCAGCTCTGTATATTCACCACTAGCCTTTATCTACAGCATCATTTTTCATCTTCATCTGGATGTTTTTCCCTCCCTCTGCCTCCCATGAATCTTATACAAACAAACAACGAAATCTAATCAGGCTGCCCAACCTCGCCTCATCACTGCTGCGTGTTACTCCACGCAGCCTTTGCTTGTCAGCAGCAATGCAAGAGCAGAGCATGTATCAATACAAACAGGAATGCTTAGCTAATGCAATAACGCTCTCACAGACGGATGCCTGCTTTCCAGTGTGTCAGATCCCCAGAGATTGTGCCTGCTCGTTATTCACCTGAAACTGTGGAGTAATGTGATTAGGTCTCCAAAATTATTGATGGTCATTGAATCATAGAAATCAGAGATGGAAAAAACAACTGCATCATACTGCTGTCCACCACCTCACCTATGTATGCATCTATGCATGTACACACAAGCTTCCTGCTGCTGATGCAGGATCTCTCCCTAGGGCTGAGTACAGCTGGGTTTTAAATTACTCTGGTGATGGGGCTTCCAGCGTCTCCCTGGGAGTCTGTGAGCTAACCAGGCAGACATCACCCACTGTACTGACAGTCCTTCCTCCCCAAATGACTAATTTTCACTTGCTCCATCATACTTGCTATGCATCCTGCTGAGTTCCCTGCCAGAAAGCAATCTTGTCCCAGCTCCACCAAGCTCTGCACACACATTTCTGCTGTTTCACGACAAGCGAATCCCTCAGGCTTTCTCCACCCCTGTGTCTGTGGTCCTCTTGTGGCTGTGCACTGAGCCATGCCCATGTAGGCAGCTGGGGGTTCACTGCAGAGGGATGAGGAGATGCGGGTGGTCGTGGTTCGAGAGACAGGATGGCCAAGGCAGAGGAACTTGAGGACGGGTCAAGGACTGTGCTCAGCACGGAGACGATGCACTGAGGTATGGCTGGAGGAGCAGAGGGAAGAGCAAGGGAGCAAACCTTGCTGCGCCGAAAAAAGGAAGGTGATACATTAGAAATCTTGCATGGCTTTAAAGACAGACTACCTTCATGCACTTCATTTGCCAGGTTTCATGTGCACAATAAGGTCTGGTAAGTGCACAGGCTGTTTAATATTAAATGTACTATTTATTATTTACACAGCAGAAAGTGCATGCTAAGGAGCTCTTCCAAAGCAGACATGCCAAGCCTGGCCCCAAAACACCTCCCTCACTCCTCCCAGCAAGGCCAAGAGGAACAAACTCTTTAGGAGTACATCCACCGGCAGCACAGGTGTATGTAGGCCATGGCGATACAGCGGAGCCCAGGGCCAAGGCCAGGCTGGGCCACGCTGCCTCGGGCCCTGTGGGCTGGGCCTCTTCCCCCAAACTCTTCCTGCAAACCAGGGCTGCTCATGGCGCGGTTTCCCTCTGCGCCTTCCCTCCTGAGCTACACCATGGGCAAGTTGTCCTGCCCTTGGTATTTTCTGGTTTCTGACAAGGTGAAGGCAGCAAGGGGAAAAATAAACCATTTTGAAACAGGACAGTGCTGTACATCGACAAAGAAAAGGGAAGAGTGAGGCTAGACTGGGAGTTTGGCAATCCAGGCTGCGAGCGCAGGGGGAGTTTCTCCGGGCCTCTAGACATGAGTGTGGCGGGATGGGCCTGCAAGGCTGCAGGGAGGGATTCTTGCTGGAGCCGGTGGGAAAAGCTCCAGATCACTTTGGAAATCCCTTTCATTTCAAGTGGTTACACAATAGCACTGGGTGCCAATTAAACACAAGAGGTGTTAAAGCTAAAGGTAGCTGCAAAAGCCTTAGACTAAACCCCAGGCAATGCTTCTTTGAAAGAAAAAAGCATATTTCTCTTAACTGGTTAATAGTTCAGACTCTGGCTAAATTTGTAGCAGCCTACAGTAAACCTGGGGGTCAGCTAACATCGCTGTCTGCCCGCCATCCTCGTGCTGCTGCTGTGAGCATGGGACGGCCCCTTCCTCATGCGGCAGCTTTCTCCTGGGGGTGCTGGCTGCACCTGGCAGCCCCAAACCCAGCCCCACTGTGTCCAAAAACACACTGCAGCTCAGGGCCAGGCAGGCTGTCCCCCCATACCCTTGAAAGTCCCGAGTGCTTTATTTTGGCGATGCTGATAGCAGGAGTCATCTTCCGAAGCAAAGAGTGGGCTCCTGGATTATGCCACCAGCAAGGCTTGTCTCGCGGCGTGCCACCGAGATGGCTGTGACATAAATGATCACGATGGCTTTGAGGGGGTTTCGTGTTGATGCATTCAGAGTACCTCACCATCTGCCTCCCAGACACAGGAGCCGTTTAGGAGGCATGACTTTTTAAAGAAAGCAGCTGCAATATTTTCCCCTTGCACAAAGCAGTTTTTGGCAACTTCTAAAGAGAAGAAATTAGCAGCAACAGTCAGCACACAGTGTAAGAGACTTTCAGACGATACCCTTATCCTCACCACACCGTGATGAACCAAAGTTTGAAACTTTCATATCACCACTTCTCCCATGTAGCTTCCATCAGACTCTTCTCCAGCACTTCAGTGCTTTTCATTCCTGCACAGACTTGTATTTGTTGATGAGAAAATGGAAATCACAGCTCCAGAAAATACACGTAAAATCCTATTGCACTCAAACATTCTGCAGATGAGAGACTGCGCTTCCTCATGACTAACGCATGTGTTCTTAGCCCCAAAACACTGACAGGTAGCTGGGGAAAATTCCTTATCCAAATCCCACCATGCTGAAAACTTCTACATATATATGATGGAAGCCCACACCCTTTAGCTTCCAGATGCCCAGTGGTTTGCACAATGCATCTCAAAACTGCTCACTGCTCGTCAGCAGGGCTGTGTTGCACTGGGCCAGCAGAAGCTGCCTGATAAACTAAAGCAGCCCAGAGTGCAAAGTGATGGAAGAAGCAGCAGGCAAAACACTGTAACTCATCAGACAATGTAAGATATCATAAGTAATAAACAGCAGCAGCAGTCTACAAAGTGGTTTATAAAGGGCTTGATGAGTAACTCAGCTGAGCCTCTGGATTACACACAAGAAGAATAATTTCATTTCTGTCCTTATGCAGCAACCCATCTGCAGTGTGCAAGGAACCATCCCTGCTCCTCACATCTCAGGGGCTTCAGATAAAAGGGTGAGAATAGCTGCTAAAACCAGGCAACACAAGGCAAATTTTTCACTTACTCCTGAAAGAGATGAGTGATTCTGCATGCCTGATCTTTATAATTGGGGAGTACTTGATATGCACAGATGTGCAAAGCCCTAAATGGACACACAACTGTGAAAAGTTCAAGACGCGGGCTGTGCTGGCTGATAGCTGTTCCCAAATTCAAAACCAGATTTGGCTGGAGGCGCTGACTTACACCTTATAAAGCTGCACTGATTTCTGCCCTGTGCACTACTGTTGAACTTCAGGGAACAAAATATCTGCAACGGGGACCCATGGTGAACCTGCGTACTGTCAGGTGCAGAAGCTACAAGCACCCACTTCTCTGACCCCATCCAGACACCACCTCCAATGCATCAATCCTGCTTCCTCGATAGAGCCTCCCTGGCTGCCTGCCCAGGGGGATCCTACTGCTTCAGCTTCCCTAATCTCCCAGGATTTTTCGCCAGGCTATCTTAATTCTGGCTTCTCATGAAGGGTCCCCGAGTAACCTACTCTCTACTTTGAATTGCGTGAATCATGCAGAGACACGGACAAGCCAACAAAGAACTTGCCTTATTCTCCTGAGGGATTTGGGTCAGCATCTTTGAAGTGTTTTCTCTACTTGCAACAAGGAAGCTTCTGCTGCACATGCAGCATGCATGTGCAGGACACATTACATCTCAGGCATGTGCTTCCTTGCAGGTTCATCTGCAAATACACAGCAAAGCTGATGTGGCCAAAAGGCACTTGGCTCCTTGCAGAGCACTCATACAGTCAGACAGCTGTGCGCATTCTCCCGGGACTGACAGGCCTCTGGGACTTCAGCCCCCAATAGCCCTATTCCTCTGCTTGCACAGAGACAGTGTATTGTGAAGGTCCTGTCTGGGGAGAAGCAGGTTCCTGCAGTCTGAGCGTAGTGCCTGGCTAAGAGACAACCGAGGGGAAAGATGAACCCCTACGGGAAATGGCATCTGTGGTTTCAGAGTCACACAGAGACACCAAGCATTTGGAGTGTAACCACTCCCAAATGTTGTTCAACAAAACAACCTTAATTAATTAATTGCATTTGCAGCAAAACATACAGGCGTGTTGATCTTGCCAGGGGAGCTGGGGCATTCCTGGAGGGTGTTGAGTTTGGGATACATGTGCGGCTCACTCTCTAGTGAAGCCCAGGCTATGCTTCGTGGGGGCCCATGGACACCCTTCCTTTCCCCCTTGCATGATGGGTGGGTGAGCAGCTCCTGTCCCCCAGGCATGGGCTCCGCCAGCGAGCCGAGCTGCCAGGTGGAGGAGCCTGGGGCTGGGGGGCAGTTGAGCAGAAGCCGGCTCATCCCAACACTCCCTGCAAGGTGAGTCCTGCTAGCTGTTATCAAGTGACAATGCACTTCTGGGCTCTTGCCAGGTGAGATAGGTTCACGTCAAATGGAAAGACATCAGGAGATAACGTCTTCAAAATGCTTCGGATCACTGCCTTGCATTTCAGTTCACTGCGCCAAGGTAGAGTCGCCCTAGCCATCCTCTGCTCTGCATCCCTGTGTGCAGTGGCACCACTGCCACCGCCTGAGAAAGCCCCCAGCTGGACTTTGGCATCTCTGATATGCCTCAGGCATGGGAACGGCAGGTCCTGGCTCACCCAAAGGAGAGCCATTTCCTGAAACTCATCTGTCTCTCACATAGTGCTCTGCTGCTTGATGTAGCATAGACACCCACAAGCTCACTTGGCTCACACTCGACAGCAGCAGGCAGGCTTTCGGCTGCAGATTTCACCAGCAGCCCCAAAGTGGAGCTCTCCATACCATGACATTTCAAGGCAGCCCCGCCATTCCAGCACTTCTTGCTCTAGGTGGTTCAGCATTACCCAGAGCTGATTTTAATCCTTAAAGGGTTGGTTTTCACCGTGCCACGAAGAGCCATATAACTACACCCTGGGAATCACGTAGTTGCTAGAGGAGAAGGGTTTGTTATGAAGGAGGACAGAGTGCCTGGGACCCTCTGGTAAAAAAATACCTTAAAAAAACCCACAGCAATCAAATAGTAAATGCTGGTTTTTTTAAACCCTGGGCTGCCATCACTCCTGGCTGGTTGCAGGTAGGAGCCCCTGCAGCAGCCAGCTGTCTGGTCCTGCTGGAGTGTGGGGTACAGGAGAGGACTGGGCAGAGCTTGTGCCATAGCTGACATTTCCAAGCACAGTTGCGTCAGCAAGGCTGGCCGGGTGTGAGACCAGGAGCACACTGAGCTGTACCTAGGGAGCAGTCTGGCTTCCCAAAGCATGGCAAAATAACAGCACAGTCCAGTCTTCCCTCCAAACTCATGACCACGAGACATCTACGTTTTGCTGCCTTTGTCCATCTGCTTCAAAACAAAGGCAGACCCACATCTCTGATGGTAAAGAACAAGGCGCAAACAGTTCCCCTTCACCTGAGAACCCCAAAACTCTCTGGGGAAGTGGTCAAACCCCACTTTCTTCCATTCTACAGCTGGTGGCTTGTCAGCAAGGTGAGGGGAACAAACCCTTTCTGGCTGAAAGATGGCTTCCAAGAGGGCTGTGGCAAGGGAGAGTTTCTATTCTGAGCCACATCTCCCAAGGTCTCCAGCGCCCAGCTGCTTTCCCAGAACTTGCTTTAATTTCTCAGGAATGAAGGGAGGGAGGGGCAGGCTGCAGAAACCCCCTTTCTCAGGGGCTGCCTTTTGGCACCGTGACAGTGGGTTTTCAGCTTCGAGGTGGTCACAGGGAGGCAGGGGCATGCGAGCATGCCAGAGCGCCGCAGGCTCTGCTGTTTGCTCAGTTAGGTACGCCTAATTCTGCACCATCAAACATCAAACACGTCAAGCTCTCCAGTTCTCTTTATTTCCTAATTTATTCTCACAGGCAAAGACGTTGGCTGGTTTGTTCCAGTGTAACTCCTCTCCAAGGCAGGTTCGGAGACTATCCCAGCTTCCACCAGCTGGGTAATAAACCCGGATAATAACGCGTTGCGGCAGAGCAATTAGCAGAGGAAAAGGAAAGCAGAGCGAGGGAATGAGCATGAATGAGAGCTTGCATGAGCCACCACGTCTGCGGTGATTTATTTTCAATTTCACTTATTAAAACCACTCTGTGTACAGATTGCCTTGTCTTCATTATTGCTCCACCTGCCTTGAGACTGGGTGACATGGGCGTTTTGATAGAGTAACTGGAAGCCTGGCTAATTTCCCTGGTGCTTCCTCTGTGGTGTGATGAAACCACCACTCCAGAGAACCATGGCAGCCACGCCAGGCAAAGCTCTTGCTTTCCCCGAGGCAGGTCTGTGCTGCAGAGCCCTGAAGCACAACTGTGTCCCCACCCTTGAGACGATTTCCATTTGCACTGGCATACACAGGCCAAGAAAAGAGCAGGCAAACATATTTCTCCTCTCTCCAGATGTCCTGCCATCAGGATCAGGGGACAGGATACAGGTGGGCCCCTCTGACTTGCTGCTTCATGTAAGGCACAGGGGGCTGCCAGGGCCATGGAGAAATCAGACTCCAGGAGAGATCTCTGCCCAATACAGAAACTGCCCAACCGGGAGCAAACCCGCACCATCCTCCTGTAGGGCTTTGCCCTGACCGAGAGGCTGGTGCCAGCATGGACCCGGGGTCAGCAGGACTGCCTGAGGCAAATGAGTCCCAGGGTGGTTACTCCAGGCAGATGGCTTGAGACGTTAGAGCCCTCATGTGAGCTGAGGGTTGATGTAGCACAGATTTGAGATGGATTAAAGGGGTTTTATAAAAAAGATGGCGGCAAATTTTTTAGAAGGGCCTGTTGTGACAGGACAAGGGGGAATGGCTTTAAACTAAAGGGGGGTAGACTTAGACTAGATATAAGGAAGAAATTTTTTACACTGAGGGTGGTGAAACACTGGCACAGGTTGCCCAGAGAGGTGGTGGATGCCCCATCCCTGGAAACATTCCAGGTTCAGGTTGGACGGGGCTCTGAGCGACCTGATTTAGTTGAAGATGTCCCTGCCCATGGCAGGGGGGTTGGACTAGATGACCTTTAGAGGTCCCTTCCAACCCAAACTATTCTATGATTCTATGATTCTATGATTCTGTGATTTTGGCTCCACTTAAGACCCCCATTTCGGTACTGCAGAAGAAATGAGCTTTTGCTACAGTCCATAACTGGCACTCCTTCCAGCTTGAGGGACCTCTTCAGAATAGGATATGGGATGCCCCATACAATATCTCCTACCAGTCACAGTCATACCCTGGTCTTCAGCATTTCCTTGAGTCATACTTGGCAGGCACCAGGGCTTGCTCTGTGCTGGAGAAAATTCAAGGCAAGGACACTTTGCAGCACAAGAAGTTATGGTGGTCAAAGATACCTTTCTCATGGAAAATCAAGTGGTTTCAGAGAGGTGCATCTCAATCACTCACCAGTGGAGAGTCTGTACACCAGCCAGCATGGGATCTGTTTGCGTGGGAAGCAAAAAGCAAACAGGGATTTTCTCCCTCTTGCACTGATGGAGACCACAAATATCTCCCTTGCAGGTGGCAAGCTGACAATGACTCCCAAACGTGTTGTGGTCTGGACCGTGCTCAAGAAACCATCCCGTCACATTAATAGCTTCATCAGTTATCAATCAGATTTTTTTCCTTCCTGCCTTTAGGTCACCAAAGTATTGAGGGCTGGTGCTGCTCCAAAGGGATTGATTTCCTTCCACAACAGTTTTGCACTCATCTCTTCTCCCCAGCTTGCTCATGTCTTCCACATCCCCAAGGGTTTGTGAGACCTAATCAGCCAATTCAAAGGTGTTCACGGCCAGATCCATCAGCATCTGCCATCCTGCATTTTGGACCTTGACCAGGACACGCTGCAGCAAAACCAAATGAGGGGCACTGATTTCACAAGTCAAAGGCTTCTTTGGAGCAATGGAAAAACACCCACTTCCTATGCTAAACTAGGATTTGCGCATCTGTCTTCAGTGCCTTGCACAAGGAATTATGGCTGCCTCATCGGCAGGATTTAGAGCTGCAGTCAGCTCAGAAAGATCACAAGGCTGTATTTACTTTCTGACAGATGTACGGGTTTATCACATCCTCTCCCTTGAATATATATGCCCTTGAGTATATATACACCCAAGGTGTCTTTGGGCAGAACTCCGAGAATATGACTGAGAGAAGATCCTGGCCTTTTCCTGGGCAGTTAAGCTTCCTGTCCAAGCACAGCAGGATTAATAGCACAAGGCATACTGGAGAATGGGTTTCCTCACTTGTGCAATGTACCAATTTGGGTTAATTTGCCCTGGCTGCCAGCTACTAATATAACAAGTACTTTAACCAGACATGTTCTTAGAGTGCTCCCCTTGCTCATGCGTGCTGGGCTATATGGTTGCACACTGTGATTGTGCGTCTAAAATTATGGCAGCTGATAAACTGAAGGCAGAAAAGGAAGTTAGAGCTCAAGCAAAAGTCTGCCAAGTTTCTAATAAAATTCAAAACACAGCAATATTTAAGAGCGTACATGAAGCCAGCATTTGTCTGTGTTTCAGTCTGCCTTGAAATCCCCTGAGCAATCAACCCACATGGAGGCAGCTTAAGGAATGGAAAAATCAGTCACTTCTATTTCTCATGTCTTTTTTAGTCTGTAAAGTACAATATGCAGTGGGAAAATGGGATCCAAACCACTTACTCGGCAACAAAAGCAATTTTTGTTGTTTTCAACTTGAGAAAATCAATGTTACCTCTTCCTAAGGCCTCTCATGACAGAAGTCCATGGATGCTTGACCAATCACCTATGCTCAAATGTGAAAGTTTCTCAAAAGAGTGTCCTTGTTCACTAGCTCCCCAAATGATCCTTTATTTCCATTGTCCATGGGCACATGTGTTGTGATCCAAGAGTTCATGAGTCTAAGTAACAAAAAAATCTCTTCCTCCCACCATTACAACTGCAGTGCTAGCTATTTAGTGCTGCACTCCCAAGCACAGGTTTTTAGTCAGTTCTTGTTAAATACCCAAAAGGGAAGAGGCCCCTGGGCATTTGTGCTGGGTCTGCGGTTGTGTTCTCCGTATCATACAGACAAGGTTTGGGAGATCTCGGCTGCCAAGGTCCTTGTTCCCCCCAGTCTTGCAACAAAAAAAGTTCCTCTAGTGGTGGGAGACACACACAGATACCCTGGATGAGTCAGGAGGAAGGTGAGGGTCACATTTATTGCTTGCATATCACTCTGTGTCAGCACATCCATGTGCTCTGAGCTCTGCAAGGAGAGTACAAATGTGATTCCCTGATGGTTTTCCATCCTGGAAACACCTCAGCAAGGACATTTCTCTTCTCTCAAGTCCAAGTGAGGAAGACAAGGCTGCTCTCGCCAGCATAACCAGTGTCTCTCCAGGCATTGCTGTGGTCTGGAGCTGGACCAGCATGAGCCAGAGGGCCAACTATACGACTTGCTGCGGTGCCATGGACACCATTGGTACAGCTGAGCAAGTCGGGAGGGAGGGGCCAGTCTGGCCTGGGGCGCCTACAGAAGTATCCTAAGCTGTTCTTCTCTGGGTGAAAGGAGGGGACAAGGTGTTCGGATCAGTCCCTATCACAGCAACGTGCAGAACAGAGTACAAGGACTATGCTATAGCTAGTTTCCCCTAGGTGTACAGGAAAGTTTCTTGTAAACTCTTCATCCCAATCCTAACCAGGTTATGGCTATGAGGAAGTCCACTCTACAATGTGGGGAACAATCTCCAATCCCAAGACAAGGTGGGACATTGCAGTTGATAAAAACCTAATACTGGGGTCAAAGGAGACCAAGTCTCCTAAGCAATCTAACCTAGATCAAGGTAAATATTTGGTGGGCGGAGAGGGACAACCCTACGGCTGCAGAGAAGTAGGACCCTGGAAAGAGGCAGACGGGGCTGGAGTCGCCCATGGCTGTGCAGAGACCCCCTGTTTCCCTTTCCATCTGGGGCAAGTTCTTCGTTGACATTTTGACTCATATCAACATGTTTGCAGCTTTCCCCACTCTTGGAGAAGAGGGGAAAACTCATGAGAAACAGCTCTCAGCTGCAAAAAAATGTGCCTCTCAGAGGCCTTAGCCAGGCCGTGGTGGATCACTAGAGAAATCCTTATGAAAGCTTTCACTAAACAAGATGCCAATGGTCCTGAGTTGCAGCTGATATTTCCTGAGCTCTGATGATAAGTCTCATCCTGGTGTTTGGTACAACCCCTTAAAATCACCACTTTGTGCAATAAGACCAGTTTTGTAAATACCATAGCTCACATTTTAGCTGCTTGTTTTATCAACTGTAATACCAGCTCACATGATGTGAGAAGTAGTGCCCTACAATCAGAAATACCTTTGCTTGTGAGAGTTTTGGCTCTAAATTTCATCTCTGAAGTACTAATTGCCCTTATGGTGGAAGTTTTTCCCAGTTTTCCTTTTGAATGTAGGGGATCTCAGATCCTTAAACAAAGCAGAGTAAATCACTGCATTTGAGTAGAGGTCACTTGCTGCTCTGGCTTAAGGAAAATTTCTCTATTTCCCCTAAATGTCCACAATTCTTTTTAGAGGAATATTTACTATCAGAGCTGTCAAAAAATGTCTCATTAAAAGATTTTTCCCCCTACAAAACTTATCTTGCAATTCTTTGCTGAAAATTTCAAGCCCTCTCTATCCTCCAAACTATTTTTTATAATATTATAAATATTTTTATAATATTATTTTTAATATTATTGTATTTCTTTTATTACTAATTTTATTATTATATAATAGGAAATACCTATTTCCCTGCCATTTCTTTAAATCCTCACTGTTGCTGTTTCCTACCCATTTCCTTGACTTTCCTTACAGCATTTCATTAATTTTTCAAAACTGTCAAAAAATGGAGGGGAAAAAAGGAAAAACTGCTCTTTCACTTCTTTTTGCTAAACTAACTTTCTAAAGCTGATGAAATTCTGAAATGCTACAAAGTTACCACAGCCATGGTTTTACTTTTCATTTGCCATGTCAGAGATTTCTTCCCACAAACCCAAGGAATTCTGGAAAAGATGGAGAGTAGAAAAAGAGAGAAGTTTAAGAAAGAAATAAAGTAAAGAATTTCTCCCCCAACCCTCCCTGTGACTGGACACTCACCTATAGTCTTGTTTGGGAAGATGGAATAAGAGCCAGAAAGCAAAAAAGGTGAAGATTCTAGGTTTTGGGTTGGTTTAGGGACTTTTCCTGGATTAATCTAGCATTTTCTTATTTCAACACTGTGAGGTTTTGGTTTTTTTCAATTAAATTTCTTTTTCCCCTCTTCAACCAGCTCTTACCCTTCAGACTATGTAATAATTTTTCCTATTTAATATTTCTCTAGCTCATCTTGCATTTGCTTCCAAAAATAGGGCTCAGCACTAATTGTTTCTGGTTCTGGGAATAATTAACTCAGACAAGAGCCCTCCCCATACGCAACCTGCATCACTCCTGCCCACACAACGCATTGTGTCTACATTTATCACATCCAAACACAGTTCCATAATTTTTTGTGCAAAGAAAATTGTAAGACACAGGGCACCATCCCCTGCCCTGGTATTTTGGCTTCCCTCCACTCAGGAAATACCCTAAAGCCTACATCCCGGTGAATCACTATCTCTAAGGACACCCTACCTCCAGGATGTCTAGGGGCAGGCAGTTTCCTAGTTACAAGGTATTTGTCTTCCGCACCAAGTGTCCGTTTACTGCTGGTGAGATATGGAGAACGAAAGCTCTGCGGTATTATCAGCCTAAGTCAACACATACTATTAATAATCATTACTTCTGCACTGCATATTGCTTGGCACCCTCAGCCAGATTAGCTCTGCTTTATGCATCACAGCTGTACACATGCTTATTACCACACAGTTTACAACCAATGCAATTACTTGGGCTATTACTAAAAACTACAGATACGGCAGAAAGACTTTTTTTATCTCTTGAACCACTAGAAAACCTCCAGGGCTAAAAAAACAACAATGAAGTGATTGTCACAGTGATTAAATGATTTTTTCCCCCGTACTTGCTTGAGTGTTTGCTTTTTTTCTGGTTTACATGCAGAACTGCCCTAATCATTCTGGCAGTAGCCCTGCCAGGCCCTGTTTCTTATGGCGAGAAAAGAAGCAGGCGAGCGTGAGCCTGGGGGAAGATCCTCTCTGCAGGTGCTGCCAGCTGGTGCAAAGCAGCAGCTTGGGGCAGGATGGGTGAGAGGTGCCGGTGACCAGCTCAGACAGGGACAGAGGGAATCGCTGCCCCATAATTGCAAATTTCCGGCTATTTTCAGAGCATGACCAAATAAGTTTGTCTGCTTTTAATTCTGAAGCATAATACTTACAGTCCTTTAAACTGTCTGAATTAAGAGAGGGGAAAAAAAAGAAAAGAAAACCTGGAATAAAGACAAAGCAAACAGAAATTATGTTCACAGAAGCCTCCTGATACCTCTCAATGTCCCGTGCTGGAGAGAAAGATAAATGCTAAAATCTTAAACTTTCCTACTTCCAGCATGTGTCATAGACAGAAAATCCTGGCTTTGCAAGGGGACACCAGGGACCCACACTGTTTTGGCCAATTATACCCTGTGTTTCTGCTGTCCAGTATCCTGCCCGTCCTGCCTGATACAGATTTGCCCTTTTGTGGACCAGCAAATCAATGGTCATAGTTTTCGGAAAGCCTTGTTTCTCCCGGGTACATGGCTCAGGACCTCCAAGCCATGAGCAGCTGCCCTGGTTTTGTCCTTATAATGCACATTAAGAGACACAGACTGACTCGGAAGCAGGTGCCAAGCAAGATGAAAAAACTTCAATGAATTATTTCAAACAAACCATGCCCAAAAACTAGGAGCTTCTACTTCAGGTTTGAAGTGCGGTGTGGAGAGCCAAATCCAGCCTTTCAGTCCACCAATAGCTATAACAAATTAGAAAACCTATGAAGGTCCTTTGGTTTCCCTCGAGAAACGCTCAGCGATTGAAACTGGCAGGAGGAGGCTGTGGGCAGGACACGGCTGCTGGTTTTCTCCTCCCAGCAGACTCAGTCCCACATGTGCATTGCTGAATTGCAAAAATCTCTCCCCAAAGCCCACTGGCTGGCAGGGGAGCTGGAGCAATGATGCACGCCAGAAGGTTCCCGCAGGCTGGTCCCAGACCCCTGTGCCTCCATTTCCCACCTGCGAGGGCAAGATTTATGGGGTTTTTAGGCTTGCACAAAGTCTGCAAAGTC
The DNA here is from genome assembly GCF_965638725.1 of Aptenodytes patagonicus. NCBI lineage: Eukaryota > Metazoa > Chordata > Aves > Sphenisciformes > Spheniscidae > Aptenodytes > Aptenodytes patagonicus. The sequence goes on from NC_134951.1 coordinate 118,513,171, forward strand.
CTTTGGGCAGGATGTAGTGTAATCAGGTGCTGGCATGGCAGGGCCCTGCTTTTGGTCCCCAGATGTGGAAATACTGCTCTGTCACGTGAAGCAATAAGCTGCTGTGGGTGCTGGGAGAGAGCAAGCGGAGAGGTGGTGCACAGGAGGGAGAATGTCGCAGAGGTTGGGGAGGGGGGACAAAAGCATGTGGCCTGCATGGTGACGGGTAGAGGCACAGCCGTGAGGTTGCAGAAGAGGTAAAGGACAGCAGAGACAACGCAGGGGTAACCCATCTGACCTGGGTGCTCTCAGGAACCCGCATTGTGGTTAAACTGCCCAAGGGCAGCCGATAACACACCGCATATAAAGGATCCCGCATGCACCATGAGGACTGACAAGCAGAGGGGTTCCTAGCACAGGCAGGACGATTACACAGTGAGGAGAGCCAGGTTGGGCTGGATAAATCCCAAAGGGCTACTGCTGGACTAGCACAGGAACATAAGCAGAAGCAGGCTGGTTTTCCCTGCACGATGCCTGCGCTGGAGGACGGGAGCTGAGAGGGACACTTTTGCGGCAGCAGCCCCCGCGTATGTGGGTTCCCATTCACAGAGTCTCAGGCAAACAGGAGATGCTGGATGCCGGCTCCAGCCACACACAGCAGGGCAAAGATTTTCCTCACTGCCCTGAGACATCTATTTTTAAACCATTGCATATGTTTCCTTTCATTACCAGTCATACTCATTTGCTTTGAAAGGAGATTACAAATAAGGAGAAAGCCCCTCATCAATTAAGTGACTGGATGGGCCCATGCCTTTGGCTGAAGTGATTTATTGCCTCCTCCCTCTCTTAGCAGCCACGCAGGCTTAAAGGCTGCATGAGGAAGAGCTGCTCAGCTCTTGTTTGGAAATGAACTGGGCAAGGAGCAACGTGGAGGAGATGGGATTGACCCCAGTCGTTGGCTGCCTGTCTTTTAACCTCTAGACAGCTCTTTGGAAGGGACGTCCCCCAAAAGGGGACCGATCAGAGGTCGAAACCTGCCCCCAACTCTGCCAGCACCGTGTTTGGTTTTATTTACTCTGGAGCATCAAAATTTGCTCCCACTTGGCATTTCTGAAAGGTGTAAATACAGACAGGACAAATGGACAGAGATTTCCTAAAATCTTATCTACAGGCAGTTTTCCATGCACAGAAATACTCCTACTCTCTGCTAACCCAGAGGGCAACTTGTGCCATCCTTAAAGTCAGTCCCAGCAACTGATTTATCAGACAGGTTTCTGGCTGCCTTCAGAGAGAGGCCAGAAAGTACCACTGGGAATTGGGCTTCTGTGGGTGATGAGAGAGGAAAGAAAAAGACTAAAAAGGCTTAAGGAAAAGAAAAAAGGTATAAGGAATAACATAATGGAAAGGGGGAGGGGAAAAAGAAAAGAAAGTATAAACAAAGTTTAAAACAAGCTTCAACAGCCATCAGGGAAGCAGAAAATAAAATGAACCCCTGGCCTCCAACAAGGTGTTCAAATGCCTCGGTTCTGGGTATCAACAGAAGAGCTCAGACAGGCAAACCAGAGCAATGTTATTTGGAGCAGCCTGCTGGCTTTCCCTAGAGTTTAATAATAGCAACTGTATTTATACGACTAAAATGTTTTTGTTAAAAGGCTAAGTACTGGTATGTCACGCTAGTCACTTTAATTTAAAATAAATTCTAAAAGTTCTCACTGGAAAGGCTTGCAGCTAACTATAAATATATGCAATATGCAGATGGATTTTTTTTAAAGCAGATTTATTCTTCTTCAGAGGCACTAAATTGCACAACAGTGCAGCATTTCTGGGGTACAAATTTCCAGAGGCCCTGGGAGTCAGGATTTCTAACTGATCTTGCTGCATTTTTTTTTTTTAGCTCTTCTGCATGGAGCGGCAGCTCTGGCTGGTTTGATGTGGAGTTTTTGATATGTGAAGAGATTTTAAAAGATAGAAGAGAGAGAGAGAAAGGGGAAAATGAAAATGGAAGAGTCCTGAGCAGGGTGACGGTCCGCATCCTCCCTGTTACTCTGAGCATTTGAAGGAAAACCTGGTCAGTCAACTATGAGACTGAAAGCAGCTACCCAGACTCTAGTCCCAGGGCTTCTCTAGGTGAGTGACAATGGCCCTAAATGCATTCATTACTTTTCCCTAAATGGAAACTGCAGAAAGTTTCCTCCAGGAATGTCCAGCCAATGCCCTCCACTGGCTGCACTCACAGCGAGACGTTACCCCATGCAATAGGGACAGCTGCATGGCATGCTGGATGGTGATTACTTCCCCTTCCTTCCCAGACACAGGGAGCTCTTTGCTGGTGGCCAGCAGAGAGCAGAGCCCAGGTGAATCCCTTGATTCCCACAATGCAGAGAGTGCACAGCCCCACCTCCTATCCCCTGTGTGGCCACACCAGGAGAAACTGCAGGAGGATGCAGGTGGCCCTTTTTATTGAACACTTCCATCTCCTTTGCAAGCCTCAGGACAGGGCAAAGGAGGTTCATTTGCATTTCAAACCCCAGCTTCTGCAAACTGGCCCAGCCCTGGCCACTCCACCAGCCCCTTACCCTGACTCTGGCCAGTAGCACCCTGCCAGGAAGGGGAAAGCAGCCAGGCAGGTTTGAGCCTGCAAAGGGAACAGCAGCTTCCCCTCTTTTTGTGCTTGCAGAGAGTCTAAAAACATCCCCGATGGTCTTTGCACGTGCTTTCTTTGGCTTGTAAACGTTGCTGGAGTGCGTGACATCATACATTTGCATTGCCCTAGCAGTGGTCCCACAGCAAAGCAACAGAGCTGCAGCACCAGGTGCAGAGGCCAGCAGCACCGCAGCGGGCTTTGCAGTAGAGCTCTGCCCTCACCTGAGGCTTCAGCCCTAGGTAAGCCCTCCAACACGTGGTGCAGCCCCATCCCACCGGGGCAGCCGGAGGGCACGCTCCATTAGCAGGCCTTTGCCAGGAGCGGAGTTTTCATTGCAGCTGTTATAAAGGATCATTATGGTGAATTCCTTAGAAGGGACTGAAGTCAGCCTGCTACCAGATAGCAGGAAATATTTATAACAATCACTTCCAACTGCAGCCTTTCATCTAAAATCTAAACAGAAAGCTGAAATCCCCAGGCCTGTAAGTTGATACCTTGGCTATATATGGTCAAAGAACTACACGGGGGAGAAAAAGATGCTAAGTCCCTAGCAATCCTTGTACACGCGGCACCAACGAGATCCATTAGCCTCTGTAAAATTAACAAGCCCATATCGTCAATCAGCTTTGAAGTATAATTGTCACGCTGTTGCATTAAGAGCTCTGCTCTCCCAGGGATGTCTCAGCATGCCACACTCACAGCCACGTGTATGACAAGGCGCAGCATGCTGGAACTGCACAAAGACGTCCCCCGGCCTCACGTGCCTGTGACAGCAGTTCTGAATTATAAAGCCCTATTAACTATTGCAAAGTCATCAGGTGACCCACTGCACTCTTGAAGTAAAGCACCGCCAAGCAGAGACAGAGCATTTTACAAGATACCCACCGACAAACAGGGGAATGATGTTTTCTGGTATTCAGGCTTGCAGAAATGATAGCAAAACCAACTCCTGCATGAAAATAGACCTAGAAAACCACAAAGCATTGAAATGCTGTGCTTCAGACACTAGTAGTGACTACAACTTACCCTTTGTGAAAAAGTTCTTTTGATAAGCAAAAGTTCACATTTTCCACTAAAATTTCAAATTTTATTTTAAGAATCCCCCACGCATCCTTCTGCAGCAGCAGGAAATGAGCTGCAGAGCTTTACTCAGAGAGGTGCTTCATGTGTCACACATGTTCCTGCAGCTGCCTGGCCCCCCTGGCCGGGAGCAACAGCACAGGGGTGCCCGTGCCCCCAGAGCAGGACACACGGCCTGGCACAAAGTCCTTCTTCACTACCTGGGGATTAACAAACTGGAGCCTGGCTGGGACAGCGGTGTTTTCTTGTCACCCTCCTCTGCTTTTAGCTGAGTGTTTGCTAACCTAACACCACAGATGTCAACTCTGTCCTCCCTTCTCCTTCGGCTTGCAAACTGTTGCCTACCTCCCATCTTTCAGGTTTACTGTAATGCTGGAAGAGTCACTATTTCGGGCTTTGCTGTGTGGTTGGGAGAGCAGGGACGTTGCCTCTTAGGTGAGACACAGAGTAGGGATGTATGCTCACAGGCACACGGGCTTGAAAACCAGCATTGCAGGTTTTCCTTCCAGGGGGGGTAAAACAGGTTCATAGCCCCTGAAGAATCAACAACTTTGGCCCTGTGATATTAAGTGCTTTCTCTCTCCGGGATACTGCTGTGCACATGCACACCACCATGGAGATGGTCTCGTGCTCAAAAGCAAAGAGCTGGCATTCCTGCTCTCAGTCTGCTGCATGTAGGCTTTTAACAGCTCACCCGTAACATTAATCGCAAACCAGTCAAGTGAGTTCGCCAACATGCATAAGCCTTGAGCCAGAGCTCACAATGCTTGGTCCTCATCAAGAGATCAGCCCCTGCATAGGACATCTCATAAAGCAGTCTGACAGGCAGATGAACCCATGTGCCTCTGGGGTAGCTTGGTTCTTTTTCATTGCAGTTGGCCTTCCCGCCCACCCCCAATTCATTACTTGCAACTCAGTTTCAAGAAAACAGCAGTGAACAACTGAGTTAAAAAAGATAGACATTATAAAAGAAAAGTCATGTTTCCTTTTGTGAGATCTAACATACTGTCTCAACCTGCTTATTGTTACTAGGCAAACAGCAGCAAATTCATTTCTGCATGTGTCCCTGTCATATGTGGTGACAAAACCACGAGAACCATTTCTATCTAAATACAAACCCTCTTTTGTTTCTCTTTCTGTAACTCATGCTATATCTCAGCAGGGCATGGTCATAAAACCACCAACCAAACAAATTTTGGTCTCAGTCAGTACCAAAGCAGCAGTAACACCAGCTAGCTACGCCACAGCAAATGGTGAGTTTGCAGGGTGGAAACAACCATCAGACACAACAAACCTCTTTGCAGTGATGGCAAGTAAGAAGATGCAGGCTTGAGAACTGCAGTTTGAAATACAAACCCCAATAGCTTTTGCTGGTAGTTATTATGTGGGCTGTATCACAGCACATATTTGGCTTATCTAACCAGTGCTGGTGCATTTGCAGCAGGAGCTCATCCTGGAGGCAGCACTAGGCTGTACGCCCATGCATCACTGCACATCCCAGTGCAGCCTGGGGCACGTGCCCAAAGGGCACTGAGGCATCCTGATTTAGATCCCAGTAAAACACAGCTCATTTATTAATTTTTGACACCTGAGGTCTAAGCCTACCAGACATAATTTCTCTCTGCAGGGAGCCTGCGAGGCCAAACCAGGAGCAGCATTATGCCTGTGTAGGTACTCACAGCACATTTTGGGGCAGGATGACCCAGGCCCACCTGGTTTGAGGCAGGGTACAAGCTGTCTTCCCTGAGCCCATGACACTCAGAAGATGAGCAGAGAAAACTGGAGTGGCGGGACAGAGGGGAGGCTGGGGTGGAAACAGGGACAATACGAGGAAAGACAAGACGTCTCTGTGGGAAGAAGGGGTTTTCCAACCGCAGAGGAGGACTAGGTGCGGTGAGGAGAGACCTTAATGCCTGCTGACCCCTCCCAGCTTCCTCATGTGCTCCAGAGCCACTTTGCTGTCAGTCGTCATTCTGCATGCCTCAGAAGCCTGGTTACCTCTGACCACCAGTCTGCATTGCTCCCTGCCCGCGTGCTACAAACACGTGGTGCTCACAAACACCAGATAGGAAACGTGGAAGGACAGATCTGGAAAGGAAGGCACATCTGCTAGATGTGGCCAGCCACAAGGTTTGAAAGCAAAAGGACCAAACCCCAAAACAGAGCAGCGATATTTGCATGCAGAGTCATGCAGTTGCAACCCAGCCGATTTACACTCCCTAGCTGACAGGCAAGAGCCATATGCACTCTTTCAGGTGAGTATGCAGCATCCTCAGTAGAAATCTGAGTGTTACAAATATTTGTTGGATCTTCTCTCAACAATTTCAACAGATATAACCCAGGGGTTTAGCTACTGGGGAAAACTCTTCAGGTTTATCTGCAGTCTTTTATACTCATCTAGACTTAAAAAATGCACTGCCTTTGTCTGCAGCCGATAGCTTTGAGATTTGAAAAGAGCTTTGCCGAAAGAGCAGCTGTGGAGCCTACCAACAGGAGCAATGGCCAGATGATTAACCCTCCTGCTTCAAGGAATTTTCAGCCACAGCTGTGGCTGAGCTGGCTTCCCTCTACCAAGCTGCAGCCACCCTTGCAACTCTTCTGACAGAAAGGGGAATTATTCTCCCTTCACCTGGCAGGAGCTGCTCCTGAGGCCTCAGTGCCCACATCCACAGGGCAAAGAAAACGGCCTCGCATTCCCTGCCAATACATTCTCCTTCCTCCACTCGGCGGAGTCAGTGCAAAGAAAGCTTCCATTGACAAGATAATGAGAAGGAAGAAGTACAAGCCTGAGAAACACATCTCTGATGGGAGCATTTCAAAAGGCAGCCAGCTTCCAGAAGGCAAAAACTGTTCTCCACCACATCAATTATCTACAGAGATGCGAGAAACTGGTTCACAATGAGAAATTAGATAATAAAAGTTCTGATTTAACTCATTAAGGTTTCCGTTATGGCTCCAGGTATGTGTAGTCTCAGTGTGTGCTGAATTTTATTTATGCCTGCATTGCAACCACCTTTGGAGAGCACTGCTACAGGGCACAGAGCGACAGAAGAAGAAATTGAAGGTAATTTTGTTCTGCAGCTCAAGAGATGTGAGCCATTTCCACTGTCACAGTATGCAAGCAAACCTCCACCTCCCTCACAACTGAACCTCAACCAATGTGACTGCACCCCTACAGCGGGATCATGGCCCAGGGCCTTCCCAGCACAGTAAATCTCTGCAGGTCACTCAGTGTTAGTGTTGCGATGTGGATTTCTGTCATCGAGGACTGAAGTAGGCAAGGGTGACATTTTATTTTGTCCCAGGTGTCTTCTCTAAAAAACAAGCCAGCTCCCCCTCTAAATCTATATGGTTTCTCCTCCAGCTTTTTAAATCAAAACCAGGTACACTTCTGTGGAGTTTCCAATTTTCCTCATTTTCACTGAGGGGAGAAAATGCAGTGAGGTATTTCTGGGGAAAAACCCTCAATCAAACATTTCCCCAGTTCCAACTGTTGTAGGAATACAACCAACAAGCCTGTACAACCTCTGTCACACAGGGAGGTAAGCCAAATGACCTTTACAGGCCATCTCTAGCAGCTTTGACATAAGTACCTATGTTGTATTCGTAGTTCAGACCAGCTGTGAGATGAAGTCTTTCTTTATAGCCTATCATTTATGTTTAAAAATTGATGGCCTCCATCTTGACCAAAATCTGCCTGCAGCCAGCAGAGAGATCCCACAGAGCAATGAAGAATACCTCGCTCGAATGTCAAGGTCACCCAGGCTGCTTGGACATACCAGTAGGCAGAGAAGATCCTCAGGAGATATGAGCTGGGTTTTCCTGGGAGGGTTTTACCCTCCTGGGTTTTTTCTCTCCTGGCAAAACCTGGAAAGAAATCCTTACGCTGGTTCCCCCTCACTTGTAAGCGCTGGGGCTGCGTGACCTGTTTTGTAATGGGACTGATGGAGAAACCAAGGAAGGAGCAGGAGGGAGCAATGCTTGTGCTTGCATGTCTCCAGACCCACTTTGCTTACCCTGCAGCATGCCCCCATCCTCGGGAGGCTGTCCGTGCGGGAAGGGCTTCCCTTCATGGGTCAGCAAATGTTTTGGCTTCCAGTCTCCCAAGGGTTTAAACTCAGCCAGTTAGTCCCAGGTTTGTTACAAGCTTGTCATGAACTAGTCTGTCTCAGCCTCTCCTTTTCATACAGTAGCTTCACACCACCCTATTGTGTTAATGACACACTGTTCTTTCTGCATTAGAAGTCATCAGTGCAGTGGTGTTGGGGACATAACTGCTGCCAAATCAAGGCCCCTGCTCACAGTAACTGGTGCAAAGAGAACATCATTTTACTTCATTTTTAATGACCCAAATGCAAGCCTAAAGCTACCCGTGTTCAAATGTGTTAGCAGAGCTCACCAGTTCTCCTCTAATTAGTATATGTGCATAAGCTCAAAAAAGAAATAAATGAATAAAACTCATGCTACAAATCAAAGGGTGCTGTACCCTAGCAAGGACTGGAGGGCAGGCATTACACCCCACTCCCCATGGTTGCTGGTGGAGATCACCATCACGCTGAGCTCTGGGTCCAAAGCTGGCATGTGGCTTGGCGACTCCCACCTGCTCCTTTGCAGGATTTGCCATCACATAACTAGAGTGCTAGAAGCAAATCCCTACTTGCAAAGAGCTGTTGCACAAGTTGCCTGACTTGATATATACCTTTTCAACGTACTGGCTTTCACAGAGAACTTGAGATGTTGAAGTGTTGTTGCTTCACCTTCTGCCACGGTTGTAGTTAGCAGGGGTTTTCAAAACATTTGGCCTGAAATCCATCCCCTGCTTAAGTTTCCAGAGTTAATGAAGGAAAGTTTGGTTCAAAATGCAACTTGAATTTTCTGTGAAGCAATAAATTAAAAAAAAACAAACCACAACCCCAAACTTCAATTAATTTCTTCAGACTTCCAAACTAATTTATTCAGTTGCAACTTTCCTGAAAGGTAAAGTTTTCTTCCCTAATTAAATAATGTTCACACAGATCAGTACATTTCCCTTCACATCCAGCAAAGGAATCTTAAACCTCTGCTCTAGCTGGGAGGGAAGGGATTAACATAATATTAAATATGGAGCTCTTCACGTTACCTTTTTTCTTTCCCTCTCTCACATGCATGTACCCATCCACACAGAGTATGACTACCTTGGCACCAAAATGCTGACCAATAGCAGGAAAACTCAGATCAATTTAGTTCTTCCTTTCCCATGCACAGTGATTTTTCTTGGCAAGGCCAGGAGAATTCTCTTTTCCTCATTACTTTTACCTTTGCTGCCTAGTGCCAAGCCAGGGCTCTCCCTGCAAGCACACTGAAGCTGAAACTTGTGCAGTATCGGCTCAATGCATTTAAGTCATGGATGTCAAACTCATTCTGTAGCAAGAGCCAAACAGCTTTTTCCAACTAGTTGTTGCAAACTTGAGCAGCCCAACCTTGCTCTAAACTTTGATGGCACTAGGGGCCTCTGAACATAACCCTGAGCACGTTGCAGCTCTGGAAGTGCTCACCAGCAGAGCAGCTGAGAGGAAGTACTCATACAAACCATTGTGATTTTGGCCCCTCTTTCATTTTTCCTTCCATCCCTCCTTTTCCAATTTTCATCATGCATTCACCTCTCTTTTACCTTATCCTGCCTCATTCCCATACATGCACTTCCCTGGTCAGTCTTTCGCCTACTCTGATTGCTGAGGCATAGGTATATGCAACCCTTAGATATATGGGCATCTTGAGGTATATGCATCCCTTTTGGAGATGGCTACAGTTGCTGCATAGCACCACAGCAAGAGGAAAGGACAGTGGTGTGAATTAGCTTTGTATCTGAGCTGTGCAATAGCTGAAGGTGACAAACACGCTGTGCCCATGAAGCAGAGCAGTGGCTGAGCAGTGATGTTCTTTGATGTATAGGATTAAGTGCCTGGTTTTTAAGACCTGAGAGTCTGACTGTATTTTCTCTGGTTTATACCATGCGCATGGCTAAGTCTCCAAGTAGGCTGCCTGCTGTGGCTCTCCCTTCTCACTGGTGCTGGACTCTGCTCTCCTCTTCTCCACTTTGCACCTGAGACCCCAGCACGATATCAGCATGCCTCTAGGGTGGCCATGAGATTACAGTGATTGGGGGTGGAAATCAGCACCTCTCACGCCCCACCTGCACGGCCTGGCTGCCTTGCCCCTGTTGTGAGCCAGCCCCACGCTTGCGCACACGGATGCGATAGACGTCTCCTCTCACAGGTTTCCTCCCAGTGCTGCCAAGCTCTTGCCCTGCATCACAGCCAGCAGCTAACAGCTTCCCAGCATCTCCACTAAAAATGCACTACTTTAGCAGTGTAATGAGCTCCCCAGGTTGAGTCTTTTACTGACTCCCCACAAATCACTGAAAGGACAAACTGCTGTTTTGGTTCATTAGCAAGTGCTTTGTAGAAATCTGTTTGTATATTTGCAAGAGACTGACATGCTTATTCATGCTAGGTCTAGGAAGACTTGAACTGAGAAGCAACTTAAGCCTCCCACCTTCCCTTCCAGCTCTGCAGGATTGACAATCGAGAGCAATTCTCCCCCCAAAGCACGGCAAATTCTGCCCTGGCACACCAAGGGCCAGACAGGGCACTCTAGATGCTAGTCAGCATTTTTCTTAAAACCCCAACTCTTGGAGCTCTGGGATTCAACAAGAAATTTAATTTTCACCTAAAACACAATGAGTGAAGAAGCCCCTGAGGCTTTAGCTCTTGGCACGACAGAGGAAAACATCACCAGAAAGGCTCAGGCAAATAAAATGAACCTCAATGGCATTGGCATCACTTTCAGGTCTTGTAACATTTTAAGCTGCTGAATCACCAGGGGAGCTGTTTGTGACAACATCGCAAATGCGACTCATGGGTTCTGCACATGGACCTAGAAGAAAGTGGGAGCAAAGACCAGGCAAAAGAGGAATACCAGGAGACAAGGATGCAGGAGAAGGAGCTCTAGCCTTTTGCTTGTGCTTTTCAAAGTTACTGTCTTCAGCAGGTAGAAGCCCTCTGGCACTTTATATTTATAAATTAAAACAGGCACCACCTCCTTTGGCACCGAAGGTGGAACTAAAGCCTTCCTTAAAGGTTTGAAGTTGCTGAGGAAGAGGAATTTTGGAAAACTGCAGGCTGGTTCTGCAGTTCTACTCTGCCAGATGATATGAATCCATCCAAGCTTTCCCTCATCGTGGTTCTACTACATTAACACCCAGAAGCAGCTATGGGATAAAAGCTACTGCTGCAGTCCACAAAGCTTGCTGGCTCAGCTGGCACAGAGTGCAACAGTGAATGTTTGAACACAAGGCAGGCACTTTACAGGGAAATCAAACTGCCCTCCTGGCATGGAGAGGGCAGGCTAAAGGGTCAGAAGTCAGGGGCTATATATGTGCTGTGGCAAAGGAGCAGGGAGGGGAAGTGGCTGCTTTAGTGGCTAGAGCAAACTTGTGGGAAAATAACCTAAAATAACTTTGCAGGATTGTGGAGCAAAGGGGAACATTGGCATGGTGCTCCCTGGAGATACCGGTAGGCCCCCGTGCATTGGGAGAGAAGGGCACAAAGACTGTTTCTCTTCCTCAGGCCGAGTTTTTACAACCATCTCCAATTTCCCCTACATTTTCAGGATAGCCTCTCCTTGCATAGATGTCTGCAATGGTCTGTGCCCAGCTGCACGAAAGAGCAGAGCAATCTCCCTTTCAGTGCCAGAGCTTTGGGTTCCCATTACCTGCTCTGGGAGAGGGAGGACACCGCACAGAAATGAGGAGCTGGTGGTCCAAGGGAATTTTCCTAGCTCTTCTCTTCAGATGTGTTTCCCAGGTGAAGTTTAATAAGCACAGCCCCATGCCCACCACTGCCTTCAGATCTGTTCATTAGCACCTTTGTGAGGGCTTTCCAAGACTGCCAGTTCTCAGGGGGCTGAGATGCAGTGTTTTAATTGTATATAATTAAATACTGTTCCCTTATCTAGATTTCAAAGTTTACTGTTGGGGCTTCAGTACCAATGCTCTCTTCCCCTCTAATTAGCTTCCTTAATCTGTGCAGCCTTGCTTCTTCCCCCATGGGGAAGCTTGGATTGCATCTAATTATTAGCAAAGGAGACAGACGGCAGGCGAGCACTGGCCCTGTCCCAGATATCCGTTGTGAGCAAAGAGCCCAGATTGGGTGGCCACAGGGAAGCTCTGAAGGTTGCATGTGTATGCACGCATCTGGTCTTTCTGCTCCATCTGTAGGTTGCTTTGCATGTTACCCCATCACACATTTGCGGCAGAAGACCATGCAGGACAGAGGCCACCTGATTGAAGTGCAACTCACATGATGAACGCGTTTGCCTGCCTAGCACATAACAACAGGAGAGGAATAGTTCCCAAGACCTCATCTGACCCAATCCTGTCCTAAAAGAGACAATACACCTGATACCTTCAGTAAATTTTTGAACAATGTCTCTAAGCTGTTCTCTGCTGTTGACAGAGGTCACCCACTCCCCCAAGCTATTCCTGAGTGGACCCATCTGTACTAGGAGGAAATTTTCCCTCCTGTCTAATCTGAATTGCCTCTGTTGCTTCCTCAAGACCCTGCAGACACAGAGAATATCATATTAACCTTTACATAGCTCAAGGCTTAGACCTTCCCTATGCCTGTGTCTTTCTAAATTAAACAGGCCCAGTTCTCGTAGTCTCTCACCTTGGGTCACATTTCTCAGACCACCAGTCATTTTCTGTGCTTTCTGTTGGACTCTTCCCAACTTCTTCTGGAGTGGAGTGCTCAGCACTGGACGCAGCTGGGCAGAGAGAGCATAAGGATAGCTGCACTCCTCGTGAATATCTTCAGGATGACGTCTGTCTCATTCATTGCAAGAGCATGATGTTGTGAGCTCAGATTTGGCTGCCGGGTCACAATGGCACCCCCTGACTCAGTCTTTCCCCTCCCACTTGACTTTGTGCTTATGACTATTCTTGCACAAGCACTTTACAGTGTCTTGCTTCTGCTCAGGCTGTTTCCCAGCCCATCTCTGTAAATCCCCATCCTACCTTCGATAATGCTTCCAGCCTCTCTACTCTTTCTGTCTGCAAGTTTAAACACCAAACTTCTCTTTTCCATGCCCAACAAGCTCCAGTTCAGGACAAGCACTTGCTGAACACCTTTTCACCCCCATCCAGTGCCACGTTTCTCTTTCCAGACAGGTTTGACCCCATCACCCCAGTGGCCTGTTTAGCCATTGCTACGACAATACTGAACAAGGCAACATTAAAAGCCCTTCTGAAGCTGAGTGATACGACAGCTACTGCTTCTCCCTTACCCAAAAGGCTGGCATAAAAGGAAATTAGGTTGGCTTGGTAAGATTTGTTCTTGACAAATATATGCTAGCTGTTATTCACCTCCTTGTTATCTTTGAGGTACTTACAAATAACGTGTTCATATATGCTAGGCTCTTTTAGGTACAGAAGCAGACCTAATCTGGCTGAGCTGCTTTTGAAGGCAGTTCCTGAGCTAGCTTGCCTGCAGATCTTGCCTATTGCCCAGGAAACCTTCCAGTGGCACTGCTAGCAGCTCTGAGAGCCCCTCAGGCATTCCCTTAACAACACGAGGCTAGATTTCAGTATGCTCTCTGGGTCTGAGGACAGGTATGTTACATCATCTCTGTCCTACACCTGCAGGCCTCATGAACACAGATGTCCACAGAGGGACCTGCTTTTTGGTGGAATCTGTTGTTCAGCTCCCTTCCCCTTCTCCCTCTGCGCTGCTAAGGCATAGACAGAACATCTCCTTCCCCTCTAATTCTCGTCCTGTTCATACTTGGCCTGACTCTGACCCAACACTCCCATGCTGCTCTGTTACAATTCTCCCTACTAAACTGACCCATTTTCAGTTTTTTGTATGATTCTTTCTGAGTTCCAGGTCACTGAAGAGCTCGTGAGTCAGGTAAATCTCCTATTACACTTCCCTCCCTTTCCCCTGTGGTAGGATCATTTGGGCCTTGTACATTAATACTGACTTTGTTTATATTATTTTCACCCTATGTAGGAGTGATATCTTATCCCCCTAAGTCCCATCACATATCCAGTCGCTAAGGAGGAACATAAATTTCAATAACCAAACCTAAAGTGTGAATGCAAATCTACTCAACGAAGCAAATACAAAGCCCTGTGCAGACTCTGGTGCCAGGTAAAACCTGCTTCCCACCTGCTCGAGCCAAAGCAACAGGTTTCGTCTCAGATCCAGCCTCCTGTTCTCAATGAAACCAGCGCGTCTCTCCCCTGCTCATTGCAGCTCTATTTATTCCAGACTCCCTGCAGAACAGACTTTTTTTCTGCCTCGTATGCTGTGACAGGACTGCGTATTCGTGTGAGAGCTGTGCAGTATTAGGACAGCAGAGCCCGGGCTGCAGAATGGCATTGCCAAGAGGGAAAGGAGGGCTGCGGCCGAGGACACATAGCTCCTTGGAGCACGATGTCCGCAGTCTCCAGACAGGTGTGTTTCTTGCCCATATCTAAAGGCACACCAGGCTAAGTCATCTGTTACAACACTGGTGAGAGGAGTGCTCAGGCTGCACGGGTAAGGTCTTGGGTCAGAGGACAGCAGAGCCAAGGCCACATGAGCGAGTGGAGATGGGAGATGGGAGGGCGAGCACCAGGGAGAAGGGTCAGGCAGAGGAAACACCTGCACAGGCTGAGGAGCTGAGCCATTAGCACTGTAAAGCTGAGAGGCTGCCTGGGCAGTTTGAGGGGCTGATGAGCACTTTAACGGATCGATAGATTTCTACTCCAAATCGTTTGCAAAGAACCAACGTATAACTATTTTGTTCTCCTGGAAGCAAACAACAGAGTTTGGAAAAGAACTCAGAGCAAATCAATCCTTCTTTTTGTTTTGTTCTGGACCCAGCAAGAAACTTCATGTTATTCTTGTGTCCCAGCCATCGAGACAACAGCTTTGTCATCTGGTGGTGGTGCATCTGGCGTCTGGGACAAGGCTCTCCTCAGGGCATACTGGGCCTGTGGCTAATTTAGAGCCACATCGCATGACCCCAAAATACCGCAGTGTGTGACTACCACACACCAGTGTTGTAACAGGAGCAAATAACCAGAGGAATCACTCAAGCACTCCGAAGAACAAAGAAGCTTCCTGACAACAGTGCCATAAAACTTAAACCACCCCTAGAAAAAAACCCAAAGGTAGTATCTCTGCACTGGACTCCACTCAGCCCATTTCCATCCCTGTCCTCAGCCATCTGAGAGCATCTGGACTCAGAGGACCTTTCCCTGGAAAGGACTTTGCTCTGATGCGGCAGGCGTACACCGTCAGCTCCATCTCCCTCCTTCCAGCACCCAGTTCACGGGGACCCAGTCTGTGCCCCAGTTCTTTGTTATTGCTTTGTTTCTTATTGCCAGACACATTTTATTGTTACTTTGATTGTGTAGGAAGGAGTCCAGACACTATGGAAATGGAACCATATAGGGACTGGACGGAGGAGGCACATGCTGGTCACCCTCTTATTTGCACAGCAGTGGGAATATTTTCTCTCTTACGCTAAGATATTTTTAAAACAGAGAATGCTGTTATTATTTGTTGTCACCCAGGATCCAGCATTGCCATTCTTGGAAACCAACACAACGCCTCCAATGTCAGTGTCAGAAACATTAGTAGAGTTTTTGATATCTCCCAAGATGTCCTCAGGCTAAATGGCATTTATGACTTGGAGAGGGCTGACCTTAACTCCAACCATGCCCAAGACTGCAAAGCAGAGAACATACATACCCACTAGTACCAGTGCAGCTAGGCCATGCACCCGGCTATCACAAACACTGTGGCTGTGAAAGACTAACTTTTAATCAAAGCTCCTCATCTGAGAGTACTGTAGAAATACAGGTGGTTCAGCAAGACCAGACTGTGAAGGTTAAGCTAACATAGTTATCCTATGGTGCTGGAGAACAGGGGAAGGAGCAGAGACAAGGGATAGCATAGGTGTCTTTCCCCTTGCACAGCAGTGATGTGCATGTCCTTGCTAGTGAACATGTAATTTTGTCCCTGGTGTGAGCAAAGCCAGTAGGGACACATACAAGGCAGACCCAGACATGGAAGACTGTGCACCACCTCTGGTACGCCTGCCTGCCAAGGGCAGAGCGACATCACATCCCCTCGCCGGCAGAGAGCCGGCTGATAGCGCTCCATCCGCCCGCAGCATGTGGGATGATGCCTCTGGGCTCAGCCTCTCCCCTGGGGGAGGGTCTGTTTCTGACTCAGCCAGTTGTCTGCCAGGTCCAGCTTCTCCTCTCTGTTTGGCTTTGGATGACAGCAGATGTTTCTCTGCCCATCTGCACAGATGCTTGGATGCCAGCTGTGGTCAGCTGTCTGCTTTTTGTTCTGTCGCTCTCGTTTTAAGCCCACAAATGCAGCCCTGCTGCTGGAAGAAAACTACTGAGTGCCATCCACCGGGGTCAAACCTGGGGACAAAGTGTCAGAGGAAAGAAGCCTATTCCCAAGGCAGATGCACAACTTGAATTCAGCACTTGCATCAGGGTCCTGTGTATCAACTATTTACCTCTCTCTGCTCAAGAATTTGCCACAGTAAAGGATCCCAGGTACACAGGAGGGAGAGGGACGGATCCCTGCTCTGTTGACAAGACCTGCATATCACAGCTGGTGCTAATGCTGCTGCCAGCAGTGCTCAAGCACATGCCAGGGAAAGAAAAGAGTCTGCAAAGGGGGACAGGGCTTCTCCTATCCCCCACTCTTGTCTCCCCAGCAAGGAGCTGCAGAGCAGCGCTTCACTCCAAGATAACTCTTTCCCACGCCAACAAGCTTTGCTAGGGTTGCTGCTTTAATTTCTTAAAACAAGCCTAGATCCTGTGTTTTATAAATTACTACAATGCATTTAATAGGTAGCCTTTTCATAAAGGAGCACAGCGGATGTGTACACAGGCCCTGATGAAGCTAATAACTGCCTCTCAATGGCTTTCAGAGAGTTATTACATATTTAAGATCCAAGCTCCCTTAATCAACCACAGAGATGCAGCTGGCAGCAGTAAATTGCCAACAACAGCTCATTACAAATAAGGAAACGGTTTTTCAAGGACAAAAACTGTGTCAGTTCTTCAGCGAGAGCTAACCACTCTTGTCCTCACCCTTCTCCCCCCCCCATTCCCCCCAGCGATGTGCTGGCACAACTTGCTTCATCCAATAACACAACTTCGCTGCCTAATCCCCTCCACAGGGGACATCATCAAATCAAGTTCCTAGATTTCATGACTTATTTGGGCAAATGGCACAGACTGCATCCCGTGCTCACCCTCCCCAAGCAAGCTACGGGCAGGACTTGTCCTACAACACCATGGTGACATGCCACAGGAGCACACCCACTGCCCTTACTCTGGGGAGGAGAGGACCAGATCAGGCCATAAGACACTTAGAGACACAGTTGCAAGTATGTGCTTTGCAGGCTTGAGACTTGACATGGCACTTGGGAATGATTTTTTCAGTACACACCATGTCTGTGTCACTTGGTGCCCAGTCTCTGTGCACAGGACAACAGCAAGCACCTGCAGGCACTTGGGTGCAGGAGAAAGAGGAAGGTCTGTGAACACCACGTGGCATTATTTCCTTCCTGTCTTCTAACAGAAATGTGGGAGTTGTCCAGCGCAACCGAGACAAGAGCACAGCAGTTTAAGAGAGATGCACATGGCTGGGAGATACTAAGGCTAACATTTTAGGATTGTTCAGGAAAGACTAAACATTGTGTGAACAAAGAACAGAAAAAGAAAAGACAGCTCACCCTGTTATAGCTGTTATCTTCCCCCCCCCGAAGAGGGGATGACCAGCTTTTGGCCTTCAGGACCCAAAGCAATAATACATTTCAGCCCCAGGGAACTTCTCCTCCCCAAAACTCCCCTGGAAAGGGAAACAGGCCCCCATACCATGCCCCAGCCTGGTGCAACACAGTTGTTCAACTCCCTGCTGTGGGCCATGGCCAGGGCCACCTCCCATAAGATGGACCCAGGGCACTGGGTGCTCCTGCCAAGGACCCAAGATGTAGATCCTGGTGGCTATATTTGAACTGCCTGCAAGTCCCACTGGGCCAGGTGAGACTGCCAGTGGCGAGGGGAAAACATGCTCTAAAACCCAAGCTGGGTGCTGGAAGCAGGCCAAATAAGAGTTTAATCTTTGTTTGGTCTGTTTTGATATCTCACACTGTGCCTCCAGATATTAACCCTGGGCTTGTGAGGGAGGGGATGCACACTGACCCATGCAAACAAAGTGGGATGGACAAAGAGAGAGATAATGTGTTCAACGATGAAACGTGAAAAGGGAAATCTTTGTTTGCTTCACCTTCAGCCTGGTTTACAGTGGTCTCTCTGCCATATCAGAAGACTCTCTGCTCTTCGACTGTGTCCTACTGCAAGGCTAACCATGCTGGAGGTTTAATTTTTTTCTCTGAAGCTGCAGGCCATGGATGCAAAACTGAGCTAGAGAGGTCCCAGGGCTGAGTCACGATTTTATTTTTGCTGTTTCTTTAGAAATACCTCACCCAACCTCTTTTGGAAAAGAAAAGGATAACTTAAAAAAACAGTACCACTTGGTTCCCCCCCGCCACAATCTATATTTATTGACACTGACATTTTTAAAGGGCTCTTGGGAGGGAGGCTATGTGGTCTCTGGGGACACTTTCCATAAAAAATCACAGGATTTAGCTGATGTTTGTGTCATTGTTAACATTTGGCTCCTAGATTTATGCTTCCAGAGAAATGCCAAAGCTGGCTTGGACAAGTCAAATTCACTGGGCCAAGAGTGTCAGTTCCTAAACCTGCAGCAGACACCTTTTATAAAAACAGCCAAACTATACATTATGAACAGCAAGATCTATTGACATAAGATTCTCCATGCATTTACAGGTGTAACTGCATAGGTGAAATACCAGTTTAATTGGTTATCCATATAATTTTGTGTACCATCTTCCTCAATGTCTTATTAACGCAGTAAAAACTTTTATTTTGGGGGATGTGGGTGCAGGCATCTGGAAAGCAGATTGTAATAGATCTCTAGTTGCAATATTTTCTCTAGAAAAAAGACTATTTTTTGAACATGAAAGAACACACAGTTTTCATTTAGCTTTGCAGTCACATCTGGAAGAGTTGCCCCTCCTGATATTTCGAGACAGCAAGGAGAACAGATCCCATCAGCTGGGGGAAGGATTGCTTCTTCCTCTAAGATAGGAGGCTGGACTTCTTTTGAATTATTTGACATTCGGTCAGGAGATAAAAATACACTGGCTAGGTGAACCAGTGACCTCTTCTATGATCACAATAGCTGTGGTAGACGAGTGGGCAGGAAGAGCCTGCAACTACACATCTTCGCCATGTTCTCATCAAGAAAGCTTTAATTATTAATGGAGATGCAAGACAAGGCTGGAGTCACCTTGTTGAGGATGGTCCCAGAGGGAGGGCTCTCTCTTACACTTCAAATCATAGCCCCCTGTCCTACACCAATGTCTCAGAGCCCCAGGTACCTGTGCAGCATCACTGAGACTGACCTTGCTGAGACCCAAGTCAGACATCTTTAGCCTTCCCACACATCTTGGAACAATCTGTCGTGCAACCCCAGCTACACCCATTGCAAAATGCATTTAAATGCTGTTTCTTTCACTTGCCAGCATGTACCCATTGAACACACAAGCTGTGCTTCAGGAGCAAGGAGCAGAAAAGCATCACTCCAAGAGGCTACCAGGCAGTGCTGGGATAAAATGTTCCATAGGAGGACCAATGTCTTCTCCATTACACATCTTTTTGGTAGCATCGGAATGAGATCTTTGTTTAAATGCACAGGAGTGGCACGGCTTCAGCAGTTACACAGCTATTTTGTGTGCTCTGGGAAAGGGGACATCAACAGATTGCAAAATGGGAAAGTCTCTCTGGACGCTGCAAACAAACAACATGTTACGTAATTGGGCCTTTTGGGAACTGGAGGAAGGTCTCCAGAAGATCAGGGCCCTCCCAGCACTTTCTAATTTTACTGAGACTTACCAGCAAGCCAGCCCTCATAATAGAGGCTTGTACACAGTTTTCTTTCATCCTTGTGTCCCCCTGCACTGCCCTACCTTTGTTGTTAGTGCCCCAGAAAAACACATCTTACTCAATTTTACCAAGCTGATTGATAGAGCCTAGAATGGCAGAGCTGAAGAGGCACTAAAGACCTTTAGAAAGGGCAGCAAAGCCATCTCTTGATCACCAGAGCATGGGAAAACCTGAAGTTTTAGAACTTTATTGAATCAAATGTGCTGGGGAATTGCACCGTTCTACACAGCTGTGGTTTAGCTGAAGCAGAGCACTAACAAGCAATGACACAGAAACAGGCTTTAGCTCTATAATCCACATATTGTGCTAGCACGTCTTCTTTATTCCCGTTAGAGCAAATTCTTCCAAGGGAGGATGCCTGTAAGCAGCACCTCAGCTTCAGGACCACACTGCCTTTGTGCTGCAGGACACGGACCTGCAGGAAATCTTCTGCAAGTCAGATTGTACCATCCAACACCTGAACGTGGACTGTAGCAGCTAAGTTTTAGAGGAATACTTACTGCCTTTCAGGCACATGAATAGATTGCAATTTGTACAGTCAGTTTCATCCCTCTCCTGGAAAATGGAGTTTCATCCTTCTCCCACCTGAATGGAGCAAGCCCTTTAGTCAACATATGGCCCTGCAGTCGCCACCTCCTCCCATCCTATTCCCCAAGCCCTCATCTGTACCAGGCTGTGAACTCCTAAAGTGGTGCTTCCCATGTACCGTCCCTCCCTGCGATTCCAGGGAGAGACAGTTTAAAGGCAATAGAAATATGATGGCAATGCCCTGGCATCTGCACAGAAAAAACACACTTGGGTTTCTAAGAAAGCTGTTTTCCCCCGTTTCTTGCTTGCTGTGCACATGCTGACAGCCAGTAAGAAAAGGAAGGAGGAGGCTTGCTGCCATGGGGAAGGCACACCAGCACGCCCTGGGAGGCCAGGCAGCAGCTCCGACAGGATGTGGTCAGCCCTTTTCCAACACACCCCTTGGTTACTAGGCTGTTGGCAAAAGTCAGCAGTGAACAGCTTAGTGGAGGAAAGGCCACCAGCAGAGGCAGTAGGCACAGCACAGCGGGCCCCGGTGCAACCCCAGGGAGAAGGCACAGCCATCCCACTGCAAAACCCCACATCACAGACTGAGCGCTAACAGGCAGCGCAGGCACAGGTGACACTACCTGTCTTTGATGAAGAACAGCACAGAGATCCTGGCCAGAGTGATGGATCCAAAACAAGGGGGAAGCCCAAGCCCCTGTGAGTGCAATCGCAGAGCCTGCGGCCGTGTGTTTGGCCTGCCATGTAAACATGTCACAGCCCAGGGGAACTGAGATCAAACGTCAGTCTTCCTGCCAGTAGCCCAGTTTTTCTAGTGCTGAGTGACCTGGTTAAAAAGTAAAGAGCCTTCGGGGGATATCCTTATAGCCTAGTTCATTGCATCTCTGCAGACAACTCCCTGCTTCTCCCAAAATGAAAAAAAAAAAAAAATTAAAAAAATCAAATAACTGCATAACTTCTCTACTACAGTTATCATTCAGGAGCCAGGAACAATGGCATATTGTGTGCTCTCGACCCTTGTGTGAGCAACATGCATGTTCTGGCCTCCAGATTGGTGGAGCTGTGAAGTTCTTGCTCGGTTTTTCCTGAGAAGTCAAAAACCCAACTGGTCTAATACCCTGCCTGAGAACTACAAATCACTTTTTTATTTCCCCCGACTTCAAGAAGTTTTATGATTCCCCTGTTTGCTTCATTCTCCTTGTGCACACGGAGCAGATACAAGTAACAGACAGAACATAAGGCCCACTCTTGGCACTCATCATGGGTCTGTTTCAGCTCCTAAGAGACCAGTTGTATGATATGCAATACCCAAGCCAACATTTAGCTCTCCCTTGACACAGGAGTGCCCTTTATCAGTGACTGCTCCAAGTTCTACACATTGGTTTTGTGCTACAGGGTCTACTGTTGGCAGGGACTGATCTACAGACACAGACTTCACTATAGGAAGAGCCTGAGGAACAACACAACTCCCAAGCCTTGCTCCTCCCATAGCCCCAGCTGGGCAAGGAAATGTCTTCATGACATACCCAAGGATAGATGTTTTCTACCATGATTTACTGGGCTAATTTATATTCTCCACATAATGTAATAAACAAGGCTACAGCACTAATAATTTTTCCACCATCCACCTAGCAACACTCAGGAGTAGCCTCCAACAGCTTTCAGCCTCTTTTTTATTTGCAAGCAGCCAAATGTGTCTGCAGTTGCATCCTAACCATGAGGCTTCTCTGCGTGACAATACTTTTTCAGGACAAGCATTGGACTCAGGCCTGCAGCCTTTAGAAGAGGAGGAGGTGAAGTGACTTTCACCAAAGCCCTGAACTGAGCATCAGTGGAACAGGCTGTGGCCCCGTTCCGCATGACCTGACCCTCAACAGGCAAGGGAAAGTAGGCACCATAATTCATACACTCAGTTTAGGCCCTTCGCAAGACAGGTCCTTGTGACTGGGCGGTAACAGCCAGCTCAGTTTTGTTCTCTGCTCCACTGTAGAGCCGAGGCTATAGAGATCTTCGTAGCGCATGGGTAGGGTGTGGGAGGCTGGGCTCACAAACCAGTCCCACCTCCCTGCTACTGGAAGGGTGGAGTGCCCCTGGGCAGGCATCACTCTCTGGTCTGTTAGCAAGGCAGGAATGCAGCATTTCAGGCTCCCCAAAGCACATAAGACCATTCATGGCTTACTGCAATGCGCTGGCACCCAAACACCTCCAGTTCAGCTCTGGGAGCCATGTGCATTTAATTTCAGGAGAACCAGAGACTGTAAGTAACAAATAAAACCTTCACTTACACTATCTCATCGTTCTGGAACTCCAGCTCCCCGCAGGTGTCTTCAAAGTCCTCTCCTCCACCTTTGGCTGAGCCTTCAATGGTTTTGTAGGGCACAATAACATTTCCTCGCGCACCAGAGGTTCGCAACACTTTCACTTCCATGGTCCCCACACTTTCACTGACGTGTGTTACTGGCTCCTCAAAGGTGAAGATGCCAGCGTGGTCATCATCAAAGATGGTGACGGTGGCAGTAGATGGTGATCCCAGGCAGGCAAGTGTTGAGACACGACTGGCCTCAAGAATGCCCTCATCTGAGGCCTCAGTGCTCACGCGGATGTTGCTGAGATGGACCAGGAAGTTCTCATCCTCCTCAAATATGTCATCGTCGATTATGCCAACTCGGATTTCCTTCTGGGTCTCTCCAGGCTTGAAGACCACTGTCCCTTCAGTGAACTCATAGTCAGAGCCGGCATTGGCTGTCCCATCCTCTGTCCGGAAGTCAACGTACACAGTGTTGGTCAAGTCGCCTCCCCGGCGAATGATGGTCAGGGCGACAGTGCCACAGTTCTCCAGACACTGGTAGGTACCCTGCTCAAAGTAGAGCTTGCTGATGGGATCATTTTCTGCCACCTCACTGTTGACCTCGTGCATGCTGACAGCTTTGCGGGCCTGGTCTGCAGCATGTCTTTTCAAGATGTTGCCAGCTCCTGTCATGAGCCGAGTGGCCTGAATGCGGTAAAAAGCCCTGCTCTTCTGCTGCTGGCTCAGGACCTGGTAGTTGGCCAACTCTATAAGCTGTTCAATTTCCTTGTCGGGGTGCTTTTGTTTCAGCTCCTTCAGGATCCGAGCCATTTCCCTCCTGGCTTCCTCATCATCCTGGTCTTTCTCATCCACCTCCAACACCAGTGTCCCATCCAAAAAGTTCTCCACATGAGAATTAGCAACCTTTCCATCCATCTCGATATCAGCTTTGGAGGAGGGCCCGTCACCCTCATGCTCAATGATCATGCCTCTCTGCTTGCCAGCTCGGTATTTCTTGTAGACGTACTTGTAAAATAAAAGCCTCCTGTCAGCTATCCAGGCAAACACCACACAGATGGGGAAGAAGAAGAAGGTGAGCAAGCCTTCCCAAACCTCCACAATCCCAGGAGAAGACACAGATAAAATAATGTAAAGCCAAGTGTAGGCAAAGATGCTCCAGGCTGCTGTAACAAAAAACACTCGCAAGTGCTTGATCTTCCTTATCTCTCCATCTGGAACAACGTAAACACAGATTGCAATGATGACAAACATGTTAAATGCAGCACTCCCCACAATTGTGCTTGGCCCCAGGTCCCCTGCCGTGAAGCCATGGCCACACACTTCGATAACAGACAGGAGGATCTCAGGGGCAGACGAACCCAAGGCCATCAGTGTGAGGTTGGAAACGGTCTCGTTCCAGATCCTCACTGTGGTTTTGCTGGTCTCGCCGTTGGGCTTCTTGATGGTTATTTCCCGCTCTTGGGATGTAATGACTTCGATGGAGGACATGAAGCGGTCGGCTATGATAGATACTCCCAGGAACATGTACACCATCGCTACAAAATACACTGTTGCCCGAGCGATTTTGTCACCGAACGAGGGGTCTTGGGGTTCCCATATTGGTAAAATCACACCCTTTTTGCAGATGTATGAGCCAGTGCACTCCTCGGTGTCATTCACAGGCAATTCACTGGGGCTCTCCGCATGTATGCTGTCTGCATGGAAGAGCAACACCAGCACAACGCTCAGGAGTTGGAAGCTCACTGGGAAGGTGGGTTGGTGAGTTGCTCGCGACATGGCCGCTTCCACCAAACAGGTCCCAAACATCCTCAACCTGTAGAGACAAAAGGAAAGATGCATTAAGTGAGGCCAACCAGAGATAACAGATTTTCCCCTACACCCTGTTTATGTCCCATCTTTCCCAAACATATAATCAAGTTACCCTGTTACTCAAGAAGCCCCATCTAATAAGCCCATTTGTGTTATGATTACTGCAGTTTTCCATGTACAAATCATCCAGTTCAGTTATATGAACAAGGACTGATTGAGGTGCTACCAGTGGGCTAGCACCTACCCCCTTTAGCTACTATGATGTTTAATGCTACTTTCTTTCTCTTCGCTGAAAGCCTATTTGTTCAATTGCATTTTCTTGTTTCTCATCTAATTAAAGCCCATCATTCTGCTTCACACCTGGCAGAAGTGTTTCCCATTTCAAAATTACGGTGCACTCACTCACTGGAGTTCAGGGTAAGAGCAGGAGAGGACAGGGAAATCTACTATCCCCCCATCATTTTTAAAAAATATTTTTATACTTGCCATTTTTAATCACTGTAAACTACATATTTCACAGCCTTTTCTTGCTCACAGTCCTCCCAAGCATCTACTCCACATCAGAAATTTGCATGAAGTGAGCTCAAGCCCTGGCAAAACCTTATTCTTAACAGTAACTTGGTCATAAGGTGCACCAGAAGGGCAGTCTTTAATTAATGATTTTGGAGCCATTCCTTCCACAGTGCATCACTTTGCACCTTCCCAAAACTGGAAAGAGCCCCATATGCATCCAAGCCTGGCTCTCTTGGCATGCTTCGAGAGGAAACCTGTCCCTGTGCTCTTTTCCCACTAGGTCAGCTCTGATGGCTTCCCCTTCAAGGGCCTTTCTCACTCCATTTACAACATCAGTCATGAAGCATGACAGCAGTATTTGCCCTTGTCCTACCTCAGGATTTTCCAGCAGTGTAGAGGAGCTGTTAAAGAGGTTTGCGGTTAGTTAACAGTGCATAAACCAACAGAACAGATGCCTTTAAGTACATAGAGATGCTTAGTGCGAAAACCTGAGCATGCTCAGTGTTACATTCTCCATTTTACTAGCCAATAAAAGCCAGATTCCTAGTTATTAAAGCTATATTTTCTCCTCAAAGACAGCCTTTGCCATATTACGCTTCTCCATTCCAAGTTAATTTAATCGCATGGTACTTAAAAATGGTTCTATGAAGAGAGGAAAATGAGTATGTCAATACCTTTACTTTGCTGGAGAATACAAAAAGCTGAACTGGTTTTGCTCATTAAAAAACCCACACCCCAGAAAGAAAAAAAAAAAAAAGAGCCCAGCCACAAAAGGTTTCAACTTCTAAGAGAAGGATGGTATTCCCAGGCCCGTATCCAGCCTCTGCAACGCCTGGCAGGTCTCACCTCACCATTTCCCATCTGCCTGGTCTCCAGCAAACACAACGCCAGGTCTGACAGCTGCACAGCTGCATGCACTGGGAAACACAGACCAGCCCATCCACACTAAAGGCTGCATCCAGTGACAGCATCCCAGCTGTCACCTGGGCCCAGTCATAGCGAGCATGACCCAAGCAGGATGGCTAAGCACACCTTCCCTGTTCCTCCTGAAAGAGGGCTTGTTTCACAGCACAGCTGGGAACCAGGCTGGTTCTCCAGCCACACAGCAGGCTACACATGCTGCATTGCTGACTGCAAAAGTACAGCCAGGCAGGCGTTCCTGGGGAGAAGCATTTACCCTCCTAAACAGGGACACACCAATGCCTCCTTGAAGAAAAGCACCTGGTCACCATCACCCATCTCCTTATCCCCCATGACACAGAAATCACCCCTCCTCATTAGGGCAGGGGCATATTATGCAGGGACAGGGCTGCGCGCAAGTGAAGAACTGGCTGGAGGAAGCAATGGGTACCATCCTGCGCCCATGTTATAGGATCTACTCCACAAAGAGACATTGTAACGATGGATCAAAGCCCTCTCCTCCATTTGCTTTTATTTAAGGATGCCATAATAGGATTATTGGGCTGGAAGAATAATACTGAGAATTTATCAAGACAGTTTTATATAAATGGCATTTCCTCACCAGGAACTGTTGGTCTGCCTCCCCCTCCCCCCCCAATTTTCTAATTAAGAAAAGAAAAAGATACACAGAGCAGGAAGTGAGCAAGTCAGAGAGCTGGGTGATAAAAACAGATAAGATGAACAGAAAAAGCAAGTCTCCTGTATGAAGATAGATTTAAAAGAAAGGAGTTGTTTGCGTTGGAAATCCTGCTAATGCTACAAAAAGCTCTTACTGCTGGAGTCAGAAGCCCTGAACATTGCTCCCCTGATCACAGATCCTGGGTACCTTCTGCTTCCCAGAATGCAGGCTACAAATCTGAAGTAAAAAATTGAAAACATGATGTTTGTAAAGAAGAGTACTTTGTTGCAGGCCATTTGGTGGATAGCTAAGTTGAAACAGATGTGCGTTCATGGTCATTGAAGTTTAGCCGAAGCATGAATTAGTCACCCAACATCTGTACTCCTGTGTTTCACACTGCTCCAAACCAAGTCTCAGAGACATTTGATAAAGGGGCTGCTAAAACCCAGGCTGACTTGGTATCTATTCTGTTTATCCCAGATAGCTCCTAAGTGTATGAGATTCAACAAGGCCAAGTGCCGGGTCCTGCACTTCGGCCACAACAACCCCATGCAGCGCTACAGGCTTGGGGAAGAGTGGCTGGAAAGCTGCCTGGTGGAAAAGGACCTGGGGGTGTTGGTTGACAGCCGGCTGAACATGAGCCGGCAGTGTGCCCAGGTGGCCAAGAAGGCCAATGGCATCCTGGCCTGTATCAGAAATAGTGTGGCCAGCAGGAGTAGGGAAGTGATTGTGCCCCTGTACTTGGCACTGGTGAGGCCGCACCTCGAATATTGTGTTCAGTTTTGGGCCCCTCACTACAAGAAGGATGTCGAGGTACTGGAGCATGTCCAGAGAAGGGCAACGAAGCTGGTGAAGGGTCTGGAGAGCAAGTCTTATGAGGAGTGGCTGAGGGAACTGGGGTTGTTTAGCCTGGAGAAAAGGAGGCTCAGGGGAGACCTCATCGCTCTCTACAACTACCTGAAAGGAGGTGGTAGCGAGGTGGGTGTCGGTCTCTTCTCCCAAGTAACTAGTGATAGGATGAGAGGAAATGGCCTCAAGTTGCGCCAGGGGAGGTTTAGATTGGACGTGAGAAAAAATTTCTTTACTGAAAGAGTGGTGAAACATTGGAACAGGCTGCCCAGGGAAGTGGTTGAGTCCCCATCCCTGGAAGTATTTAAAAGATGTGTAGATGAGGCGCTTAGGGACATGGTTTAGTGGACATGGTGGTGCTGGGTTGACGGTTGGACTCGATGATCTTAGAAGTCTCTTCCAACCTTAATGATTCTATGATTCTATGATTCTAAGTGTAGTTTTGGGGTTTTTTTAAAATATGTAGGCTTAAAAAAATTTAGTGTAGGCATAAAATATTACTCAGCTGCATGGTTCTTCACCCTCTCTTTCTGAAGGCTAGTAGTTTCAACAGAAAACTCAAGAGCATCCACCTGCCCTTGTTCAGTTAATTTTCTCCCTGTGGCAAGTCATATCCTTGCACATGTACAATTATTCAGAGCAACCAGGCATTGTGAAATCCCCTTGGCAAGAAGAGGAAACAGATGGTTCTAGAGAAAATATTATGTTTTGGGTCACTGATTTAGGTTATAAAGAATAGGAGAGTCCCATCACACTTTGGACCAACTCTACAGTCTTAAAAGGATTCAAGCACTGGAAGTCTCAGCCAGAAAAAAGACACCTACTAAATCAGATTTAATAAGTCACTTGAACTTTATTTGCCATATTCTTCCCTTTCAAACATTCTAATATAAGTTGGTTTTGTTTTGTTGGGTTTTTTTGTTTTTAAATCAAGTCCCATATTCTGTTGAACAGGAGGAAAAAAGGCCTAGAGGCTTGCATCTGAGCAATCCATCTTTCTGGCCTTCCCATCCAGCTCTCCATGTACAAACAACATTTTTCCCTCAGACGGCAGGAGATAAGAAACGTGGAACATTTCTGGAGAGTTCAGATGGGTGGGGAAAGGCTGGAGCTTTGGAAGAAAAACCCACCAGCCTTGGCAATGTGCCAGGACCCTTCTTTGAGTGCCAGTAGCATCCCCCAACTCTATGTTGGACTTTCTCCAGCATTTTGTGGTGCAGTCATCAAGCAAGATTCACATACCCGCACCGGCTTTCCTGCTTGAACCAATTCACAATGAGTGTTATTAACACCAGACTGAGGAATTATGGAGGGCTAGAAAATGCTTGGCCACAACATCCTGGTTACACACACACAGTCAGAGCCTGACACTCAAAATATCTCTGAGAAGCAGCTGCTATAAAATTAGCAGCATTTCTTTATTTGTACAATCCAAAATAAACAGCTTGGTCCCCAGAGACCCTCTTACTCTGCATTTGCATAGGGTCTCGGCCCATGGTCAGCACGCTGCTGCAGGCACAGTGGTAGGAATATTCCCAGACAAATCATTCATATTATTCTCTAATGAGAAGCAAGGCTACCAGAACACCAGCCCTCCCTCCAAACCCAACTTTGTTAGCTTTTCATTAAGGTGTCTCAATTGCATTTCCCATCCTGGCCATCAACAATAAAAGCAAATGCGGTAGCTGATTCACAGCACGCCAGGTTAGCAGCCCTGGCAAACCTTGCCTGCTGCGGTGCTCGTGGCCTCAGCATCACTTCCCCAACGCCTCTTGGGTCAGATTTATCACGGCAGCACCGGGCAGGGGTGCTAGCTGCTCTTGGGCTCGGTGCTGGCCATACGTGTATGGTGAAGAGCCCCAAACCACCACTCCAGGCCAGCACAACCCTGCCCATAAGCACTACCCCATGCCCAGGGGCAGCACCCAGAGCCCTTTTTACCACCGAGGGAGTGGAGCTGTCCTGGGGCTCTCTGCAGCCGGCTGCCTGAGAGCTTTCAGGTAGAGCTGGAGCTAACCAGGAGAGCCAGATCCCAACTCAGGCTCTCCTGAAGTCACAGCTGTGCTCCTTCCCTTTGCAGACAAGCTCCCACAGGGCGCTAGTAGTTGGTTTTGCACAGTCATGGAGGAAAGCCTGCAAGAGGCTGCATGGTCCCTTTGAGGCAAGCTTGGTTTAGACGCAGCTCCCGGCCAAGGGATGTTGGTCCAGCCTTTATTCCAACCCTTGGTGTTGTGAAATACCAGGAGGGCAGTTGTTGCCCACAGCAGGGCTAGGAGGGTTGCAGAGATATTTGCCTCCCTGCTGGACATGGGAGCTCTAGGTTTTACAAATTGGTAGGAGAGAGCTCCCTCGGGAGCTGCCAGATGGGGAGAAAACGGCCTTTTAGACTCTGCTCTTTCCCTGGCAGCAACGCTCCTTTGGGCTGGCTGGTTGCTGCATGCAAAGTGAGCCTGAAAGCTGCTCTGCGTTTCAGCAAAGCACAGCTTTTCCTTTGCAGCAGCCTCCCAGAAGTCCCATCTTCATTTGGGCACTTCGCCCTTGAAATATCCACTGTAAGACCCTTCCTGTTATTTTCCTACACCTTTGTATCACACACAGGTTTATGACCATCTGCAACAAGCTGGTAGCACCATTATTTTTCAGAGTACTGAAAAAACACTGCTAGCCCAGACACTTTCATTACAGAAGAAGGATTGGGCAAGGAAGGAAATGGCCTGGGCTCACAAGGAATGAGTGGCCACACAAAGAGAGAGAGAGAGACTTTCCATGGGGAATTTTTTTCCCAGCATTCAACAGAAAACCTGTACAGAGCAGCTGTAACACAGCAACATTCACACCATTACAGCCACCACCGATGCTACCTGACAGTGCCTACCCCACTGTGACATCAGCTTCATAATAAACATCATTACTGTGAATTTACTGCCAGCTTGTATGGGAGAGGGTGTCCCCACAGCCGTGTCACTGGTGTACGGGAGGTGGGAGCAGCACCCTCTCCCCATAGGGTGACTGGTTGTTTGCTGGGGGGCAGTAGGAAGTTTGCTCTTCACACGAGGGCGGCTGCTTTTTGACATGCTGTGGGGACACAATGAGGAGCATGTTGCAATACTGCGGGGACTCCCAGCCAGCCCTTTCCCATCCCATAGTCAGAGCTAGACAGAGAGGAGCTTTTCCTAGTGAGAGTGCACTGCTGCAGGGAGACAGGGAAGGCAGCTCAAAATCCCCTTTGCTGGTGTCAAGGGCAGGAGAAAGATGGTCTCTCTTCAGCCAAAGGGGCCAAAAACTTTGACAAAGAAGAAGCGAGTAGCTACTGCAAGGCACAGCTAGCCTGCAAGCTAGAGAAACAGAGCCTCAAAGCAAGCCAGCTACTTAGTCCCCTGCCAGTGTCCCTGGTGAAAAGACAGCAACTGCCAAAAAGCCCCAAGTGAGAGGACAGGGTCTCCTAGCCAACAAGTGCCTCCTTCCCCCTGCAAAAATGACTGTTTCAAGCTATGTGCCCTATGCTCCTACCCCAAGGTCAGACATGAAGTCTCCAAGTCACAGCACCCCTTTCCCAGTTTCTCTTGCTGGAGAGCAGCACTTAAGAGTCTACTGCAAGCAATAACCAGCCTTCCCTGGGGAAAGCGGTGCACACCTTGCCTCCACGGGTGGGACTCACATCCACCACCCCATCTCCAGAGGGCTAGCAAACCTCTCCTCTCCTCTCCTCTCCTACTGACCCTTCCTGGCCATGCTGAAGCCAGTACACCTGTGCCTCATTGAAAGCAGCAATCTGCTTCACAGCAGGGCAGCTCCAGCAAAGCCTGTACTGGGAAAAGACATGATTGTAGGGAAAAAAAAAAAGCCCAAACAAATTGTCTGGTCTCTGACCATCAATCAGTAAATCAGCCAAGAGCCTAGGTCCAGCTTCCTACAGCTGAGGGACACAAAACGGATGCCAACAGCCCTGAAAGGTACAGGGTGCTTGGAGATTTGTCTAGGCAGCCAAAGCCTCCGCTGGCTTCACTTCTGATTTTGATGCTGACCTGTGGCACAGCTTTGGTAAAAAGTAGCTCCTGCCAGCTGTGATTTTTACCCATCAAAGCAGGAGAAGGACCCTATACCACACTGGCTGTACATCCAGACCCGTGGAGGAAAGCCACTATGTGCAAATACTGTGTTGCCACTCAGGGCTGCACAGTGTGACAGCACTTTAAACACAGCTTGGAAAACCCTTCACTCACAGCCCTGCTCTGGCTCTGCCCAGCTCCTTCTCCCTTCCACCCAGCTCTGCCACTCCAAAACAGGCACAGCCTGTCGGCATCCCCTGCCCATGACCCTCCAGATATCCACATCAGGAAAATGATTTCCAGGCCATCAGCATCCTGATTGCATCAGTACAAAAAACATCAAAACCTTTCCAAATATAGTCAGAGGCACAAGCCCTCCATGAAGCTAATCAAGTAAAATACATATCAGGCCACCCTGTTTTCTGTAAAGGACATTAAAAAGTTAGAACAATTATCAGTCTGCAACTGATTTTTCCAAGTATCCTATCTCTTCAATGAAGCATGCAATCTCCTCCCACAATCTCCCCAGCAACTTTCCAAAATAAACAGATAAATAGAGAAAATAAAACATCCCCGATATAAAATTTCAGCCAGATTGGATGAATTTGGGGGCAGCTTGTAGAGACTGAGCTTGGAAGTGTTTGTCAGGGAGATTCCAGCCTTGCTTTTTAACGCACGGAGACCAAGTGGCAAGTTGTCCCTTTCCCCCATGATTCAAGATCTCAGCAAGAAAAATGCCAGGAAATGAGAAGCAAGGGAGAAATACTACTTTTCTTTTGGGGTTGTATTTTTTTTTTATTTTTTACATCTCCCCTCCTACTCGCTGCTGTCTCCAGACCATTTCTCTGTCCCTACCACCTGCTTTTGGTCTCTTCTTTATCAAGCAGCATCAGGCTCTTCCCCATTATTCCTCCTGGGCTGTTAATGCCTTCCTCTGCCTGTGGATCTCCCTTGCTTATTTAAGCACAGTGCTATGTGCCTGGTCTCCACGAAACGGCTTTGAGGCTGCCTTGCCTCAAAGATCCCTTTGCGATCTCAGGGCAGCCCTTCGCCTCCCTGTGCTCTGTGTCTCCCTCTGTAAAACGGGAAAAGCACCTCCCGTGAGCGTTGGGAGAATAAAACACTGCTAATAAGCCTGAGGCTCCTGGGTAGCCTGGGGAGGAAGCATCTGCCCAGAGGTGCCCCATAGGGGCTCAGAGAGAGGAATTAGCAGGCCTGTTGCTTTCCTGT
Organism: Aptenodytes patagonicus; assembly: GCF_965638725.1. Taxonomy (NCBI): domain Eukaryota; kingdom Metazoa; phylum Chordata; class Aves; order Sphenisciformes; family Spheniscidae; genus Aptenodytes; species Aptenodytes patagonicus. The sequence goes on from NC_134951.1 coordinate 118,545,835, forward strand.
CTGCCTGTGGCTGCTCTTCCCTCCAGGCCCATTTTTGCCTGGGTTTGTAGCTGTGTTTGGGTCCCCTGTGCAGCAGGATGCTCTCCTGGGCTCTGCAGGAGGAAGGAACAGAAAGCTTCAAGGAAGCAGAGACAAAGCCCCAGCTCCAGCGCCCATCCAGGGATGAAGAGGTGGGAGACATCCCTGGGAATGTGTGTAGGGAAAGGCTGAGGCGAATGCAGGTTGTGGACCCAAGCGATTTGGACACAGTCCTAGACAGGAGCTGGGCAGGTTAGCTTGGGATGGAGGCCCAGCCTGGCACACTCCATCCATCAGCTAGGTGCCTAGCCCTGGCTGGTGAAGGATGGTAGCACCTCCCAGGAGAGTCACTGTCCAGAGGTACAGCTCTCACACCGCTGACTCTAGAGGGAGCTGAACGCTAGTGCCAAGCAGATGCCCAGTTTTTAGACCACCAGATCTAAGGAAAGGGAGTCTAAGCCCAGGTGTGTGCTGGGCCTTGGTTGCCTATCTCAAAAGCGAGGTTAACCACCCCTCCCTCCCCCCCCCGTGTCCCCCTGTCTTCCCTCCCCCCAGGAGCTCTTTGCAGCAGCAAATCTCACTTCTGTTTGTAGCCAGGTTTCCTTAGGAAGCCAGGCATATGAAATCACAGTTTCCATGTCTGTCTGTCTGTTCACATTGCTCCCCCCCCTCCCAATTTCAGCTAAAATCACCAGAGGGATAGAGATAGCGGAGAAAGCCAAGTTCCTACAAGCTTCCTGAAAATAGCTGGAGAGCTTGCCCTTGGCAAGAGAAAGACAGGTCTGTGAGCTCAGCCCATATTGGATGCCAGAGTCCCAGTGGCACAGCACCCTGAACACCCTTCAGGAGACCCAAGTGCAGCCAGGATTTGCACAGCTGCAGGCACCAATGTCCATGAGCTGGGAGCACATGCAGATCACAGCACCCTGAGCTTGAACAGAGCTCCAGGTTGTTCACTGTACCAGTTGCAAGGACAGCCAGTATTGCATGCAGTTTGTGTTGTCTATGACCAACCTGTTGGTTGGTTGTCCAGTGACGCCTTGGTGGACACTGGGCTTTATTATAGGATCTGAGTTTCATTAGGATGCTGGAGAACAGTGACTTTTCCCCAGTAAGCCAGCAGGACTGTACCCCCCTGAAAACACAGCAGAAAACCAAATTCTGTCTTAGACATAATGCCGGAAAATTGCAACCTTGACAGCCCTGAGCAGATCAGGACACTACCAAAGGCCCAAACAGGCAGAGAAATGGCTGTGCCTATATGGCATCATGCAAGGTGCTGTGGAGACTCCCAAAAGCAAGGACATGAGCCAAGTTCATGCTGTGCCATGTACAGCAGTGCGAGGAGAGCAAACTAGGTGCAGCCTGGGCAGCTGCAGGACAGTGAGTATTTAAGTCTCAGGAGCAATTCACAGCCAAAAGATCACAAAAAGCTTAGTAAAAGTGGGGGAGAGAGAAGCAAGCAAAGTCTCATCAGCTTAAAACTGTGGTGCTCGGTGTTGGCATTCAGGGACGCTAGGCATAAAGAGTACATCCAACCTCCTCAAATATCTTGAACAAAAACCCTGGTACAGAGGAAGCTTTGAGCAACGCGGCTCCCCAGCACTGGCTTAGGAGTTGTTTATGCCTCCAGAGAAACAGAGCTGGTGAGGTGTAAGAGGCGTTAGGCAATGCATCAACTTTCCTGGGGAGATGGTGGTCGGGGTTCATGGCTTGGCTGATAGGTTATGGCTCTAGAAATGCTAGATTATTTCCCTATTTGGGCTAAATGCCTCTGCTGGAAAAGGGGCAAAGCTGCTATTGAAGAACCAATCGGAAAGAAAAGGGTAGAAAGCAACATTTATCAGATGCACCCGAGGGAACACAAATGCCTTTCTTTGGTGATGTCCACGGCCCCAGCCAAAGCCTTACAGCACAGCTCTTTTTTTCCTAGCCGCCATCATCACATCAACATGCAAGTGTCCCAGCTTCCCTTTTCTAAATAAAAGTGCATGTCTTCTCTTTGTGGTGGTGAGAAAAAGCACATGAATGCCTAGGCAGGTGTTGGGAGAGTGCACAGAGAACCCCAGCCTTTCTCAGCCCCCATTTCCATTGCCTGACTCGCGGATTTCCAACATCTGGGACTGGAAGAACAGCTTCCTGTGAAGTGCAAGCAAAGAGGAGCCCTGAAATCAAACACTTGCACCCACTCGCCTGTGACCTTGTGGTTTTACTACAGCTTTCGTTTTTAGACTCCAGTTCTCCCTAGTGCTTGCTGCATTTCTACGTTTTGGCAGTTTGCTTTCGCCCTGGAGACAGTGAGTGTGGGGTTGCTTAGCATGGCTCGGCGGGGAGGGAAGCAACAAGGCTATGATTAAAGAATTAAACTTGAGATGACGGAAGAGCCCCAGCCATGCTTCCACCTAGACAAAGCCTACGTGATGAGCACTGCTTAATGCCAGCCCTTAATAACACGCGCTGATCAACACAAAAATGGGAATTTCATCGTGGCTGCAGGTGCCTCTGACCACTCACCTCGGAAACCGTTTCAAGGCAGAAATCCCCGGGGCTGGAGGAAAAGCAGCCCTGCCTGGAGGCACGAACACCACCGCCGGGCGGAGGCACCGCACCCTCGCCGCCGCGCACGGGGGAAGATGCCCGTAAGCCCCCCGGGGGGAAGGCGGTTTGCTCCAGCCCCCTCCCCGCCCCACCTGCCCGGCAATGCCCGGCCCTTGGGGTAGGGGGAGGCAACCCCACGCCGCAGCCGCGCCTCCCGTCGCGACATGTCGCGATTGGCCGGCGGGGGAGGGGGGCGAGCCCCATCGCCTGCCTAAAGATGCCGTGGCTGGGTTGCAAAAAGCATTGCCGGGGCGGGGGGGGGAGCATCCTACCCCCGCCTCCCCATCGGCAGCCACACGGCTCCGGGTCCCCCATCCCCCATCCTCCCCCGGCACTGGGGACCCCGGGGTAGAAACCAGCGGCGGGGCGGCGGGGGACTCGCCGCTCTGGGCAGGGTTGGGGCCGGGGCGTGGGCCGGTCGGTCGCGGTCCTACCTGGCGGGGGGCAGGAGCGGGCGCCGCCGGGGCCGGCTCAGGAGCGGCGGGGCATCGCGGCGGGGCGGGTGGCGGAGCCCCGGTGCGCGGCTGCGGCGCGGCGCGGCGCGGCGGCGGGCGGGAGGGAGGGAGGGAGGGAGGAAGGGAGGGATGGAGGGATGGATGGAGGGAGCGCGCACACACACACACAGAGCGCCCACAGCGCCCCGGGGATGCGCTCAGCCGGCCCGCCCCGCAGGCAGCCTCCCCTCCCTCCGCATCCCTCCGCGGCGTTGCGCGGGCAGGGAGAAACCCGCCGTCCGTCCTCCGCGGTGGCAGCTTCAGCCCTCCTCCTCCTGCTGGAAATATTTCCCGATTTCCTCCTCGGAGCGAGGGACTTTGAAAGGCAGGGCTGGTTGCGGACCCACCCCCAGCAGCCCTGCCCGCCCTGCCTGGGGCAGCCCCCAGCTCTACCCACCCCGCCCGATGAACTCCCAGTCCTGCCCGCTGTGGCTGGTCGCATCCCCCCGGCCGCCCTGCAGCCTGCCAGGGCAAGCTCGACCCCATTTGCACCCTGCAGGAGGGAGCGAGACCTGGGAGAGATGGCGAGAAGGGAAGTAGGAGGGGGGGGGTGCAAAGAGTGCCTTGCTGTGTCTGTCACCGTGCCCCACAGTGTTGCCCATGGCTGCTATGAGGAGGCAGGAGGCCAGGAGCATCCCAAGGGGCCCTGAGGTTCGCTCCCCTCTCACATCACCAATGTTGTGGTGTTTGCAGAGGACAGCAGGGGCCATGGGGTGGCAGGCAAGGGGCACATGGGTCATCTAGGGCCCTCCTGGGAACTGCCCCTGCACCTGGCTATGACCAGGTCAGTCCCTGAACCCACAGAGCCTCCTGTCCCCACGGAGGGTCACTGGGGTTGGGGAGGTCCTGCAGGAAGCCAGGAGCCTGGCACAGAAGGACTTGCTGCACCTTAGGCTGGCCCAAGTGTCCTTCCTGTGGGCAATTCCCCTTTCACCATGCCTGAATGACTCCTCCACCCTTCGCTGGCTCCAGCAAGGAGCAGATGAACCCATTGTCCCACCCTCCAGGCAAAACTCTGTGGCTTTAGGAACTTAAAATAGGACCAAAACTAGTAACTCATACACTGGTAGTTGCAAGTACCCAGCGACCTTGAGTAGCCCTCTACACCCAGATCCTCAGGTGCAACAAGAACTGTGGAGCAGCAGAGCCATTATTCTAGCTCCTGCACCCTCTTACATGTTCTCCCTTTTATTTTGTCAGCTGTGCCTGTAATTTTTGTCGCCACTGGCAAGACAGCAAGCCAGAATTTTACCTTTGGATTTAATTTGTGCTTTTCTTCCTTACTTTCCTTTTTTTTTTTTTTTAAGGTTTTTGCATCACTATGTCCTTCAGCAGAGATGAAAAACTAAATTCGCTGTTCAAGATGAGGTGTAAGACATGGACAATGTCACAAAACTCCTTTGTAAAGCACTTTGTGATGAACTGACCAACCAACAAACCAGCTACTTGTTATTAGTGTTGCAGCTGTTATTGATATTATTTAGTTTTGGTCTCACTTTAAGCGCTTATTGCCTACACATGGGATGAAAGGCATTTCCAAATAAGAATTTGGTTTAGAAAAAAACATGGTTTTGTGTCTAGTAGCTAACTCTGATTGTCTGTCTCATCTCTTTTGATTTAAAACTCTTCAGAGGAGGGATAAGGTGGCATCTGGCCACGTGTGGTACTTTGATGGGACTCAATTCTCCCAGCAGGGCCATTGATATAAAATGAGCACAACTGAATGTTGTACAGCATGCAAAGTGCTGTGCTTTGATCGGGACCTGAGCAGAGCAGTGGATGTGTATCAGTGGCGTTTGGTTTGGCAGTGGCTGCAGGACGCAAGGTGCTGCACAAGCTGGCATGGCAAATGGATAGTGTGAGCAGAAAAAATTGACGTGGTTGCAGCAAAGACAATCCCTGCTGTTGCTTTTCACCCTGCACACTGAAATCTAATCATTGCAACAGTAAGCAGTGGAACTCAGATTTTAATTAGCTGTCAGCCATGAAGTTCTCCCTAAAGCTCCCCATTTCCCTCAGTTATTTTGCTGACCTACTTTCCAGCTCTTTCACTGAATATGGCATGCAGCTCCTCTGGAGCACCAAGACATTAACTCTGCTAATGGGTATCCACTAGTGAGCTGCTGTCTGAAGAGCCAGGCATGTCTCCAGTTCCTCCCAGCCCACCTCTCTCTGCAGCTTGCAGTGCGTGTTACTGTCTCCCAGTGCCTCCTGCTAAGACCCACAGAAATGTTGCTTCAGCTGAGGGATTTTTGTGACATTTGAGGGGAGCTGAAGGAAATAAGAGTTTGTCAGTGTTTGTGGTGATGCTCATTAGTCCATGCAAATGAACCCTTTGTATCACCCAGCCTTAATGGCACTGGGACAGAAAAGGTGAAGCAGAGATGCAGCATTATCCCACCTGCACCTGAGAGCAGCTTTCATCTGCTTGAAAAATGACTGGTTAGGAGGGATATGAGGCTGGGAGAAGATGTACGCCCCTTTCCAGGCACATTCAGACCTTCATCTTTCACAGTCTTCAGAAGAAAGGTGGAGTTGGGCTCTGAAAGAAAGAGTGGAAGTCAGGGAGTAGGGGAGACAGTGAGCCCAATGATGAGAGGAGATACTGTGTTATAGGACTGCTGCACACTGCAGTGGCTATGGTCCACACTGCTTTTTCTCAGCCAAGCTAGCTGAAGTGCTAGCTGTAACAAGATAGAGCTCTGTATGGGCTGTGAAATCTGCTGGACAAGCTGAACAAATGCTCCTGTGTTCTGCCTGGTGCTCCAGGCAAAAATGCAACAAGACTGCTCATGTCCTGACACAGCAAGTTTGCCATGATGTGGGCACATCCATGTTTCGTCACGATTGCAGCCTGGACTGTGCTGGGAGAGGCAGTGGTTTGCTCCAGCTACCTTTCCTTCCCTGTCTCTCTTTGCAGTCATGCAAGTGAACACCTACCATTGCAAATGCACTTACAACCACTAATTAGTAGTCTCAAAATCATGGAGATTCTCATGCCAATGCTAACGAATGGTTCATTCATTCATTCATTCATGCACACCCACAGCTGTCTCCGACAGCAGCCTGCATCTCTCTGCAGTTGCTGGAGGAGGTTTCTGGGTATTGTCTTCATATGTAGAGGAGAAAGACAATTCCTCCCTGCAAAGAATGGGGTTAGTGGACTGTGGAGTCTTGAGCACAGGACAGAATGATGCAGGCCAATTCTCTGCTCAGTGTGTTGTGAAAAAAGACATCTGAGCTCCTGCACATTTTAGAGGAGGGGGACACAAAACCCTCAGGTATTTCTTGCTTGAAAAATTCCTGCCTTATATTCCCTGTAAAAGAGACAAGTGGTCAGGGCAAGGTCAGTCTTCAGCTCAGCCACAGCATGCTCACCTCCGAGCAGCTGTCCTACCACCCTTTCTTGGCCCTGTTTGGAACATCTCCTCAGTGGGATGCTTTGGTCTCTGCTCCAGCTTTTGTGGGTTCAGATAATGCTGGAGGATAACCAGTGAGTCCTCACTGGTTAGTTATCTCTGGTCATGGTTTTCCTTGAGTCCCTTGGGAGATGCCAGAGAGATCCTGCAGGAGCAGACGGGATGTCACCTCTGGCTTGCCATCCATCTGTCTTTGCCCCTCACTGCAGCAGACTTGAGTGTGCGCCCGCTGAACCTTCTCTGGCTCTCCTCTGCGTGTTCTTGGCAGAGACCTGGAGATCCCTGAGAGTGGTGTTTCTAAAAAAGATGCTCAGAAATATAGTTTCCAGCAATTTGAGCATTCACTTTCACTGTTGCCTTCAAACCTGCCTTTGCTGTTAGGAGGATAAATCCGGCATTTAGAAATGTGGCAGATGGAGCAGGACACAGCAGTGAATAGGAAGGGCAATTTTCTTTTTGAGCTCTCCAGGCAGTGCCTCCTTAGCTGTTTCCAAGTAGCTGGTACAGTCTGAGTTCTGATGATCCCAGGGAGGTCTGGGTGCATGACAGTTGTCCATCGGCCAGCCAGAGGTCTTGGGTGTGGAAAGTGTCTTCTACCCCTGGAAAACCGAGAGTAAAGACTATACCCCAGGGAGAAGGCAGTGCTCAATGGGATGTTTTGTCATGCCTGTGAAAAATTGGCATCGTGTGGTTTGCTCTCACTGCAATGCTTTGGGAGCCTGCAGAGGTAACTGGAGAGACCATGCTTGTGCTGCTTTCGAGCTTTCCCCAAAGTACTTGCTCTATGCTGTGTTTTATGCAGGTTTAAACAACTAATCCAGAGCACTAATTGATAAGCATAGCATTTAACAGCTTGGGAGAGAGTTTTCCTGGAAGAAGCATTGACTGGCCAAATTTTGCAGAGCACTGCTTGTGTGTGGCAGACACAAAAGTGTATTTGCACTGGAAACCACCTGCTGTGTGGGGGTTGAAAGCAGAACTAGTTATAGGGGCCGGGCATGAATTTAGGGAGCTTGGAAATGGGGAGAGCTGCAACTATTTTGCAAACGTCTAGTCCGCAAAACAAGCCACACACTTTCCTCTTCAAATTCTGCTTTAGAATCTCACTTTTCTTTTTGAAAAAGCTGCTTTCTGGTCATCAGGGATATACAGGAAAAATTCAATATATGCATAGAATGACTTCAGCGCCTGGGCTTGATGTAAGAGATGTACAAGGTGCAAACTGTCTCCTTACTCTTCTCAAAGGAGTAGAAACTCAAAAGCCTTCTGACAGCTGTCATTTGTCTCAATAGCAGTGCATGTTAATACTAGCATCTCACTCCCATCCCCATTTCACAGGCAAAAACCAGTTCCTAGCCTGAGCCACTGGAAAATGAAGGACCAGATGTCCCCTGCTGAACTGCCTGTCCCTTAGCATCTTTTCCCACCAAAAAAAATGAAGCTTTGTTTTGCTGTTACCAAACTGCAGAATACAGGAACTAAAAATGCAGATGCAAGGTCAACAGAAATGTGTTTCCCAGTGAAAGCAATAGCCTAGGGACTCCGCTGCCTCAAGGTGAGCGTCCTGCAAGGGGCCATGGAGCTGCAGTGTGCCAGCCCCAGGGCAGCACTACAACCAAGCAGGCACTAGCACTCTCCACTTGATGCTCCAGCTCTTCACCACCATCCCAAGTCTGCCCTGGCCTGGAAAAAATTTGGCTGAAAAAAAAGAAATCCCCCAAATCCAGAATTAAAAAGCAACAATTGTGTCTCTGGATTTGCCTTCTGCTTTTGAAACCTAGAGGTTTGTTGTTTTCCAATTTACTTGATAACCAGAAGTAAGTTAAAAAAATAAGAGATGAAATAGTGATAAGTAATCACATGACTCCAGGAGCTGGGACTTTAAGAAAAAACAAAAGTGCAAATACCATGATAATGTGGCAAGATCTGGGAGCTGTGTCCTGCAAACTGAGCACTGTGATGCTTCCTCAGCAGCTCCGGTGTCACATGAAGCCATAACCCTCATTTGATCTGTGTGCAAGGTTCCCATTGCTATCAGTGGGAGACGCAGGGTGAATTGGATGTAGTGCATGACTCCAGCTGCAGCCCCTGGTTGTGAAGGTAATTTGGCCTCCTCTGTACCATCTGTTTGCCAGCCCTGAGCAAGGCTGGATCTTCCAGGGAAAACAGACTTTTTTATTAAAAGTGAGGACTGACCTCAGCTGTATAAAGCACCTTATTTATATTTTATTTATATATTCCAAGTCAAGAAAGCTGCTGGAACACCTTGCAAAAACCAAGCCCATTAGGCAAGAGGATGTGAAATGACTTCCTTTAAAGGTAAACTTGTCTTCACTATAATGGGCTCCAATCTGTGCTGTCCTTGCAGGGTGGTCAGAAATCTTCCTTGCCTCCTTGCTGCTTTGACTTTACCAACCTCTGTCTCAGCTCTGCCTCGTTTCACCTCCAAGTGGCCTTGCCTGGCTAGGTGTCCCTCCAGCACTGACCAGCTCTGCCTGAGATTAGCCCCTGAGTCCAACGGATAGAGCAGAACTGAGGAACATGCTGTCCGCTGTTATCAGCATGCAGCAGTCAATTTTAGGCCACAAGGACCCATGGGACTGGGAATTTCTGTGCTCCTCAGTCTTCCCCGAGGCACCTTGGAGAAGGCATGTACCCTTGCTCCTGACTGACTCTGTCCCTGGAACAGCTGAGGCAGCAGCACAGTTCTTATCCTAGTTCCCTTCTCTCCCCACAGCTTAGACACAAGTTCAGAGCTTGCTATTTTGGCACAGTTTGCTCTATTTGCGCTTCTGAAGATGTATAGACTAAAAATGCTTATCTTCTCTGCATGCTCAAGCAGCGGTGAGGCAGTAACCAATGCTGCATGTCCTAAACATAGTAATTGAAGCCCTGCATGTAAAGAGAATTTAACGAAAAAAGAGAGAAACAGAAGAAAACCAGATTTAACTTCTGGATTACTTAATGGTTGTGGGTTTGTTTTTTTACTGGAGATTTTGGAGAAATGAAACTGCACCGTCTGTGAGACCGGATTCTCCTTTCAAATTCCCCGTGCTGTCACGTACCAGTCTGTTCCCCCCCTGGAATTTCAAACACGGCCTGTTCGAAAGCTTCTCTGAGCTGAATGGCTTTTTCACGGCTTTCTTGATTGTGATGATGCTTTAAAACAATTGAAGATGCTCCTTTGCCACGTGCGTCATGGTTAGAAATCCCCAAGTTTTTTACAAAAATCTGCTCTTATGGGAAGCTGTTCTCAGCTTCTGGCAAAACTGTTTAGGTTCTGAGGCTGTATCCCTGTGTTTGCATGTGCAGGAGTGTCACAGATGTGTATGTGTGTGTGTGCAGATGTTTCCTAATGCAGATTGTGCAAACTCTGACTTCTTCCCTCTGTGTTTCTGCTTATTCAGATGAACTCCTGCTCTTTTGTGAGTGCTCCCATCTCTTCAGCAGGTGAGACAATTTCCTGAGTGTAGCTGTCAGTCCAGGAACATGGGCTGCTGTGGTGTTTATAAGTGTGTAGGCTGGAGCTCAGGGAGACAGGGCAGAGCAGGAACTTGGGGATTCATGCATCCCCTGGCTGCTGCTGCGCCTCCTGCTCCAGCAGTGCAGACAGTGCAATGGCAGGTATGGAGGGAATGGCAGGGATGGGAAGGCATGACCGTATGGGGAAAGAGCAGAGATCTGGCAGCAGAACCAGTCCACTGGTGTGTAGGCAGCTGTAAGTTTAGTAGACCAGTGTCTTAGCAGGGCTGATGGGAATACAGGCTTTCCTCTTTCATTCAGCTCCCTTCTGTGTGCACCTCAGTCATTAAAAAAATTTCTGGCCCCTGCACCTCAAGACACCAGTGTGGTATTTTGGTATTTGTGCCAGGGCTGTTAACAGTATCTGGCATTTTATTTGCCATCAGTAGACTACAGAGTTAACAGCTGTATTTACATGACCAGTGGCATCAGGAAGGCAGGCAACAGCTGCAGAGCCACCAATGGGAAGAAATAAGAGAAGTGAGAGGTCTAGAAGACATGATTCAAGAGGAAACATTGCAGGAATGCAGACTGTCAAGTCAAGAGAAGACATATATCCTCGCAAACCTGAAAGAAGTTTCCCACTCCTACTGTCGGTAAGATAAGAAGTCAGGAGGTTAAACTACAGGCAGGGAGACTGAAGTTTGACACAAGGAAGTTTTCTATAGCCATGAGAGTAATAGTGTAGGCAGCTGGATTGTCTGCAGAGAGGGAGAAATCTGTGTCACAGAAAGGTTTTAAGATCAGGATGAGCAAACCTCTGTTGAGTTCAGATCAGGTGTATGTGATCTAGCTAGCAACATAATTTCATCAGAAAGTTGTATCTGAGAGATGAACGATCAGGAGACATTCAGCGCATCATAAAAAGAAAACCACTGTTGTGGTTAGTAGGGTGAAAGAAAAGAAAAGAAAACCTGCCTTTAGGCTTTGGACAAGGATTTGGTGTAGGACAACAGTCAGAGCACTGGAAATTAGGCCATGCTGGGAGAGCAGATCTAGGCGGCAATGCTATCCAAGCTCATGCAACCTCGGAGCAGACTGACCTTTGTTCCAGGCTGGCAGCCGATTTCCTGGGCAGATGAGCCATTTAGCCAGTGGGATGCTGGGGAAGAGAGCTTGTTGCTGCTCTGAAGCCCATGATATATCCCACCTGGGTTTTGTCCTGTCAAGGTTTGTTCCAGGCTCATAGCCCTTTAACTCACTTAGCAACCTCTTCTGTTAGTTTTTTGTGCTCAGCCATAGGAACCCTGAAGCTTACCCAAAAGCTCTCAGGAGCTGGCGGCACAGGAAGGCTTGTGTTGGAAACATTCATCCTGCTATGGTGGTCCCTTTCACTTGCCCTCCCGGAAGCCTGTCCCACTGTGAACTGCAAGTTGAGGTATGCAGACAAATGGCCTGCCCTGACCAAACTGCAACGCTAATGAGACAAGAGCACAAGGGCACACATGGGCACTCCCCATAGCAAAGACAAAATAATGTCTTTGGTTAACCCTGACTGATGGCTATGTAAGATACAACATGAAGGGTATGAGAAGCTACCAGAACCTGCAGATCATAAGAAGAGGAGTAATGTATATGCAGCTGACCATCCCTGACCAGTAGTTACACTAACTAGACAGCAGCAACAAAAATGGTAGAAAAGAGGAACATTGCATATAACAAAAGCAGGGTACTAGCTTAATTGATGACTGAGGTAGAAATTACCAAGGCAACCATGTCGTGAGTACCAAATAAGTGTATAAAGTCAGGAAACCTGGGGCCAGCAAGGGAAAAGTAAATACAGGTGGATGGCTTGTCTGAGAGGAGAGAGACTTGGTAAAGCAGCAGAACCTGGGAAGAATAAAAGGGACAAAACCAGAATATAAGGTAAAGCAAGTGACATACTCAGGACTGATTGGGGGCCGTTGGTCAGCCCTGTGCTTAATTATGACAGTTTGAAGTAGGGCAATAAACCTGCTGTTTCCACCTTTCTTGTGTCCAGCTTGCCTTCATGGTCAGAAGGGACTTGGTGTGCTTTGGGATTAATGAGAGCTGTCTACCTGCGACTGGCGAAACCCCTGAAGGGTATTACTTAACCACACCACCCTTCCCTTCCTTGACAATCTGACTCTGTCTTTCAAGTCCCCATTTCTCCTGACTGACTCTACAGAGGATCTTAAGCGTAGACATTGGCACCATAGGACTTCAATAGCTGATGACTAATACAGGGAACCATGCGACAAATGAGCTACACATGTGTGTGGCTGTACCTGAAGTCAATCAGGCCACGCACATCTCCCATGTTCAGCACGCATCTAGCTCTTCAAAGAGCCCAACTCACCGCAGTACCTTCCTGCAGATGGTTTTGGGAGGAAAGAACTAGCTAAAGCGAAGTCTCTGCACAAGTCACAGCCACAAAAGAAAGGACATGCGTCAAATAAAATCCACTCCAAAGGCAAGAAATGAAGTTACAACTCAGGAGGAAGGCAGGGAGTTTGTGCTGGCAAAACATCAACTTTATTAAGGTTAGAGTCTTCAAACTTGTCTTGTTCTGTAATTTTCTGTAGGCTGCATACATCAAGGCACATTTCAAGATAATCAGACTGTCTGTTTCAAAGTGAAGAATGTTAAAATCGGGTATGTTTTTATCAACAGGGACAGAAAATGTCTAGAAAACATGAGTAGTGGCACAGCTTGTAATGCTTACAAACTTGTCCTGTTTTGTAGCATTCCTCCAGGTCTGTGCATCAAAGGATGCTTCAAAATAGTCTGCCTAGTTATTTTTAAGGTAAGAACATTGAAATTAAGGGTCAAGTGCCAAAAGTTTTCTAGTGCATTATCATGGAGGTACATCTTCAGGCATTTTAACACATTAAGGTACTTTCCAGGCACACATGAAGCAAGGTGCACACCTAGACAGGCTTGCCCCAGCCTCTAAAAATGCAAGGACTGTCACTGAATTATGGATCCTCAGCTGGGTCTTTAATGATTTATAATGGAGATTCTCAAGTGTCTAGAAAGGGACTGACTAATTTTTCTAAAACATGCATGATTTGTCCTGAATCTTACCCAATGATCGGTAGCTGAACAGACAAATCATTGCCCGCTAAGCAGATTTTCAATGGCAGGTAGTACAAAGTTTTCTCTTTGATAATAAAACGTGCATGCTCTGTACACACTATTATCCTCCACAGGATCAGAGAGATCCTCATACACACTCACAGCAGAGAACCTTCAAGATTAACACTTTCGTCTAGGTTAAGTTGGAGACATGTCACACTTCAGGGGAAGGATGAGAGCAAGGCTTTTATCAGCAAGGCTCTAAAATGTTCTAAGTATTGGTTACTCTTGTTCTCAGAAATTCACTTCAGATCATTTCAGCTCAAGCCAAAAGGCAAATCTCTCAGTTATCAAGAAAGATGCTTCTTGGAGCATCTATTTTCCATAACCAGTGGCAAAAAGTATTTCAAAATGAGAGAAACTTTTTAATGCGTTTGTTTTCCGAGCTGTGCTGTGGACTAGGCCCAGTACAGAACATGGCAGGAACACAAGTGCAGGACATCACACAAGGGTCCACTGTGGTGCTGGAGCTCATTGTGTTAAACTTTTGAGTAATGTAGCCAGAGAGTGCAATGAGGACACCTTTCACAGCTGCATATCTCTCTTTTTGCAGTATTTTGCCCATGAATTAACACTACCAAGAAGATTTGGAAAACCTGCTAGAAGATTTCCACAAAGATTTGCCTCATCAGCAACTTGGAAGAACACACAGGGGAGGTAAATGCTAGAAGTTAAACCTATATTAGCTCCTCGGTCAGGTTATGGCTTCTGCCCTGTGCCAGAACATTGGTATAACATGTGGCTTACATCTGAAAGGTGTCACAGCAGGTAGCAGAGCAGCAGTAAACATCATCATTCTGGACAATCAATAAAAATGGAGACCTACTTATCCAGCTAAAGATAGGGCAAGCCAGAACATCTGTCTTGCTCCTGAACTGGGCATTTATCCTGGACAGGAGATGCTTTCAGAGCCTTGCTTCAAATAGCTATGCTCTGAAAAGCAGGCTAAATCCAGGAGGTCATCTTGAAATAATAGTTGGCAGGCCAAAGTGACTTAACATTTGACATGCTTTAAGGGACCATATGGAATAAGTTACACCAGAGTAAAACAAACACTTGTCTCTCACATCCAGTGTTATTGTTAGCAACTTATTCGACTGTGTGTATTTCTCAGCAGCGACAATGACTCACTAAATAACAGGATAATATCACGGATCCCTAGCATGTTGTGGTCTGTGGCCACAGGAAGGGTTTACTTTTACTGTGTACATGTTGGCAGTCTCAATATGCTAGCAGCAAATCCAAATGTTTATTGCCGCATCTAGGGCAGAAGCAGAAGATCTCTGCTTGGAGCCTTTCTGTAAGCCAAAAAGATAACATGGGGTATTTCTAATATCAAGCTTGCCAAACTGCAGCAAAAGCAATGAGCTGAGAATTAGATTCTGGGAAAGTAGATGTCGCCTTGGTTTTGCTTCCTTGTTCCAGTGTGTGGATATGGCAATTGCTGATGCTGGGAAACACCCCCTGGGAGGGGGGTGTTTCAAAGAGATGGGCTCCCTATTCCCACACTAAACCCTAAACCTTGATGCATGGTTGCTACTTTTGGAAACAGGCATCAAAGCAAGCTCATTTGGAAGGATGAAGAGGTTGTAGAGCAAGAGATAAGACTGGTCTATCAAGCCCTAGGCCCCTGCAGAAAGCCTGAGAGTGGCCAGAGCTGCCTCAGGTGGACAAGCACGTCCCCTTGGCTGCTTCAGGACTCTTCAGGCTTGTGCCTGAGGCCTGACATGCTGAAGCCCTGCCCAAATCACTGTAGGCCAGGCCCCTCCATCACCTTCACTAAGCTCATATCCTGTCCCTTGCTTCCTAATGCTTGTTGAACATTACGGATAAAACTCAGCATCTTGGTGAGATCTTCCTGTAGCCTGGGAGACCTAGCTGCCTGGAGGAGCGTTTTCAGGTAGATTGCACCAAAGGATCCCAGCCCATCTCCCAGTGGATTAGGGGCTGTACAGGTAGCCCAGGATGCTGGCATGCCATTTGTCTCCTTGCACATTGCTGTCCAGGCAGTCTGCAGGGACCCATCTAGCTGACAAAGAGGGGACCACAACTCCATTCTGGCCATGTTGCAGCAGAAGGGTGTCCGATACACCTCAGGGTAGAGAAGAAAGCAAAAAGGGAACATTTCATGTGCAGAATTTTCCAACAGGGACTCAGGGAAGCCTTGGTGGGGGGATAGAAAGGCAGCAAAAGTTTTGCAGGCCACATTTCTGCACTTTCCATGTTTTGTTATTTTTCCATTTTCACATTTTGCTCTAGTTTCCTGCTTTTGCTTATGTAAGAGGGAAAGAAAAGCCAATCTCATGTTCTGATGAAAGGAAGAACAACTCTCTGGAAGAGCAGGAAATGGTGTGCAGTGGTGTCATGCAGGATTAGTCTGCAACCTCCAGGGCACGCCGTGGTCTGTGGGATAACCTGGGAAACATCCCAGGGACAAAACTTCTGGTGAAACTCATCCTGTACAGGATGAGGGGCTTGAAAGTACTGGGAGACTGAGGGTATGAAAAAGGCTTTACATACTGTTCAATACAGTATATTCCCACAGGGAGTAAAACAACCCAAACACTGAATCTTCCAGCCTGGTAGGGGAAAATCTATACCTGAACAGCACTCCTTGGCAGAAGAAGTTCCCGAGTATTTGTCCTCTTTGGGTATTTACAGACAAGTCATTAGTCATTGTTAAGCTGAGTGGAACCCAAACTAGTCTGGGGCATATGTCTTCCCACTGTACCTTTACCCAAATTCTGACATTTTCCAGAATCCCAGTTCTGTGAGTATCTTCCTTCTACCTATGCCCACCTTTCTGCATAAGTAAACTGATGCAGAGTTTTCCAGAGTGAAATGCATGCCTTCTCCTCTCCTCTCCTCTCCTCTCCTCTCCTCTCCTCTCCTCTCCTCTCCTCTCCTCTCCTCTCCTCTCCTCTCCTCTCCTCTCCTCTCCTCTCCTCTCCTCTCCTCTCCTCTCCTCTCCTCTCCTCTCCTCTCCATCTCATGTCTCTGCAAAAGGCTCAGCTAGAGAGTTCACAAACCGAAACCTGCATTTTATGTTAGCAACATCAGACTTCAGCATTCCAAGGATTTGGGAAAGATCCTAAAAACAAATATCCCAAACTCAGGAGGAAGTTCAGCATTAAATATAAAAGAAATCCAAATATGTTGAAGTATGAAAATCAAAACAACTTCAGTTTTGCCCTGTGGTGACCCCATGCAATAAGAATACATTTATGATTAGATCAGTGATGGTTGGAGCCCTAAATAAGAATAACCTGAGTTTTGAAGACCTTCAGATTTACTGTATTGTTGCTATGTTTTCCCCCATGTGTTGCCAGAATAATACTGAGTTTCTTAAAGGATCAACTCCAAAATTAATGTCAACTCATAAATTGCCTGCTTTACCTGTAAATTGGCAGAAAACACCACCAGTGCTTAAAGCTGTCATGTTGTTGCCTCTTCCCATAGTAGCACAGATCAGCAGATGGTAGGTCTGAAGAGCGAGGCTCATGGCTGGAGTCCATCTGAAGCACACTGGAACAACAGGAGATCTCTGCAGCCATGTCCCTAGCCAGCCTGCTGGCACATCTTGCTGACTGCTTAGGGAAAACATCCTGGGCACCTCTAAAGTGAGCTTTTTAGCTCAGGGGCATGCAACACTGAATTCAGATTATTTTTTCCTGCATTTGGAAAGAGGCTTTCTCCATTTGCTGAATGCCTTGTCTGCAAACCCCAGCACCAGGATTCCTCCTGTGTGAGCACAATTCAACAATACCATGGTTCAGTTTGCTAGTGAGATGCTGAGTACCTGAAAACTTAGTATCATCCAGAGCTATTTTGTAAGAGCTAGACTTCAGCTTGGCATTAAAGGCAACTTGTATCAGGGGATGGAGATTTAGGAGTAGTTCATGTCTGTAAGTGACCAAAAATGACAGCTGGATTTAGACCAACTGAGGCCATTGAGTGTTATTTACTCATCTCTCCATGCTGTGCAGTCAGTTATTATACACAAAATTTTTGTAAAGAAGAAAAAGTTTGTGAGGCTGGATGGCCCAGAGTTTAACACAGTGAAATAAAAATGGCAGCACAGTTTCTCTAAAACACAGGCTATTTTCACTTCCCATCTGAAGTTCTACTCTTATTGAAAAGGGTTATGGCCACATGTGCATGGAAGATACTGGACATATTTGTGCTGCTATGCATGAGATTGCAAGCAACGAGCGCCATGGTACATGCTGCAGTATTTACATGTGGTGCTTGCAGCCTGCAAACACAAACTTTTCCTAAAATGCCATTCCTTCTAGAAAACTGCCTGCCTTTGTGAGTCCTCCGGTGAAACCCTCCCCAGATAGATCATTGTCCCTTACCCTGAAGGAGGAGAGACAAGAATAGGAAGATGATGTTTTGGGAGCAAGAAAACCAAAGAAGACAGCTGCCCATTTTCAGATTATTTTGGAACATCATATTCTTCAGGCCTCAATTCCTTGGGCAAAACAGATTTGAATTGGCAAATGAGTCTGCAGGTTTCTAGGCTGGGAACAGGCAGAGCCATCACATAAAGCCCATTTCTCTAGAACTTAAGCAAAATGTATCTGGCCAGAGAAGTGGATCTGTCTGACAATGTGTCCCTAGAATCTGCTCCAATCTTCTGACTTACTAGAGAAAAGACAGAGATGGTGTCCGAACTCCATCCTTCAGGAATCACCATAAAAATATTGAAGTTGTCTGAAGGAGGAGAATATACAGTGGGCTTACTTCAAGCCAGAGCCAGTTTGTGAAATCCTCGTTGAGTGACTTCATGGTGTAGCTCTCCTCTGTGTGATTTATTTTGAGGATGCTCTCTTATTGGGTGAACTACAAACCACAAACATGGCTTTCCCTTCTCACAAGAAAGTCGGAATTCAGGGACCAGTTGTGGATGTCTGGTGCAAAGACTTCTTCAGACCTGATGTCTGAAAACCAAGTGTGTTGTGTTTTTTTTTGAAAGCCCTAAGATTTAGGAACAAAGCCCTAAGATTTAGGATTTTAGGAACAAAACCCACCAGTGTGCCTAGAAGTCCTGTGTGCCTCTGGCTCCTTGCATGAGACACACAACATATTCTTGCTTGCTTCAAGTGCCACCAGGGCAAGGGCAGCTTTACACTTGTCCACAGCTAGCGAGAAAAGCTCAGCTTTGCCCTTGTTACTTGACTCCTGGGTTTTGGGCTGCCCCGACTCAGCTCGGCAGCCTCGCTCTGTCTGATTGTGAGAAAGAGCAGAGCTCCCCCTTCCCCCTCTCCTCCCTGCACTCTGGCAAAGAATGGTGCGTGGGAGGACCTCGTGGCGGATGCTCGGAGACTGCAGCACTCATAATGACTAGTCACTTATGAAAGACATGTTAGTGATACTATCGCTAATGCTTTATATGACTATTTATATTCATGTCTAGGGTCTCTGAATGAGATCCCATCAGCTTTGCACAAGGGACCAACAAACACTAGCAATACCCATGACTAATCAATAGTAAATATTAATGATAGCTAGTACACTGATAATAATAATAAACATTAGTGATAACACAGCCTGCCTGAAAATGCTTCTGATAGAGGGAGGGAAGGAGGGGAGCACAAAGGATGGGTCATTCACAAGGTCCCTGGGCAGATCTGCCCTCGGACTGGGAACTGAGTGGTGACTCCTGCCACCAGGGCTTTGTCTGCTGGGCCACACTGCCCCAGCCCCTGGGCCAAATGAGAAGATCAAATTAAATGGGTCCCAGCTTTTCCAGCTCCACCCTGCCACCCTCTTCCCAACCTGCCCAGCACAACTGTTGGGTAACGCCTTGCTCAGGGACCATGCACATCAGCTAGTCTTTGTCTCTGGGGAAAGGGAAGCGCATAGCCTTGAAGAGACAGGAAAAAAAAAAAGGAAAAATTGGGGAAAAGCTTTTATCTATCAGCAGGCTCACAGCAACCTATAAAACAGAACCATATCCAACAGAAAATAGAAGCAATCTGAGTAAGTGTGAAATGCAGAAGTGGTCTTTCATAGCAATAACAGCAAAAAGGTTTATTTATTAATGACTCAATAGCAATTAAAAAGCTATCATTTATTGACCCCAGTTACTTAAAGATTAATTTCTGTGCTAGCATTTCTATAGGCAGGTGATATGTATTTAAAAGGTACCTGTCAAAGAAATCAAAGTTTTCCTGGCACAGGCAAATTTCAGCTGCAGGTTAATTTTGAGTATTTTCTTGTCAGCACTTGACAGGAAACCAGACAAAGAGAAGATTTGTATTCCAGTGAGTATAAAAACGAGGAATGTGGGAATATCCGTGGAAATGCTAGCTAAATAAGGGGAAACGAGGCCTGTGTGCACGGGCCCTCTTGACTGCAGGCTCTACTACGGAGTTACAAGCAAACACTTCCATTATGTTCTTCTTATGTAATGACAAGGGAAAGCATTTTCATTCATGAATGGAAATGTTTATGACATTTGTGGTCTAGTAATTTCCCTTTACAATCATCCTTCATATCCCTGGAAATCTCCTACAATTTCAGTCATATTCCTGATATTATTTTCAGTTCTTTCTGCATAATTTCACTTCACCTGCTCTAATGTTTTTTCCAGTCTATTAACCACCTGAAAAATGAGAAAGCTTTACCTAGCACTTTGCAGTGGGAGTATGAATACTGTGTTATAACACCTGAAAGCATATGAACTGTTACCCAAATGCCATTCCGTAGCATTTAAAGAAAAATCTCACATTTAACTGTACCACCGCAAACCCATAAGATTTTAAGCCAAGACTACAAAAAGCTTTTTTTGTGTTCTTTTTAACAAAACACTTCCGTGGAGAAAGCCTTTCTGCCAAGGGTATACTCTGCTTTTCTGACAGTGCCCAGTTCACAGAGCTAACACATTTCAGTGCTAGTTTGAAGGAGAGCTATTACTTCAGTGCTTTGGAAATATTCACAATAGCACACAGCTGTTTTCACTGGGGTCGACTTTCACAACACTGTAATGGCAGTTAAAACTGTACCAAAAATCCTTGCACAGGATGTAATCAACCTCAAATCTACAGAGAAACATTAAGAAACTGCCTTCAAGTGCCAAGAAAAACAACAGTCGTTTACAACAAGCTCTTCCTAATGTCCAGTCAGCTCAACCCAAATGAGACATGTTTCTCAAAATGAAAGTAGGACAGACCAGAGAAGAAAAAACCCTTGACTATTTTTACAAATTTTTCTAAATAGAAACACAAAAAGACTCAGACACTGGAAACCACCACCAATCCCTCCTGCCCCTCTGTCCGCCGAAGCTCTAACATCAGCCAGCCTGTAAATCCAGTTTATAACTTTATGAGTTATAAAACGCTTATTTTCCAACATTTTTCTCTTGCCTCTTTCAGACACTTGGAAAGTTTCTGTCCCTCCAGCGGCAAAGCTGTTATATGTCATGTTCCTTACTCAGAGAGCTTAACCGCTACCCAGCTATTGGAGTCATCCCATAGCCCCAGATTTATGGCTTTTCTCAGGATGTCAGTCTAACTAAAAACCTAGGTGTTCCCAAGAAATGCTTGAATTGCTTTTCACTTACCCCAGCTGAGTCTCAGCAGTTGTGGGTAAAGCAGAATGGAAAAAAGCACTCATATGATAGTGTCTCTAAATTTACCAGAAAGAAAGGAGCTGGGGTGCTTGTCCTTTAAGTGTCTCTAAAGATGGTTTGCATAGCTGGATCTCAGCTTATCTATGCTTTTCTGCTTTTGCTTCCATACATGGATCTGTTCCCAACAGTAACTTCAAGCTGTCGAAAAGAAGCTATCTGGCAGCTTTCAGCTTCATCTGACACATAAATGAAGGAAAATAAATAAATAATGTTCTTTTCTGCCGGCTCCCTTTTTTTTGATTTGCACCTCAGAACACCTTTTCTTTTTTTCCTTCTCCCCAGAGTAACGTTTTGCTATTTTTTCCAAAGTAATTCCTAGGTGAGGGCAAACAGAAATGACCAAGGCAGATTTATCTCCTCCCTTTTCTGCAGGCTCACATAATTTTATTCTCAGAAATATCTTTTTTTTTTCCTTTGCTTTGCTTATAGGTCAGGGTTTTGCATGTTTGCTACTTGGAAGCATGTCAAGGCAATATACATCATGTCTGTAGCGAGGGAAGGTTAAGAGTCAAATTTTTTGAGAGGGAGAGATTATAGAAGAGCCACGTGACTGCTCCCAGATTAGCAGCACTAGCAGGAGTAAGCATTCCTCTGATATTACAGTAGCCACCGCGGGACATGCCTGAAACACCAAAGAGTGGAAGCTGCAGTTTGGAAGCTCCTTGCAGACATATTAATGAATAAATCACTCCTCATTCTCCTTCCTACCTTCCATACTTCCTAGGTTTCAGTTTCAGAAAGGGCTGATGAAAGACAAAAATGAGCACAGGGAGCCCTGTGTCACAGGTCAGGAAAGCAGTCGTATAATTAACCTTAACTCTGCCCTTTGTTATCTCTGCTGAGCAAATGGGAATGTTAAGGGCTCCAGTGAAAGGGCAAGACTAAGTATATGTCATTATTATTGTATGTTATAGTGGCAACTGGGAGTAAAGAAGATATTAGGGACCTAATCAATTGCTTCAGACTGGGCTCCCTGGAAGAAAACTGGTGAAAGACATATTCAGGCACTTAGATATCTAAAGCTGAATGTAGGTCTCCATACTCAGGCCACTCGCATTGAAAAATGTCATCCTCAAATATGGTGGTTTTGATTCATTGCAGGAGAAGGAAATTCCTTGTATATTCCCACACATGAGTGACCTTGACTGAGATTTTTCCTAAACATCTGTTGAACACTTGGTAGAATGAAAGGGTTTTTTTAAAAGCTCACCAGCTCCACCTCTACAATTAGTGATAAACTACATTATTTCATTATTATGTTACAAATTGCCCAATTAGAGATACCACTTCAAATAGCATATTTGACTCCTGTTGTTTGCTGTCTCAGAAATTGGAGGGGATGTGTGTGTGTGTGTATAGATGGGGATTCTGGGAAGTCTCCAGCATCTACCCAGCGTCTGGAACAAAGACAGCTGCCCTGGGAGCACACCCCTTCATCCCAGAGCAAGCAGAAGGCCCATGCAGGCATGAAACAGGCAGCAAAAGGAATCACTTGCAAAAGATGAGTAAGTGTGAAGGGGACACACTGGTTTCTAGCTTGCCAGCCAAACGATTGGTGCCTGTCGTTTGGGGTGGTGGGAAGTAATGGGAGGAGAAAAATGCTTTCTGGAAATCTGTCCTGGGGTTTCTCCAGCCTTTCAAGAGCAGGAGCCAAGCTCATCCTTGGAGGGTACTTGAACAGGAATATATGCTGTGTTGCCTGTCAGACGGGCTTGGTGGCTCAGGAGGTCTATGCTCTAGTATAGATAAGAACATGATTCAGCAAAGCATTTAAATTCCTGCTTAATTTTAAATATTGAATAATACTTTTGACTTCCCTGGGGTTATTAATATGATTTTATTTCTATGATTTACTAGGTTGTCCAGATATGGATATGAAGCTGCCACAAAGCAGCATAAAAAACAAACAAGATTTGGCACTGACATGTGAGTGTATTTGTGTTTCACAGGTCTCTTGACTTCCATGTATTGCTCATAAGAATTCATAGGGCTAACCAAAATGGGCTAAGGAAAGCAAGACTGTTGCTTCAGTTCATTGTATGTGTCGTCCTTTCCATGAAGGAAATGTTGAAAACCACAGGTGTGCGTAACTGAAGAAAAACGTACGTGGCTTTGAGAATAACATGATAATGCTGCACTGAGAGTTTTGGTAACCACAAGGCCAAGGGGGTAGGCTGTTTTCTGGCTTTGATCTGTCCTTCTGCACAGCCAGTGCGTGTCACCCTCTGGATGAGTAACACCACCTTCTTTGAACTCCGCTCCCTACACAGAGTGGCCAAAGAACTTCTCATATTTACCATCAAGAGCTTTTCCATTTGTCCCTGCTGGGAGAGGTGGAGTTTGTATCAGGGCACGTGGATGATAAGGTGAAAGACATTTTCCTAAAACAAAAGAAAAAATAGGCAGCAGTGTTGCCAAGCACCAAGTGGGCCACAGGGAGATGGAAATAAAACACCATTGACCTTCATGCCCACTGACTCATCTACTCCTCCCCAAAACAAGCAGGACAGAGGGAGAAAGTCCATCTTTGGTGGTGAGACATGTGGAGGACATAGGCAGCTCTGCTTGGCCTGGCAGCAGACAGATTTGCAGAAGTGCTGGTTAGTGCAGGCCTGGGATCAGGACTGGTGCCTGTACCAGACGAGGGTGGTCGGGCTTCGTCTGCTGAGGCTTGGTCCCCCTGAGAGGATCCCCCCATCCACCCTGGTCCCCTCCCAGGGCTGCACACCCTCCTGGGGAAAATCCTCCTCAGCTTTTCACTCAGCAACTGGGCGCTGCATCTCCAGGATTTTGTTCCAGGAGCTTGTGCTTTTTTGTGCCATCCATCCTCGGCCTGTCACAGTCAATGCTGTAGCCTTGAGACGAAATGGGGCCTTGGTCTTCAGAGGCACTAGTGCTCTTTCCCATGCTGTGTGCTGCAGTTTCAAGCCACCGAAGAGGTGTTGAAGTGTCTTTTATGAATATCAATATGAATTTCGCAAGAGTGATTTAAATATAGCTGCCTGCTTTCCTGGGAGACCCTGTAGCTGTATTCTCACTGCAGCAAAAGCTGCACCATATGCCCAGCATTTGCAGCCGTTTCCCAAAGACTGCCAGGGACTTGTTATTCTGCATTTGGCTTGTACAGGATTCCAAAATAAAGGCTTGCTGGGGAGAAAGGGTGGAGGGGCAGACTGCAGCTGATGTCTTCAACACATTCAGATGTGCTGCTCAGGTGCATTTATACAGCATTACTTGCTATGAAAGCTGGACGCAGCTCTGAGCAACTTGATCTAATGTGGAAGTCAGACCAGCTTTGAGCAGGGGCTGGACCTCCAGAGGTCCCTTACAACCTAAATTATCCTGTGATTCAGTGAGAAACTCAGTTTAGGATATAGTCATATGGCAGAGGAATAGCAAGGAAATCTGAACTCCTAGGGCACCTGGGTCATTTTCTGTCTTCCTGTTGGTTTTTGTGACTATCTTACAAACTCTTTGAGCATGGTCCATCTCTCATTCCACATACACAGCTTGTCTCCTGTGTTGCTTGAACCTTACTGCACTGCAAGTGAAAATCCACTATTTCCCCCTTTTTTTTAAAGCAAAGTGATTAAAATGCAGTTGAGCCTATGCCCAGGTAAAGCACAAGAAAGTCAGGCAGCCATTCTTTCCTTGCGTTAAGTATGTAAAGCTTTGCAAGTGAATAAGACTTTTTCTGTTTAGGGTAAGCAAATATGCCTCAAACCTGGGGAGTGTCCAATTCTTAGTGATCATTAAGTGATTGTTTATTTCACCAAGGCATAAATTACTGTGCCTTCAGGACAAAGCTAATAGAAAAAAATGCTAATTAGTGCTGGTCAGAAATTTTCCAGTGGAACATTTTTCTGTCAGAAACTCTCCTGATTAGTCAAAGTTGAAATTTTCCAGAAGAACATGTTGATTTTGCTGAATCTCCAATACCACATGGTGGGGTGAGGTAGGGTGGGGTGGGAGTAAGGAAAGAGGGAATCCATCAAAACCATCTTGCTGATCCCCTGCCAATTTATCTGCTTGGCTGCAAGCCTTGTGAAAGCGCTAGGGATTGGAGTTCGGGGCAATCTGCCATGCAGGCAACATGCTGGTGGACAAGTCCTGAAAATTCCTGGTTCCTGGACAGGAGCACTAAATACAGAAGTCAGGGAGCCTGCCTCGTCTCCCCAGCTCCCTTTCACTAGACACCAGCCTGGGAACGTGCATGCAAAATGGCATATCAACATTTCCAAATGAGATACTTCAGTCAGCTAAATTGGACCTTCTTGGCTTCCAAAAGAGAAGACTGGAATTTTGTTCTGGGATTTCTGCTGGAAGAGAAGGAGGAGCTGGTCTGATACTAGCTGTGTTCATTTGGACTCAGGTTTCTACAGGTGTAGCTTCTCCATCCCTGACATGTAAAATCTGCATGCAGTGCTTTTTTTCATCTCACACTTTCCTGCCTTCTGACAGAGCCGCCTCTGAGGCTGAAGAGATGAGGATCACAGCAGCCTGGTCTCTGTGATATTCCTAAATTCAGAAACAGCCACATGGGCTCCAATTTGCATGTAACTTGAGAGACTTGAGGGCTCTATGGCCAGACTGGAACTGAAAAGCCCATGAGCACTGGGCTTCTGTAGCGGTGATTGGAGGAGTCTGCTGATATCAGCTCACCCTGGACCTGCACTGCAGGACTTGGAGACCACACATGCAATCAGCAGCATGCTTAGATGGTGCATGCATCATTGTATATTTGCTCCTGGCTCTGCTTGTACCTGCTAACTCCTTTGCTCCACTCCTGCTGAAACCATCCTAGCTCTTTGGACTTCCACATTTCCCTCCCGCAAAGAACACCCCTGGAGCCGAGCACCCATGGGGGCGGTGGACATGACCTTTCCCTTAGCTAGTATCACCTCTTCAGATCCTAGGGCTGGCAGAACATGGCTCTAATGCTGATCAGAATACTGCAGTAACCAGGACTAAGGATACCCTGAATTGTCAAGCATTAATATTTGATGCATTTCAATATTTAAAGAGCTTGATAAGATAATTTAAGAAACACTGTTGGTTTTTAAATTATTTGTAGACAATTTACAATGGAGCAAATCCACTTGGAATGAACAATATTTTGGCTAGGGTAGATGTATGGCTCATACCACTGCCTACATTTATTTAAAATATCAGAGAGATGACAATTTTGAAATTCTCTGCTAGAAACCCCAGGTCTCAACAGGCCAGATTCCCAGCCAGCAGAAGCAAGCAGAGGATATAGGCGGTGTCTTAACACTGGTTGCAATTTTGTTGAAGGAAAGTTTTGCCTTTGGAAATAAAGTAAAGGAGACAGAGGGTTTCCCTGAAAGTTTTGTTTTCAGTGAAAATATTTGGGTTGTCATCTAAAACTTGAAAACCACAGCCGGAATAAAATGAACTGCTGGTTGCCAAGAAAGAAGAAAAAACCCTGCTGCCTTTTTTTCTTGATTTATTCGTTTTCCTGGAAACATCCTGGTGTGAGTGGCTGCAGCAGTTTACGCATGATCAGGATCAGGCCCAATACTGATAGCACTGTCACTTGCTTGATAAAAGCCATATGAGTCTGTGTGGAGTTCACTGTGGCAGTCATCTCTCTCATACATATCACATAGCTGCTGTGTGCCTGAAGCAGAGGGCAGGAAGGCAATGGCACAATTCATGTGAGCTGCTTTATGTAACACAATATGCTTCAAATGCACCCAATGCACCACGGAAACTATGCAAGGGAAGCCAAGAAACCTCTGTACAATAGCACAAACAGAGACAAACAGTCTGTAAAGGACAGCACACTTGGTTATCAGTGAGGGAACATTCTGCATCCCCTTTGTTTCTGTTTTTCCCATCCTGATCATCAAGGGAGATCTCCAAACATGCCATCAAAAGATGAGCCTGGGAGCAAAAATTCATACCTGCAGTGGATCCTGGAAAACAGGAGGTGCTGGTTTTACAGTGCATAGGAATTTTCTCCAGCCGCCCCTCGGTGGTCCAGAGAGAATCACCACACTTTCTTTTCTTCCCTAACCACCACTGGGGTCTAAGCCACTTCTTCACCTCCTTCCTCTTTGATACTCCTGTCTGCTGCCCAAACACCACCCTGTTCTCTCAAATTGTATGAATCCAGGTAATTAAAAAAGTCATTCTCAACCAGCACTTGATGCAAACGTGGAAAGCGGAAAGTTCTCTTTTGCATGGCTTTTCCTGATGCATTGCTAGCTTAGTCCAACTCACTGCCTCTGCCTACAAACCATGCCTTGCTTATAGCCTCAGGTCTTTGCCAATCCTGCAGTCCAGTTGCAGTCGGCACACAAGGGCAGTGCAGGGAGAGGATTACTCTGTGGTGGTGCTGACTGTTTCCTATGAAAACCAACCCATTGCTCCACAGATGCCTGGGCCAGGTGCATTAGCAACTGGAAGCTTGGTTTGCAAGCAGAAGCTGGGTATCTCATTTGGCCTTTCTTTGTTCTGGTTCATTCCTGTGCAAAACAGAAATAAGACTTTGTTTCTGCTGTTGTGTCTCTTTGGATTTAGGGGGCAAATTCTGTCTGTTACTGGAGGTACAGCGGGACTTAGAACAGAAAGGTCTTACTCTGCTGGGTCTCTAGGTACGGCTATAACGCAGTTAGGAAAAGCAATTATTTTTTTCACCAGTGAGCAGGTGGCACATGCAACAACTGCTCTGGCAAAAAAATTCATCTGTCCCAGAAAACATGAGCAAACATGACAGAAGTGTAGCAACGCAACAGTTCAAGGTTTCAAAATGTTCACAGTCTTATGCTGGGTGAAAGGAAGAGAGAGGCAGAAAGAATGGAGTTGCACACTTCCAATCACAGCAAACCACCTAGGAGCAGGCACCCAAGGGCAGGTTTTGTTCAACCATGACTGAATGTCACTAGTGCAGCTCTGCCAGTCATTCTGCAGCCAGAGGGGATTTTGGAGCCCTGAATGGTTGAATATTGCAAATTTCAGAAATTTCTCTGCTCTACATTTTGCTTATGGCCTGATACTACTTTGTCCTGAATAGACAGGAGACCCCATCTTTTGGTTTCTTTCTCTGCCATGAAACCATGACCAGATACACCCAGAACAGTGGAGCTGCCAGGATAAAAGTGGTGCTTTATCTGAAGAAAGCTTGGTCACAGAATTTTGTCTGAAGGTGTCTGTCATCCTGGGAATCCCAGAGGTCATTTTTAGCCCTCTGGGATTAGGAAGGAGTTTTCCATCCTGTGGGAGGAATGTGGCTCAGGGGCTCCCTTGCTTCTGCAGTCATGTTGGGGTGATGGAATTTTGACAACTTTTCTCCAGAGTGTTTTCGTTTCTGTTCATCAGCTTGTTGGTGTGATAACATTAATCAGCACTTCTGTGGAAACAGTGCTTTTGGAGACGAACATTGTAATCAGGATGAAGAGACACTGATAAGTATTGCTAAAATTAAAGAGACTAAATTCAGCAGAATTACTTTCACTGGGAAAATGTATTTTGATCCATATCTGCCATTATCCACTAGCTCCATGCTAGCTTGACAAAGCCAGGCATGCTCACAGTCGGAGGGGGTGGCACCTCTGTGGGAGCCCTAGCAAAGTTGTTCC
This sequence comes from Aptenodytes patagonicus, assembly GCF_965638725.1. NCBI lineage: Eukaryota > Metazoa > Chordata > Aves > Sphenisciformes > Spheniscidae > Aptenodytes > Aptenodytes patagonicus. The sequence goes on from NC_134951.1 coordinate 118,574,225, forward strand.
TCACACCTCACATTTTCCCAGTGGTAGTTTCCTCAGTGTGTCAGTGGTGTCCCTCTTACACTGTTATCTGGCCAGACACTTGCAGCAAGCAGCTTTGGCTCCCAGAGGGAAGACAGTCCAGAAACAGAAAACCCGGCTCATGCTTGTGCTGGAAGAACTGGCAGCTGCCCACTGCTTGCTGCAGCGCCCCTCATTCCAGACCCTGCTGCCTGTTGAAGAGCTTTGGGTTTTCTCCCTGGTGTTGTCAACCTCGTATGGTCCATAGTTGTACCAGGGCTCCCTGTGACATTGTCCCATCTGCAGGGTAGGGAGAGAAGTCTCGGGGTGACACCCGAATGCCCTTGAGACAAGAGATGCCATGTGCACATACTCCATTGACCTTGCTATCTGATCTCTTACCACCAGAGATGCATGCTATTAACTCCTTAGTGGAGGAAAGGCTTTTCCTAAGGCAGCCTCAGCCCTTCTTCCATCTCTCACAGCCTCTCAGACAGTGCCTGCCCCTCTCCGTTCATGGTGCCCAGTGTTTCTCAGCTCTTTGTAGGCAGGAGTGTCTCACTATAGAAAAGCAGCCACATTGGGCATGCCACATGGTCCTGCTCCTCATCCCCTTGAACTCTCTGGCCTGCTCACTGCTCTGCTGACCCTTCACCACACATCCCAGCAGCCTCATGCCCCACTCCATTCAGGGATGGGTAGTGGGAGACACCCTCCCAGTTTTGTTCATCTACCTTTTACTGCAGTCAAAAAAATCTCCCAATTTGGCATGCTGGTGACTTGCAGCATGTGACTGAGTGCAATGAGACCATGAACGTGTTTGAAGACAAAGGGCAAAACTGAAATCCCCTATTAATGCTTTCTTTTTTGAGGCTGCAAAGGTCTCTCAGTGGAAGGGGTTGTCTCTGTTTTCCCTCTGGCAGCTCTGTGCTTCAGGGTCTGATCTTTCCTGGATGTGTGTAAGCCTTGCTGGAGGCAGCAGCTACAGCTATGGGGGCTGGAAAAGGGCAGTTCTTTGCGCCCCCAGTTGCAATAGTACAAACTGGAGTGATAAATATTCAAATCCAGAGAATGATGCAAGGGTGTAATGTCAGTGTTAGTGTGACTAGAATCAGGTAATTTGTGCGTGAACGTGACTAAATATTAAAGGAAGATATCTATTTGCCCATAATCCTGTCATGGGTGAAGCATTTCAGAAGTATTTCATGGCCTATAAAACTGAAATACAAAGCCTAAAAGTATCACTTTCCACTGAAAAGTATGAAATGGCTCACACTGCCAATGCTGGGGCTGTAAAGCTGTGAGTGCACAGCTCTGGGGCATCCCAAGCCTTTGTTTTCCTACCCCTGCTCAGGAGAAGTGAGAGTTGCTTCAGCCTCCGTGAGTGGCTTCCTGCTTTACCACCTCTCCGGAAAGAGTGAGGAAAGCAGAGGAGAAAACAGATTTTCTTACTGCTGGGTATTACTGCTTATACTTCACACATTGCCACTTAATATTGTTAATGCAGTTCATACAACATAGGACAGATTTAATATGCAATTAATATAATTACTAGGTAATGGTTTATAATTTCCTGCATGTTCTTAGGGGTCTGAAAGCAAGCCCCAGGCTGGCAGAGCAGTAGTCCTACACAGCATGTCAGATCAATGATTACATTTCCTAATTTTTTTCCCTTCCTCAAGACTATTTGCCCAAAATGTTTGCTTCACTCTCAGTTGGAGGGCAGAAAGGGGAAGAAGGGAGCTGATTCCTTTTGTACTGTCAGAAACATGCCCCAGCCACTTCTTTTTTTGTGAGTTGATTAAATGGTGGCCTCTGGGCCCTCAGAAGTGAAAGACCTGCCTGGCCCTGGGTGGAGAAGTGGCTCCCCCCACTCGCCATGAACCATCCATTTGTGGGTGGGAAGATGTAGCTCAAAAGCGGGCATTTCAGGAGCATCTCAGGCATCAGAGACAACTCTCATCTTCCCACTACTGCTAATCAGTAATGATACCCAGAATACCCTCACCATATGAGGCACAGCACTGGCCTTCACCGTTATCAGCACTGCCCCCAACATCCCCACTCTTTTCTCGAGGCATAAAAAAGGGGATGATGTCAGCAGCCAGAGGAAAATAAGAAGATATGTTAGGAAATCTTTTTTCCCCATGGGGGCAGTCAAACATGGGCATGAAAGCCCAGAGAGGCTGTAGGATCTCCATGTGTGGAACCACTCAAACCACAGCTGGACATGGCCCTGAACAACATCATCCAAGCCTGACCACAATCCCTTCCCACCTCAATTATTCTGTGATTCTCTCTATTTCCAAGATCCAAAGGTTTGATAGAGAAAGTTTTCTGGAACTGATGACTGTCACTTACCCACCAGTAGGCCCAGGGCAGAGGCACAGAGCCGAGCATTTCTTTCATGGGAGTGGGCTGGCTCCAGATTTACCCCCATGACAGACACACTAATCTTTACACTGTGTTTTGTCTTCTGCTAGTTTAATATTCAGGACTGGAAGGCAGTGGAGACAGGATTGATCACTTGGTACTTTAGCAGTGATTATTATGAATTCATTCATTTAAACTAATCTTAAATTTATTTTTCTTGCTTTTGAAGGCTGCCTTTGGATAGTTTAATAACATTACTTCTAGTGACTGCAAAAATAAATATCTGACAGCTCTAGTTTAGCAATGTGTCATCTGTATGGATGTTTTCTGATGTATAATAATAAATACATGCTTGTTAGGAATATATGATCTATAAATCAAAATTTCCAAGGTCTTTGATTAATCTTTGTGAGTGGTGTAAGGAAGATTGCTTTCACCCTGTCACAAGCAATCCCTGCTCTGGGGTGTAGTAGCAACCACTGGCACTGAGGTCACAAACCAGTTTCTATTCAATCCCTTTTGTTTTCATTTCCCTATAACTTTCTGAGACATTCACCTCTGGGGCTAAAATTTTCCATGCTGAGCCTCTGCCTGAGGAGGGCTTTAGACAGCTGTATTTTGGGAGGGAGAGTACAGATGGCAGTAAGAGGCATTATTTTCCCCTCCCTCCTATGTCAAGGACAGCGGGATAACATTTGCAAAGTGGCATGAAAGTCCTCCTTCTCCCCAGAGAGATGGATACAACCCACAGCTGGAAGGAGCTGGCTGAGGCAGGCTTACAAGCACACAAAAAATATTATATCAAGCATGAACTCAAAGGAGTTGCATGGGAAGAAGCGCGGTATAGCCCCAGACCAAGACTCCATCCCTGCACAGAAAACGTCTATTCTCATCTGTGGGTTGCTCCACTCCCCGGGCATCATCCCCAATATGGGGATGGGGCAGGGGGCTGGGACATCTCCAAGAGAGCGTAAAAGTCTCAGAAAAATGCCTGGACCTCCCTGATACTAATAGGTTTTCTGTTTCTGTTTTACTGTAAGACCATGAGTATCCATGCCCTGTTCACAGCGCTTGAAAAACCTTTGAACTGGGGCTTTTGGAGCAATGAGTTTCCTGGAAGGAAGAAGCATTGTCTCTAGACTTGTCACTCCCTGCCTGGTTGTCTGCATGTTATAATGGATGGGACAGGGGTGTGAAGGAAAGACATGGAGCTTTCCAAAGCTGTATTTGCTTGGTGCCACACTACATGGCTTGTCTGCTGTGTGGCAAGAGAAGGTGGGGGGTATGGGGCAGGGATCTTGTGCTGTAAACATAGGTGCTGATGTAGCACAAAAGGAGGAAATGGGCATATATCTTGCTGTATGCAAGTCTGCCTGTGCATACAGATCAGGGCTGCAGCCTGGAGGTTTATCCAGATGAGCTCTTATTCCAGTGTCCTGCTCTCCCTTCCCCTGGGTATGTTGTTTCCACTAATGAAGGTCATGCTAATTAAGAAAAGCTCTTTGTAAAAGTTAGCTCTTGGTTTAGAAATGGCCCACCACACCTCCCAAGAGCATTCATTTCTTCAGAACTGTTTTAGATTTCTTTTTGCTTCTAACCTTCTTTTTGTGCTATGCTCTGAAAAAGCCTGGTTCAGCTTGGAAAAACCTGGCTGGCAGAGATGCCATCTTTGCTGATACCCCTGCTCTCTGCTGGCAAAGCAGTTGCAGTTTGATGTTTGTCTCCCTGCCTGTCCACTCCCCACAATTATCCCTGGTTAACAGTGCTGCTGTGCCACAGCCTCCCTGGTGTCATCTCCTCACTTGGAGGAGGTTAAATAGCACAAGCAGCTGAGGATGCATGGATGTGCACCAAAGAAGGAAAATGGAAAGAATTCATTTTTATGGTTTATTACGTACAGTGACATACTGAGGCCTGCCTAGAAAAGCTGGAACAGCTGGCTTTTAGATAACTTCAGTCATTTTAAGGCCACCTTTTTGCAGAGTTTAGTAGCCTGTTTTAATTCTTGATGGTCTGTCAGGTGGAGGCCATTGGCTGCTCTGTTGTATAGCATCAGGTGGTTGGTCCAGGTGGACTCCTTGATAAGCTGGTGGGAACATACCTGTGGTGTCTCTAGTCCAATGCGTGCCTTAGTGAGAAGTTTGACCACATATACAAAGTGCATGTGATTCCTGACTCTATCCATTTCTAGCATTTATGGCTACCTGTACAGTGCAAGAACTGCAGCAGATCCAGTTGCAGCCCATAGTAACATGTATCTGATGACCAGCCATCTCTTAGGGAGACCTCCTGATTCAGTGCCATGTAGGCAGATTGGGTTAGAGGGTAGGTACCAAAAAACCTCCAGTGGTGCCCAGCATGTTTATGACCATGGATTAGAGCTCCTGGAATCCTGAGTGACCACACAGCATGTTTTCTTCTACAGCATTAGGTTTGCCAGTTCAGATGAGAAGATGTGATATCTTCAGACATGGATTTAGCAAGACAATAAAAAAAATCTGCGTAAAACCCTACACTTTTTGCAATAGAATTGTGCTTTTAGCTAAACTCTAGCCTTAGCTTAAAGTGTAGTGAGGTCTTCTGGATTAAACTTGCCTTTTCAAGCCCATATAGTTATTCTTTGTGGTCTAAGCTCTTAAGGTTGCCAAAAGTGTAAGGATTCTGGTTTAAAAACATCCAAGCAATTTTATGTCTGTGCTTCCAGTGTATCTGGAAGCAGTGACAGATTCTTAATAATTTCAACTCTGTTGCAGAGCTAAACTGTAGTGTGATCCTGCTAAAGCTTCCTATCTGCCTGGAAATGAGTCAACTGGTGCTATGACAAGCATGGGAGCAGCCGGTGTGTTCTTGGCGTCAGCTGGAGTGTCTCTACAGAATGAACATATGTTCTCCAGTGCAGCCACTTCATTCGCTGTTCCCTTGTTAACTTTTATGATATGATTTTTTTCCCCCCTTAATTAAGAACTTTGACTTTTTGAGAGGTTTTTTAATTTTCCCTTATCTGTGGGGGCGGGGAAGGGCAGATGCTAGGGGTCAGAAGCTTTCATTGATGAAACTAATGAGATTTTTCATGTCCTACCTAAGAAGGAAATTGGAATAAAGACACTAGTAACTCAAGCAATGTTCTGAAAGATCTTAATGATTGGCAGGTTGTTAAATTTGCATCCCTGCTATCTGGTAAAAAGAGAGGAAAATTAGATGGAGTTACATTAGGCTGGTGAATAAATCTCTAAAGACTGCAGAGTCCTCAGTTTAGCTCAGAAATGTTCTGCAAACTTGGTGGTGGCACTGGGTGTTGCAGGGGACTAGATCTACCAGGCACATTAGTAAGAAATCATAATAAAGAACAGAATTAGTTGGGACATGGCAATAAGAAATGGAGTTGTGATGAAGCTAGAAGGAAAACATATTAATAAATGTTTTAAAAGGTAGAGGAGGAATAAATGCTTATTTTCTCCATGGTGAGAGCTTGCCTGTGGAATCTCCTGCATGTCTTTGAAACAATCTAGGAGAAGGTGGCCACCCTTGCTTCTGATACAGACCTGTTCTGGATGGTCCAAACTGACTGAGGAGCTGCAGAATGATCTTTCAAATAAAACTCACTTTATTTAACTGCAAAATTATGTCTGTGCATGGGGGGAGCCTTCAATATGCTTATGTGCTGTTTGTCTCTAAATTATCATGTACCATTTACAAAGAGGATCTGAGGATTTGTGAGGCATTGTGTATAGTGCTCTGAAAACATCAATTCACAGCTCAGCATGGTCAAAAAGCCAAATGGGATGTGAGTAATTATTAGGAAAGATATCCAGAGAAAAACAGACAACATCATTGTTCTGCTGTATAAACCCCACGTGCCTCAGACTTGCACATGGCATGAAGCTTTGTGCACTCTGTCTCAGAGAATATTATGGGAGCAATGAAGGGACAAGAAGAGGGGATCTGGGAACCAAGGTATGGGTAAATGCTCTTTAAGAAGAGTTGACCAGAAAGGAAACAACTGAAAGGGCTGTAATCAAGTCCCCCATGTTCATGAATAAGAGTGAGAGCAGGGAAACAGTAGATGCTGCTTCTCATAACTGAAAAATGTTCAAAGATTTTTTAAAAAGCAATATTAAACCTGACTGAAGGAAAGATCCTTTTGCAGCGATCTTTCATTGCATAATGAAGCTGTGGAGCTCCCTGCCAGAAGATGCTGAACAGACTAAAAATCTAAATGAGAGAAAGCTTAAAAAAAAAAAAATTAGAAAACTCTTCCAGAGTTAATCTGTCAAAGGTTGTTTAACACGATAATAGCTACTATGGCCTACACTGTGGGCTAAGATGCTGGGCAAATATGGCAAGGAAGAGGTGGTTGTGTGGTGTCTCCCTTAGAATTGTCCCTGACAGCATGTGATCACACAAAGTGCAGACAGATGTATGACGACTATGTCTGGTCTGTATACCTGCTGAAAGAATAACTTTTCTCCTTGTGTATTTTCCTTCCTCCCATTGAGTTTTCAGGCTGTTCAGAGACAGGCTGTGTCACTATATGAATTTACAGAAATAAGGATGTTGGAAACCTATTTTGGTTGGACTCTCCATTTTAATCCCTCCAAAGGATAATGACAATGTAACATACAAGGACAGGTGACAGTCAGATATTTGCAGTATATTTGAGACAATAAAATCTATTTTGTTCTACATAATCTCAAGAGCCCAAGTACAAGGTGTCTTGCAGTCAGCATTTTCCATGTGCCCCTGAATGACTTGGAACAAGAATGTGAAATGTGATTTAACAGTTTCAAAGCTTGTCCTCAAAACTGGTGGCATTTTGATCGCGTGGGATCGCATCGCGTGTATTTTTTCCTGAGCCTGGGTATCTTCTGGAGTGAAAGCACTTTGCACATTGTGAGTTACTCTAGCAGTGATTGCTTTCACTGCTAGAGTGAAAGTGTGAAAATTTCTTTTTATTTCTACCACTTGCTAATCCTGTTTTGGCTGGTGCAGCCCGTGCAAAGAGCTCTCTCCATGGGATGTGTTACTCAGAAATGATCCGTACTATTGCTGGGATTCAGGAAGAGCTTTGATCTGTTTTATGAAGTGCTTCACTTGCAAAGCAAACCTGGTGAGCATTTGCTGTCTGCCAATTTGGTGGAAAGGAGAAAAAACTTAGCTCTTTTATTTTATCCCTTTGCCTGACGTCCACAATTTTGCCTCTTGTATATTTACTAGTCTTCAACCTGAGAAGTTTTAAAAGTCGATATTTCTCAGAACAAGCTAAACTCCCATGGCTGAGCATCAGGTGAATAAGTTGGGGATGCTTCCCAGACTGTCCCTGCTCTTCGTAGTGGGTGGCGGTTGAGCCAGGAGTGCATACAGAGATCGAATGAGTTATTTGGCTGTTTAAAGAGGAAATTGGGAAAAGGATGGAGCTGGCTGGTGAGCTCAGAAATGAACCACATAGGAGCTGCTGTATCATTCAGTGTCCAGCACCAGCTGCTTCAAAAGGAAGGTCGAGTTTGCAGCTGTGGACTCCAGCAACTTCTACAGTCTGGGAGAAGCCAAGTTTGTGGGAGGGCTTTCAAAAGATGGGGACTTGTGTACCTCTGAGGGAAGCAATTGCCCTTTTAATCCCTTGGATGGGCAGCAGCTGAAATCAGATTGCTTAGTGCTTTCGGCTGTGGTTTAAGGAATTTGGTCTCAGTTTGTACAGGCTACCTGTCATCTTCTGGATGCGTGATTGTATTCACTGGTCTACGTATAGCACAACATTGCTCTGTCAGGGAAGAGTCCAGCCCTGTTTCTGGAACAAGACAGACAGTGGTGGTGGCTTGTCCAACTTGGCCTGGCAATGAACTGCTCTTTGTAGTGCAGGCAGGGCAGTTTAGCAGCTCCGCTACCATCCGTAGTCACATGCCCCGTGTCCGTAGTCACCTGCTCCATTCCTGGCTTCTGTAAGCAGGGCTGCTGGGAAGGCAATGAGCCTGGGGCCCAGGATGTGGAAGACAACCCCAGGGAGGGTAGAAGATGTGTGGACTTGGTTCTCTGAGAAACAGGAAGACCAGGACTGCTAGGGGTAAGCCAGCTGGTGCACTGGGTCTTTATTTACTGTGCCCTTTCCTTCTGTATGCTGTGTACTGGCTACTGACAAACAAATCCATGACTAAGATAGATACTGCAGTGATTGGTTAGGGTGGCAGGTAGCATGTCTTTTTACTGAACGTCAGCATGGACAACAAAGTCCTGGCAGACCCGCAGAGAAAGGGAGACTGTTTGTACTGCACAAGGTGGGGAGAGAGATGAGGGGATAGGCTGGGAAAGAACAGGGAGAGGATTTTGTGTGGGAAGCAAAGGAAGGGTCTGGCTTTGAGGTGAAGGCGAGGAAAGAGAGCTGGGAAAAGAGCATATGGGAAGAGGAAGAGACTGGGTTACACAGCCTAGTTGGGAGGGAGGCTAGGATGGCTTGAGAAAAGAGGCTGAATCAAAGTATCACAGAGAGAGATAAAATAAGAGGAGACAAGCCATGTAGAGGTGAGAGTAGGTGAGCCTGTGCCACTTCAAATGTGTTTTTTCTCACCATAAACCTGAAAGGGAATCCCTGTTTCATTCTCTGGAGCCGACTCCCTATTATAGCTTCCATTTGATAAAATGGGAATAACACCTTGGTTAGTAGTGGTGTGGTGAAAACAGGTGCATTTGTGTGGTGAAGGACTGTAATGACAAGCTCTAGAGCTGGGGGAAACGAGCAAATTTGCCTGCAAAGTAGGCTTTGTGCTATGTGATAAGTAGCATCTAAAATTGTGGATGATGCAGAATGTTGAATTTTAAAGTAGATGAGAGACCTTCATTTGTCTGGTCTGAACAAAACAAAAATCCTGTGGACAAAGAAATGTTTTATAAAAAAAACCCTAAAACCATCTAATACACAGAGGAGGTGGTGACTTAGTGATGGACAGACTTGCAGATTCATTTCTGGGGACTTTTTTAGTTGTACTTTGAACTGGGAGAGATGCCAAGAGTCATAGCACCTCTTTCCATAAGCTTTGTTAGAAATGTAACTTAAAATATGCTCTAGGTATAAGAAAGGTTAAATACTTTTAAAATATCTAAATATCTCTTATCTTCATGGTACAATAGTTTATTATCAAGTCCTGTGCCTGGAGACAGAGGAACAAATTGTGCTGTTTCTGCTTTTCTGTTGATGGACTTTGATTTCTGTCTGGTAGCTGTTCCATATGGCTTATTACTTTTACTACCTTTTCCATATTAATAACATCCTTGCTTTTCTGACATATATTTCTTAGAGCTGTCAATTCCTCTTACCCTCATCAGTGAACAAGTCTGGCAAACATGTTTATGCACTGGATCAGATGCCAGTCCTCCAGAGCAAAATGAAACTAAAGTTACCACAGCTGGGTGTCTAAATCTGCTGACACTGCATTCCCTTGGGAACAAACTGATTTACTCGGTCTATATAGAGCCTTGTGAAGCACAGCACTGAGCCCAGGTTAGGAAATGGACAAGGCAGGAGCGAAGCATGATGCTGTGTGGTAGGTAGAAAAGAGACTTCAAATGAGAGCCCAATCTCAGTGGCACAGAGGAAAGGATTCCTCAGTTCCCCTTTGGAGTTAACAGATGAAATGTACCCAAGGGCAAAGGCAATTACTCCCAGACACATTTGGATTTTAGACTACTCTTACACTTTGTTAATGGTCTAGGCTCTTTCTAGCACTGAATTGTGAAATCTTTGCAGACATAATTCTAATAGAGTTTCTTTACAGTACAGCCATTATGGTGATTGATATGGACAAATGTGATCTTGAAAGAGCAATAATGAGAAAATATAGCTCAATACTAAAGCAAATGCATTTTGAGAATCAATTTTTGAAATGAGAATTGCAAGAAAAATCATGAAAGTGTCTGTCTTTGTCCCTGGCTCTCTCATTTTTGTCTGGCTTCTGTTCTGCAAAACTTTTAGCGGTGTCCTCAACTGCACTGACGTGGATTATTACCCTCTCAGAAGGCTGTACTGTGACAGATGTGCTTACCTGCTTATACCAAAAGGCTGGAAGTTAAAGTATATTTCGCTGTCTAGTATCTTTTTAGAGGAAGTGAAAATGTTCTGGAACACGTTTAGCAGTATCAAGAGGAAAATGTGAATCCATTATGGGGACATAGATAAAAACTTCTCACTGAAAATTTGCGTAAGCAAAAGAGTAGAGAGCAGATACTTTACAGAAAAGCAAAACGGGCAGAGTTAGACTGAACTGTGGGTCTGACCCAGCAAACGAGTTTGCAAACACATTTTCCAAGTATTCACTTGGTGCTATAAACAACCAGTGCAGAAGAGAAGTATGTGACCAGTTCTTTGTAAATCTTTGTAAGCAGGGAACTGATCTGTAGCAATTTTCTCATTTATCACCAGCTTCTTTCCAAACTTCACTACCTCTGAAAGTTTGCTAACCTCAGACTGCTTTTCCTCCAGTGCTGAGTTACATGAGAAGGAATGTGGTGGTTTTTACTGATATTTGCGCAAGATGAAACCATTGTTACAGGCTTGGTGAAAATGTCAAGCTCTTCCCTTCTCCTGGAGTTTCTGACAGCTCCTGCCGTACAGGCTGCACTCCCCTCTGCTGGAGGGAAACTCGGTGCTCGATGGGCGAGGTGCCTTGGGTTGCCAGTGGAAGACAGAAACCATGCTCTTCTTCAGCGAGGGAGGTTTTCCTTCCACTGACTGGTGAAAGTAGTGAGTGTGAGGCGGAAAACGTTGTGTCCTGTCCCTGGCAATGCACATGTACGGTTTAACGACTGTATTTTGCTGGCATGGATTTCTTACTCTTGTCACTGCAAGATTTTTCTCTCTCAAATACTATATTTAACCTGATACTTTGTCATGCTGCTGTCTCTGAACAACAAGCATACATCTTTAGTGAGCTAGCTGCAGTATATTTCCCAGATCTATGCCCTTGAGTAACCTTACTAGATTTTTCTTGCTAGTACGTATTATTATACTTTTATCCAATTCATGGAAAGATTTCACATGATTTCCATCTCCTCAATGCATATGGATATGTTTGGAGCTGCAGTGCTCCAGGATTTGAACTAACATGAATCGGTGATAGAGAAGACAGAGGCATACTCAGGAAGTAGGAGTACTTCTTTTATTTTAAATTCTCAAGGAACTCATGTGTACATCAGGAAAAAGTGATGCAACATGGGCCACCAAAATTTACCCTGTTACCAGAGACCGGGCTTGCAACAGGTCTATCTGACTCCAGCAAGACACGCCAGGTAGTTTTGAAGGTGCCAAGAACCGTAGATTTGTCCATTGCTCTGACTGTACTCACTATAACTGCCAGGGAAAAAAAAAATCACAAAAAAAGACAGCATCAGTTTCTAGTTTTCTGTTGGCAGAAGGATCTTTAGCCTGCTGGAAGAATGGAAGAAAGAGCACATTAGTACTGGTGTCTTCTGGTGATGGTACCTCTAGCTAGCACGGGTGGGGACCACTTCACACAGGCTGTCTTTCATGATGCATCCAGGTTTCTAGGAGCATCCATCACAATTGCTGATTCATCATTCACTGTGTCTACAGATGCCTTTTCTGTGATTACAGTTGATCACTGAATGTCTGAGCGTGGCTGAAATTCCTGCGCAGGGACTAATGCTAAAGGAGAAGATGCTAAATTGTATCCACTCATGCTGAAGCTACACTCTCTTTTGATTCAGACCAGAAAGTTCTATCTCTTCCCTGTGGGATAAAAAGGGAATGTCATAGTACGACAGTGTATTTGGGATTTGGCACTGGAGACTGAGTCAGGTGAATGTGGCCTTAATGATCAGGTTTCTTGCTTTTCTTGGTACAGCTCTAACCATTTGATTTATTTTAATGGTGGTGTTTTCATTAATGGTATGCCAAACTCAGCAAAGCAAACTGTGCTGGAATCTATTGTCCTTGGATCATCTCTCTGAGTTCAGGTGTTAGAAAGGGCAGACACTACAAATAGGAAAATGGTGTCTTTTCACCAAAGTGATGTGCCATAGCCTGACATCAAGACTTCCTGGAGCTTTCCTTAGTGCACTGCAAAAAATCTGCAGCATCGAAATAATTGTTAAGGAATTTCTTTAACCCATGTTGGCTTTCCGGTGTTGGAAACTCACCTGACACATATTGAATTATATTGGAATATTGCCATTACTTTACTGAAAACTGGATTGGACACTTTTTTCTTAACATCCATTTCGATAATCTTAAACAGTCTTAGAGATTGAGAAATGAGAGCACTATGTGACTAATTACAAATGAATCAGCACTTTTTACAGGGTCAGTAAGATGGCTGTGAATTACAAGAACCCTCTAACTGCCTGTTCTGCTTACTTGCACTGTATTAGTGAGGAACCACCTGAGAAATTGCTGCATTCAAACAAAGCAAGGGGGAAAAGCAGGAAGAGAGGAAAACAGTAATCACTGGATATTTTCAAAACTTGACTGGACAAGGGCATGATCAACCTGATCTGGTTTGAAGTTGCCCTGCTTTGAGCAGAGAGTTGGACTAGGGACTCTTGAAGCTGAGTTACTCAATGATTCTGCAAATTTTTCTGAATAACTTCTCAAGCTAGGGTTGACTTTTTTTTCTAAAAATTCTTTCATGGCCTTTGGTTGTCTTGGATAGTGGAAGAAGTGAAGCAGAAGGCCAGGAGCTGTCTCAAAGAGCCAGGTTCAGCTCAGTTCTAGGCTGGGGAAATCATAAACCTGGATAAGATGCATGTAATCCCATACGGATGGGAATATGGACCTCTGGCCATGAAGGACTGTGCAGAATCCATGGTTGGAATGAAAACAGCAGCACTCCTGCTTCCAAATGATCTGCAGATCTTGCAAGCAAAGAATATTCCAACCTTAATAGCAAATGTTATTCAGCTGTATGTCAGCAGAGTTACATCTGATAATGGAGTCGTCAAAGCTAAATCAAAATTGGTCCCGAGAGAGAATTAATTCTGGGCTTTCCAACACAGGAAAAGAAATTAACCCATAAACATCCACTTACATAAAGTTTGACTTGGACATCAAAAACCTTCCTTCATAAACATCCCACAAATATTTCTTAATATCTGTTGGAGGTTGCACAGGGGGTCTGTAAAATGCCTGAGAGCAGATCTCAGAGGATGTGTGCCACACAACTTGCTGCTTTACTATTCTTTCAGCCTTTCCCCTTCTAAACCCTCCCAAAGCTTCCATAGTTTTGAAGACTGTCTACAGGAAGGAAATGCTGAGCTAAATTCTAGTTTTTTGGTGACACTGATGTCTTCAGGAGCTTTAATGGACTTACCTCAGCAGGTGTAGGAGCTCGCCAGCACATTGAAGTACCTTTGCTTGTCTAATTTACTTCTTAGCATTTCCAATCTTATTTTTAAGGGGGAAAATGTAAGATTATGGTGTCTCAATACAACACAGTTTTGGAAGTCTCACATGGGACCAAAAGACAGAGGATATGCTCCAAGGATTAAAAGCAGTGAGCATTCACTGAAGTCAGTATTGGGCCATCTACATAGTCCACAGGGCTGTGCAGAAAGTGGTAAGAGGCCACTTGCTCCTCAGGAGAGCATTTGGAGGTAGAGCGCAAAGGCATGAGCGTGCAGCCTGACTGGATAGATTTCCAGGCCTAAGTATATATTTATATCAGCTTAACAATCAAGATGTGTAAGTTCATTTTAAGGCAGGATATACCCTGAAACATCAGCAGTTCTTTCTGAATATGTTCAAGTGCAGGAAAGGGCTCAGATGCCTTTGGAGTGGACCATGCTTTTGAAACGCCTCGAGCCTAGCCAAAACATGATGTCTGGGGGACTAAAAGAGGACAGCAGTGCAGTAAAAGGCACTGGCTGAAGTTTGGTCAGCTGTGCGAGGTTGGAAATGCTCTGTTTGGGGTGTGGAAGTGAAAGATGAGCCATGCCTGAGCCCTCAAAGCCATGCAGAGAATGAGAAGGCAGCAGCCTCCAAACATCAGGGAACAATTTCTCCTGCTGCATCCTCGGACCCTTCACACTTCCTCTGTTTCATCCTTCTCTGAAAACTTGCTGCCCCTATTTTCCTGCGTGGCTTCTCTGCTCACTTTGGGAAGTTGAAGAGAAGTGCCATTAAATAACCAAAAGCACAACTTTTTCAAAACAGTTAATCCCAAATAAATTCAGATTTCAAGTCATGCTGTGTAAAAATGAGCACTTCCCTAATTTGCTTGAAAATTGGAGCTTGTCCCCCATAAAGGAAAGAAGACTTTCAAATTATTGAACAATCTGGATGGGTTTTTTAATTTCCTCGTGCCATTTCAAAGGACTCAAAGTAGGCTTGTGCTGTGGATTTTTTTCTTGGCACTCTTCTTGGGAGCTATTCTGGAAATACTTTACCTACTAAGTATCAATCTTATCTTTTTATGGTAGTTTGCAGGTCATTTGCACATACTCTTCACCAGCTCTTATATGCACACCACACTGTTTCCCAGAGCAGGGACCTGGGATGCTTTCCTGCCTGCCCTTCCTCTGCTGTCTTCTTCAAGGGGTTCTACTGGGGCTTGCAAACTTAATACAATGGAGTGTCCTGTCCTCAAATTCCTATGTTCCTGCAGCTGACATAATTCTCTTGAATTTTGCCTAGAATCACTCAAGCAGTTCCCAAAATAAAATCTTGATGAAAGTTTTTTGAAAGGCTTCCCTCCTATGTAGGAAGCTGCCTGTACCAAATTATCAGGCCTAGAAGAGAGCTTCAGATGCTGTGCCAAAACATGAAAATGTGTCACCACCTGTAATATCTGCACTTCAAACTCAGTAACTGTATTTCAGAAAGGACTAGTGCTAGTTTGGTGGTAAGTTATCTAGTGGTGCATGTGTGGTACTTTGCTTCTGAGCCTTTTTCCTGATATTGCCTTGTAAAGGGTTACTTTGAGGAAGATAGCAAACTGAATTAATCCTATGAGGAAACTACATTTGGAGTGTTCATTCACTTACTAAAGCAAAGCCAGTGTTTAACTTTTCTTCAACACAGTATTAGAAGGAAGTGAATGAATTATTGAATAAACTATCTTCAAAAGTTCCCTGAGGCTTATATCATCCTGCACTTACCAAAAGTATGATGCCTGCTGTGCTCAGATAATCCATTTACAAAGCTTTAAAAAATATTTAAGGGTGAACTTTGTTTGTTTCCTATTTCCAATTAAACAAAGCATTGACTTCTTTTAGAAAAGCCTTTAAGAAGCACAAAATATTGTTTAAAATAATTTTGGAAACGTGTTCCCAATTCCCAACAGCCCTCTCTATTCTTTGAACTGATTTTTTCTATATTGTTATTTTGAATAAGTCAGTTTATCTTGAGTTTGCTATCTATCTCTGATTATCTCATGTTGTTCAGGATGCAGTGTATACCTAGAGATCCTGTGACTCAGGATGTGCTGAAATTGCTGGTTGCTGGAAGGTGTGTGGGGTGCTAAGAAAAGGCATTTTTGCCACGCTTTATGGACTCCCAGCAGTGTTGGTGGGAAGGACTGCTCGGTATCTGTAATCTAACCCCCTATCAGGAACACTAGATCAGGGTGGCTGCAGCTTTGTCACAACCCAGCAACAAAACCTCCAGTGGTGGAGACTCTCCCCATCCAACCTTTCTGGTGACCCAGATCCTGGGGAAGTCATTTCTCTGAATGCCCAGCCTGAACCTGCCAGGCTGCAGCTTTCCATTGTTGCTCCCTGTTGCATTGTATTTCAAGAGTGTGGCTCATTGTTGCTGTAACTGCCCTTCATGTAGCTATTAGATGTCTCCTCTGCCTCTTCACTGACTGCTAAAGTGCAGCTTGCAATGCTTTTCCGAACTATGTGCTGCTTGGCCACCACTATGGATAGGGTGGTGAGTGTTGCCTCCTCCAGAAGTTTTTGTTCTTTTTCTGCAACTGTTGAATTTCAGACTCCTACTCATAAAGGTCAGCCCCAAAATTGACAATAAGGTTTAGCTCAAAGTCTCAAATTGTGTAACCAACCACTCTGCACATGCAGTTTTAGGGTCCAATGATCTAGACTAGATGTTGCTCCTCGGTGAAATTTGAAGTCAATTCTGTGACAGTGAATGAAAAATATCAGTGATTTCATTAATATCGGTTTAAAACATACATAAAGCTTACTGATTGATCCTGGATTTTTGTTTAAGCTGGATATGTTTCCAACATTGCAAAATAAAACATTTTTTTATTGATTCAGGCCTTTTCCCCCTTTTTGCCCTGTTCTTACAGAATGAGCTGTAAGTATTTGAAAGTACAAAATTTGAACTGCTTTGCTAGAAAGGTTGAAAATGTGGTCCTAGAGGTTAATCTACAGTAGCTGTTGTGCTACCTAGTGGGAACATTTGCCTTAATATCCTAGGGTTTTTTGCTGTTCTAATGGGTGGTAGGGGCTGTGACTAATCTGTGCTGCTGCAGAGACAGCAGAAGCAAGGAAACACCTTCTTCTTTACAGTAATGGGCTGCTCGATGAGCCAGTAACCAGGTCTCTTGTGTCAACATGCTACTTGCATATGCTGGGACTGCTCTCTCCCCTAGCAGGAGAAGCAGCACTTGTCGGTTAAGGACAACAAAAGGTGCTCTTACAGCAGAGTGACCAACAGTGATATCGGAGCATGTGGAATTAAGCTAAAGGTAAACGTGACTTTTAAGAGGCTCTAAGTTATCCCAGTTCCTGAGGGTAAGTGACTAAATGACTGCATGACTAATAAATAATTTTCAAACTAAATTGAATAATAAATCCCATCACATAAAATATAATTTTTTGTTCTATATATATTCTGCAGTTCTTGCCATGGTCCATCAAGTTGCAAAGACATCCAATACAAACAGCTAAGAGTCATTTGCCTTGATTTAGGGTTTTCATCTGCTGCACAAGCTGGGAAATTAATTGGAATGGGTGTTCACACTTCAGGGGAAGCAGATCTGAGCTGACTGAGATACACAGTGACAACTTCCAATTTGTAAAGGGCAGCCTTCAGATGACTATGGCTTTTGGTTCCTCGAGTGAGCAGCCCAATCCCATTTCCGCAGCCTCTGTTTAATATTTTGCTCCTGGGAACAGCAGAGAAATGGAAAAAGGGTGCTTCATACACAGGGATTTTTCAGTGCTTTTGGGCACAGTTGTAATTTGATTCCTAAAGAAGTAGAATTAATGAGTCCTGAAGGTGAATAGGATCAGAAACATCTATGGGAAAGTCCCCCACACCTCTGTTAATTCTGGAAATGTCCATGACAGTGTGATGGATGCTCAGCTCTCCTCAGACACAAGGTTCTGCTTGTGAGCACACAGGTTTGGCAGTCCTGCAGATGCTTGGATGTCAGTCAGCACCTTTTTAAACTCCCCTGAGACTGTTGACATTGCAGTCACTAAAGATCCTGAGGTAAAAGTGCAAAGGGAAAGGATCCCCATAAGACAGGTGATAAAGTTGATTTGCTGATGAGAAAAAGATGAGTCTTGCAATGCCATGATGATTGTGTTGCATGGGACCAGAAAAGGTGTTTGTACCTTCAGAGACACCAAAAATGTGCTTCAAAGGAAGAAGGTGGAAAGAATTACATGGTAGATCATGTGGATGCCTTTGAATATACGAAAAGCCTCACCACATAGGATACTGCTTTCTCACATAAGGTTATTGGGTGGATACAACTGGAACTGGCTGCCCTGCTCAAGCAGAAAAACCTGCTGAGGAGGCATAAAACATCACAATTCATTATACCCTGGGTGGCATAAGCCATTCAAATTGCCTTCCTCTTGGGGTTCAGAAGGTCATGGTTTAACATGAAGTCACAGTATAACCTGTCCAAAACAAGTCTCAATGTTTTATTACCAATTTTTGGCTCTCTGTTTAGCTTTCAGATATTAGTCTTCGGCTTTGGATGAAGACTTGATATGTTTAGCTGGAAATCAGACCTTTTTTGCAAAACACCATTTAACTGAAAACACAATTTCTCAGTGCAAATCACTTAATACTTGACTGTGCCCAGCTAGGCACTTCTGATGTCTCACTATGCCTGTTTCATTTGTGACCCACAGGGTTCCTCAGCAGGCTGAATAGCTTCTGACTCATTCACATCTACT
The DNA here is from genome assembly GCF_965638725.1 of Aptenodytes patagonicus. Classification (NCBI taxonomy): domain Eukaryota; kingdom Metazoa; phylum Chordata; class Aves; order Sphenisciformes; family Spheniscidae; genus Aptenodytes; species Aptenodytes patagonicus. The sequence goes on from NC_134951.1 coordinate 118,592,696, forward strand.
TGAGCTTTGCAAAGCCAACCAGAAGTATCCACAGATATTTTGCAAATAAAACACATGGACTCACTCCAAGGAGACCAAAGACACTCTGTAAGCTTCCTGCCAACTTTCGGGTAGTGAGGAATGTTAATTGAAAGTGAAACCACCACTGTCGCTCAAGACGTGTTTATACCATCTATTCTGGAAGATTTTTGAGTTGTAATTTGAAGGTGTAAGGAAGGCAGTGCTAACAGTGAAGCAGGGACAACAAAACTCTCACGGCAAACAACTCCAAAAGTGCCAGTTAATCTGAGCAGCAGGGGTGGTGAGGTAGAGAACTTGAGTGTGTTCACAAGTCTTCTTGCAACTCATCAGCCTAACGGCACTTGAGAAAGGAACATCCATACCCCAGTAGGAGAAATGAGTGCTGGGAGGGCTATTGATCAACAGTTGATTTCCCAGGTTGATCATCATCTGCATTGCCTGGGAAATGGGGGTGATATGTTGTTGCAAGTCCTCTCTTAGAAGCTGTCAAAGTGTCCCTCAGGGGTTATCAGAGGGTGAGGCACAGCAATGCTGATGTGAAACCAGGCATCAGGCTCCACGTATTTTTCCTGTCCAGCATCACTTTTTTCTTAACAGCTCACATTTCACATTTTTTTCCTCCTATTCATCATGTTCCGGATCTGCTCTTGTCTACCTAGACCTGCAACCCTCTGGCCATTGCCCCTCCATCTCTTTCTTTTTTATTGGTCTGACCAAGGTCCTGCCATAGTCTTGTTAGTTTGACCTGTCATAGACATGCCATGTGATATGCAAAATCCTGCCTCTCTTGAAGGCAAATTGCTCTTCTGTTGGCCCTAGTGTTGTCAAAATTTCACCTGAGGGCATGGGCTGTGCTTATCTCTAAGGGGAATTTAAGTATTTAAGGGGAATTTAAGGGGAAATTAAGTAGTCGAGGGGACGCAAGTAATGCAAGAGGGTATTGCTAGTATCAAGTGGGAGTTGGGCTAGAGACCTCCAGCAGTCCATCCCCACCTCAGGGCTGCAACTTGCTGCTGTAATAGTGAAGTCCACCACAAGAAAAGAATAAGCTTTCTGTCTTTGGACAGAAACAGTCAGATGATCTGCTCCTGATAACTACTACAGTAAGTCTGGAGCCATACATTACAAATGAGATCCTGTGATGACTCTATTTGCTCTTATGGAGAACTTTGCCAGATCGGGCAATGCTAAAGGAAGCAGTGAAATGAACATATCTGTGCTGACTGAGACTGTTTTGAATTAACTTTCTATTTCTTTTTATTTCCCTGATGGAAGGTCACATGAAGGTATTGGAAAATTTCAAGGCAAAGAAACTCAACACCTTAAACTTTGTATAAAACAGAGTTTTATATATATGAAACCCTGGGATATTTGGCAGTCTGGCTAATCTCTAAGCAATAACTAAGGTTTTAAATGCTTTCTCAGAAAACCTAAAGGATTTAATTCCAGCAAAATGATGTCAACACACTGTCAGTTGCCTCTTGGTAGGTAATTACAGAGAGCAATAAATGTTTTTGAACTCCTAGATGTGGGCTACATCAAGGGGAGAAGGATAAAGCACTGAAGTTGTTAAAGGCAATCCATCTCCTGACTTGGAAAGATATGAATCTGGCAGACACTTTAGCTGCCAGGTCACGTATTAGCACAGTGCATCCAAGAAGCTATAAGCTTTGTGCAAATAGCTTGCCTCCGTACTGTGAAGCCCAGGTGGTTTGGCTAAAGTCATGGAAGGGACTCAGCATTTGTGATGCTGAGATCTGTCCTCTTGCAGCTCCTCTGCACCTCGCCTTGCAGGGTGAATGGATTATAAAACTACAGTTGGGAGAGTTGTTTAGAAGAAGAAAAAATGGAACTTTTAACTGAAACACCTGTGTAAATGTAATGATATAGTGCTGCGGTCATAAACATTCATTTTGAATGAGATGGAAGTCAGTGCACTCCATGAGGTGTAATGGAGAAGACAGCGCTGTGCAGAGACCGGTTTTTAATTTGAGAAGTACTCTAGTCACATTTAAGATATATTTTTGCTTTTATATGTGATAATAGCACTTTTTCATGACGCATGCAGAAGGTTCAAGAAATCTGGGGGAGGGGTCGTTGGCCTTTCTAAACACTATTTTACATTTTTAGCATAGTTTCTGGTGGGAGGAGCAAAAGGACATAATGTCATTTTTTTTCCTGTTCACCTGTCTACTTGCAAGCTCACAGCTCTTGAATCCATTTGCCAAATTCAATGAGATCTGACCAAAGGGAAGAGATCTCAAAGCTGTCAACTTAAATTATATCCCAGTTACCTCCTAGCTGCTACATTACTTTCTGTATACTTAATGAAAATTGGCATTTACATGGAGGTAATAGCTCCTTTTGGGCTCATATTCAGTTGAAAAAAGGCTAAGAGCAGTGTTTGCCCCTCCCACATAATCTGGGTCATCCATCCTATAGAAGCTATTCAAAATATTTTTTTCTGAATAATAAGTTTTTTCAGTCCTGAAAATTTCTAAACTAGCTTTTGTAATTCACTGGTATTAATCATAGATGGGACTACTCCACCCTGATGGTGTGAGAGGGAAGAAAGACCTTTATTTGGCTGAATGCTGATTTTCTTCCAAGAGCTGCATTTGTTGTGTGTATCGTGTACTGTCAGAAACGTAAGCTAGAGAAATAGGCACACAAGAAGAAGCAAAAAAGGAATGGAAAACAATGTTGCCAGGGCAACTTTCTCATGGTTTCCAAAGATTATTTTTTTTAAATGCCTGAAAACATTAGTCATACTTTTTTCTAATACATTATTTTTATATATTAATTCGGAGTTTGCTTTGCCATACTGTAGAAGGCAATGGAGATAGCCAACCACCTCTCTAGGAGGAGAGTTGATTTGTCAGTGAGGTCTCAGGGCTGAGTTTGCACTTAGCCAGGACTGCAGCAACCTGATGTGCCTGTAAGGAACATGCTGAAGCTGTGTGGACTGACACATTGTTATGCACCAGGAGGTGCTGCTTCATTATGATCCCAGTAAGAAAGGCATTCAGATGCTGTGAAGTATAATTTAAATGCTGTTTATTAGAGCTAGCACTGTAAAGGATGTAATGCTGTGCCCCTTCAGATACTGGGAACCCCTAGCTGCGCGGCACTAAGCAGGTCTCTGATGAGGGCACAGTGTGCCATGCAGACCCCATCCATGGAGAGGTTCCACTAGTTCAGTCATTTGAGCTATTATATAATTTTCTTACAAGAAAACAACTCCATGCATCATTTCATGCATCAGACAGAAAGGATGTTGCCGTGAGAACTTCTTGCTGCACTTTTAGGTAACAGCAAGGCCACACAGGTGCATAGCTGCTGATACTGTGTGGGAGCTAGCAGCAAGCTCCTCCATCACTGTGAGGTGGTGAAGGTTGTCCTGTGGCCAAGGGCCATGCACAGCACATCCTGGAGGCCACACTGGGCATGCAGCACAGCACAAGCCATGCCCACTAGGGCCAGCTGTGATGAGGATCACTGCCTCCTCAACGTGCAGGGGTTTCCAAGTCAGGACCATGACACGTGCATCCCTGTAATGATGGCTGTAGGAACGCAATGCAGGGAGCATGTGGGAAAGCCATCTGGGACAGACCCTTCCTTTGCTGTAGCACTCCAGGGAGACTCTGCAAACCAGAAATGTTAGTTTTCATGCTGAAAACAGTCCAGCATGTGCCATTCACAGATATCTTTGCACTCTGGTTTTGCAAAAGAAGCTGTGATACTTTCTGTAACTGCACAGTGACTGCAATAAAGCTGTACCAGTTATTCATTTATTCTCCTCCCAGATACTTAATCTAAAGCAGAGTAGTTCCAGCATACCTCGCAAGAAGAGCAATTTTTGTTGATGAAAGCTTTCATCTTACCCTAGCATGGTTACGTGCAGTTTGGAAATCACCATTGTTCCTTCTAGGGCTATGGGAATTCCGCCCCCCCAAACATGGGAGATTCTAAAGCCATAAAAGAGGAAAACATTTGGCAAATGGAAAATTGAAATAATACTTTCATCGGTAAAATGAGATTTTTTGCTTTAATAGCAAGTGATTTTTTTACTTGAAACAATTAGCTTGCAGGAAAAATATAGGAAAAATTGTTGTGACTGAACAGACACATTTAATCCCAAAATGCAGAGAAGGGAGCTTGGCATCTACCTGAATTACGTAACTAATCCCTCAGTGGAACTATCAAGATTTTCAGGAGCATGTCAGTCCCCAAATTCCTTGCAAATCCTCATACCATGTGTAGGGCCACAGAAATTTTCAAAGCCACGGAAGATGTGCCCTTTCCCTCAGAAGTGCACCCGCTGTCTTTCCACTCTGAGCTGTAGATGTTCACATGCCTCTTCACACAAGTGTTTTGAGGAGTCTGTGGCGACAGAAACCCAGGCTGCCAATGATGAGAGTAAATCCCGTACTGCAGTCAGTATATTGCAGCAGGAACTGTGCTTCCTCGTCTCTCTGATTCACTCCACCTTAAATGCAGAACTGGTTATTTCCTAAGCCCACTGAAAATGCAGAAGTATGGAGCCAAACCAGCTAGTAGCTCACAGTAGCAAAGCAACTTGCTCACCTTGCTCAAAAGTCTTGTCTCCAAATTTTGACCATTCATTTCCTAACAACAGCTAGGCATAGTCAAGAAGAGATGCTGAAAACAGAAGACTTGCATTAGTAATGGAGACCATCCTTAGCCTAAACTGTGTGTATGCAAAAGCACTCCTAGCTACAGAGCACCAGGAGCCGAAGGCAGAGGCTGCAAGGGATTTCAGAGTGGAAAAGGAAGACAAGATTGCTGCACAGTTGCTGTGCAGAATAGTAGCTGGAATTATTTGTGAAATGAAAGGAAGAATAGGTCACAAATTGGCCTCTTGCTTACAGTATTTCTGAAATCAATATTTATGTGGTCCTTGCAAATCCTGTTGTGCACAAAGAAAACCATGGTGATTCAGGGTTGCCAGCTGCCCAATGCTCCATGTGCTTGCTTTGGAGTAGTGGTGGTTTTGGGTTTTGTTTCCTGCGAGGAAAAAAGTGTGTATGGGCCACCCAACCAGTGTAAGGTTGGGTTTCCTGCTCTGAAATGGAAGCTGCTAACGTAGGACCTCTGTGTGGCCTCAGTAGCTGCTCTTAATGGTGTTTGCACAGAAAACACTTGCAAAACCCAACTGAACTGAGACACAATTCCCAGCCATATCCTTCAGCTTTTCTCAAAGTATATCCAAACCTTCGAAGGCACATGAGATGTTGAGACGACAGTAGGAATAAAGTGTTCAGCCACCCTTGAACATGTAGCAGATGGTCAGCTTTTCTGTAGGCTTTGGAGTGGTGGGCTTCAGAAATATTGTTACTGGCAAATGTGGTCCCTTCCAGGGCTGACATGTTCCTCCTGCAGGAGTGAACCTGCCTTGTTTGTTTGCTGAATGAATTTATTTGCTGAATGGTTTGGGGAAATCATTTTGTGAGTGTGGGTGTTCAGCCAGCCATTTGCATCCTGGCTGCTGGTTACCTGAGCTGCATGACATTATATCTGCTCACTGCCTGGAGGATGGCAAAGAAAATAAATGGTGAGGCATGCCTCAGGTAAACAACTACGACTAGAGGTCATGAGCTCTTGCTAGGTACATGGACAATTACTGGCCCTAGAATTTAACGCTGAGGAACACCGCTGGTCACCTGTTGCCAGCCAGATGTAGCCCCATTCAATACAACATTTTGAGCCCTGCCCTTCAGCCAGTTCTTCACCCAGCACACCATGTACCTGTTCATCCCACAGTTGGACAACTTGTCCAGAAGAATGCTGTGAGGGACAGTACCAAAAGCCTTACTAAAATCCAGAAAAACTACATCCACCACCTTCCCTTCATCCACTAGGCAGGTGACCTTATCATAGAAGGACATCAAACTAGTTAGACAGGACTTTCCCTTTGTGAACCTGTGTTGACTGTGCCTGATGATTGCATTGTTCTTTAAATGCTTTTCAGTAGCACCCAGTATGGTCTTCTCTATAATTTTTCCAGGTACTGAGGTTAGACTAACAGGTCTGTAGTTTCCTGGGTCTTCCATCACACCCTCTTGTATATTGGAATAACACTGGCTAGCTTCCAGCCAATGGGCACCACCCCAGACTCCCAAGACCTTTGGTAGATGATCAAGAGGGGTCCTGCCATAACATCCGCTAGCTCCTTCAGTACTCTGGGATGAATCCCATCAGGCCCCACAGACTTGTGAACATTCAGCTGATACAGCTGGCCTCTTACAATTTCAGTGTCCACAAATGGAAAGTCACTGTTCCCACACTCGCGGTCCTCCGACTCGGGACCAGGCAGCCAAAGATCTATCAGTATTATTAAAGACTGAGGCAGAAAAGCATTGAATGCCTCTGCTTTTGTTTCATCCCTATTAGTCAGATGACCATCTTCAACAAGTATCAGCCCAATGTTTTCTTTAGACCTCCTCTTGCTATTAACATACTTAAAGCCCTTCTTGTTATCTGACACAACACTGGCCAGTTTCAACTCTAATTGAGCTTTGGCCTTTCATATCTTCTCCCTGCATATATGAACCACAGCTCTGTAATCTTCCTGTGAAGCCTGACCTTGCTTCCAGAGATCAAACAACTTCTTTTTCCTCTTGAGCTCCCTGTTCAGCCAAGCTGGCCTTCTGCCCCTCTTGCTTGACTTATGACACAGTGGAATTGCCTGCTCCTGTGCTTCTAAAAGGTGGTTCTTAAAGACTGACCAGCACTTGTGGACTCCTAAGCCCTCAAAAGCAGATTCCCAGGGTACTCTGCTAAATAGCTCCCTGAGTAGCTTAAAGTTTGCTCTCCTGAAGTCCAGGGTAGCAACCCTGCTGTCCTTTTTTCTTGTTACAGAGAAAATTTTAAAGTCAACCATTTCATGATCACTGTGGCCAAGACAGCCACCTACCATCACATCTCCCACAAGTCCTTCTCTATTCACAAATAGGAAGTCTAAGAGGGCATCTTTCCTAGTTGGCTCACTGAGTACTTGTGACAAGAAGTGATCTCCTACAAACGTCAAGAATTTCCAATACCTGCTCTCCGCAGCAGTATGGTATTCCCAGCTGATGTCTGGAAAGTTGAAATCTCCCATAAGAACAAGGGCTACCGATCCAGAAGTTTCTCCTAATTGCTTATAGAATAACTCGTCAGTGCTTACATCCTGGCTGGGCGATCAGTAGTAGACACCCACTACCTCTCCTTTGTTTTCCATTCCCCTAATCCTCACCCAGAGGCTCTCAACCACATCATCACTAACTGTAAGTGCTGTGCAATCAAACCTCTCCCTTACATATAGAGCAATACCTCCGCCTCACCTGCCCTGCCTTCCTGAACAGCCTGCAGCCCTCCATCCCAGCACTCCAGTTGTGGGACTCATTCCACCAAGTCTCACTAATACCAATGATATCGTGGCTCTGGGAACTAACCAACGCTTCCAGTTCATCCTGTTTGTTTCTCATATGTGTGCATTGGCATATAAGCATTTCAGATAAACTCCTGAGCCCTCCGTGCTCCCGGGAGCAGTGTAAGTGTTCCCACTAGCATTGCCACCTTCGGGCAATGCCATGCCAACCCTTGCCTTACCTACTGCAGTCCTGTTGGTATCCCCTTCCCCTATCGATTCTAGTTTAAAGCCTTCTCGATCAGTCCCACCAGCTTACACCCAAAGACGCATTTTCCCCATCGAGACAGGTGGATCCCATCAGACGCCAGCATACCTTGTGTCTCAAAGGGTCTTCCAGCGTTTAAAAACCCCAAAGTTTTGGCAGAGGCACCACTCCTGGAGCCAGGTATTGATATCCTGGACTTGCCTGTTTCTTCCAAAGTCTTCCTCCATTACTGGGAGAATTGAGGGAAACACTACCTGTGCTCCCAAATTTTTTAGCATTCTGAAACCTCTTTTGATCAACCTCAGACTTTTTGTTGAGACATCATTAGTACCCACGAGAGAGCAGGAATGGATTGTAGTCTGAAGGTTGTACTAAGCTCTTCAGTCTTGTGGTGACATCCCTAATTTGGGCCCCAGGGAGGCAGCAAAATTCCCTGAAAAGAGGGTCCAGTCTGCAAATGGGTGCTTCTATTCTGCATGGGAGGGAATCACCAATGACCACAACTTGCTGTTGTTCCTTGTTGGCGCTGGTCTTAACACAGATATTGTTGCGAGGGGTTGGTGTCTCTGACCTTGGCAAGACTGCTTGCACAAGTTCCTCTTCTATCTCATTATGCACTTAATCTACTGTACCCTGGGCCTCATACTTATCCTGTAACGGTATCTTAGACGGTAAGGAGGGGCTTCTCTTAGTGCTCTGTGCTGTAACCTTCTTCCACTCCTCCTTGTCCCTTGTGATGCTGACTTCTTCCTGGCACAAAGCAGATTCTGGACCTGCGTCCATAGTGGCCATGCTGAGATGGCTTGCATGCATCGTAGAGAGCAGAGTACGGCTCCATTGATCAAGCTCCCTCTCAGACTCTTGGATACTGCTCAGTCTGTGCACCTCCTCCTGCAGCTCAGCCACCAAGCAGAGCAGTTCATCAATCTGGTCATACCTCCTACAGGCTTGCTTGCAATCACTTTCTGCCTCTAGGAATATCCCTTCACACATCCCACAGCCAGAAACCTGGGTGGTTGTATGCTTGAACAGGAGCTCTGTCTGTGTGGCTGCATTGGTTCTACCAGGTACTAAAAGCTCAGGAGAAGCAGCGGACACTGCTTGCCCCTTTTTTTTTTTTCCCCCTTTCTTTTTCTCGGGGTGGTCACTAGGCTGCCTGCTGCCGCACACCCGCCCGCTGGAAAACGCCTAGCGCTCTGGTACCCGCTGCAATCTGCTGGGCGGATTGTTTTCGCCTGCTTAAATCTCCCGCGCCGCCGGGTGCAGGCTCCGCCCCTTGTTGTCTCGTCCAATCAGCGGGCCCGGGGTCCGTTGCTCGGGGAACGCCCCCTGTTCAGACAAGCCTCTACTTGCCCAGGTGTACCCTTCCCCCTCCCCCGGTGTGTCCCGCCGCTGCTTGCTGCCGCGCTGCTGTTCCTCCCGTGAGTGCAGAGGTAAAAGCGTTGCGTCCGGTTCTTCGTGGTGCTTTCTGCGTTATGCGTCTGGCAGTTTCAGTCGGGTGGATCTCCTGGTGCTCAGCAGGCCTGCTTTGAGTCTGCTGTTAGCCATCCATCTCAAGAGGGTGATAGTGGTGAAGGGCCCCAGGGGGTGGGGACAGCCAAGCAGCAGGCTGTGGGTGACCTGCCAGCCCCACGAGGAAGGAAGCAGGTTGGGGACATCAGCTGTGTGCTGTCCGCTTTAATCCAGGAAAGGCCTTGCCTCAGAGAGAAGTTTGTTGAACACTGGCTTAAGCTCAGCACTGGATCAGAAGAGGAGTAGTCACAAAACTTATACAACTCTCAGTGAAACCTGTCAAGTAACAACAATGCGGTCTTGTGATTAATCCAGTGCCTGAAGTGTCCCAACACACCTTCTTGATTCTGTTATTTTGGACAAAGACACGTGGGTTGGTCAGGACGCTTGCTGAGCCAAGGCTTGGCCAAACACATGGGGTGGGGACCAGCTTTCCTCACCTGGAGGAGCATTGGGTTAGCTTGTAGGGGCCTTCAGGAGAGACTGTCCCTGACCTGAAGAGTTTGCGGGTTGAACAGAGGTGAACTGGAGGAAAACTGAGGAAGAAATGTTAGCCCAGGGCCCAAGTGCTGAGCAAAGCCCAGAAAATAGATCTGCAAAGTCTGACTTTCCGCACCAAGTTTTGCTGCTTCCTCAGCTGGCTAAGGTGATGCAGTGCCCAGACCTTGCCTCTGTGCTTCCACACCTTCCCCACCCTCCACCCTTCCACTGCTTTTGTTTGTGCTGTGCTAGTGATGTAAAATTTATCCTAGAGCAGAAAGTCTTGTCCAGGTAGTCTTTGGCAGTTTATGTCCCTGTTGCCCTGGCAGTAGGGATACTACAGGGTGCTTTCGCAAAGCGCTGTGAAATAGAAAACTGCTAGATGAGACCTAAGAAAGTAAGCTTTCTTGGCAGTTTCTGGGCTCAGATGGTCTGTTGTAGCCCTTGCTAGAAAATTCACAACTGCAGTACTTTGGGAATATGAAATTGGACTATTCATGGACTCAGGGGCATCTTCCTTAAATATAGGGCAAATCCCCAAACCAGCTCTAATGTGATGTACACAATGGCAGGAGGAATTTCTCCTGTCCCTACAGCAGGAGACAGAAAAAGCCTGGGGTGGCAGACTTCTGTGTGTGCATCCGCATAGTGCAGGGCATGTGAGCAACGAAACATGGGGGAGGAAGGTAGTGGAAGGATGTTATGTGGGCAAATGTTGCCTCAGTCAGGTAAAGCTTATTAATTCATTCATGATCTGAATTGAGCGACACTACATCTGTCTGGAAACATCTGATTTAGAAAAAAAAAGATATTTCAGGGCTTTCCTACACACAGCTGCTCATCCCACAGTGAAATGGATTTAGTTAAACTGGCAAGGTATAGCTCAGCTCTGAGCTGTTTAATTCAGGGATAGTTTGGCATATCTGAAAGACTGAAAGAGATCCTGTGTTATCTCATTTCTCTCTGGGAGGGTGATGCTGAGTTTAAATTTAACTTGAGATGAAAACATCTGTTATTCTTCAGAGTAAATATGTTCTGATATCCTCCAATTGATTATCAGACAGTTCAGAAGACACAAACTGAAGGCATTTTAAGTCATTACTGTTTATACTTGAAGCAGGAGTAACTGTTGTTTCCCACTCTTATGAGTCATTACTAGAGGTAATAAAAACTTCTTCAGAATGTGATGAAGATTGAAAATGAGTAGTAGATGTTCATACCTTTTCAGGAAAAAAACTGAGAAAAGGATGTTATAGACTGGCAGGATTGTTATGATCTTATGAAAAATTCACATTTGCCATATTAGCTGACTAGAGCCTAAAGCACTGTCGGTAATTGGTGTTGTTATGCTAATTCATTATTTACATTGCAGTTGTGCCTGGAGATCTTAAGTATGTGTTTGAGTCTTATTGTGTTAGGTGCAGGCACATGGGAAATAATAAAGTGAAATGTCATCTCACAATTTGCTTCACTTTCCCTACTCCCAGCTGAGAAGGGAGGGCAAAGGGTAGGCTATCCCTCTGACAGTCATGTTGGGTGCTCCTGGTCTTGGCTTTTTGGAATTAAATTGTGGGTGCGAATGACTCCTCTGAAGGGCTGAGTGCCATGTGCATCTTTTCTGTATAAGGTAGCTTCATTTGAGCCATCAGTGAAGTGCTAACAATGGTCTAGCGGGGCTTGCCTAAACCCAGGGCTGATGTGAATCAAAGCTAGGGCAGTATTGCCTGCTTAAGCCAGCTTAAAGCCTGGCCTTCAATGCAAAGAGAAGTTTTCTTAAATATAAAATTTGAAGAGTTTTTCCTGTTGCCTTATTTTCTTATGGCAATCATATCCTACCCTTTCCTCTTCAAGGTGTGATTTGCAGACACTGTGTTTCCTTCTCCCTCTACTTGTTTTCTGTCATGATCAGGTAAAGTCTGCAAGAGCTGAGAGAACACTTGAATGCAGCACTGTTGAATGTGGTAGGACTGAGCTTCGCCATTGTGGCTCAGGCATGGCTTTTGCCCTCCTTAAAGCTTCCTCTCTTCCTCCTGCCAGCTCTCCCATTTGGTGACATCTTGGTCCAGAGTAATTTTTTTGCACTCTTGTTCCAATAAAATTGGCAAATTTTATTCATCCCGATATTATGAATACACATTTTTTTAATATGGATATTATGAATATGCTTTACATAGATGGCTTTTGCACTGTAGGGCCCTCTATCTGTGATAATTCATACAAGGGGTGAATCTAAAACCCTGTGGCATTGAGTGGGTTCAGACTTCAGTAACTATAAGGAAGTCACAGTGCAGCTGGATGGTTTCTGTATGCACTGAAACAGGGGGAGACTACTTTCAACACTGCCCCTTATGAAGGCTGGTGTCTCAACTGTCCCTCCAAACCATTATTGCACTTAACTAAAATGTTCCCAAATCTAACTTGCTTTGGTTTCAGTTCCAGTTCCCTCTCACAGTTTTCAAACTTGACTATTACATAAGGGTGCCAGCTCAATCACAGAGTTGAGCAGGCCTGGGAAGCTTTTCAAGTAGAGAGGTGTAAATCCATAGTACATACCTATATGCCCAACTTCAAACGTGTATCAGAACTTACAAAGAAACCTGCCATCTCCTCCAAAATACACAGTAGAGCAAATTTCAGGATACTGAGGGTCTAGCTTTAAAGAAACCCCAAGGCAATCTCATTCTCCCCTGCTCTGGGGGAAGAGGTGACCAGAGACCTAAGGATTCTCCAACCTTGGCAGTTGCCAGGACCCTGCAGATTAAGCCATGGCCTCCCTGACCTAGTGTTTGGGGATAGTCCTGCTCCAAGCAGGAGCTGGGATGAAGGACTTTGGAGGTCCCTTCCCTGTGCTGTAGGGTGGATGCCCTGGGCAGAGCAGAGCAGCGTTTATGCCTGGCAAGGTGTAAGAGCATGAGCAGCTGCCTTCTCAACATCTGAAGCAAGAACTTACTGTTTCCAACTGTCCCTGCTGCCCCATGGCTACATGGAGCAGGTCTGTGTGTAAGCACTTGGATTGTCCATGCACCATCCCCATGCAGCAGGATACCCTTGTCTGTCTATTGCCAGCAGGTGCTTACTGCAGTTTACTGGTTTGTTTTTTGTGTGGCAAAGCCAGAGTCCATCTGGGTATTTTCAGACCTTTCATCTGGGTCACTGAGGTGCATTCCTGAGCCATCTGCACTCCACCAAGAGCTACACTCAAAATGTAGCTCGGGCATCCATCTGGCATCCATTTCCTGTGCCTCCTCTCTGGTTCCCTGCCTCCTCCCTAGTTTGTGTGCAACTCATTAATCTTTGGCTGTGCGTTTTGAGATCACTATCTTTTTTGATCTGGTACAGTATTAGGCTGTTGGTAGGTTTATTTTTTTAAGCCCTTTCTGATTTAATGAACCCCTCTGCTCTGCCTCACTGAAGGAGGTGCTAACAGATGGCTGGCATTTACTTTTCCATTTAAAAGGTTCAAAGCAATTGTGCTCCCTGAAGGGTTAGCGAGGTGCCTAGGTGCCTCTGTTGTAGCTAGGTTACTTGGTTGCGTTGCTGTTCCCCCTTCCAGTAAGCTCTGGGCATCCTTGCTGTGCTGTCCCTGCCAGAGGCTGCTCTGGCTTTTAGCAGTGTCTGATATTTCTACAGCCCTGTGGCAAGCGAGGCCTTGCTTTGCATGTCACACAGCCAAGACTGAGTGGGATAATGCTTCTAACTGGAGCCTTCGCTCAGCCCCTCGGGAATTTAGTTCCATTCTTTGGTCTGTGGCTAGTTTTGAGTTGACCTTGTAATGTTTCTGGGCATCAGCCCTGCCTGGCTGTTCGGGCAGTAGTGTTTGTGCCTCAGCAAGGGTTGTGGGTCACTGTGGATTATTAAACTGTTATTTGCTTGCTGAACCTGCATGGGCAAAGGTCAAAAGCTTCTTTGTGGTGATGGTAGATACGCCTTTCTTCCCAAGAAAGATCAAACCGGAGTTACCATGTGCAAAATGAATGTTCTGGCACATTTAAAAAAAAAAAAAAAAAAGGCAAATGAAGCAAGGTAGGTTTTTGTTCTATTACCTAAAGCTATAATACCTTCTGCTCCGTCTATGAAAAGAAACAGATAATGTGTGCAGGGAAAAGACACACCCCTCCCACACTGGACCTGCAGATTTTGGATCTCTACAGGTGAGATGTGAAGACTTTCTAGAGAAAATCCAGACACATGACAGACAAGTTGTTTGCTGCTCTGTAGATTAAGTAAGAGTTGGTGCTGAGCAGGATGGTGGTATGACTGGTGCTTGCTTGCTCTGATGGTCCCCTGAACTTCCATTATAAAGAGATCTTCACTAAAAGAGTTGCTGTCCTGTAGAGAACTGCGTGCTCCTGACTGCGCTGGCATGATATAGTGACATGTACTGGTAAAGAGTTCCCTGCTGTCCCAAAAGTCAATTTGGATGTGGCCAGCCTGTTTTGGAGGATAGTATTTAATGGTATGAATGCAGATATTTCATCCAGTTTGGCTTACGGGCCAAGGCACATTTGATTCACTAGCTGAGGTGCAACTTTGTCCCTTTTCTTTTTGAGATACGGCATGTGATCACAAGGGAGGAAATCTCTGAATGGGGATGCTTTAAAGAGAGCAGGGACGTAAGGCAAATAAAATATTTCTAAATCAGATGGTGGAGTGGATCATAACTAAACAGGTAGGTTTTCTGACCACCCACACCAAAGCCTTTGCTAGAAAGCAAATGTTTCACTGGGTCAAAAATATTTTTTAATATGGTATCTGCTTGCACAGAGAAAATACTATCACCTCTAGTTATTTCACGTGTTCTTGAATCCCTGCTGTGAATTTGCTTTATCCCCTGTTTTGACCCATGGTTGGCACATTTATAGGTTGATTACTTATTGCTGTGTATTTTTTCAGTTTTGCCACTGAGACTATGGGGGTACAAATGAAGTGTGAAACATCTGCCCTGTAAGGGCAGTTATGCTGCTATGAGACTCCTCCAATCTGTTTCATTCCAGGCAAGCATCAAAGTTCCTGTCTATGCAAATGGCTGTTCATCCGGGCTTTTACTGCAATAAGTAAGCTATTAAAAAGTCACATCCTTAATATGTCACTCAAGGAAAAAAAAAACCAAATAAAATCTGGCCTCTGTACAGTCCTCATATTTACATGATATACTTTCATTCTTTCAAGGAAAATCAGCGCTTTGGAAAACAAATAGCTGCTAGCTGTTTCCTTATTTCCTCATCAAAGGTTTGTTACCCACCCTGCAGGAATTGGTCACTAGAGCTGGTGATCACAGACTCACATTTGTACTCCATGTGTCTTATCATTGTGTGTGTTCCTCTCTTTCTGAATAGTGCTGCCTCATGCTAGAAGGACCATGTTACAGGACACACCACAAGGATTTCAATGTCCTATAAAACAAGGTGTTCAATAAGCAGAACTAATTAAAACTCGTTTCCTACATGAACCTGGTTCCTGTCCTGTTTCCTTTATAGGCAGCTTCTGTTCTGTCATCTATGATGCCTGTACGTAATGATGAACTACATCCATGCTCATTAGCCGGCCAGCACACTTGTACTGATGGGTTGCCAGCTGCTGCCAAGCACAGTTTATAACAGACAGCAAGAACACTTTCTGGACTGCTTTCCTCTAGCCAGATGCCAGTTTTCACAAAACCTGTAGGGATATAAAATCCTGGAAACATCAACTGCTCAGTGAGATTGATTAGTGAGTTAAAATTTATTAGTGGAGGATTGAAAGATACATGAACAATGTGATCTCTAAACATCATGGATGTAAGGAATCAAGCCAAAAGGGAAGAGAAGCATTTATGTGCAATCAGGAGTGATTACTTCTGTCTTTATCCCCTTTTTCTCTCTACAGAAGATTTGATGTAACATAGTCTGAATTCCATAATCCTTTGATCAAGAATCAGAACCTAACTTAATGTTTTCACTTATTGCTTCTGCTGCAGAAAACATCTTAAATGCATGCTCTGCAAGAATTGCATAACTTTACCTTGCTCTGAACTTCTCTAAAATGCATCTCATTTGTGAGTGACCTGCAGCACCTGTTACAAAAGTTATCTTACTTTATTGGGACAGCAAAGAACATGTTCTCTGGAGGATTAGAGAATATTATTTTTGTTAGTTAATCAAAATCTAGATGAAGATTTACAATAGACTGTTGAGCCTAAACTGCTATGATTTAGTGTGTCATATTTGCAGTGATATTTAAAGCTGACTACATAAAATATGCCTGCTCCTTTTAAAGGGCTGGATGGCAAATCCCTTGCCTCATATTGTGTTGTAATTGATGGGATTACTTTGTCTAAAGGCTTTTCCTCTGTGTAAGGCATTCATAACCTGATCCACTTGCATGTCATTGCCTGTTCATAGGACACATTTGCTTGCATGCAGCACCAAGTTTATGCACCTTTTAGCCTCTGGACCAAAGCTGGTGACTTCTGGCCAGCTTAAACAAGCTCTCTTCTGGCTCCTGCCCTCTCTTACATCATCTGATATGTCCTATACCATCAAAATTAGGTATAGCCCAATGTTGCAAAACTTTTCAAAGCTTGCATGCACATCTTCTTGAATCAAGTCCCTTCCAGGATATATGGGCTGCTGTCCTGACTTTGAGAGCAAGTAAAAAATTCCTTCTGAGTGTCATCATTCCCAAAGCAGAGTTACAGCATCCCATGAGCAAGGCTCTCAGTCTCATCTGACTACCTTAGTTCTGTCTGGACAGCACTCCAAGATGTCCATTACTCTGACCTATCTGAGTTTGGCTAGTATTTGTTTGTCCCATCTATGTTTTGAGGCCTTGGAGGATATTCCTCTTCCTTCTGATAGTCTCAGTGGAAAAGTTGTCCTTGACTTCAGGCAGACGCAGCCTCCTGAAATGGCAGTGGCATTTGTTTTCTATAGCAAAATGTCAGTGTTTGCAACTATTATGAGAATATTTTTCTATGCAAGTTGTGCTGAGAATACAGTAATAAGTGAGAATACAAACTGATTCAGAATGATGCTCTGCAGTCAGCCCCACTCCGATATGAATGCAAGTCAGTGGATGTTGAGATGTCTCACAAGTTTCACATCCAAAATCCAGAGTTTTTTTGAGTTTAATTTTAAATTAATTTTGCAAATTGCTTGATAGTTGCAAAATGTGCATGGAATTTGCTTATGGTCATGTCCAAGATTTTCAGAGAGCTTCATGCCAGTGGGATGTGTTGATCAAAACCATGACGTGGAGTTGCACAAAACATTAAATCCTGAGTTAGCGTATGTGATGTAGCAAGGAAGAAACCAGCAAAACTAAACAATGAGCAGGTTCATTCCTGCCTTCCGTTACTGTAGGCTTCAGAACACATATTGTGCTTTGATTCCACTGCAGAGTCTAGTCTAATAGCTAGAAATGTATTGAACATCTCACTGTTCAGAATAAATAAGGTGGTTTTTCAAGTCACCAACTTTTCTCTCCTTCTGTCTTCACAAACCCAGCTGAAAAACAGTTAGGTTTGTGCCAAGATGGAAAAAAACCCGCTGGTTAGAGTCTGTTTTTGGATAACACCAGAACCCTCTCCCTTTTCTGAAATCTTTGTAAGTACCTGCTGTTCTTTGGTTTAATTTCAAGCTTTCCTAAAGTTCCTGAAGTGTCTTTGGCTTCTCAGCCCTGGCTTGTGTAGTCCAGCATGCACAAAACCATTTGTCTTGTTTTATTAAAAAGCCAGACAAAACATCCTCCTTCCTCTGAGTAGGATTGTGTTTGAAATAGGTACTTTTCCAGTTTTATTTTGTAAACCAAGTATACAAATACACTTGGTTGTCTTATGGAATGTCTTTGGGATGAAAGGGAAGAATACAGCTATAATAGATGTTAAATGATGAAGAACTAACTGTGTCAGTCCCTGAAGTGTTGTTAGTGTCTAATTGCAACACATTAGGTCATTAACTTCCCCATTACTTTGGGAAAAGTAATAGGGTGGTGTGAGAGCCCTCCTTGTGTATGTAATGAGGAATGCATCATCTCTCTCTTTAACATTACTGGAAAACAACTGATGTTTCTACTGAATTATTTCAAATGGCAAAGCAAAATCTTCTTTTACTGTAAGCAGCTGGAATTGTTAACCAGTACCAGCCAGTGTCACAACTGCAGCCTTGATAAGAATCAAGAAGCACATGAGGTTTGTATTGCATGATCCAAGGTACTGAGAAGGATGAAAAGTCTCTTGCCAATCTGAATCATTGTTCTGGCACCTGTAGCAGAATTGGGAAGCTCTCAGTTCAGGGTGTCCATCTCGCCTCAGTAGAGGAAAGAAAGATATGTTTCAGTGCTACTGCTCAGGTTTGCTTTATGACAAAGTTTTCACAGAGCTGAGAGATTCCCTTCTGTGCTGATAAATATAGTATTAATAAAAGATCTCTGTTTGCCTTATAAAACAGATATACATGACAAATAATTTGAAAAGGTGGCAGCTTAACTTAAGCAAGACAAATGCCTCAGTGCTTACTGAAAGCACTTCAAGGCCGAATTTTGAAAAGAAGAAAAAATATGAAAATATTTCTTTGAACGAAATTAGAGATATGCAGCTTTCTGCATTTGATTTGCTAAGGCAATAGATTGTTCTTTGGAGAAAAAAAAAAACGTGATCCCTGAAAGACAGTGTGCCTGCTCACCCTGTTTTAGATGGAGTTGACGTGTCCTCTAAGGATTAGACAACCATATATATTATATATAATTATATAAGCAATCACATACAGAATAAATACGAGGATTAAAAACCTCTGAGAGTGGGTGTCTTGTCACAGCCTCCTTGCACTTTGAAGTGGCAGAGCAAAGGAAAGGATACAGCTAAACCTTGTTGTTTTCTTCATTTTGATGATGCAGCAAGGTCTGAGATTGTTCCATTGACTTTGAGGGGTTTTGGATCATACCCTTGCTTCCTCGCAATAGGAAGGTCATGTATTTTCAGCACAGCACTTAAAATATGCTCCTTATCTCCAGCCTGTGAACTGTGGCTGTTCTCAGTTGTCTCTGTTGCAACTCTGTCTCTCGGCTTGGAAACCCTGCTGCATAGCTCCTTGTAAGGTCAGCCTTTCCCTGGACACTTTCACACTGGGATGTTTTTGCAGATTGTTATGGTCAAACTTGTCTGGCCCTTTGGTGTCTTCTGGCAAAAATAGACTTAAACCAGTAATACGTTGAAGCTGACTGGTTGCAGGTAAGCTTCTGTCTGATGGCTTTGCTCCTGCCATGGCAGTGCCTGGATTGGCTTTGAAATGGCAAGTTCTTTCTGATGCTGACACTAACATCAGATTTGTTTTGATGGAAGGAGAGGCAGTCAGGGCCTTTGGCACCAGTGTGGTACTCTGAGAGAGTGGTCTTGTGGTTTGCTGCTGATGGATGGAGGTTTTGGGGCTACCAGGGTGCATGTGCCAGCTAAGCTACCATCCCATCCCTGTTGGCTGAGACAGCAAAGTCTCTCCTGCAAGGCTGGTTGCTATGCCTGTAAGGGAATGGGGGAGCAGTTTGAATGAACTTTGATCAGGAACAAGGTTGAAGATCTTCAGTATTTATCTTCAGGTAGAAGATACACACTTCTAGGAAATACATCTTCCTTGTCATGCTCTGACGAAGGCCAGACCAGAGAAAAAAGAAACAGCTCTATTCAAACTGCTGCACTTCCCTTCTCTTGCAGTCCACTGCCAAGCACAATAAACCTTGTTTTGGTATAGACTGAAGCATCACAGGCAAAACTTGATTTCATTATTACATTTCATTTGTTTTCTTGGCATTGTCTTGTTCCTGTCAGGCTCCCTGATAATCCATTTTTCTTTTCATTTTGCTGTTTTTTTCCATCCACTTACGTTTACTTAGTGCCCAAATCAATCTCCTTTTACCAGTCATTCATCTCAAATCCTTCCACTTTATAGAGACTACAAATGACTTGGAAAAGTCACTTGTGTTTTATTTTTAAAGGTCACTTTCCAATAACAATGCAACATCAAATTTGGTTTCATACTTGGAGGAAGTTAGCAAAGTAATTTTTCCTCCCATAGATGATCTACACTTGCTTATTTGGACTTCAGCTTTCTGCTTGGACACCAGTGAATGATATTTCCAAGTGCTCCAAAGGCACTTGGAGCAGCAAACTGAATGGGGAGCCTGATTTTTAGCTGTGTTTCTTCTTTTGTTTTGCTCTGGTTATGATAGCGGACGCATTCTGAAAGGATTGCTTTAAATCAGAATGATCCTACTAATAGTAATCGACAGTTTAATTGATGTCTTGGCTTTCCTCTTCGTTGTTTTTGGCAGCAGCACCCCTTCTACTGTACAATGTCTAATCCAATGCTATTAATATACTAAGTTCAGCAGCACATACCTGCTATCCATTTCATTAAAAGAACATGTATAAATGACTAAGCAATGGGATTTCTTTGTGAGGTGGCCATTAGTTATTTGTACAGTCAAATGCATGCTCTTAGAAGTGTCCAGGTTGAAAGAATGGCAGTAAGTCATTGGAAAGAAGGGGACAGTTATTACAATAGCACTATACATTTTAATGATAATTTTGAAGGGTTGTTAGTTTCAGCCCCCCCGAAGTCTTTTGGGGGAAATCTTGGAATTTTTTTTGGGTAGGAAAAGGCCAAAACTTTGGAACTGGACCTATCTCAGTGAAATTTGACACTGGAGAGGCAGATGAAGACACAACAGGGCCCTACAAATGTAATACAAATAGATGGTTAAGTAGAAAGGTGAAATCCTACTAATATTCCTACTGAGGAAAACACTGGCGTACGGATTTGGCCCTTATTAGACGTCAGAGAATCTGTGCAAAGACTCATTTCTCTGCTCCCAGAACCACTCATTTTCTCAGACAGCCTCTTTCCTTTAAAAGACAGGAAATTAACTGCACTGAAATATGAAATGAATACATATTCAGTATGCTACATTGATTTGTGTATGTTTTAGTTAGGTTTTCAAACATTTAGCTTTTTAAATAGTCCTTTTGGAAATCTTTCTCTGAGTTTTGTTGTGGTTTTTTTTTCTTGGCCTTTGGAAGGAGTTGATTATTGACTCTGTTAATTTATTTCTGCTTCTTTTCCCCTTATCTCTCACATCTAATTGGCAGCAGGTACCTCAGCTCTTTTGAAAAGAAGTTGTTTTGTTTTTTTTTTTTTTTTACACCAAATTCAGCAGCAGCAGCTCTTGTTTCTTCAGATGATTTCATCATGGTGTCCCTGACATTTCCCTGCCTTTTTATCTCCTATTTATGTTTGAGATAAACTGCTGTGATTGTAGTGGTAAAAGTATGTTACAGAGTTTGTAGTCTGCTTGGTATTTCTTCTGGCTGCACAGAGAGGATCATCTTCTTTCATGTGACCAGCAGGTGAAACCACAAAGATGGCAAACACCGGGGAAAGAGATTTTACATGGAGCACTGCTTCCTCATTGTCTTTCTGGCTGATTTTATTTCGCATGTGAGGCAAACAAAGCCAAAATCTGGAGTGTCTTTTCTCATGAGCAGTCTCAGCTGGGGATGCAGGATTAGGGGATGTTTCTTGGAAATGAGAAAAACAGATGCTCCTGGAAGAACCCAGAGGCTGTACCAGGGCCTGCTGGCACTGTGTGGTGACGTCCCATGAGCACTTCTCACTGTGAGTCCTGCTTTTTATCAAATTCTCTTATTTCTCCACAAAGAAGTAGTGATGTGAGAAAGAACTTGGGAAAAGTGTACATTTGGCCAGAATACGCAGAAAGAAATGGGGATCTCTGCTCTTTGTGCCCAGGAGAATCAGGAACATGGACTCATGACACCTTTTAGATCATATCTCCAAGAAGACAGCCGTGATGTTAACGCTGGCCCTGGATGATTGAGGAGAAATAGCATAGCTATTTCAATGTCACTTCATGAGAAGTGGAAAACGTTGGTTGGAAGGAAGTGCCAAGCATGCATGCTGTGGGGTAGTCAGGCATGCAGGGGAGGATGGGAAACGTATGCTGAGCTTTGAGCCTTGGCTTACATGCTGTTCGGCATCGGAGTCCGTGCTTGCTCCCTGGAGTGGGGAGGTGGGCCCCTTTTCTGGTGGACAGTGACACCTGAAAGGTGGATGCGTACCATGGGCTGTGTGTCCAGCACCACCAGTTGCTGTCTGACAGCCATGTCATGTGCCTGTGGTGGGAGAGCCTTGGGTATTGCAGTGTGTGATGCCCCAAAGGGTGAGCAGGCAATGGCACGGGTTTTACCTGATCAAACCTTCCCTAACTCCTCTATGCCAGCTACTCTCTCCCAGCATCTTTATCAAGGTTCAAAATCCGATGTGTGTGTTTCCCTGCTGGTCAGTACTTGTGTTTGCAGATCCCAGGAGCTCATGAGTGCTGGCTCTCTCCCCTGCCCTTGCAGATCCTGGTGGCTGTCCCACAGTCCTGGAAGAGCAGGGCTGCAAAACCCAGGGAGCAGCATTTTAACACCTTGGCACAGGGCAAGCTGGGGGGAAGAGTTACTTATGGATGGACATACCAGTGTCAGCCCCCAAGATCTGCCCAGACTGCTGTGGCCCAGAAGAGTTAAGAGGGAGAGAAATTATATTACTCAGTGTCAGTTGTGCTGGAAGTTTTCCTTCCCAGCATGTTCCTGGCCTGGCTGAGGGGTGGTGAAAAAAGATCTGCCCTTGAATTCACCTGTATCAGCACCCATTTCCAGCGACTTCTTTGCTGATTTTGTTCTGCTTGAGGGTTGTCTCTGGTAACAGGCAAGCTTTTGTTGTGGACAGACTCATAGCAGATTTACCTTCCTGTCTTGCTGCTGTTTTGCACAGACTTCTATTTTAAAATGTGAGGTCAAGCTAATTGCTTATGTTTTAATGTCCTTTTCTTCCAGTGTTTAGGGGGAAAAAACCCCACCTGTACTGGCAAAAAAAAAAATTTGGATAGAAATTAGGGATTTTTTTTTAGGAAATGTAAAAGCAAAACAAACAGACTTTCAGGCTACCACCACTATCCCTCTTTCTACTGAAATGTCCTGCTGTTGTATTTGCTGCTAGTTCCCATTGTTGGGAATATTGACAAACGTGCTGCTTGTTCAAACATTGCTCTCTAAAAGTGGATTCCTGAACTAGCAGGCGGGAGGCCTGACTGATACAGCTGGGCTGAAACAACCGCAGGTAATTGCTCCTTCGTGTATCTGATAGATGGAGATAGCAGAGGGGGAGGCACTGAGGACATGCATGGTTAGTTTCTATGGATGCTTTTTGGAGATGGTATAGCATGGAGGAAGAGCAGTGCCCTGGTTCATGGCTGTCTCCCTGGGCAGTGGCAAGTCACACAGACAGTGCCCATAGATAATCCCGAAGAGCTGCCCATAGGCTTTAGAGATAGGCCGCTGGTCCCCAGGGTGGTGCAGCATCACACTGTGAAATGACAAGATCCAGCTGTTCCCCAGTGCCAGCTCTAACCCCAATTTGTCTTTTCAGCTGTTTTTTTAGGTGACTTTCTGGCAGGCCCAACACAGATTGCCAGTTTCCCTCCAAAGGAAGAGCATATTTGCAGAAGCAGGTTTGAATCTCAGCTTGTTTCTCCTTCCCTCTCCTTGTGGGACAGCTTGAGGGATCTGAGCAGAGAAGCTTTGATCAGTAGTAAACTAGCAGAGAAAAGGCATTTCAGGGAGATGGAAACTATTTGTGGGTTGAATTTAGCAAGTGGTCTTGTCTGAGAAAATAATTCCAGAAGTGCTGAAAAACTTCTTTTGGGACAGAGCTTTAAGCAGGTTGCCTATGTCATGCCATGCAAAATCAGAGTGTGTAGTGATTAACCATAGAGAGACTGTGGGAGAGATGATGAGTTTCACTACAACTCAATCAAACACCTCTTTTTTTGCCCCAGAGTGAAGTTTAAAATGGTTCTAAGCACTTAACAGGTTAGGATATTTTTAATGTCAGGTGTGCCTTTGCGGATCGATCCACAGTGAGTAAGTTCCTCCTTGTGAAGTATTTTGCTTTAGGCCATCTACCAATGCTACAGAAGCACCAGACTGTGAGAATGAAGTACTTGAGAAGATGAACTGAAGTTCCTCTCCCCACTCTGTAGTTCCAGTTTCACAATTTTTTAATCCCATGACAAACACGGAGTAGCTCAGAGCTCGGTATGTAAAGACTTCTTTGATTTTGCCAGTTTTGTCCATTAGATACGTAAGTGCCAAGACCATATGGCGCGCTCTCATTCATTCAGTTCCTGAGCTTTGTTTGTTTGCTCAGGTAGTCTCCTCAGCTGTTTACCTTACTCAGACTCTATTTTCTTTAATATACAGGCTGCATTTAAAAAGTTAAAACAAATTTTCAACTCCTTAAGAATTTATTTTTAAGCTATACATTTATAGCTTATGTTTTTCTAGTGCAAAGACACATCCATCACAAGGTGGGAGGGTGTCATCAGTAAGAGTAAAACTGTAATTTCTAACCTACGGGTTGGCAAAGTTGTAGTGTAGCTGTATGCCACGACCAAGTCTACAAAATAGGTGTCCTAGAAAGCATTATTGTAATTTGCCATCCCACGTGGTACCAACAGCTGCAATATTTTATTTTGGGCCATTGGCTACTGGAAGAAAAAGTGCATTCACTTCTTGGGAGCTGCTAATTCTCTTGTGTTTGTAGAATTGAAGTGGCTCTGCTGAGCAAAGAGGGGAGGGAGAAGGACAGGGAGCAGTGACCCCTCTGTGCTGTTCCTGCGCTCAGCTCCGTGGCAGTCTCCTGGGCAGGAGCAGTGGGAGGCTGGGCTGGCTGAAGGGGAAAGTGCTGCTAACATGAGTCTCTCCCACGTTCAGGGCTGTGGCAGATGGGGCCATGCAAAGCTCCTCTGGATGTGGATGTGATCTCTATACTTACCTCTGTTTGACTTGGCATCCAGCGTTCGCCCTGGCAGATCAAATCCTGCTGCTCAGGTAGTTACTGTCTTCCTAAAGGTCACTCGTAATAGAGCTGGGCAGGTATCTAGTTGTGCTGCTCACACTTTGAGCCTGACTGGCAAGCCAGTTTTCCACCCATCTTGTGCACCAAGGTGGTATCTTGGTTGGATGGATGCACCTACTCAGGGGGCGGGAGGTGTACAACTTTGTGTATGGGAACAGGGAGAAGCAGCGTTGTCATACTGCAGCTGCTGAGCTAGATTTCGGGTACCAGGAACACCACTGCATCCCGCTGCATGTTGCTTCTCTAAATTTAGCCCTGTCAATACCTCCTGAGTTAGCTCTGGTCTGTGTCTGTAGGTTGAGAGTGAGCCAAGGGCTGGGGGATAGGACGGGATGCCATGGGTCATAGCTCACACTTCCTAGTGTGCCTAGTTGTCAGAGCCAAGGACCACTTCTCTCCTTACGTGGAAGAGAGAAGAAACCATGCCCACAATTAGAAGGATGTGTAGCTTGTTGGCTGTGGCAGGGTGAATGAACTCTCCCATTCCTGACAAGAAGGGGTGCAACAAAATCAGTGCTTCAGTAGAGGGAATTAAGTATTTCACTCTTACACTTTTCCTGTCCTTCAGCACATTGCAAATAACAAAATGGTTATAAATAAAGCTACCCTGCTAAGCAAGCGGCTTAGGCTGGTGTTAGGAAGAAGAGATCAATTAATTTCTGTTCACAACAGAAAACAATCTTCAGCTTCCCTACATCATGAGCTTCTTTGGGGACAGCATCACCATATCACTATACATTTCTCTGACTGGTAATCAGGATGTAGGTTTGTAGATGTGAGGATGCGAGCCTGGGAAATCCACTGTTCTGTGGTGGAAGGATGAGAATACAGTGATAAGGAATAGAAGGAATTTTCTTTTTTGTTTTTCAGTGTATTTTATAGGCATGTGAAATAGACCAACACTTCTCCAAAATGTCCCTACTTTCTCATTATAGTGAAAAATGACATTTATCAGCATGGCTGAGTGTTAGGAAAGTCTATTAATGGAAACAGTATGCAACTGTAAGGAGATGATATTTAGTAACATGCACATGAAACTTTTCTTCCATTAAAATGCTGCTTCAGGCAAGAATGTGTTGCTTGATTAGTTTTTTGGAGAGCAGATTTTCATTCATAATGAGAACACACATCTCAGCCACTGTTATTAATGTGACATGCTCTAAAATGAAAATAGAAAGAAGCCAAGGCCAGGAAGCTGTCAGGGCAGCAGCAAACAGCATCAGATCTTGACAAGGTGGGCTGTCCAGTCTCATAATAGTGTTTAGGTACCATGGGAGGCATGTGCTGTGCTAGAGTCATTGATATCAGCAGAGTGGTCATTCACATAGCAGTCAAATTGGATCATCCGGTGGTCTTGGTGCTCCTCTCTAGTTTTCTCCCTACTGTCCTTGGCTTTTAGGATGTTGTGGACAGAATTGCATGTTGCAGCTTTCTGAGGGCTGGATGCTTGCTTCTCATCTGTTGGCTGAAGAGGTGAGTGAGTGATTTTTCCAGAGCTTACTTTAAAAGGGGGCTCCTTCCTGCAGTACCTTGCAAAGGGTTAGCCTTTGTTCTGCAGATTGCAAGATTGCAATCTCTCTTGGTCGATTAGAAGGTGAAACACAAAAGTAGAACAGAGCCCTCCTTCAAACAGTCACTTTGACTGGAAAAGGCCAACTTCAATTTATTTTCCCTTCTTATGATCATCTACGTTGCCGTATGTAAGACAGAGCCAGTGAGTCCTGCTGTTCAGCATTGTCACTCCTCCGCTCAGTACAAAGCACGTGCATCATGCAGAGAGGAGAGCAGGTTAATACTGCTCTGTTTGCATGTTGCCTTGGCCATATGAATGCATCAGCAGTGAGAGATAAATAACACAACAGAAACTGGCAATGAAGTGAAATAGCAGAGTGTCTTCTAGAGAGAGGATTGTATGAAGGACTTGTTCTTCCCTTGTGGGCATGAAGTTGGCAGGAGAGTTAGAGAGGATGAAGGTTAAACAAACACAGATGGCAAGGAGTAAAGGTAGTTTCCAGCAGTGAAGGATGAAAACCCTCTGCCTCGTGAGCACTACAGAGGCTGAAGGGGCATCTTTTGCAGCTGATGGGTGAGCTTGTGTCCTTCCTAATCTTCACTTGGTTCCTCTTGTCTCTTCAGTAAGTTCAGCCCCAAACAGCCAAGCAAGTCCTTCCCAGCCCCACACTGAAACGAAATCCTTTGAGTGCAGGAGCTTTGAGGCACAGGGTTGCAGCTAAGATCAACAGGCTGGGGTTTACGTGAGAAGTGGGTACCCAAATAAGAAGAGCCAGCATTTCTGTGTGAAATAGCAGAGCCTCCAGCCCCTCTGCCCTACAGGGGTGTGCTTGCTAATTAGAGGTACCAACTTTTAAATTGCTCTGCTGTCCTCCTGGAATCTGTTATTGGGGGTGCTCCCTTGAGATCTGAGCTCAAAACTCTGAGTGTTTTCATGGGCGACCCTGACCACTCCCAAAGGTTCCCCTCTGATCACCTCCCAGCTTGGCTGAGAAAGAAAAATGACACACACACCCCTGCCCTGCTCCCCAGCTAACAATGTGACTGTGGCCAGGCTGACAAAACAGAGTAGTTGAATGGTTTTTCCTTTAAAACCATCCAGATTTTTTTTTCTCTTAGATTATAGTATTTCTGCTACCATATGAGTTTTGGGATCAGATAAATTGGAAATAGTTAAAATTTTTACCAAAAAAGTCCAAATGAACTCTTGAACTTAAAAATAAATGTATGAATTACTGTTCTTTTCCCCTGTTTGCATACTTCACTACTTCTGGGTTTCCTTCTGACATGGAAATTTCTATTATGATTGCAGCCTTGCCAGGAAAGCTAAAAGCAGGAAATACTGCTGGATAACTTGTTCATAGGAGTTTTGTAGGCAAAGAGGTAAACCTACATAAATATCTTAAGGCTCAGACACATCCTGGAGCTGAATTAAGCTGCAATCCCTCTGCCCAGCTTTGCTCATTCAGTCCTTTCCTGTGTTTAGTGTGGTTGACAAAGTCCCACAAATTTCATGCAAGCTGCAGGATAATTGATGTTTCTGCTGTTCATGTTTGCCATTTCTCCCAAAGTACTGGAGGTACTAGCTCCTGTGCTTGATGTTTTCTCCCTGCTGTAACATGAGCTGCTTGACAGATTAACAGCGTGTATTTTTTTTTGTCAGTTTTTATATGTGCTGTGAACCCTGGGAGTATTTTTATTGCCTATCATTTTCTCCAGAAAATGAGTGATAATTTGTACTTTTTTTTCCTACCATGAGAGTTCAGGCTGGTATTGACACTTTCTGGGACAATCTCTACATGTAAGCACCTTTCACAACAATATTGGCTTGCTCAACTACAATTCTGGGACTTTTTCATGTACTGAATCCTTTGGTTCACAGGCAGAAATGTCACTCGACCAAGCTGAGGAGAGAAAAGCAGTGCAGTCCCTCATCCATTTTCCAGACTGGGATTTTCACCCAGGTCTACAAATCCAGCTTCAAGCCTGTCTTGCCCTCCAATATACTGCGACATATGTCTGTGCAGCACCCAAAATCACATGCATGTGTCTGCGTGAGAAAATGAACTAATTGTGTAGGAGGTCTGGAAGTGTTTAAACACACAAGGTTGTTATCTCAAAAGGCAGGAGTCACAGGGAGTTTCCTCTGGGCTTTCCCCACAAACCACCTATCTCCATTTTAAAGTTTTGTAGCAGTTCATGATCTCCAAGGCTTTGTGGCAGGGGCTCCTGGACTTCATCAGGTAAAAAGATATTCTGCTGGAGGGGAAAGAGGAGATACATGGCATAAGCAGAACCAGGTTTGGAAGAGGATTCAATGCCCCAGAGGAACATCAGCTGTTTTCCCAATTTCCTTAGGGGATCTTCAGCTCCTTGATGATTGTCAGAGTTTCATCAGTCCCCAACCATCTGGTGTGATTTACATCCCATTCCTCCCATTTCCAGCTCCACAAGGCCAGGAGCTGGCTTGCAGCACATTTTAGTCTGAGACATGGGTGATAGTTGTATCTAGGAGAATAAGGCTCTGGCTCGTGCAGGAGGGGAGACTCTTCAACCTAGTTCTTGCTTGTTTAGGCTCTTCTGGGCTGGATAGGCACCCAGATCTGGGGATAACAAGGCATGGAACAAAGACAAGGAGAAATACTTGCTTCCAAAGACCACCTGTTGCATTTATTACAGAATTGAAAATTGGTGAGAAGCATTTTGTGAAATTGCAGGGAGGTATCAAGGTGCTATGCTGATTTAGTGTCTTAGAGAACAACGATCTGTGCAAGAATTGCACAGGGGTGGTTCAGTTTAGAAAAAAAGAAGACTGAAGAGGGATATGGTAAAAGCCTTACTTCATAAAAAAGCTGCTCTTTCTCCATAGAAGGGCCATTAATTGTTCTTTGTGTCTTCTTGGGTAGGACAAGATATCAGAAACATCATGTTTGATAAGGAGAGCTAGGATTGCCTCATGGGGATGGAGAGGCGGACCCACTTTGGCACTGGACTAGCCAAAGGCACTACAGGACAACGTTGGTTTCACAGAGAAAAGAACTGAATGTGCTGAAAGCTATTCAGCATCCCATGGCTTTTGTGTTCAAGATCTGGCAAGTTTTCAAACCAAATTTGAAACACTTTGTAGACAAAAAAGTGCCGATAGACTGTGTACCTCAGGTGTTGTTCATGTGGCTGTGCTTATCAGCTACTATGTTTTGTGGGACTTCAAAGGCACCTGGAGTTTGAAGGAGGGCAGTTTCTTTTCTAAGGCCTGGTAAGTGGGATGTATGAGAGTGGCTGCTGAATGTGCTCTTCAGGGAATCAGTTACTGAAACCAGATTGTTGCTTAAGGCATTCTTTTCATGTTATTAAAAATACCCGAGGTCAACTCAAAACCTGAATCCTGTATGTTATGTGTGGCCAGGGTCAAGACAAGGCAGGTGGGACAGATCTGCTCCAAGAGCCACCATCAAGGGCACCTGGAGCAGTGTCTGGGAGGAGCAAGTTGCGCACACACAGCCTGCATACGGAGGTCCAAGGACGTCTCAGGCAGTGCGAGGGCTTACGCTGACTTCAGTGTTCACAAAATCAAATGCAAGGGAAGGAAAGCAAGTGACCAGAAGAAAAGCATGACGTGGAGGAGGGACCAAAGGGAGGGAACTGAAGACATGAGAAAACCCAGAAGTTCAAGTAAGCTGAATACTGACATACTGGTTTTGGCCTGGACTGTTGAAGGTTGTCCACTGCTTGATTCTTAGAGATTTTTTTTTCCCTACTCCCGTCTCTGTCTTTAATAGTTATTTGTGCTGTTAAGACATCTATTATATGAGGAGCTGATTCAGAGCTTAGACCTGCAGTGTTCCTATGGTCTTGAACTTCGGGACAGAAATACACACATCAAATTTAATTCTTCTATTCAAACTGACACTGTCCAGACCACTAGGCTTAAAATATGGGCTTATGGTTTTCTTATGATGGGAAAATGAAAGTAAAATGTCTTCATTCTCATTCCTCCCCCCTTCCAAAAAATGCATCATATATTTAAGTATCTGTATCTACAGATGTCCCTCTCTATATAGACACTATATCATATATTTAACTACACATTCAAGTAACACCCAGATATTCAAGCTTAACCCATCAATGTGAATATACCAGAAAAGGGAAATGCCAAGATAAAGACACCAGTGTTGCTTTCATATTTCTAGACATATTTCTAGGCTAAAAGCAATGCCACAATATTGGTCTTTTAACAGAAACACAAAGTTGTATCCGGTGGTTTCCACTCATGGAAACCCTCTGTCAGAGTTTGAGAAAAGTTTTCATCTCAACAGAAAAAAATGGGCTATCACTTCTGTAGAGTGGCACAAAATCTGGGAAATCTATCCTCTGCATTCCTTGTGCTGCTTCCAACCTGCCACTCAGATCTCTGGAAAAAGGTACACCTTTGCTTCTCCGTTTTTTTGCTGAGGGATGTGAGAAGGACTGCGGTACAGGACACAGAAACCTGAGTCAAGGAATTACCACAGCAACAACTTCAGGCATTTGGGGAACAATCAGCCCATTTGGAAAAAAAGTTACATAAATGTGTGCTGGATAACACTGGGAAATAAATTACAGAGAAAAGAGAAGCTGATCTAATTGTTGTAAACAAAGCCAAGTATACAATTAGAGCTACTCAAGGCTTTTATTATGAGAAAGCCAGTTAATCCAACAAAATCCTTGTTCAGCTCTTTTTAAAAACAAACCCAAAAAATTCTGTGCCAGAGAAGCAAACTCCACAGAGGAGCTATGTTTTATCTCCAGTGAAATTTAGTAAGGGAGTAGAGAGCAAGATTGGGGTTTTTTTGGGAGAGCTCTTGTAAAATAATTGGACATCAAATATTAACATCAAGCCTAAGAATAAGGAATAGAAAGGATGAAACAGTCATTCTTTGAAAATGAAGCCTGCAATTTTTTTTTTTCAGGCTGATCTGATCAGCTTTGCTCTTCCCCTGTGGCTGCACCATTGTTCTTCAGTATTGTGTGCCCCAACAGCACTGAAGCACTCAGAGTGTATGAAAAGCACCTTTATAATTCTGCAGCCAGAGAACCCCACTGGGGGGTCCCCTTAATACAGGTGAGGCAAGAGCACCACAAATTCCTGGAATAAAAGCAACAGACATCCTGGACTGGATATAACTGGTTTATAAGTAGGTGAAGTTACCTGGGTGGTTTTGCAGAGGAAAACAATGCAGTGAGACCCAGTGGCACATACAATTTAGGGTGTAGGGAGATGGGAATACATGGCATATGGGGTGTTTGAGTCTGGTATTTGCAAAGCCTGACTCCAAGCAGGACAGACATATTCATCTCCCATTAGGAAGTATTATCCTAAATAGGACCAGCTGCATCAAATTCATAGGTCAGGAGAGATGGGCTAATGCTGACAGCACTGCCGGTGAGCCTGCTGTGCAACCTGGTGATGGGTGAGGTGCTGTGCACATGCTGTGGTGAGAGAGTGCACACCTTTTACCATTTCGGCACAAGGGGTGCGAGCCTGGGGAGCACCGGAGATGCACTGCAACACTGTTCCAAACAGGTGGTTGGTCCCAGCTACATTGCAGGATGCCGGAAAATCACCAAGGGCTGAAGCGTCTTTGCCATCAGTCCCACTGTCCAGGGGTGAAACCCATCACCGTGAGTCATTGGGAGCAGCTCTCCAGATCAGCTTTCACACTAAGAGGCGGGTCACTGCCTAGGGTGTGGGGTACATTATGGGATGCAAGGGAAGAGGGTTTTGGAAGTGCACAGGACTTATTATGGGATGGTTAGGGGGGGAACCAAAGCGATGAAAAGGGGAGAGGGGGTGTTTACGTGATTTGGGGAGGAACAAGAATGGGAAAATAGAGCGGTAAGGGGATAAAAGGGCCAGTCGTGTAAACAGTTTGCTGGTCAGTACACTCGTCTGGCTGTGCTCTGCACCCAGTCAGTGCAGTCTGTCCTATCTTACTAAATTGCTTTCTAACCCTTTCCTGGGTGAGGGACTCTGTTTTCTGTGTGCACTTGTGTCCATGGGGGTGTGAGTGCAGCAGCTGGAGTTGACCACAGGTCAGAGCATGACTGGAGTGAGTGCAGGTGTGCAAGTGTGTGATCAGTAGCTGAGATCAAGCCAAACCAGCCAGCGAGAAGGTGACATGGCCTGGGAGCAAGGGAGTGGGGGGCTGTCTCTGAGGGCCAGCTCTGAGTGTGAGAGCACCTGTGTGTCTCTAGGGGCAAGAGCACAGGGGGGTTGGCTGTGGGACCACGGGTGTCCTGGCCAGCTGCATGTGTGTGATGGTCTGTACCCGTAGCTGGAGCAGGTCTGCAGCCTCTGGGGCTCATATGGCCCTGCGTGCCAGCAGCTGGGGAGACTGGAGTCTGGGGACAGCTACTGGGCAGACTGGATGTCTAAGGCTGGATTCTGGAGGGATCCACCTTGTATATATGTGCATATATATTCTCACTAGGGGACCTTTATTCTGCTCAGTTAGAGAAGGGATTGAGATGAGGCTGTTGGTGCTGTTTGTGTTGATGTGAATGTCTGTCTGTGATCCGTGTGGCTGGCCATGTATATACATATACATGTGGTACATAAATGTGCTCTGTGTGCATGTGCCTACTGGGAAAACATTTTTAGGCTCACTACTGTTTGCACCTGGGGGCGTGGAGCTGCAGCAGTCTCGCATCTCTCAGGCTATTGAATCCAGCATGCTATATTTTCCTTGAACAGTACCAAGATTTTACCTTGGCTGGGGAATCTCAAAAAACTATGTAGTCCCTGCTGAACTTGCTTGAGCTGTTCCTTGAAGTCAGCCCTGTTTCTTAGGCTGACACGGGGGCAGGTTAACAAAGTAGACAGTTTTTAGAGCTGGTTGAGGTGCTTCAGAGGGGATCACAAGTTTGCTTCCTCTTCTCAGTCCATAGATCCATCTTGCTTTCATGCAAAATACTCCAGGAAGCTGTTGGATTGCTCATGATTTGCATTTTATGGGAAACTGAGCAAAGTGTGCTTTGGCTCACAGCCAGTGATAATCAAAATAAGAGTTTGTAGGGACTCTGAACTTCAATTTGAGAAGGAAAAAAAAAGAAATTAAGCGTAAATGCAGTTCTGTGGCTTACTGAGTGACAGCACAATTTCTGACACTTGTTGTCATTTGGGTAATGAGAAGGACATTTATACTCACAGCAGGAACACTGTCATAGGGTGAGTTTCCTTGATGCTCTGTCCAAAAAAAAGCCAGATGTTTAAGGAAAAGAAAACTTATTACAATTGGTGCTGGTTGAGAACTTTTGGATGGTGTGTTTACTGCCTGCAAATCTGTGGTTGATCAAAACTGAAGTTTGGTGTGAACATGTTTTAGTGGTTCTTTCTTGAGGATGAATATGCCCTGCACATCCCAGACCAGCTAAGACTGTTGAAGTTTTCAGCTCCCTGCCAGACTTTGCTGGCACCTGCACTGTCAAGTTACAATTCTGCCACTGGCAACATAGAGGTGCTGCTTCCCTGAAGGCCTCAGAGAAAATATAACAGATGTTTTGCCTTCTCCAATGACAACTCACTGTCCTGATGACCAGAAATGTCCCTAAAGCTAGCTTTTCTTAAGCCTTGCCACTCCTGAGTGCAGTAGAGATGAAAAAAGGGGATGCAAAAAACCCAAGCAGGATAATAGAGAAAAGAGAGAGTGAGAAAAAGCCCAAACAGCTTTCCTGGTCTCCTCTGACAGAGGGCAGACATCCTGATAAATGGATAGGGTCATCCTTTATCTCTTGTGTGCTTCGCTTGTAGGTTGTCTCTGATATATGATTTACCATTAAATATCTGCCGCCTGTCCTTAAAGGGAACTCTGTATTTCAAAAGGTACAAAAACATCCTGCTGAGATAATCTTCTAGGCTATTCAGTGCAGCCAGCTGTCTCGCTGAACTGTATCTCTTAGGACCTTTTGATGTGGGGTGTCTTAATTATGAGCCACTTTGTGGTATATGCAGCTGCCTGAATTGGATACCTCTTGAGGAGGAAGATGATGAGCTGCTGCTGGGAAAGATGGTTTTTGGAGGCCACAGCACTGTGTTCCTCTTCACTGTCTCTACATAAGTACTGTCCCAGCAGCTCTGAGGGCTGTTGGGCCTTAAAAGCATTGTGAGCTCTTGGGAAACTGAACAAGAAAATACCTTTGAAAAGCTCTTGGGCACATCAATTCTAAGCCGTTGTCTGGGCAGCAGGTCAAATGTCACTTTGGTGCGTTACTATTCCTTCTTTCACACATCTGGAAGAAAAAATACGGGCAATTTAACCTCACTTTTTCTGTGTGTCCCATGCCTGAAGGAAGGGACATGTCTAATCTGCAACCTGTGTAGAGGAAGCTCTGCTGTACTGATAAATAAAAGAAATGTCGTCTCTTCAGAGGTGGCTGAACAGCCCCATAACATTATCACAGGTGCCACATAAATGCTACAATACAACATATGGCTTTCAGTTGACCTTACCAATGTTTAACTTGGTCTCCTCCACCTTGTTACTTTGGTTTGATTAATTTATGGATAAGGTTTTTCATTTTCATAAGGTTTTACTTGCAAAGATTTTCAGTAACAGGGTGAAACTGCCTTCTCTGTATAGCCTACGCATCTGTCAGGAGAGTCTGCCACCCTTTACTGGCCTGAAGTTCTGTGAAGATCTGGCTTATGCTTAGCTTTCTCCTTGAACACTGAGCATTTCCTCCTAAACTTCCTCCTGGACTTCCCACTCTCCCTTGCTTGCAGTCATCTGTGAAGGACTCCTGAATAATTAAACAGGACAAAACGACTGTCAGTATCCTTGGCCACGCAATGCCAGAGACTCCACCACATCCTCACCTGTCCCTTCTGGGACACATAAAACTCCTGGACCGTTTCTTTCTCCATAAAAAGACCTCCAAATTCTATTAATTGTAGCTATGTTTTGTATCAAGCAAGCAGTTAACTGCCAATAATCTCAGGCAGCAGCTACTTTCCCACACTTGCCAAGCTGATGCCAGAGCTTGCAGTCAGCAGAGGCAGCCCTGTGTATTGACATTAAGTATGCATCCCTGTCCATGTTAGCTATATGCTTATATGGGCATATGCATGCCCTGTTGATGAGCACGTTTCCCTCTAAAACTCACCTTCCTCATAAAAAAATGCTCAGAGGACACCTCCTTCTTATAGAGCATTGCAAACTACCTGTGGGTACCATTAACTTATCAAAGAAAGTTGCATACTGCAGTTCTGGGTCTGTTTTCACACCAGCCTTACACAGTTGCTGGGGCAAGGTAAAGGTTGAACAGAGAAGCACAACTAGTCTGCCATCTGGGGCTCTGCACCACATATTCTTTCCAAAACATTTCCAGAAAAATGCCCTTTGCTGACAACCGAAAAGGCTGACTGCAGCTTCCTCAGTGCATGTCTTCCCTTGAGCATGGGCAGATTTCAACATGATGGTCCTAGAAGCTAAGCTTCTGATAGGATGCCCTGTGCTATGCAGTGAAGTTGTGGATGGCTGCAGAAGTCCTCTGTGAAATATGCCTTCACTGTGAAACATCCCATGGGGAAAACCAATCCCAACCTGCTGCGTTGAGCCTAAGGGGCTTCTTCCAGTACAGCCCTTCATGTGAACCCTGTCTGGAGTCTTGTATTGCTACTGGTCCTTGCTTACTTATCTTGGAGGACAGCAGTTGATAACAGCATGCGCGCACACAAATATAGATATATATTCACATATACACACATTCACATGCAGAGCACAAACCAGGGAACCTGGGAATGATGCTACTTTATGCCTCTCCCTAAATCGTTTACAAGCTCTTTAAAATGGGGGCATTCCTGCTCCAGTATACAGCATCACCTTCAGCAGGTTTGCCTGGCACTACTACAGAAATAATGTAGCGGTTGTTAATTATCGGCAAAGGAAGAGGTTTATACATTAAAAACAATTATTGAAGAGAGATCTATATCTTCCAAATCTTATCCTTCCTGTAAGAATGACAAAATACTTTGCAGGAGAGGAAGGCAAATTCCCACACACACCTCTCCTGAATCCACGAGCTGAATTTTGATCTTTGATTTGTTGGTGATCCCTAAAAACATGGATTTTACTGTGCTGCAACTCAGACTTCTTCTGGCTTCTTTTCTGGCTTTTCTTTCTGCCCTGAAATTCAGAGTGTCTGGCTAATGAGCTTAAGCATGGCTGTCAGGACAGTAGCTGTAGTGCAAAAGAGAGAAAAAGCTCCAGTATGCTTCTGGAACAGACTTTTCTGTCTATGGTAAGAGAAAAAGATGCTTTGGTTTATAGTAAATGAGCTTTTCCAAATTAATTTGGCTGGGCATGCAATGGCATCTTCCTGTCACTGCAAAATAAATTCCCCCTGAAAAAAAATCCCTTTTGATAAACAACTCTCAAAGTGACTTTGTCAGGTCAGAATTTAAACAAGAAATCTCCTGTCTGCAGCAGGCCAAAGTCAGGGAACAATAGTGATGGATTCTCTTAGCTATATGCAGCTGGGTATTTTCATCCTGGGTCCCCTTTCTTCACAGCGCAGTATGTTCCCGAAGCCAGACGCTCTGAGCACGCTTCATGGGCAGATGCTGCTGCTGCTCTGGTTAACTAATCAGGAGGCAAAGAAAAACTGTGTTGTGAAGTGAATCATTAGAGATGGGTCTCTGCGCTAGCTAAGCATGGCCCCTGGAAAATCTACCTCCTTGGAGTCAGAGCAGATATCCTTTTCAAAGATATGCTCCAGTTTCACTAGACTGGGCCACGGCTTGTCTGCTCCATGGGGAGGGGATGTCCGCTCTGCGTTAAGCAGGCTGGGTGAAATGCCATGCTCTGTTTGATAGGGGACGACAGGGCTTTGCAAGCCACGGCAGGACCTTTGGGCCATCAGCTGAGGAGTCCCAGGTCTGGAAACAGGGCAGGCACCTCCCTGAGGACCAAGAGCTGCTCAGGCTAGTGCAGAGAAACATGAATTTTCTCTGTGCCCACGGGTGACGCAGGGATAACAGTTGCCTACCTGTAGTGTATAATGTCCCACAGACATGGACAGTGTCTCTGAAGCCCAAGTGGGCAGGCAAGCTTAAACCTTCCTGCCACCCCATTAGGGATTTTTCTTTTGGCATCTTGATATCTTTTTAAATATGGTATTCCACAGCCCTTGGATGTGCAGGTGTTGCTCCCAAGTGGCTGGTGCAGAACGTGAACCAAGCCCAGATTTCCCCCTGGACACTACTGACATCCTTGCTACCATTCCTTGTGTCACAGGCTGGTGAGGGCTTCCTAAGGTGTGACCTTCCTGCACACATCCCAGATATGTTAACTGCCATTACAATTTTATTCTCAGCCCACTGAGCCTATCAAAGAATAGAAATACACCTTTCCAGAATTTCTACCCTTGGAATTAGCAGATTTTTTTTTTTCTTCTTGGATATATCTGTGCAAGTTTGGCAGGGTCAGGAGACTCTTGTCCCAGCCTGAGCATCATGAGGACAGCCTATTTGTCTACTCCTATGGCTTCTAGAGGAAGAGGACACCAACATGATCAAGGTGTTTCTGTCCTAGAGCAAGGGGATCCCTCCCAGAGCCCCAGTCTGTGGATAAGTGAAGCTCTTTCAGCTTTGAATTGGAACCTGTTGAAAGCTCACCTGTCTCAAAACTCCTGCTCCACTGTCTTGGTCCCACAGAGGTCAGACTGTTGGCTAGATCAAATGTTCAACATAACCCTAACCCACTAATCAAGCTATTCTTTCCCTCCATTTTCCAGTAATCTCTCAAAATGTATCTTCCCAATGTATTGTTTGCTACCAATTCACCTATAATATGTGCTCCATTTCCTTTTAGAATGAAGGCCATTCATGCTTCACAGCATTGCTGAAGGGTTTCCCAAAGCAGGTGGTACTGCTGCCATCTTCTTTTTCCAGGCTACGCTTCTATAGCGGCCCCTTGCAAACTCTTGCTTCATCCTATAATCTGTTTCAGACTTTTCCAAGTGATGGGTATTGTCTTAGTGTTTCTGCAGCCAATAAAACCTTGGGATGGGAGCTGTGAACACACAGGTACCCTTACGCAAAGCTCTGCAAGTCTTATTTGGTCCAGATCTCTTTGTTTCCAGTATTTGCCCTTTCAATCCTAGCCATCCATTCAAAAGCTTCATTTGGCTGTGCAAGTCTTCCTCTGCTTGGCAAATTAAAACTGCTTTGTCAAAGATTATTTATGGGTCTTATAGTTCTCTGTCTTCTCTCTCAATCCCCTTTGTTCCATCCCGATCAACATTACCTGTCTTGTTCCATTTTTATGTGTACTACTCAAGTTTGTGTGCTGTTGCTATCCCTCTCTGCCTGAATGTTCATGAATGTGATGAAGTGTTTCCAAACCAATTTCAGAAATAAAGCTTAATTGTCATCATTTTGACTAACAGTCAGTGATACCTCCTGACTACTTATGGAGGGCAACTGAGCTAACTGAGAAGCAAATTTCAGGGAGAGGGACAGGAGAAGGACAGAAAGAAAGAAAGGAGGGAAGAAATGAATGAATGAAGACGGGGGGAGAGAGAGGAAGAGAGTCTGCAATCCCAGAGTGAGACAGAGAATCTGAGTCTATGGAAACTGGGTGAATTATTGATGAAATAATAAAACTTTTAAGGGATTTATGTGCTAATTAATAATGGAGTTAATTCTTATTAAATGGCAAACTCTCTGCTTATGCTACCCAGCACTGCCATGATGAAAGCAGCTCTGCTTTCTCCTGCTCCAGGCTGTGCTAAAGGCTCTCAGGAATTATCCCCAGAAGTCACATACAGAAAAAGGTGCTTTCAGATTCCCTCCGCACCTCTTTTCTTATCTGTACATTAATCTCAGCAGACAAGAAAGGTGAAGCCAGGAAATGTAGTATGTTGCCCTGATGTGAAAAGTCCTAGCCACATGGCTACATGCAGTTCAAAAAGACAATAGTTGAGAGACTTTAGTTTCCCTTATGAAAAACTCGTTTTGCCTTCACTTTCAAAATCTGGGGGCTGTAGAAGCTTACAGATGTGGGAAGCATCTTGCAATATGAGTCTGCTCAACTCACAGAGGAGAGTGCAAGAAATCAGCATTTTTTGGTTTTGAGGTGGATAACTAGATATTGCAGTGACTTTCATAGGAATGGGGAAGGTCTTCATCACTTGAAATCTTGGATCAGACCTCTTCTGAAGTGACATTCTTCAATTCAGCAAGAAGTTGTCAGATTCAAT
Source organism: Aptenodytes patagonicus (assembly GCF_965638725.1). Classification (NCBI taxonomy): domain Eukaryota; kingdom Metazoa; phylum Chordata; class Aves; order Sphenisciformes; family Spheniscidae; genus Aptenodytes; species Aptenodytes patagonicus. Next base: position 118,632,048 of record NC_134951.1, read on the forward strand.
CATATAGCCTTTAGATGGAAAAGAAAAAACTAATTCTTGCTGTTCTTTGATCAGACTGGAAGGTTATTGCAACCCCATACTATTTTTTTGTCTATGAGCTGTTGGTTAACATGTTGAAGATATTCTAGGATGAACAAGCCTTTACAGTCATAGGAAGAGGTTAATGAAGAAAGTAAATCAATTTTTATAGGGAAAGGAAATATATTCTATAAGACTTGCTAATGTTCTCGGAAGAAACAGACCCAGTTTGGGGTGCACAAACCCTTTTTCAGAACTGAAAAGAAGAGCAGCAACTTTCAAGAGAAGCTCAGTGTCATGGTTTAACCTCAGCCGGCAACTAAGCACCACACAGCTGCTCGCTCACTCTCCACCCTCCCCCCAGTGGGATGGGGGAGAGAATTGGAAGAGTAAAGGAGAAAACTTGTGGGTTGAGATAAGAACAGTTTAATAATTGAAATAAAATAAAATAAAATACTACTACTAATAGTAATAATAATAAGAAGAATATGCAAAGCAAGTGATGCACAATGCAATTGCTCACCGCCCACTGACCGATGCCCAGCCAGTCCCCGAGCAGCGGCCCCCCCCCGGCCAGCTTTCCCCAGTTTATGTACTGAGCATGACGTCACATGGTATGGAATGTCCCTTTGGCCAGTTTGGGTCAGCTGTCCTGGCTGTGCTCCCTCCCAGCTTCTTGTGCACCTCCAGCCTTCTCAGTCGGTAGAGCATGGGAAGCTGAAAAGTCCTTGACTAGCGTAAGCACTGCTTAGCAACAACTAAAACATCAGTGTGTTATCAACATTATTCTCATACTAAATCCAAAACACAGCACTGTACCAGCTACTAGGAAGAAAATTAACTCTATCCCAGCCGAAACCAGGACACTTAGGTTGGGGGTATCTGTTCTGAGGGTACAGTGTGTGACATTTTCTCTAGTGCTTTCACCTGCCTCCAGCTTGTTTGCAGGCAAGGAGTTTCCCAAGAGCCATTGTACAGACACAACCAAGGGAATAGTAAATTGCACGGTGGGAAAGGAGCGTGTGAGTCGGGCCAGGCTAAAAACTGGTTCACACTGGCTTGGCCCTCAAAGAAATAAATTGTAAATGAAACTGAATTCTGACCATTGCTTAGATGATTTGAGAGAAATGGTGTGTGGTGGCTTGACCTTGGCTGCCTTCCAGGTGCCCACCAAGCCGCTCTATCACTCCCCCTCCTCAACAGGACAGGGGGAGATAATAGGACAGGGATGAAAAACTCGTGGGTCAAGGTAAGGGCAGGGAGATCACTTACCAATTACCATCACAGGCAAAACAGACTCAACTCGGGGAAAATTAATTTAATTTATTGCCAATTAAGCAGAGTAAGATAATAAGAAATAAGAACAAATATAAAACCACCTTCCCCCCACTCCTCCCTTCTTCCTGGGCTTAACTTCACTCCCGACTTCTCTACCTCCTCCCTCTGAGTGGTGCAGGGGGATGGGGAATGGGGGTTGCGGTCAGTTCATAACACTTTGTTTCTGCCACTCCTTCCTCCTCACGCTTTTCCCCTGCTCCAGCATGGGGTCCCCTGCTCCAGTGTGTAACCCACGGGATACAGTCCTTCCTGACCTTCTTCAACGTGGGTCCTTCCCACAGGCTGCAGTTCTTCATGAACTGCTCCAGCATGGGTCCTTTCCTTAGCGTGCAGTCCTTCAGGAACAGACTGGTCCAACATGGGTCCCCATGGGGTCACAGGTCCTGCCAGAAAACCTGCTCCTGTGTGGGCTCTTCTCCACAGGCCACAGTTCCAGCCAGAAGCCTGCTCAAGCGTGGGCTCTCCACAGGGTCACAGCTTCCTTCAGGCCACATCCACCTGCTCCAGCATGGCGTCCGCCACGGGCTGCAGGGTGGATATCTGCTCCACCGTGGACCTCCATGGGCTGCAGGGAGACAACCTGCATCACCATGGTCCTCTCCAGAGGCTGCAGGGGAATCTCTGCTCCAGTGCCTGGAGCACCTCCTCCCCCTCCTTCTTCACTGACCTTGGTGTCTGCAGGGCTGTTTCTCTCACATTTTCTCACTCCTCTCTACCAGCTGCTGTTGCGCAGCATTTTTTACCCTTTCTTAAATATGTTATCACAGAGGCACTACCACCGTTGCTGATTTGCTCAGCTTTGGCCAGTGGCGGGTCCATCTTGGAGGCAGCTAGAAGTGGCTCTGTCTGACATGGGGGCAGCTTCTGGCATCTTCTCACAAAAGCCATCCCTGCATTCCCCCCACTACCAAAACCTTGCCACGTAAACCCAATACATAGTGTTAGGCAGTTTTGGAGAAAGTGATACAGATGTTATTTGTGGAATGGAAAAAGAGGCGGTTATTCACAGAGTTAGAGACTCACAGAAATGCTGGTCAGAGGGGACCTGCTTGTAGCAGGATTCTCACCAAGTGCTAGATCAGGGCAGCTGTGGTTTTGCCTATGTGAGTTTTGAAACCCTGCAAGGATGGTGATCCCCCATCTTGTCAATGACTGGGGATGTACCACCAGCCTGGGAAAAAGTTTTTCCAATGCCCAGCCTGAACATCTCAAGCTGCAACTGTGGCCGTTGCCTTTGTTACACCACCTGGACCTACTGAGGGGAGTTTGGCTCTGTTATCTTGGTACTTGCTACCCAAGCTGTAGGCTGGGATTAGATGTCCCTTTGGCTTCTGCTTTTCCAGATTAATCCAGTCCATTGCCCTCCACCACTCCTCGTATTTCACGTATGCCAGACCTGGATCATTTTGGTAGGGAGCAAATGGACCAGCAGTCTATGGACTGATGGGATTGTGGAGATGGTGTGTGTCATAAATCCAATACCACTTTTGCAAGCCTGATTTTACAGATTCAGTAACCACCAGAAAATTTCAAAGGTCTACCTCAGTACCGTGCAGTTGTCCTGTCCTGAGGTACAAGACAATATCCCATTGTCAAGCATTGGGTCCATGGTGCATATTCAAGGTGACAGAAGCCCAGCACACAGGATGTAAGAGCCAAGTACAGACAGACATGGAGCAGCTCTTCAATCCACATGTGCACCAAGGGAGTCATTGCAGTGTACTGTGGGAAATGGTGTTCCTTGCTATGAGGTCAGATATAAAAACCTGGACCTAGTGGAACTGGTTCTTCTAGAACATGGGATCACAGCAATTGGAGATGCGCAAGTGGCATCATGCTTTAGAATAAGGGCATCTGGGATTTAAATTTTACTCTTCAAGAATGAAATTATTTTGCTTTCTGACATTCTTGGTCAAGCAACTGACTAGTGCTGGTGGGTACCGTGATCTCAAAATAATCGTGAAATGAAAGCAGCATTTTTGCTGAAGTGGTGAATCTGCCATACCTCTGATTTCTTTTTTATCCACCCTAGAGTAGCTACAAGTCAGCAGCGGTAGACAGAGCTGTTTGCCTGCATCTTCTCCCCGAGTGTTTTGCAAAGGATAACCTATGTTATTCAGTTTTGATTTTATTGTAATTTAGCAACGAAGCTTTTGTTTCCTGGAACAAGAATGTGTAGAAAAGATCAACTGCTTTTGAAATCCATGGGCTCCTAATCCTTTTAACACCTCATAACCAGAGCGCACAGGAGATAGTAGGAGAATCTGGTAAAAACAAATTAGCAAGAAACATTAATGAAGATTTAAAAAAATGGAGCTCTGGTAAGCTGCTTAGAGAAGGACATTTAAATCTTCTTTTTGAAGTTGTACATTCACAGATTTATGCACTATTACAAAACTAATCAGGGTTCTGCAATGTTTAATATCACCTTTTGTCATTGCTTATGGCTGCATAGCCTTTGACATGTGTTACATTCTGTTATTTTTCTTTATCAAGAACTTCACATCTTTTTTTTTTTAATTTTATGCAGTGCTTTTCTTTCCCTCTTGAGTATTTCAAATTTATTCCATGTTTTATTCACCCACTAGTGAACTTCTTATTTCCTTTGAGAATCCTCTGCATAAAAAAAAGCCTTTATTCATTTAACAGGGGGAGTCCAGATGTCTCCAGCTAAACTGATGCTGTATTTTGCAGAATCCTATAAAATCAGGGCATTAAAAGACTCTAATCCCCTCCCCCCAAAGGAATTATATTAGTGTCACAACAATGTAACCAGATTTGGTTTCTATCTCATTGTCTTCACTCAAGTTTTAAGTTCTCATTCAGATCAGCAGGCCTGGGAAAATATTAGTGGTTAAGGCATTTGGACTGGGATTTAAGAACAGCCAAAAGGGGTTAGCTACACAGCTCTCATTTCACTCTTACTCTATAGGGCCAGGAAAGAGCTGTAGGATAAGATTTCTCTAGAAATGAGACATACTTGGAATATTCTCACTATCCTCACAAGTATCCCATTTCTCTTTCAATGTTTTGGGTTAAAATACATTGTTCGTGTTCTTTAAGTTGACACAGATCTCCACATTACAGTTGTTATATTCTAGAACAACTAACTTGTCTCTTTCTGCTTTAAAACTTCTCAGACTTTAATACATTTGGAAGTCAGAATTTGGAATTAGCTATATCACTCTGACACTAAACCTAACATGTACATTAAAATACATTTATACATCAGATTTTCTATTTATCTGCAGCACCAAAATTAACTTCCTGCTGCCCTGCAGTGATTACACCCTGATTTTCCCTACTTACTTTCCATCTTTCCTTATACAAACCTTTGCCTCCATAAAGATGCCAGTGAACAAGGTATATATGGAGCCATGAATCTTAGCTCTGGACAGTGGCCCAATTTATACATGTAGCTGTAGAATTGGTGTGTTTATGTGATTATACAATCAGCAGTAAGTTAAATATACTGCTGTTTGTGTGCATACCTGCCCCTCAGATTCAACAGTTCAAAAAACCAGAAGCCCTACAGAAGGCTCCTAAATCAATATCTGCCCACTTATTTTTCAAGTGCCTGCAGCCACAGGCACATCCCTGTGGCATAATTAATTGCTCAGAGTAAATTCTGTTTGTAGCATCAGTCTGGATAACCTTCAGTTTCCCCTTTGCACATTCTAAAGATGGTGAGTAAGAACAAACGTGTTGCTGCATCAGAGATGATGCAGCCTCCAGCTACAATTCAGCACACCCCTTGGATTCATGACCATGTCTGTCCACAAAACCAGCAAGAGCTTGACCATCCCCATGAGTTTTGCAGCCTTTGCATGCAGGCCTTGAGTATTTGAGCCCCTACTGTTTTAGCCACGCTCCATCTACATGGAGTGCAATGGCATGGCCCCTCTCTTCTTGCAGGGCCCTACAAACAGCTGTCATGTGGTCCTTCTTGCATGGGGCTGTGGCACGGGAGAGGTGCTGGGGCCCTGGCTTGCAGTGAAGAGCCATTTATTGGGGCTTTGGGCTCAAAAAGGCCCCATGAGAAGCCATCTCTGTAAGATAGAGCCTGTCCTTGTGACTCCTTTCTATGGTATAGCACAGGGCGTGGGACATGTTTCCTGCCACATTGCCCCATGCTTGTACCTCAGAGAAATGAGAGCTCTGGCTCCAGTGCATGGTAACACCAGGCTTACTAACACTAATAGCTGCAAATCTCCTCCTGTGGCCAAGAAGAGCCTCAGCTCAGCTCAGCAGCTTTTTTTACACCTCTCTGCAATACAACAGATTTTAAGAATGTGCATTCGGCATTACAATGTTTGGGGCAACACTGTAAGCCTGAACAGCCACTCTGCTGACTTGAAACCTGAAGCTGCCTGATTTTTGATTGTTGAAAATCAGGCTGAGGGGGTACTGACGAGTTGTTGCAGACAAAGGAGTCTCTGGATTGCTCCTGATGCAGCCTATGCATTTTGGAGGCAGTGCCTTAACATGCTGGGGTTTAGCATGGTTTCCTAGGACACAAGGCACACGTGATCATACTGCCTGTCAGTCAGTTGCACCTCAGAGCACTTGAGTCTCTTGACCAATCTTAGCCAAATTTGACAGTGGTCTCACAGATACCAAGTCCTTTGAAATTTTGTGAAATGAGATGGACAGGGATAGAGCAGTCTTTATCATAGCACCAGTGAGAAAGACTGCACTGTAAGATCAGCCCCTGTGAGACATCAGAGGAGACACACGCTTGGTCTCAGGCACACTGCTAGGCAGGACAAGCATTTTCAGATGAGAAAAGCCTTTGGGGAACCATGACATTTGTGACATGAAACTAGGCCCTGTCTTCCCCAAATTGGCTGGTAGTGGGGTAATCCAGACCTAAAAGAGGCAACAGCTTCCCAGGGCTTGTGGCATCCCCAATAGCAAACAGTGGTGCAGATCCCGTGGGAGAGGTCTGTGACTCTCAGGTGTGTGATGTAAGTGGGAGCAGACAACTGGGCTCAGTCACTTCAGGATATGTCATGATTTCTGCTTAATACAGTCACAGGAAGCTCTTCTTACATATCCCACGTGTACAGAGAATATCATGTGTGCAGCCTCAGAGTATTTTTGGACAAGCCCCATGCACCGTCCCATCTGCATTGCCTCTGCCTTTTGGATTCCCACCATCCAGGCACCCTCCGTCTGCATACAAAGTTGATCCTGTTTGTTGTGGCTTTTCTGGTCCATGCATGGTCCAACAGCATGCCGTGGATGCAGTCTTCCCCTTGTTTCTGGGCTTTACTAGGACAGTGGCTTTGTTTTCTTTGGCAGGGAGAGTTCATATTAATGATCTGTTTTGCGTTTTATTTCTTTAATACAGCAAGCGGTGAACAGCATATGCTACCTCTGAACCTGCTGACAGTGTAATTGGGTGCCTGTTTTCCCCAACAATGACCTCTCTTCCTCCCCCAAGTCCTGACCAGATAAATAAAACAAGCCCTTTGGTTACCCTGGGACAGCTGCACAGCCAAGGTGCAGGTGAGAACAGTGTCGGTTCACCGCCCACCGTGCTTGGCCCCGAGCAAGGGAGCACATCAGTGCTGAAGGAAGAGAGAGCTGGGGAGAAGTGGAAGAGCTCAGTGTGAAGGAAGTGGGAAGCGAGTCAAGCTGGTGGCAACTGCTGGGAGGTGGTGCAAGCTTGGGTGCAGAGTTGATACAACAAGGCTTTCTCTGACTTCCCCGGTGCTGGATTTTGATCTGAAGGGACGCACAGCACAAGGAGTCCACCCAGAGCCAGTAGGACAGGAGGTGGATACAGAGCAAAGACACTGACAATGCTGCCCTGTCTCCAGGGCACAGCATTTTGGAAATGCCCTGCTCCCCCCACCAGTGTGGCTGTGGAGTGTGTTACCCAGGTGAAGCCATGGACAGGGGTGTCATGAGCAGCTTAGGAAAACAGCACTGATGCACCCACACGCCCCTTTGTGTGCAGATTTAGCTACCAGCCCTGCAACCGTGCAAAAGCAAAATGTCTGTTATGCTGGGGTGTACAGGCCAACCACACCAGATGTGCTCATCTTTAGTGCACGTGCACTACCCTAGGCACATGGCTAAACAGCCAAAACGTAAGAGATGGAGTTCCTCTGGAATTTCTATCAGATTTGGACAAAACCAAGGGCCTCGCTGTGAAAATACTTTAGGCCTTGCTAATTAGTAGTGGGTCGTCATCTTCCCACTGCCTCTCACTCAGACAGTGACTCTACCACAGGGATCCTGATGTTTTCCTTCATCACACAGCTTTGTGGCAGGCCTGCAGATATTGAGAAGGTTTTCTGTGCAGCCACTTCCCAGTGAATTATGGACAACCAGCCCCAACTGTTCATTCTAATGCAGCTTAGATGGAAAGATGGAAAAAAGCAGAGATCATTTTTCTTCCTTCTGTCTCTTAGGGGCTAATCCATAAACACACATTAAGCGCATACCTATAATTTATCTCTCTTTATAAGCTAAGTGTTCCTTGTAGAAATTAATTTTAAAAACCAACTCTGGTTCCCGTTTTTTTTCCCCTAGATTCTTTTTTATTGTTTCTCATTACAGAATAGAGGGACTAACTGCTATTCTCACTGTTCTGGTTAATTATGTGGCTAACTTTAAAACTCCGTAATACTCATCTCCTATTGTTTTGTCTGGTGCCAGATAACTGCTAAAATAATGATTTAGGGTGTGTTTTACTTCTTACAGTTTACTATCTTCTGTAAAACATTCTCTCTAGAGATGAGTCCTAAAACACTTTTCTCTCCCAGTTTTGCCTTCTGCTTGTGACTGTGGGCAATGTAGCAAGGCCATATGTCTTGTACGGGTTTGGAGGGCATCTCCTTAGACACGCATGACTCATGCAAAGTGAAACACCTCATCAGCTGGACTCTGCAGAACTGATCAGGAGGGAAAATGTGTTTTAAAAAGATAACTTCTGGGACGATTTTTGCAAAACCCAACTGCTTTGAAAATGGAAAGATTTGGAAACACTACCTCCATGACTCATGGGTCTTCGAGTCTGGATACCTTCATTCTTTCACTCTTCTCTGCAGACGAAACTTCAGGATGAAGTGATGTGGCCTTCTGTCTGATGTGTACCTGGGAGAGCTTGTTTGCCCCAAGAGAGGAGAATGGCCACGTGAAAAACCTGTGCTCAAGTTCCCACAGAAGTTCCCATGAGCTATTCCACACTGATAGGTTTAGGTTGGGGGTGTTTTAGTAAAAAATGAAATTTTGCATAGAGCAAAGTGTTAGAAAGAAGTGACTGAAAACAAAATGTCAGAGGAAATGAAGGAGTTTGGAGAAAGGGGAGTAGACCAGAGCCAATACTGCTCTTTCCTCCAGCTTGTTTGATTGACAGGTAAAATAACTGCCCTGCTGTACTTTATAGCAATTCTGAACCACTGTCACAAGCATAGTGCAAAAATACTGCTGACAAACAGGCTGGGGGGACAGTAAGGAAAGATAGAAGCTGAAGAAAACTTCAACTCCTCAAAGCTTCCCTGTGATGGGAAACCAGCCCATATGGTCATGTGAAACTCTGCCTAAGGCCGTGTCTAGGGAATTTGTTAAGGGTCTGGGTCTTTATAGCACTTAAATATCTGCTTAGCTTGAATTCACATAATGCTGAGTGTTTGCTTCATTTCTGTGCTGACTCGGAGTCAAAGGTATAAAAGCCAGAGGGGAAGTCTGGGTGTCCCAGTGAATTCTGTGAACTGCGCCCTGATCTTTTTAGAAGTGATGGAAGAATGTTATGCCTATTGTCAGTTTGGATGGATCATTGAAAATTGTATCAAGAGACAACTGGTGAAAGAGGTAGTCTCTATTTAGCCAAATAAATAATACATCATACGCAACTTCACGGAGAAAATTTGAATTGTTTCTATATTACAAACCTTTGTGCAATTTACCTTCTTTTTTTTCAAGTCCAATATAAGGGAGGTGCAAAAGGATACTTTATTTAAGGAAGGTTTAAAAATATTTAAGAAAGGTTAAAAGGAGATGTATGACGAGAACTACATTCACAAATATGTGTCCGTATAAATACTTCTCTGTGTGTGTACATATGGAAATATATTTGCTTTAATCTCTGAAGAGGGTGGAAAAGTGACTCAATGCCTACATATTTTTACCTGTCTGCTGCTAGGACATGTGTCCAGCTCTGCAATATAGTAGCTGTTCTGGGAAGCACCACTGTGATAACTTATCATATAGCCTCTCATTTTAATTTCTGAAGATTCAGGCATGCAAATGACTGGCTGTATGATCTCTGAGGGGTAAGTCATGATGTTTGAGGTTTTTTCTCCATGATATGTTAGATGAGAAAATTACTGAATCAGCTGGAACCAAAGCAAGAGAGCCCACTATTGATGCTGGTTTTGTTCACAGAGGCAAATAGGCACACAGGTCCATCTGCAGTTGTTTTTAATTCCAGCAGGAATTTTTTGTGAGGGGAAGATGTGTTTTATTCCTGTATCTAGGCACACAAAGCCATGGACTCCTTCCTGCTCGCAACAAGTTGCACAACCAAGATGCTGGAAGCGATCTGGTAGAAAAAGATGTTGTTTGCTTGTTGGAGCAGCAGTCGGGATGAGGAAAGACAGAAGAGGTAATTGGGAAACTGGATCCTCATCTGCAGGCTAGAAATACAGAAAAATGCACTCCATTTGCAGTCATTCTCACTACAGGCCCTTTTCTCTTGTCTGTGTGACAGCTTCCAAGCTGAAATTTTTATCCAGAAGATGATCACTGGGAAAAATGTATCCAACAGAGCTAACAAGAACTGAAACTGCCTATCATCTCAAACACTTTAAATTCCAGTAGTACTGCATTTCCCTGGTATATGTGTCCACCTGACACATATGCCCTCTCTTGCCAGATAGAAGCAACACACCCGGTGCATATGTATTCCTCTGAAACACAACAAACGAATGAAGTTACTTTAGAAAAAGTCCTGTGCTGTGCCTGAATTAAAATATTGCTGATGTACAGTGTGCACAGCCAGCATGGACTAATGAGCTTGGCTGGGAGTTATGAGACTTCACTTCTTGTTGCTAATATGAATAAAAGGTTGGCCAGTTATCTTTAGCAGCTTTTCTGCCTCTCTTTCTATCTGCTTGCTTTATTTAGGTCACACCATTTTCAGGGGTGTTACCCGTTACCAAACCTGTACTGCAGTGGGGTACTGGAGCAATCAGATAATTGCTAAAAAGGAACAAATCATTAGAAGTATGATGTCTTTGGGGGAGTATACATTAGATTAAATATTTCCCACTTGGATCATTGTGGCAGCTAACCTTCCCCTTTTATTACTTGGCTAGAGTCTGGATTGATTGGCAGGTGACCTGCATCCATCACTGCGGGTGTTCGGCAAGCCATGGGAATGAGTGTAGGTCTGTGAGGTTGCTATGAGCGGCAGAGCAGCTGAGCGTGTACTGACACTTGCCAGATTGTTCCTCAGAAAGACAGGGGCTAGGGCTGAGAGTCGTGTCTGATGGCCCTGTGCCAGTGCTGAGGAACCTGGGGGCTTTCAGGGTTTGTTTCAGGCAAGCAGAGCAGAGCCAGAGCACAGCTCTACTGGGCAGGCTTGAGAAGAGAAGCATCAAGGGATGAAAAAGCTGTCAGCAGGAGGATCTCTGTCTGGGGTTTTGCAGACTTTGAGCTAATCGACTCTCCAAGGGGGAATTTCAGTGCTTCACTTACCTCATTTCCCAAGAAACCTCTAAAAAGAGGGAAAATGAGAGAGACAGAGACAGAATAAACCAAAGCTTTTGACTGGCACCTACGCCATCTGCTTCAGGCCTTGTAAAATGACTGAAGGTCCTGGCACATCTGGGCTCTTACATATCCCATAAAGCTGAGTGCATTTCATTTATGTCACACTTTTGAATACACTCACATGCACAATGAGCTGTGCTGTCTGCCAGTGGAGGAAATGGAATAAAAGCAGAGCTGGCCAGAATGCCATAAGGGCTGTTCCAAGACCTAGCAAAGTCGGGCTGCATTGTCAGAAGGTTATTTAATCTCCCCGCTGTTTTATATTAAAGGGATAATGGTCACAGACAAGAACTGCTGACACTTGTCAGGTAATGATCAACTGGAGTGTCTTGTCAGGTCTGGCTGTAAACCAAGATATGGCTCCCAGGAGTAGAGGCCCCCAAGTGTCTCTCCTGCTCCTTCTGCAGGGCTCCAGTATGCTCCAGCCGTGCCTTTGGTAGAGCTACTGCCAGCTGTGAGTCAGAGGAGAGTTCAGGACATTGCAGGCTGCTCTTGAAAAATGTCCATCACTGTGCACGAGCATGGGAAAATCTTTGTGTCCCTTTTGTGCCAACGTGAAGAAGCCACGGCTCCTCTGAATGACTGGGGTGACCAACAGCTTTTAGATTTGGGTATGGTGCAAAGACTGTTTACATCAGTATCTCACAAACTGTCCTGCTGCCAGGGAGCAGTGAGGGCTGGTTGCGCCCCAGGGGAGGGAAGCTGGGCCCAGCGTGATAACACATCTGGCAGGACCTGTAAGCCTAGCAGTCTCCTGAGCTTTGCCATATTTACCTTTAGGCTGCTATTGTGCCCTGTTTACTGGCACAACATGCTCATAGGCTAGGTACCCAGTGGTATTTACAGACTAAAAGATACAGGCAGATTTACTGAGATTGCCGAAGAAAAATGCATCCTTTGTAGTTAATTTCCCTGCTGGCATCACGTGCACTGATTGAATCCTGCTCCACGGCCTCCTCTCACAACATGTGATTGTGCCTCTCATGCCAAGACAGGCACATTATTCATCAAAATGCAACATTAAACTAAATTACTCAGAACTTTTTCAACTAAGTGAAGCGAGATTTACCCCCTCCTTTACTTCTGCATTTACTGCAGTGATAGGCAATGGTACCCAGTAGCCTAAAGGGATATTCCAGATATTAATTTCCTAGCTTTGTAGTTGCATGCTTTCAATTTTGCAGTGACTCGGAGCTGCTCTCCTAGCAGGACAGAGAAGGGAGCTCAGGCTGGATATGAGCATATTGTGCACAGTAAGGGAGTGCAGAATTGAAAGACTACAGTATTGTTCGTGCTAGCAAAGAACCTGGCCCTGCCTGAGATGTGCCTAATGCCTTGGGCATTGCCCCTCCTTGGGTTGATTTAACACTCACACTGATTTAGAGTCGAGGTTGGCATTGGCCATCCTGCCTCTGCTGCTACACAGTGAAACCCTGAGGTCCACAGCTTCAAAAGGACCTTTAAATGCCTTTTATACCAAAGAACCACAGCCAAGATCACTTCTAAGAGAGCCAGTGAAATGGTCAGAGCAATGGAGCAATCTGAAGGGCTTCAAGAGTGCAAGGGTACTCAAGATGCTGGAATGATGAAGAAGGAGTGCAAGGGGCAAAGAGAAAAGATTCTGTACCTTTGATGAAAATGCTGGGTTTAGGAAAAGTTGTGTGTATCCTGTCTCCCAAGGAGATCAGATTTTCTGAAGAAATAGGAGAATTTCTGAAGAAATAGGAGAGAAGGCTGATGGACAAAGTTGGGGTTGTCTTCTAACCTCTTTATTTGTTTTGGTCCAGGTTAACCCAAGCACACTGATTCTCAAGCTTTGGTGATGCTCTGCTTTTTCATAAGACAAAACTGTGCTTGGTAGGGCAGCCCTGCCTCCCTACGGAGCTGAAAGAGAGACTCTGAAAACATCAGTTCCAGGGTATATGCTCTTCCTATGTACCTGTTTGCTGTGTAATAACTGGGGCAGGGACAGTAGCAAGTGCACAGCAGGTGTTCTAGGTGGTTAACCTTTGCAGTTTCTTTTTCCAAAAGTGAGGAGATGGGCAGAAGAAGGGAGCCTTGTGATAAAACTCTGCAACCTTCTGCAGTGCAGCAAGGGAAAACTGAAGCTTGTCTTTGACTTTCAGTCCCAAATTGTAGGACCCTGCAGGTCAGAGTCTGAGCTGGGAGGAGAACCTGGGAGTTGAGAACTCTTGCCTGCTCTGAGTTTCGGGTTGTATTTCAGTCCTCCTGCCCTCAATTTCCCTTTAACACCAGGTGGTGAGCTCAGCCTCCTTGCCATGGGTCCAGCCTACCAGCTATTCTTGCAGTGCCATTTCCCCTTTTCATTTGTCAATTCCTTTCCCCTGCAGTAAAGTTCATGTGCTGTCAGTCTCCCTGCTCTTTACTCCTTTCTGCTGCTTTACCAAATGTCAGCACTGTACTGAGAGACAACAGTTAGACTTACAGACCTGGCACAGCCGTACCAGTTTTAGTACCAGCTCTGAGTAACTAAGCACAAATTAGGGATGAAAATCAGCTGTGTGTATACCACATCAGATGTGCCTCCATGGGGAGAGATGGTGTAACCTTTAATTAAAAAAATCTGCTTGTAAGGCATGTCTGTTCGCAGCCTGAAACCTTCAACGTGATAGAGTCCAGCATGATCAGGCCAGCGTACGTTCTTTCTACAACGCCAGTGGGCTTAACCATGCTTCCTTCATTAAACAAGCAGATTTCTAGGCTTTCAAGGGCTTGAAGTCTCACAGGCTTTGGCCAGCATTTGTTTCAGACACTGAAGAGCTCTTTGCCTATCAAAGACATGAATGCCTGTTTTTCTACTGATTCAGGAGTTCCTAGAGCTCCTCAACTGATAGTCTGTGTGATGTCTAATCAGTCCTGTAAGACAACAAAATATGTTGACTTGTTGGTCATGAAAGTTCTTCATAACATCCCCCGTAGGCGGTACAATCATGGTACAATTCACCTTCTGAATATCTCAGTACAGCTCTGGGGAGGTTTCTGAAGCAAAGCCAGTTTCCACCAGCTAATTAGGTAATCATCAGTGTGTTTTGGATGTGTTTGATAAGGAAGGTCTGAAGGGGTAAGACCCCACTGATCCTGCCGTCCTCAACTGTACAGGGTAAGATGAAGCCAATTTTTGTCCATCCCTATCTGAAACAGTAAAAGACAAAATGGAGTAAGGCAAAAAGCTTTTTTTGTTAAAATCGGAGGAGCTGCCCACAACTGGCTAGGGAGATTTTCAAACTATGATCAGAGGTAGCTGCCTATGCCTCTGTGGGCAGCATACTGCGTAAGGAAGTCTCTCTTTCTCCTCCCTGAGGTGGTTTCTTTAGGAAGAAAGCAGTCAGCAATGGTGGCATTAAAGAGATCATCTTTAGACCTCTGAGTAGAGATGAAAGGGGAGCATTTATTGTCTGCAAGACATCGCTTCTGGTTTTCTGCAGAATCAACCAAGTAGCTCTGCACCAGCTACACTTATTTCAATGTCTGCAAGACTTTCTTTTTATGCAAAAAGGTTGCAGTTCCTATTTTCAAAGAAGAGATGAAGTTTCAGGAAGAGCAGCAGACAACATCAAACACCTTAGCAGAGGATCTGATGTGGGTCTTATTTTCATGCTTTTCTTGTTTCAGAAAGAAAAAGATACCGCAAATTTGAAAAATTTCTAAGGAGAAGATTTATAACATCAAGCCTCCCCATCCCATCCCCAAAATGTGCACTAGCTACTTCTGCTCAGACGATGCATCAGCTGTAAGATCAGCCTCCTCCAGTTTAGGGGTGCTTTGCAAGGTGGAACACTGCAAAGCAGCAGGGACATGTGGTTGTAGCTGGTCCAAGCTCAAAAGAGCATGTACCAGCATCTACATGTTTCACTGTAGATCTGCTGAGCTTTTCCTCTCAGCCAGGTTCCCACAAAGCAAGGATTAAATTTAGGAGCTTTGACGATTCCTATTCTAAGAGAAAATTGGTGTGTCATGTCCAGTTCTGCAACAATTTCACACGACAAATTAAACCATTAAGCTAGAACACAAGAGGGTAACACCATGCTCTGGTATACAAAGCAACTACTGTGACAGAAAGCCATCCTTGTCCACAAAAGGGAGGCTATTTTGGTATTTCAGGCTCTATCAGAGGTGCCTTCCCAGTGGGACATCCCACTTAGACCAATTAATATCTGGACTGGCCATGCAGGGGAGCCAAGGCAGTGCTGTCTCAGGCCAGGTGGGAACTGAAAATGCCCATTGGGCTCAGAGAGAGCAGAGGAACAGCTATCAACCCCTTGAACTGCGAGGAGAGAGGGAATTTGCGCAGTTATATATGGTACAAACAGGCACTACTCAACCTGACCTGCTAAAAGGTAGTGTCCCTGGCTATTTCTCTCCATGGGACAAGTTCTCTGCACCCTTAGGAGAAATGTGAGGTTCAGGGCTTGCTTATTTTGGTTTGGTTTTTTGGTTTTTTTTTTCCTCTTTTCTTGGTTTCCCCCCGCCCCACCACTTAACATCTACATTGCACTATAGGCTTTGCAGGACCCAGTTGGTAAGTTTGTATTCAGTTCTGTAAGGACTGACCCACTTGAAGATGCAGCTCAAATTTAATTTTCAGAGCATGTCAAGAGCTGTAGTGTGGTATCCACAGCAGGCAGTTTCCCTGTGGACCATCGCTCCAGAATGTGGCACTGGGTGTCCTGGTGCAGGAAACGCAGAGAGATGGCTCAGTATGCTGCAGTATCCTGTCTTAAGACTCAAGGTGAAAAAGGAGCAAGAACTCAAGGCTGCTATTGCAGGCAGTAATTGGGGGAAGCAATTGGCAAGGCACAGACAATTCTTCTAGCTCACACCTTTCAGCTGTCATCAGAACAAAATCCTAAATCAGTATTATTGGTCCCCAGAGAGATTCAGTGGAGCTAAATTAACATAACCTCATAAATGACAGGCTTTCCCATTAATCTCAGTCCCTAGCAAGAAACTATCCATTGCTGCTTTACTGCAGCAGTCCCCAGGAGCAGCCCCAGTCTTTCAGGTGCTCCCACATAACATGTAACACAAAACAAGGCTTCCCAGCTAACTCCAAAGCTTTTGTCTGAAGTCAAAACAATCTTCATGTCTTTATGTTTATAGACAGGACAAAACATGCATGAATATAACCGTCTCTGTTGGAGCCTTCCTCATGACTAGATATAAGGAAGAAATTTTTTATGCTGAGGGTGGCAAAACACTGGAACAGGTTGCCCAGAGAGGTGGTGGATGCCCCATCCCTGGAAACATTCCAGGTCAGGCTGAACTGGGCTCTGAGCAACCTGATTTAGTTGCAGGGGGGTTGGACTAGATGACCTTTAAAGGTCCCTTCCAACCCAAACTATTCTATGATTCTATGACACCACCTTCAAGAGCCTCCTTCTTCAGCAATGGAGATCCCTGTTTGCAGAGCTGAAGGTGAAGATGGACAAGAGTTGATTGCCATTAAATACCCCGCCAGCAATAATGGGCATAGTTCCTTCCAGGCTTTTGTGTAATATGATGTATATCACTGCTGCTGCAGCAGAGCATGTTGTCTTTCTTGCTCCACCCTTCCTCAGTGAGGACTTGTCCTCTGGCATTCTGGTGCTTTCTCAGCCTCCTAAAATACAAACGTGACATAATGTTGTGGGCCTTATCATGAGAGAAGCACCTCTTCTCTCCAGGAACAGCAAGGCCAATTGCCACCGAGATAAATGCCATCCCAGTGCCCTCATGTGTGATCTGTGATGCTCTGGTACTAGCATGCCACCAGATGATCACCACTGATTCACTGGCTATTGGAACCCATAAAACAATGCACGAGCAGTGTGCATTGTGATAGTTCCTGGAAACCCTGGTCCCCACTCTGCTGGGCACAGGAAAATCAAGTAGCCAAACAAGATGTCCTGGGCCGAAGACTTCAGCCTTGGCCCTGCAAGGAGGCAACTTTGAACTGAAACTTCCATGTCTCAAAGCCACATCTCATGGTGTGTTAAATGGTGGTTTCAGCAAACTCTGAGCAGGGAGATGGCCTTTGGACCCTGTTTACAGTGACCTGGTGTTCTGCACTGGGAATGTGAGAGACAGACAGTGCAAGGCTCTTTCCAGATATCAGTAAGATGGGCTCAACAGCAAATGATGGAATAAAATAGCTGTTTTAATAAGATAGAACAAAAAGAGGAATATAGATAGTAAATTTTACATCCCTTCAGATACTGGGTACCCCACATTTATGCAGCATGGGACAGACTCTGGATGGGTTTTCCCATGACGTACTATGCAGATCCTGTTCATGAAGAGGCTCTGCCTCCCTCCCATACTGTTGTGCCTTTTATTTTGTGTTACAAACAAAACCATTTATTGTCTCCTGACAGCCTGGACTGTCACCTCTGTCGTAACACCTACAAGTGCACAGCACAGGCCATCACAGGGCACTCCAGCAGGTTCCCTTGCAGTGGCTACTCATGCTAATGTACAGGCTGCTCAAGCCCTGCGTACGATGCCTGGTAGGGCAGACATGGATGGTTCATGATCTCTAATTTCTTAAATGCAATGTCTTCTGTGAGGCTCCTGATACACCTGGGTCTGTGGCAGGGCAAAGAAGTGAAGTACTATCCAATCAGAACCTACACTGTATTGGGGAGAAGATTCATTCCCTTCAAAGGCAGCAGGCAATAATGAAAAGCAGGCAATAATTTCCAAATGGAAATAGCAAACTTTTTTTATTTATCCTGACATCCAGAGGAAGGGCTATTTTTCTCTAGAATATCACACAAGTTAGAGGAGGTGAGGTACACAAAAGTAGGGGAACAGAAACATGAGCTGTTTCAAAAGCCATGTGGTTGAATGGGGAAACTGATACTGTGGACGCGGGATGCTGCCAGCATCCATGCTGCGACAGTCAGGTAAGCTTCCTCTCCTCATGGTTCAGGCTGCAGCAAATCCTGGCTCTGCTCCAGAGGTTGGGCTAGGCTGAACGGCTGGCTTTCTGTAACCTGGGTTACACAAAGCTGCTGTATAAGAGGCCCCTGGTTAATTGCATTAGCATAGTGCAAGACAGAGAAAGGTCACAGAGACCTTTCTCTTGAAGTCTTGCAGTCTCTGGGACATTTTGAGCTGACCTGAACTGGCACTACCAGTTAGTTCTCTGAGCCTTTAGTTGGGGCTTTTTCTTGCTGCTGGTGTTGGAAGAAAAGATTTCGGTGAGAGTGTCAAATACATGACAATCAGTGGAGAGTTCAAACAAACTGCAGGGATACAGAGCAGGCTGGGTAACGTATTTTTCCTCATTTGGAGCAGAAAAAGAGCTCTTTGTCTTCTCAAGAAGTTTATTTATAGAAAGGTCTGGAGAAGAAAGGGAGGAGAACAGAAGCACCTCAAGTTTGGGAAGAAAATGACTCTAGTTGTGACCTACTTTTCTATGCTAGGAAATGCTGTTTATTACTTACCTGTTGCTCTCACTTTTTAGTATGCATAATAGACACTTTGCTAATTTTAAACAAAGCCTCTCTTGAAAAAGAAGCGATTTGTATGTGCATAGAGCTTTTCAGACTTGAAGGTCTCAGGTGTTTTCATTGTCTTTTTAAATATCTCAAGGTGATGGGGATATGATGAATAAGTGGGACTGAACTGCATTTTATTGTTCGTGGGAGTTCACAGTGTGCACAGCCATTTTCTCCATTGGGGTTGGACTATTGTGTTGTGTAACAGTGAATTAAAGATAGCCCACAGAATGAAAGCACGATACATCTCACCTGTATTGTCAGGATTTTATGATAATAATCAGCCTGCTGAAAAAATCACATAATTGCTCTGATCTGGGGGCTCACTTTTCTACTTTCCCATCTATCTGATTGTTTTAGGGAGGGTTTGATTTGGTTTTCTTAGTTTGGAGTGTGTTTGCATGAGAGACAGAGGAAAACCCTGATTTATAACTTTACAACAAGACTCAGTAACCTGCTTGGCCTGCACATGCAACACAGGATGACTGCATGCTGCAAATAGTGTCTCAAGCATCATTTCTGCATTGGTCACTCTGGTCTGTGCTACCAGGCTGGGTTCTGTGGTCCTAGGACTCTCCTGATACAGCTACACCATCAGCCACGTTGGTGTGCACTGTTTCACCCCTGTTCCTTGGTTGTCTCTACATATTATTTCATTTGCATAGTCCAGCCTGTGAACCCAGAGACCGGGCACAGAACAGAGGAGAGTTTGGAGGGGGAAGAAAGGGATCCAGAGAAGGCACCTCGTCCATGGCACAACATTGCCCTTCTTCCTTCACAACTAACCTGAGCAGCACAGGGCAGAGAGCTGAGACTGGCAGTGTCTCCCTTGTCTGTCTTTTATTACTGCCTTGTGTCTTCCAGGAAGAGTCTTTCTAGTCAGTGCCAAGGTGACAAGAAGTGCTATAAGGGTAAACAGGTCACCAGGAAGAACTCCAGCACCTTGCCATCCACACATCTCCCCCAGGTTTTGGAGTGTGGTCTCCCACCCTGAACTATTCTCTGAGCAGTCCTTCTAGGATGTGCTGTATTCAGGTAGAAGTCTACCTCAGAGTTGCAAACTTTGACCATGGGGTGCAGGAGGCTAGGTTAAGCATCCCTCACCAAGCACTTTGGGAGCAGATATCAGGACAGCTAAAGCAGTAGGGCCTCCCAGGGAGAAGGGCATTGCAGTACAGACCTACAGACAGGAGGAAAAATGGGCAGAGGGTCTGCCAGCTCTAGCCTGGGGAGGGCATGGAGTGTGGTGAGGATGTGGCATATGCCAAGAGACAGACCGATACTCTGACCCTGGAGAGGCTGAGCCCTCAGCCAACAACAAAATGCCACCCTACCCTCATCTCAAGAACCTTTGAATTGTAGAAAAGAGAGATAGCTGGGGACTGTCATGGACCTTTGGGACAAAAACAGCCACAGTGGATTTTTCCCTGTCTTAGTTTCAAAAACTGATTTAATTTGTGCCATAAAAACATACTTTAAAAGGATCTTTAAAAGTGCCAAGAAGGAACACAGAGCTTAGCTACAAGAAAAATGAAACACTGGTACAAAGCAAGGAACCCAGATAATAAATGGGTCTGAAGGAATCAGCCTTGAATGACTGCATAGCACTTCTTGGGTGGAAAACTGGTGACTGGCTTATTGTTAAAACAGCCCATATTTCTCGTAGGAAGTAACCGTGCAGAGTAGTAACACTAATGTAAATAGAAATTCTTTCCAGAAATTATTTCTGAGAATGCCAACAGTGTTAAAATAGTTGCTTGCTCTCTCCAAATAGACACCACTGAACTTGCAAATTGATGTAATTCCAGCAATAAGCCTGTAACTTTCCTCTGCAGTCACGTTGTTGATTTACCAGGTAAGAAACAAATATTCAGATCTAACACACTAAGGCAAGTAGGGTTGGATTTTGCTTTGCAAAAGATGAGATGTCATGGCCAGGCATTCCTGCTACCAGGGGAGATTTGGGGGGATAGAAGAAAGAAGGAGGAAAGGTAGGGTTTGGCCAGAGAATCCAGCTTGCTGCTACTAGATGTTGGGGAGATTACCAGGAAGTCCACCTATCTTTTTAAAACTCTTTTTTTCTTCTTTTAATCTTTGTATAACCTTTACTTCTGCTGTAAGTAAATGACATTTAAGCTTTCTGAGTGGAGTTCAATTCCCTTTTTACAATAAGAATTTTTGTTTCCCTTTTTGTTTGTGTGTGCTTCCCCAAATTTGTATCTCACTAACTCAAAAGCCAAAGCACCATTACAGTGCAACTTAGTTCATATCATTAAGAATGAAATAATTTGCAGAAGGTCTTTCAGATTCTGACTCCTCTTTGGGTACTTTCATTAAGACATAGTTGTTTTAAAATGAGCCACAGTTTTCAAACAGTTATTCACCAGCCTATCTCAAACATACGAAGAATTACATCATTGATTAGCAATGTTGCTAATGAGTGCTTTCCTTGTGTTTCCCCTGAAAGTCATGATTTCCATCTCTACCTTCTCTTCCAGTGTACCCCAGAGTTGAACAGAGTGACTTTTTTTGCTCTATGGTCCTGCAGAGTGACCCCATGGAGCTGTCGGGAGCCAGCCTGAAATCCCACTGACCCTTCCCTAGGCACTGAGAACTGGCTATTGCCAGGTGGCTCATGAATGAGGGGTAGTAAAGGTGAGCATCAGTGGCCATCACTTTCTGGGTCAGCTCTGCTGAGATCAGGGTCTGGGCTGGACTTTCAGCACAGAAAATTTCCCAAGTGTTTCATGAAAGCTGACAATTAATACAGCTAAACTGTTCTTTGCAGGGGATGTGGTGTGGCTCAGAACAAACTAACCTATAAATAAATCATACCTAGATATTCCTTTTCATATGACTTTTTAGGCTTTTGGTTTGAATAAGCTTTCCTCCACTTTATACCAACAACTTTGTGATGAAGTATTGTATCTGAATTATTTCATTTCACACCTGGCTTCCTCTTTATATTAATGGTATTTCATGCATTTAAATTTCAGGGGAAGCTAAACAGAAGGCAGTGTAGCAAAGCAAATCTTGCAGACTTGTTTATCAGTGTCACTTAAGGTGATGCTGTCTCTGCTGAGTTAGAAAGCTGCCCATTGATTTATGGCTGCCTGCTGTTTGGAGGAAGCTTTCCTCAAGTCATGGGGTCTAAGGCCTAAAAAGACTTTCCAATCACCTGCTCTGACTATCCACATGCTTCAGGCTGTCACATATTCCATTGGGACTCTGAGCCTTTTTTGGCTAGAAGGAGAACTCCCAGAAGTGGATCCAATGGGACAAGGGATCCCACCTTCATTGGAAACTGCAGCTTGTAGCCATTGGTTCTAGCTGTGTGTCTATTGGACCAAGATCACTCCAGTACATGCTGTTTCTTTTATTCTGTGCAACTGAAAAATAGCAGTCAGGTAACTAGTAACCCACTGGCCACTTTAGGAAGTGACTCTTATTATTTATTAAATGACTCTTATTAAATGATAAAAGGCTCATAGGCAGTCTGTGTTGTAGTTTTCTAGTATTACGCTGGGCAGGCTTGCATACACATGCAGTGCAGTGCAATGATTCAGGTGGTGTCACAGATGGAGTGAGACTGCACTTCACTTGTAAGAGAGAAGCAACAATACTTTATTGATAGAAAACAGCGAGTTAAAGTGTGAATTAACAAAGTTCAATGGTAAATGCAACAGTGAACAAGATTTCATGGCAAGGTACACTTGATTATTTACTGCATAGAGGACAGGGTCAGACAAAACTGTCAGGAAGACCTTCCCATTGAGTCATGAGGTTCAGAAAGAACCCCCTTGCTTTCTAAACTCCTTCCCAGAGAGGAGTTTAGGTGCAGCTGGATCCAATCCTAGTCCCAGTCTTGGTCAATGGTTTATGTCTAAAGGATTATATATGCACAACCAATCCTTTATATCACTTAGCTAAGATTTCAAAGTTTAGCATACTATTAGTCACTTACCAAGTATCTGTTGCAGCAAGGAATCTCTCAACCTCAAGGAGTAACCTTGAGAGGCAGCCCTACTCAAGGGGAGATCCTGGCATGCAGCCTACCGGCATGCAGGAGGGCTCAAAGGGCTCTTGGGCTGCTCACTATTTATAGGGGTAAGATGATTGACTCATAGTCATATTTACATACTGATAACTGTGGTTGGGTGGGTGTATTTCTCACAGTAATGAAGGGCTATTGTGTTGTTATCTGGCTCCCAAATCCACTTTGTTAATGGACGAAGTATCAGCATCCATTAACGACTGCTCCGGTAGTTATCACTTAAGCAGGGTTAAGCAGGAGATAAAGGTCAGGTTGGGTGGGGGAGCACACTGTCACAGGTGGAACCTCCTACCTGCAAGGTGGGACCTTACAGGGCTGTATCCTGGGTTTTTAGTACCATGTGGTATCTTGAAAGAGTCCCAAGTTTGACATCAGGTTTAAGATTTCATTTGTGTGTTAGTAATATGACTGATTTCAGTATCTTTCTATCCAGTTGAGAATAATTTATTTTTGGAGACAAATAATTCATGTTGGCTTTTGCTGAAGATTAAATGGGTAAGAGAAGATACACTGCAGCTGTCTGAGGCTGGAATTCACCCAATGACCAGACAGTCTGGAGTAAATGGGGGAGGGAACCTTGAGAAGGGGAAAGAGAAGTGCTTCCAAGAATAAGACTACCAGGCTTTGGAGTTTTTAGTCTGGGAGATGGCTGATCTCTCCTTGATTACTGTATTTTCTGGGGGTAAGAAGCAGCCCTCTAGTACACTGCAAACAGTGAGTGGAACAAGGGAGGTAGGTAGGGGTTGGATGCATTTTCCAATTTGCTGCTCTTATCTATGAGAGGAGAGCTGGGGCTGGAGCTCTTGCAGTGTTATGGTGTTGATGGATGTCTGCAACAAGCCAACAACATGGCTTTGCTGTGTTTGTTGGACTCAGCTCTGTTGTGCCTGCTAACAAAGCTTTTGTGAGGTGTGTGTAGGCAGTGTTAATCTCTTCTGCTCAAAGTCGGGCAAAGCAAAACTATTTCCTTTCAACGTCATCTGTAGGATGCTGCTGAGTTTCCAGGCTTGATGGTAACTAAGATTTGTTCAAAGAAAAGCTCTAGTTAACTTCGTCCAGCCCTTTTTGGCTTCCAATAGGCTTTGGCAGAAAAGAGAGAACCAGAAAATAATGTTGTTGAAAGATACCTCTGCTCTTAGTTATGCTGGGAACAAGAGACTGACTTTTCTGGGAAGGCAGCTGCCCGGGTTAGTAAAATTAGGAACACTTTTCTGAGATTTAAGTTTCTCTTCTCACCAAAGGTCACTTCTACACAGTTACTCACTTAGATATCAATTAGCCAAAATAGAGGTGGATTTGAGCCAGGTGGTAAGAACTAACCCTTGCTCATATGATTTATTGGCTGTAGTAGACAGCGTGTTGATTTACAGGAGTGTAGTTAAAAGGACATCCAGGTCTTAATGAGGTGCTTTAAAGCAAGGAGTTATTTATGAGGGTCTCATGAGTTGGGAGTGCAGCCTCCAGGTAACTAAGAATGGGTGAAGAGTTGAAATAAGCTCTGGAATCAGTGGCTTAGTGAGGCACTTGCTCATGCTGGGCTGGTCTGGCTCCACAGGCTTTGCTGGGACCGGGACCAGTTGGTCCCAGACTGAGCGTTTTGCTGGAGACAAGCCCATTTGGAGGGCCAAGGAAGTCTTAGCACCTGCCCCCCACCATTCCTTTTCTTGTTTTGCTGATGTTTTGACAATCAAGTTAGTATCAACAGACAGCTTTGCCCGCCCTGGCTTTGAGGGGAATGGAAGGATGCTTTCAGAGTGGAAATCCTGTAGGGAAGGGTGCTGTTGTTTACCTGGGCTGGTAAACTGTTCAAGGCTGAAATTGGACTGGGCATCTGGATGTGGGGCTATTTATTCAAAATGGAAATCAGCAAAGAAAACTATATGTATGATTTCCAAGCAGACCTTATCAGTCCAGCAACATTATTCATCTTAGCTTCTGTTCTGTTGCCTTACAGTCAAGAAAATGGGGTGTTGTACACTTCCAGTGTAAGACACTTGTCACTGCTCCTAATAATTAACCATTTGGACAGGTGATTTTTCAAATACTCCCAATTTCAGGAATGCTAAATCTCTCCCAGAAGAGGGCCAGACCACTTAGGAATATTTGGATCCATGTAGACCCTATGTATGTACTTTATTACTTACCACTTGCAGTCCCTCAGAAGTCCATGAATCCTTGGGCTGGTGTTGAAAACCGCTGTCCCAGATAGAGATGGAGAAGCAATTTGCTCATGTAACCCAGCTGGGGAGTGGCGAAGTTGCTGGAATGATATTGTCTACTAAGAAAACGGAACCTTGTGCAATTTGTCAAATGGTCACTTTCTGTTACAGTGATTTCTAAATACGCTTGCTTCATAGGTCAGAATTTTGTGTTGAACTCTCAGATGTGCTTATTTTTGCTTATTTATGTGAGATTAAATTATTTCTTGTCTCTCTTCTGTCATGTCATGGATGGGCACTGTAAACAGTACTAACGAGGCTGTCTCTGTTATCTTGTAGTACATATGATTAATCTCCACCAAGTAAAATTAAGATAGGCTTAATTTCATTTTTAACCTTCTGAATGTTTTGAAACAGTGTAGGTGATTTAATTAAAAATGGTGTGGATGAGCTGGGACACCTGCATTTGCTTTCATGGTATATTCAGATTTGGAAATGGACTGTATATGTACCTTTTTGGTAGGGCCACTGAATGGCTGCAGGAATATAAGGAAGCGGACAGCGAGGGTTGAGACGGACTCTTCTGAGTGCTGCATTGCATCTGCAAGCTGGAAAAGCATTCACATTGCATATTGAAATGGCAGGGAGTACTTGGAGCAGTGCTCTTACCTATATTGACAGGCTTGCTTTTAACTATGAGGGTGTGACTGTTGAATAAGGTCTGGTATCCACAAAAAGCCTTATCTGCATAGAGATGATGGCCTCCCTGTGATGTCAGATGAGCTTTCCTAAGGACCTTGCTCCTGGACTTATGTGCTTATGGGTCAGTCTTGGGCCAAGTCCAGGAGGCCGGACTTGCTGTTGCATTGAATTCTTTCCTGTAACTTGCATCTTCTGTCCAGTCCCTGATGAAAAGGAAAGGGTTGCTCCAAACTTGCTCTTCAAACCATGAGACCTTCCCATGCATGGCTTGGAAGCAGGAAAACCTGTGATTAATGGCAAATAGCAGAGGTAGTGGATGCTTGGTGTCTTATCCATCTCAAGCCGTTCTGATGAATTTTGTTTAATCTGCAGGAGGCCTACACAGCTCTGAGGAACTACAGTGCATCACTTCATAAGGCCAGTAAGAAGGATTTTTTTTCCTTATTTTATTTCATAGTGATTGATTGACCAAACTCAGGTTTGCTAGAGAAACTTTTTTTCTTCTTGCTTTGGATCCTAAATTTACTCCTACAGTGCTTTAGAAATATATTATATAGAGGAAAATCAATGGAAATACCTTAGCAACAGGTTTATAATAAAGAAATAGGCCACTGTTTTATTTTTTTCAATCTTCCTGTGGAATGAGTGTCATATTTCCTGAAAACTAAATATAGTGATGTGCATTGAATGCTAATGGGCAGATTTCTCTAAGTAAAAATGTTATAGACAGATCTTCAGAAAGTCTGTAGGGGTTCAGTAAGGATCTTAAAGACAAGTTGTTGATCACATCTAAAATATTTTAGACCAGTTAAGGAAAGTGGTCAGAAGTAGTCTATGTATCTTGTATTTCTGTGAATATTTTAAAGGGTAAGGAGTCAGAAATGTTTAAATGGAAAGTGTCCTGCTTGGGATAGTGTGGAATATCCCACTCAAGATAGAATTTATGATTTAAATAACCCTGTCTTTCCCAAAAATGCTCTTATCAGGAACTTGCTTTGATTTTCTGTGCTTCATGGGTTTGCAGGAATGACCAAGATATTATTAGCTCTTGAGATAGGAAACCCAGTTCTTTTCTACCATGCTGCTGTTCTTCATCTCTGCTCTCTTAATGAGCACTATTCAGCTAAATACAGCAGCAGTGGTGCCCAGCCTGAGGGGTTTAACAACCAGACTATGAGCTAATGTTGCAAAGGAGCAATCCTACCCTAAGTTATGTTAGCCGATGTGCATGGAGGAGGCGTTGGGGATGATGGGGATAAGGCTGGGGAAGTACCTGGCTCAGGATACATTACGAAGAGAGGTCGTTTGAGTTGTCCGTCCTCTGACAGGGAGTGGGAGTCTGTGACAAGCTCCTGTGAGAGGGAACTTCTTCTCCTACATGACTTGTAGGGGGACAGGGTCTGCTCTGTTATTTCGACAGGTAGGTGAAGTCCTAGTCAAGCTTAGACTGGGCCCAGCAGCTGTGCTGCATGGAGGTGATTCAGTCCAGCCTCACAGGGCAAGGTGGAGAGGGAGAGAAATTGCCCTGTGGGACTGCAGGCTTGCTTCAGCCCTGCTGGGCTTGCTTGTTCCTCCGAGGCAGGCATTCAGCTCTAAGACATCTATCTGTGCTACAGCTAGTGCCCCAGCCTTACAGCACCTCCGCAGACAGCTTCTCTAACAAGAGCCAGTTTTCCAGTTATGCAAAGGAGGAACTGCCCAGACTATTCAGACTGGGCTCTATAAACTTCTAGTAGCCTAATCCAGAGACAACCTACAAGGAAGGGACGTAAGCAGACCCTGCTGCTCAGACAGCTTCTGGCATTTTTGGAAGTTGCCAAGTGCACCTTTGAAAACAAAGCCTAGGGAGGAAGGCATGAGCTCTTGGTATGCTTTAGCGAGCTTGTTAGCTGCATTGTGAATATCTCCGGTTCAGGCACAGAACAAGGATGCTGAGTGAAGGCAATTCTGCCACAGCCTTAAATACAGTGGCACAAAGCCTGACACTGAAATATTGTAGGCTTTGCCTTATTTTGCACCCTCTGATGTGTGGTATAATTTGTAGTAAATCTGTACCTAGGCAGCTGCTAAATCTACATGTAGTTGACTACAAACAAGCGGAAAGCTCTTTCTAAGCCTAATCATACTATAGAGACAGCGCTATCAACGTCATACTCCCATGTGCATACTAGGTTTGTTATATTGTGCTAGTGAGAAAACTCAGATCCCTAATGCTTTCAGTTAGCAAGTAGCAAAGCTTGTTGTATATCATCCAGCCAGGCCTGATTAAAATGGCTCTTCTCTGCCTGTCCCCAGAAGTTCATAAATAAAAGTAAATTCAGACATGTTCCTTGCTTTGGGATATGTCCTTGCAAAGATGTAGGGTTTCGGCCCCACCCCCTCCCCGCCAAGCTCCGCTGATTGAATTCTTCAGTCTCAACAATTTTTCAGGTTTGGGGGGGTGGGTGTGGGTAAACAATTGGTCCTGTTGTATTGGCAACACAGAAAAAGCTTGAGAGGGAAAGAAGTCTTGCCCCTTGGCAGTGCTTGGGTCTCATGGGGAACTGCAGGATTTCCTGCCAGCAGGAATAGGGCCAGCCCTTCCCCCTGACATCTAGGAGGTGGAGTGTAGTACTTTGGGAAGGACAGGCCAGTGGCTGGGCTTTGGGGGATCTAGGAACCTGCAAATTACTCAGGGTTGATCCACCAAAGACTGTGGCTGACCAGCTGCTTCTCCAGGCAGGAAAGCCAAGAATCGACATATCCCACAGCCCTTTTTTTTTTTTGTTGCTTTGTTTTTGTTGGTGGTGTTTTTTTCTCCCACCACTGAAATTCATCTGGTGCCCAGATGTTTGCTGGCAGAGGTACACAGAACTGCCCAGTAAACAGGAATGGCCAAGGTGCAGAGCATCCACAGGCTATGTGGATCAAGGCAAAGGCTTGGCTCCATACTGACCAGGATCCCAATGCCCCAGGGAAACTCTCAGTGAGCAGACCTGTTCCTCAGTCCCTTGTTCAATGACTGTTTAAAATATCACTTTCTACTGGACTGGAGAGAGGTTATCAGCTGCTCCTGAATCTTCAGGAGTTGTCCTAATATATGCCTCACAGTACCAGTGAGGAGCTAGGGTAGTGCAGAATAGTCCATGCGTTGGAGGTTGAGGTGAGTGCTAACAGGATCTCCTTGGCTCAGCTGCAGCAAGATAAATCCTTGCTGCCCTTCCCAGAGAAAAGCTTCTCAGCCTGGGTGTGCAGAGGAGAAGCACTACCCCTGTCCTCCTCTGAAGACCACCTCCTGCTCCTCTGGTATCAATATCCCATCCTCTGCAAGGCTCTCCTCCCTCAAGGACCAGCACAAACACAGCAAGGGCAGGCTTCAGGCAAGGCAGGGAAGTGGTGCATGGGGAGTGGGGAGCTTTCTAGCAGCTCAGTTAGACTAATGAGCTAGTCCTGTTAGCTCTCTCTTCAGAAAGCTCACATTGGCAAAACTAGCTCTTGAGGAAAAGCGGGACAGCAATTTTAAGTGCCCTAAGAGACTTTTAAAAGCACAAGTCGTGCTTGCACATCCAAAGCTGCAAATATTTTGATGATCTCCAGATTAATTGAAGGATGTTTCAGTCTGATTTATTTTTTTCATTGCCCTGCTGACAACTTATGTACCTCTGTGATATGAGTGGGTGCCTTTATGCACCTGATCCTAATTATTGATAAGTAGGTGTGAGCAGTAATAGTGCCTAGCCCTTACCTCAGGGGGGCCAAGTGTTTTTAATCATCAAGACTTCATTGACTGTGAATGAGGGTGAGAAGATCATGTTATTTTAGGGCTGGGAAAGCAGACTTAGGGGTTTTATCCTGTCAAAGGCCTGGGACTGAAGCGGCCTCCTGTCTGTAAGCTTCACTGCCAGCTCATCAGTTCTGTGAAAAACAACCACAGAGCTATCATGAAGCCAGGTCATTTTTGGGATCTGGGTGAGTGTAGGGTAGGGGTCCTTGTATGATTCTTATTTTAAATACACTGTGTCAGGTACAGCTGGCATCAGGCCAAACCCAGGCATTGCAAACCCCTATGGACCAAAACAGCTGTTGTGCAGTGCAACAGCTTCTTTCATGCAGTCTTGCAGAAAGGATGCTTTTAAGGCACATATGTGTTCTGACATTCCCAACCTCTGGGTGAGCCCTTGGGGACTTACAGAGAACAGGATTTTAGGAAGGCTGTAGAAAACTGATCTGAATATTTTTGGTGGTAGCAGAGCAGGGAGTGGAAGATAACATGGGCTAGCTCAATGTCTTTAGTGAGAGGCTTTGAAATGGTGTTGTGAAAGTTGGGAGCAGCCAAGTTCTTTGCTCTGAGGAAGGCTTGTTCCTGTCACAGCTCTCTGCTCCTCCTGGTGCTCACTTGTGTGCAGGTGTTTAGCATGAGCCTGGGAAAGCTGCGGTGTTGTGGTGTGGGACTTCTGATCATAAAGTGGTACATAATCTGTGTTGTAATTTGGTTTCCAGTTCTGGCTGATACTTTCTCAAATCGGGTTGATGGTAAGTAGAGCAGTTGCATGTTCTGGTTCCTGATTGATTTAATATGGGCAGGGTTAAAAAAAAAAAAAAAAAAGGTGCTATGTTAGGCAGTTGCATGTTCTTCATACAAAATTATCCTTCTAGGCAGTCTTCCAGAATTTAGGTAATTTCTTAACAAGAATTTCGTCACTTCACAATGCGCTGTGTGAGCCTAGCATGTATTAGAATACATAATACTCATTCTAGCCGCAGGGCACTATGGTGATAAGGAATATTAAGAATTAAAAAAAAAACCAACAACCCTTGATTAAAAAAGTAACACTTATTGCAAGATCAAGTGTTTAAGTGCTGGAAGGAGATCAGATCTTGCCCTTTGTTGAGCTACCTAATTAACCTAATGCTCCAACATCTTCCAGTTTTTCCGATGTGATGGAAAATGTTTTGTAAACTGGAAGGGTTATGGAAGTGGAAATACTGGGCTTTCCGATCTAATTCTGTAACAGGGACAAATAATGAAGGAGAAGCAGAAATGAATGCTGTGGAATTTATGCATAAGAATTAGCCAGGCTTGGCCCCTTTCTTAAATTTGCTGCAATTGCATGAAGTAGTTGAAGATGAAAAATGAGGTTGTCAGCCAGGACTCAAGTGCCCTGTCACATTGTGACAGTTAAAATGGTAAATAAACTTATTAAATATGAAAGTGCAATTTAACAGAGGACAGGAATACTCTGACAGCTGGACTGAAGCTCCTGACAAAGGAATTGCTCATTTTTATTTTAATTGTATTGTTGTTATTCCCCACAGTAAAATGTTCATGTAGGCTTCTGATGCTATCAGCTAGAGTATCACTATGTGGAGCCCCAGATGAACATGCTGAAGGAGACAGTGCTGGAGAGGGGGAAGATGTGTATCTCAGCCACAGTTCTTCCTGGGTCATAGAATCGTAGAATCATAGAATAGTTTGGGTTGGAAGGGACCTTAAAGACCACCTAGCTCCAACCCCCCTGCCATGGCCAGGGATACTTTCCCCTAGATCAGGTTGCTCAAAGCCTCATCCAATCTGGCCTTGAACACTTCCAGGGAGGGGGCATCCACAGCTTCTCTGAGCAACCTGTTCCAGTGCCTCACCACCCTCACAGTAAAGAATTTCTTCCTAATAGCTAATCTAAATCTACCCTCTTTCAGTTTAAAACCGTTACCATTTGTCCTATCACTACACTCCCTGATAAAGAGTCTCTCCCCATCTTTCCTGTAGGACCCCTTTAAGTACTGGAAGGCTGCTATAAGGTCTCCCTGGAGCTAAACAACCCCAACTCTCTCAGCCTGTCCTCACAGGGGAGGTGATCTAGCCCCCTGATCTTTGTGGCTATCCTCTGGACCTGCTCGAGCAGGTCCATGTCTTTCTTGTGCTGGGGCCCCCAGACCTGAACACAGTACTCCAGGTGGGGTCTCATGAAAGCTGAGTAGAGGGGGAGAATCACCTCACTCGACCTGCTAGCCATACTTCTTTTGATGCAGCCCAGGATGCAATTGGCTTTCTGTGCTGCTAGTGCACATTGCCGGCTCATGTTCAGTTTTTCATCCACCAATACCCCCAAGTCCTTCTCCACAGGGCTGCTCTCAATCCACTCATTGCCCAGCCTGTATCCATGTTTGGGATTGTCCCAAGTACAGGACCTTACGCTTGGCTTTGCTGAACTTCATGAGGTTCACATGGGCCCACCTCTCTAGCCTGTCAAGGTCCTTCTGGATGGCATCCCTTCCCTCTAGAGTATCAACCACACTACTCAGCTTGGTGTCATCCGCAAACTTGCTGAGGATGCACTCAGTCCCGCAGTCCATGTCCCCGACAAAGATGTTAAATAATACTGATGCCAATACGGACCCCTGAGGGACCCCACTTGTCACTGGTCTCCACCTGGACATCGAGCCGTTGACCGCAACTCTTTGAGTGTGACCATCCAACCAATACCTTATCCACGGAGTCATCCACCCATCAAATCCATGTCTCCCCATTTTAGAGACCAGGATGTTGTGTGGGACAGTATCAAATGCTTTGCACAAGTCCAGGTAGATGACGTCAGTTGCTCTTCCCTTATCCACCAATGCTGTAATCCCATGGTCATGGTGGACTGGGCTGTAGCAGCAATGTGACTAGAGTTGCAGGCAAACACCATAACCATTAGGGAGTACTGCCTTTCCAGGGTCTCCTCCTCAAGAAGAGTTTGCAATAGCTGTTCCTGTCTTCATTTCCAGCTTTTTCTTGCTCTGGCTGCAGTGCTGAGAAGAAAGGGGTGCATAAGTTCACTGGGGATGGGGGTTTCCAAGCCTGCTGAGAAGAGCATAGCTTTCTGAGGATGTTTTGTCTCCCAGATGTTGCTGTGTTGCAGCACAGCGTACAAAGTCCATGGGGTAGGTCTGGAGCTCCTCAATATGCAAAGCGGTAACAGCTGCCAATACAGCTCCTGGTGCTCTGTGGGCCTGTGGATAGGGAACATTATAAGCTGCCTTGTGGGTTGCAATGAGCCTGGCTGGGGAAGGGGACCGAAGGGAGACAGCAGGAGGTCAGAAGAGTTAGCATTACATACATCTGTCTTGAGCTTCCTCGACTTCCCAGTATCTTTGCCCTGCAGAGGCTCCATCTGGAGATGGATCCAGAGCCTATCCTAGCTCTCTCACCCAGGCACACAGTCTCTCCTTTTCTGGGGGTAAAAAAGGAGTCATCGTTCTCTAATAATGGGTCTAATAAAAGTCTAATTATGCCTAGTGTGGCTGAGCATTGCCTCAGTTACAGCTATGGCACAAGGGCCTCTGGCCTTCCAGTTACCTCTGCAAGGAAGGGGGAAGTGCTGTGGCAATTTAGGGAAAATTTTCAGAGCTGAATTTTCAGTGAAAATCCTAAAACTTCCTGAAATCCTTTCTACTTTGGGAGAACAGCAAATACCTTCTTTATGAAAACCTGCAATCCATCATCTCTGCTAGCTAGAAATGCTTCTAATTAGGATGATGAGGGAAAACTGGACAGTGACAATTTGGGAACAATGAACAGAGGCTGTTCGGTCTCTATATTCCTTCTGTCTGTTGCTTTGTGAAAGGTTTTAAACCCTGGGTGCAAGATCAGCACATTAGCCATGGATATGTGTCTGTTGTGGAGTGTATGTCCTCTCAATATGCAACCCAAGCTAGACTGGTTTGAGAGGGTGTTTGGTAACCACTCTACTGCTGCATCTTTGGTTTTTCCTTTTTTAAATATGCCTCTGAAAGCTAGGTGTGATGCAGCAGTTCTTGTTTTCATGTCATGACTGCATAGCTGTCATTTCGAGTCTGCTTGGCAGGGTGACAAGACTGATAGCAAGGAGAGGTATGAGTGGGTACTTCACCACTCTCCCAACTTGAATAAATTTACTGATTGTGCTGTAATTTACACACTGGGTGAAGGACTGCTGAGTCAGGTACCCAGGGGTACCTGTGCCAGCACACTGCTAGAAGCAAGCCTTGTGTTTTCCAGCAGTGGTCCAGAGGGGCTACGAGGATTAATGGGCTAGTGTTAATTAGCACAGTTCCCCAGCTTTAGCAGTACTGTGTTTGAGACTGGTTTCCTAAAGAAATAAGGCTTGCATGATCATTATGTCTGTCTGGTCTTTCTTCCACTCCCAATAATTCCTGACCCTGGTTGACAAACTTGATTGATCTGATCGATGAGCAGAGTTCCCAGAGTTAATGAATTTCATACAGATACTGGGAAAATTACTGGCCAAAGAAAGAGTCCTGATTGACTCAGAAGTTTAGTCTTGTGTTAGGTCAGCTGGCAGCTGGTCCAGATCGGCATCAAGGTAAGCTGCAGGCTGCGCCCTCTCCAAGTGAAAGGGGAGATCAGCAACAAATGTCTTGTGAGACATCGAGAGAAGTTGGGAGTATTGCAGTGGGGAAAAGTAGAAAAGAAGTTAAAGGATGCAAATGTGCTGGAATTAATTCCACTAACTGGCAAATTGGCTTGTTAAGGAACAATTTTCCTTCCCTGTTAAAGGAAGGAGAATTCCGTATAAAAGTTTGTACCTTTACTGTTGCTGCATTGTCCAAATACCTTCTAGTCCTATGTGAAGTTGTAAAGCTAGCCTCTATCTTGTGTGACTTGTTCTTTCTTCAAGTATGTCCTTTCCACCTGCTGTCTCAGGCCAGCCTGCTGCCTATGTTCCTGGTGCACGAGCTGAAAAAAGCTGATGCCCACATCAGGTGGCCTGGTGGGAGAAAGATGAATCCATGGTGGCAGCAAGGGCAGTCCAGAAACGTGGCTGCACAACTTCAACTTGGTGCACTGCTTTGGTGATGGTTGAAGCTTGGCTTGTTCAGGGGCTCCGAGTTGTGCATCCAGCTCGAGTGGAGCTTCTCTTTTGCAACTATCAGTTCACACCAGGACACATGCCCGGTGCCACCAGAGATAATACAAACACAATAGAAACCTGGACCTATAGAAGAGTGAACCCATGTTATTAGTTTTGTTGTGGCTATCCTTGCTCTTTCACAGCACATCCAAACTCTGTTAAAATGAACTTGTGCTGAAGGAGCATGCCCTGGGAGAAGGGTCTGAAGAGGTGGTCTGGCAGTGTCTGTCAAAATCGGTGAAGCCCTGCTGGGACAAAGGTGCAGATATTGTTCTAGATGTGTGAAGGGCTCTGCATCCCCTAAAAAGGGATGCCCGTGAATACCTGCTAGGCACTGTTTATCAGCAGTGAGACAGAGCTTGGATCCACATGGTTTAAATGGCTACAGGGTCACTACAAGCTCCAGAGAAGACAGGTGCACTGCAGGCCCCTCTGGGGCAAACACAGCATCTGCTTGGTGCATGGAGTCTTGGCACAGTCATCTTTGCTGTCCCCAATAAGCATATGCATGTATGTGGCTGAGAAGGATGTTGGGAGGCTGCCCAGAGCTGAACTTGGCCTGGTTACGCAGCGTAAGGTAAAGCATAGGCAAGAGGGCAGTGGGAATTTACCGAGCTGTAAGTGTTCAGGTACTTGGGACCTCTACCTGGGCAGAGCTGGAGGGCACCATGAATCATAGAATCATAGAATAGTTTGGGTTGGAAGGGACCTCTAAAGGTCATCTAGTCCAACCACTCTGCCGTGGGCAGGGGCATCTTCAACTAAATCAGGTCGCTCAGAGCCCCGTCCAACCTGACCTGGAATGTTTCCAGGGATGGGGCATCCACCACCTCTCTGGGCAACCTGTGCCAGTGCTTCACCACCCTCAGCGTAAAAAATTTCTTCCTTATATCTAGCCTAAATCTACCCCCCTTTAGTTTAAAGCCATTCCCCCTTGTCCTGTCGCAACAGGCCCTGCCTAAAAAGTTTGCCGCCATCTTTTTTATAAGCCCCCTTTAAGTACTGATAGGCTGCAAGAAGGTCTCCCCAAAGTCTTCTCCCCTCCAGGATGAAGAACCCCAACTCTCTCAACCTTTCTTCATAGGAGAGATGTTCCATCCCCCTGATCATTTTCGTGGCCCTCTTCTGGACCCACTCCAACAGGTCCGTGCCTTTCTTATGCTGAGGGCTCCAGAGCTGGACGCAGTACTGCAGGTGGGGTCTCACCAGAGCAGAGCAGAGGGGCAGAATCACCTCCCTCGACCTGCTGGCCACGCTTCTTTTGATGCAGCCCAGGATACGATTGGCCTTCTGGGCTGCGAGCGCACATTGCTGGCTCACGCCTAGCCTTTCATCCACCAGTACCCCCAAGTCCTTCTCGGCAGGGCTGCTCTCAATCCCTTCATCCCCCAGCCTGTATTGATACCGGGGGTTGCCCCGACCCAGGTGCAGGACCTTGCACTTGGCGTTGTTAAACCTCATGAGGTTCAGACAGGCCCACTTCTCGAGCTTGTCCAGGTCCCTCTGGACGGCATCCCGTCCCTCTGGTGTGTCGACCATACCACTCAGCTTAGTGTCATCTGCAAACTTGCTGAGGGTGCACGCAATCCCACTATGTCACCGATGAAGATATTAAACAGTACAGGTCCTAGTACGGACCCCTGTGGGACGCCACTCATCACCAATCTCCATCTGGACATTGAGCCGTTGACCACTACCCTCCGGATGCGACTATCTAACCAATCCCTCACCCACCGGACAGTCCACCCATCAAATCCATACCTCTGCAGTTTAGAGAGAAGGATGTTGTGGGGGACCGTGTCAAAGGCCTTACAGAGGTCCAGATAGATGACATCTGTAGCTCTTCCCTTGTCCACTGATGTAGTCACTCTATCATAGAAGGCCACTAGGTTAATCAGGCAGGACTTGCCCTTGGTGAAGCCATGCTGGCTGTCTCGAATCACCTCCCTGTCCACCATGTGCCTTAGCATAGCTTCCAGGAGGATCTGTTCCATGATCTTCCCAGGCACAGAGGTGAGACTGACTGGCCTGTAGTTCCCTGGGTCTTCCTTTTTTCCCTTTTTAAAAATGGGGGTTATGTTTCTCCTTTTCCAGTCAGTGGGAACTTCACCGGACTGCTACGACTTCTCAAATATGATGGATAGTGGCTTAGCAACTTCATTCGCCAGTTCCTTCAGGACCCGTGGATGGATCTCATCGGGTCCCAGGGACTTGTGCACCTTCAGGTGCCTTAGATGGTCTCGAACCTGATCTTCTCCCACAGTGGGCGGCTCTTCATTCTCCCGGTTCCTGCCTTTGCCTTCTGCGGCTTGGGCGGTGAGGCTCGAGCACTTGCTGATGAAGACCAAGGCAAAAAAGTCATTGAGTACCTCTGCCTTCTCTGTGTCCCAGGTAACCAGGTCTCCTGTTTCGTTCTGTAGAGGGCCCACATTTTCCCTTGTTTTCTTTTTATTTCTGACGTACCTATAGAATCTTTTCTTGTTGCCCTTGATGTTCCTGGCCAGATTTAATTCTATCAGGGCTTTAGCTTTCCTATCCTGATCCCTTGTCTGCTCGGACAATTTCTCTGTATTCCTCCCAGGCTACCTGTCCTTGCTTCCACCCTCTGTAGGCTTCCCTTTTTGTGTTTGAGTTTGTCCAGGAGCTCCTTGTTCATCCGTGCAGGCCTCCTGGTGTTTTTGCCTGACTTCCTCTTTTTTGGGATGCATCGCTCCTGAGCTTGAAGGAGGTGATCCTTGAATACTACCCAGCTTTCTTGGGCCCCTCTTCCCTCCAGGGCTTTGTCCCATGGCACTCTACCAAGCAGATCCCTGAAGAGGCCAAAGTCTGCTCTCCTGAAGTCCAGGGTACTGAGCTTGCTGTGCGCCCTCCTCGGTGCCCTAAGGATCTTGAACTCCACCATTTCATGGTCGCTGCAGCCCAGGCTGCCCTTGAGCTTCACATTCCCCACCAGCCCCTCCTTGTTGGTGAGAACAAAGTCCAGCATAGCACCTCTCCTTGTTGGCTCCTCTGCCACTTGGAGAAGGCAAAATTAAACCTAAAAAGTACTAAAATCTTCCTTCCACTTCCTTGAGAAACAAAAGGAGCAAATAAAGAGCTGCAGCCATACTGACCACTGGTTGTATTCAACTGCAAATTTTACTATTCAGCTGCTGTTCTGTTTTCTGCCAAAGGGTTTTTTTATTGTGTGAGTGTGCGTATTGCAGAGCTGCTGTACAACTTGGAGGCACAAAACTTTGTAGCAGGTAACCAGTAAAGCAAACCAACACAGTGTACCTTTCTGCAATGAAACACAGAGGTGGTGAGGCCCAAGGGAATTTCAGTTATGATGGGTATTGCTGAGGAATATATATTATATGGGACATACTAGAAATTACTGGAAAATTACCAGAAAGACTCACTAGTGTTGAAGTGTTACTATGTGTGAACAGGCACATGTTGGAGTCTGAAAACCTAGGCCATTTGCTAGGTATTGTCAAATCTCACACTGGTAATCTCTGTTTCATTATAGCAGGTGAGGATTTCAAAAGAGCTCCAGGATTAGGCAGTGGGCCCCTCCTGAAAGTAACAGCCAGCATACCCAGTCAGCTCAGACCTCCTCTGCAAGGGTGACTTAGCCCTTTCTCTCAATCAGCTCTACTCAATCTATTATTCCAGCCAGGCACCTCCTAACCTTTTTGAAAAAATTTCACTACACTCAGTTACAGGTACTAACATACTGACAACATGGGAATGTTTGTACAAGAGTGAGGGATGCTGAGTGGTTGCTTTGTCGCTTGTCCTCTGTCTTGGGTACCTTCATCTAACTTCCCATGAGTCTGTAGGGTGCTATCACTCAGGTTATTACTTCCAGGTCTAGAATAAACCTGATTTGGAGGGGAAACTGCCTATCCTTGGGGTCTTGGGCATGCACCCTTCTGTAGAAATAGCAGTTTCCAAGTGGAGTTGGAGATGAATGCTCTCTGATGATTTGAACAGGTCTGAGCTGTCCGTCTGAGTCTTGGGGGGGTTGCAGGGATGAGTGTAACTGCTTGTTTGGGCTCTGTTACCCAGGTGTTCAGTTTGAATCTCAAACTCGAAAGCACTGCTGATTACTCATGCTCCCAGCATGGGTGCTTTTGCTTTGGGAGATTAAGTGAAGTGTCATTTCTAGAAATTGAGGGGAGGAGGGTGTTAAATGTCTCTCTAAGGCATCAATCACTTGAGGCCTGTTGCTACCAGAGTATGTGGGTGCAGTATATTAGTACTGACAGGGGCTCCTAAGATGCTTTTGTGCCCAGCTAATTGTCACTATGCTTGCCCTTAAGACTGTTGTTGCACAAGGCCCATAATGCTTAGACTGATTTTTAAACAAAACAGCTGGAGGTGACACATGGGGGGCAAATTCCTTAAAATTATTGCTGCAATTATGGTGGAGTTGCTGCTTGTGCACTGAATACATCCCTCTTGCTCTGAATGATTGTGGTATTTGTGTCAAAGCACTGGAGCTTCGTTGTAATTGCTGCCTCCCTTCTCTTTCTTTCTTGGGGTGGGCTGGGAAAGGAGGGCATGCTGAGTTAGGCAGTACACTTTTTTTTGTGTGCTTCTCAGTCTGAATGATTTCCTAGTGACCCT
This sequence comes from Aptenodytes patagonicus, assembly GCF_965638725.1. Classification (NCBI taxonomy): domain Eukaryota; kingdom Metazoa; phylum Chordata; class Aves; order Sphenisciformes; family Spheniscidae; genus Aptenodytes; species Aptenodytes patagonicus. The sequence goes on from NC_134951.1 coordinate 118,671,094, forward strand.
CTTTCAGCTCAAAGTTGTGTCTCGTGATTGTTCTGCGAAGTTTCTTAGTATAACTAAATTTACCTTGGTGCATCAAAGCAATGAACTCAAGCTGACTCCTTCAACCAGCCTGCACCTTTGATAGGGAGAATTACATTCAAGCTGCCTTGTGCAGTGTTTAGGAATGAAGCATTGTTCTCAAAATAAGGATATGGAATTAAATACAAAATCAAAGAGTTGAGCAAGGCTGTTTTTCAAAAGATTGTGCTGTCAGTGGTGCAGGAGGCTTTCTTGTTTCACACAGTGGCAATGCAGCAATAAGTTTTTTTCTTATTATGCACAGTGGATTAGCTTTACTGTTATCCACTGCTTACTAATTCTGTTGGGTTATTTTCCTCCCTAGTTCATCTGTTGGAGGTGGGATGCTTGTAAAAGAAGATAACATCTCCCTAAATGTTCATATCCCCATTGCTAGCCTGGATGGCACCTCTTGCCATGCAAAAAGTGAATGATGTTTTGGAGGGTATCTGTTGCAAAGGAGGGAGAAATCCTAAGCCCTCTGGCAATCTCTGCTGTTGCAGTGAAGTACCTTGCCATTGTCAGAGCACAACCAATGTTCTGCCCTCTCTTCTAATGTTGTCTCCCATGTACCTCAACTCTTTGCTCTTTGTCTGAGATGCCCTTAGAACTCTGCTTCTTCGTTTCCTTTCCTGCTGCCCTGCTGCTTCCCATTCTGCTCTCTCGTTGCTCCTCTGGTGTCTAGTATGGAGGATATTTCTGTCTCTTTTCCCATGTCCTTTAACTGCTTCTCTCTTTTACTCTTCCTTTTACACCTCTGTCTGTGCGTCTGTTCATGAAGATCCATCTAGACCTGTCCTGTACACCTCTTTCTCTCTAGCTGCCCATCTTCACCTTCAGTTTGTTCCCACCATCTGTCTCTTAAAATGCTTTCAATCTGTTGACCCTTATTACACACACATTCCCATTCTTTCTCATTTAAAATACATATTAATTACAACTGGTTCTTACATGAGGCTCCTCCACAAGCATCTCCAAAGCTACTTCAGTGGCTTCCATCAGACTGCTCCAGTGAACATCTCAGTCACAGCAGCTACAGAAAAAACTTGGCTTTGTTTGGTCTGTGGCTCTTTTTCTTGCTCCTGTTGAAGAAGAAAGGGACAGCTTGCAGGAGTCTGTGTGTTGTACTATGTGCCAGATATTAAGGGAGTATTTAGTGAGTGTTAAGAGACTTGAGTTGAGGCTCAGAAGTTTCTCAGGGGCTACATGGATTGTCTGAATCGTGCAATATATGAATCAAAATGCTGTCTGCAAGCTGGTTTAACCCTAAGCATTACAAGGATACATACGTGAACCCAAAGGGGAGAGGAGTGGGGTGTAGTTACAACCTGAACATACCATATAAGCAGGTGCTAAATACATTCCAGAGAACTGGGGTGCATGGTTTATGTAGCTGACAGTCTTGTCACCATCTGTAGGATAGCTATATCAGCTCTAGTACTGTTTGATTAGCAAAATATTGCTGCTTCTTAGGTTCCCCAAATAAAAAGAAATCTGCAGGACAGCCCTACAGCCTGATAGGCCCAGGCTTTAAATTCTTTGGGTTTGGGACTGCTTCTCTGAACTGATTACTACTCAGCACTATAGAGCTCTGGATTCCCTCTTGCCTAGTTAAATTCAGTTCCTAAGTCTTTGCCACGCACTTCTTGGTTGAGATGAGAAGATCGCTTATTCTTCCTGAGCTAGATACAACTCTTCTCTCCTCCTAATGGATGTTCTAGGAATGCAAATAACCCATGTTATCATGGGCTGCAGAGTGCAAAAGCTTTTAGAGAAACCCCATCAAACAAACTGGTGACAATTGTTAATTAGGGTCATTACGCAGTTCATGGCTGTAGAGGCCAGCTGAACATGCCTCTTGGCACAGTCTGTGCAAAAATATTAAGCCACCTAGAATCATGGGCAGCTGCAGAATGGTGTGGAAACATATCACCCTGTTGATGTGTCAGTTCTGGCATTAACTAGGACAGTGTGATGCAGTATTTTGCTACTTCCTGCTGCCATTATTTGCCTTTACTATGAAAGCTCAGTATTGTCCTTTGTAAAATACTGCAGCTCACCAGCTACCTTGATAAAGATGATCCTTATTCTGCTGTCTGATACTATAGCTCTCTCCAGAGAAACTTCATTAAGGGGAGGAGTTGAAACAAATGCATCTACAGGAGACCATATTACTAGAGCTTTATTTTAGCAATTGATTTTTCAGCTTCTTTTAACCCAGAAATGAGTATGCCAGAAAACCCCAAAAATGTAAGTGTGAGTTTTGCAGGGAGAACTTCTAGGTCTGCTTGTTTGCTTAAAGGAAAGAAGAAACATTTTCCTTTCAGATCTATATTAGGCTTTTCTTTGGTACCAAAAGAAAAAATAACTTTAAGAAGGGTGAGTGTGTTGTTGTTGTTGTGGTTTTTTTTTTTTTGTTTGGTGGGGTTTTTTTAAATTCCTGTTGTTCCTGCATTAAAAGGACAACAGGCATAGTGAAATATGCATTTGATAGTCTATAATCATGTAATGGCAACCCTATCTGGCCTTGTAGAGACAGAGCTTCTGGTGCCTCGATTAAGCTTGGTGTATTCACTTTCACTTTCTTCATGGAGGGAGAGATCTCTGCATATCTTAAAGGATTAGCATCAAGCAACAGGCATATGTTAAATACTTGTTATCCATTGGTGTTGACAGCATTTCAGTTGGAGGGTGGATTAGGCCAACGAAACAGAGGTGCAACATGTTCTACTATGAATATCTGTGACAGAGGCACAGATCATGCAAAACACTTGTGCATGAGTTAAGCCTGTGAATGAGGTCACCTTTCTCTGGTCAGTCAGTGGCAAATCTTTGCTGTAGACCCTGGGTGTGCCCAGGTCCACAGGTAACCTCATTTTGCCTGATCCTAACATGGCCTTACCTCAGTACAAAGCAGTCCAGGTCCTTTGACTTGGCCCAGATCTGAAAGTGGTCATGCTCTCGCTGTTCAAAACTTGTGCTGAAATTGCTCTGAGATGAGGACTCAACCCTTTACCTATGTCCAGATAATCACAAAGGGCCCTTTCCAAACTCCTGGAGTCTTCTCCAGGAGGAGAAGAGGGGAGGTCTGGGGAGGTCCCCGCTGACTGGAAGCTAGCCAACATTATTCCAATTTACAAGAAGGGCATGAGGGAAGGCCCAGGAAACTACAGACCTGTTAGTCTAACCTCAGTACCTGGAAAAATTATGGAGAAGATCATACTGGGTGCTATTGAAAGGCACAGAACCATGCAATCAACAGGCACAGCCAACATGGGTTCACAAAGGGAAAGTCCTGTTTAACTAGTTTGATGTCCTTCTATGATGGAAACTGTGGGAATGGTTCAAAGTTGTGCCAGGGAAGGTTTAGACTGGACATTAGGAAGCATTTCTTTACCAAGAGGGTGGTCAAACACTAGAACAGGCTTCCTAGAGTGGTGGTCAATGCCCCAAGCCTGTCAGTGTTTAAGAGGCATTTGGACAATGCCCTTAATAACATGCTTTAACTTTTGGTCAGCCCTGAATTGGTCAGGCAGTTGGACCAGATGATCGTTGTAGGTCCCTTCCAACTGAAATATCCTATTCTAGCCTGTTCTCCTGTCTCTGTCATGTCTCCTTTTTTCCCCATCCTTTTACTGAGGAGTGCTGTGAGTCTTTGGTCCTATCCCTGCTGGAGCTAGTTGTTAAAGGCTCACAGGGGGCTAATGTAGAGTTCACTGCTGTTAAAAAGTCGTTTACCACAGACAGTGGCCGTATTCAGTATCCAAAGGCCAGTGCATCTGGAGTATCTAAGTAGGTAAAAATATATTTGGGCTCCTTGTGTCTCAGACGAAGACAAAGGCTTTGATCTGTTCCTTGACATGATAAAAAGCATGCAGAGCAGATGGGGAAACTAAGGCACGTGGCAAGTCTTAAAATATAATGACATATTCTCAGTCTTTCTCCAGCAAGCTTTAGAGATGCCCTTTGAGAGCACATGCCCTCAATTACAGCTGTGTTTAACGTATCCTTTTTCTAAAAATAAATTAAAAACCCTACCCTTTTTCTTAAATCAATCTTAATCCTTTGGTTACAGTTAAGCAACTTGATTTTTAAGGAAGTTTTTTTACAATTGAGAATGTGTTCCACTCTGGTTTTGTGTTCAGGATTATTGCAATTAGCTTTTTAAAACTACTGATAACTTGTTCACTATTTCTTGCCCTTCAGAATTTTTTTTTAAGTTCTCTTTCTTAATTCCCTTCCCATCAGGACAGATAAAACACATCATCACTAAATAAGTCAATTGTTTCCATTTTCTGAAGTTTGAAGTTCAAAGGCCTAATGTTTTCATTCAGTGGCATTTTCCAAAAGGAAAAGGTTACTTTTCATGGTGGATTGAAAGACAACATTTGGAAAGCATGTCAGTGAGAGGTAAAACTGTCTGGATCTTTTTGTTTGCTTTTATTTCTAGCTGGCTCCTGCCACCTTTCAGAACTGCCACCCTGTGCTCTGAGAGCTTTGTACAGCTCTGTTCCAGGACAGTACTGTGCCTTGATAGCAACTGCGTATCCTGGGAAAGCAGCTGAGAGGAGGCAGGAAAGCTGTCTTGGTACAGGAAAGACAAGGGACTCTTGTATTCTGCATACAGAAGTCTCATCCCACCAAAAACTTTAGTTTTGTGGTTCTTGACGGAGCCAGACTGCTGTCAGAGACAGACGGTAAAAGAACAGCATGAGTTATAGGAAGGCAATTTCCAACTGGACATGAGGGGGAGGGAAAATTTCCCCCTTGGGAGGGGTGCAGTGCTGGGACAAGCCCAGAGGCGCTGTGGAGTCTCCATCCTTGCAAATATTCAAAGCTTGACGGGATGAGCAGCCTGACCTAACGTCGCAGTTGGTTCTACTGTGAGCAGGAGATTGGACCAGAGACCTCCAGAGGTCCCTGCCCACCTAAACCATTCTGTGATGTTACATCACCCATGCTTAATACGGTAGATCTTATGTGTATTAATACTTTTTGAGACAAACAAGAAGGAAATGTATGTGACAAGGAGCTTCCCAGGTAAGGAGGGGAACAAGGAGCAGGAGAGAGAAGTAACAAGTAAGTGTTACTCGGTACTGACAGATGGTTTAACCATCAATCTTCTCCAGTGCCTGCTTTCCTAGCATGCAGTTATCCATTGAACAGTTTAATATCCCAGTTGCAACAAAAAGTAGACTCAGAACAGTGAAGCAGCATGGGATGCCTGGCAGGCAGTGAGGAGCAAACAAGTCCCACCCCTGCTTCGTATCCATCACTTCAACTCACTAATCAAAGTCTGCAAGCCCAGTGCAAACAGACGTGAGCTTTGGAAATGCAGCAGCTTGGGGTGAAACCTGCCTGTGGCTAGACCTCTATGGATACAGAAAAAATGGGGTTTTAACAGAGAAAAAGCCAGAGCCATGCTCTACAATGGCTCTGTCTCCTCATGTGAAATTTCTGAGGGGAACCTTTTTTCAGGCTGGAGACTCCGCCTGCATTTTTTTCTGCTTTTATTAGTTAAATGTAAAGATGCAAAGTTTTGTTTGTTTTGTTTTGCTTTGCTTTGCTTTCCTCTTTGTCTTATGTGGAAGTAGTTTCCTGTGATTTTGTTTTTTTATTCCAGGGCAGTAGGAATAATGAAAGTTCCAGTTTTAAAAAAAGTAGGAAGAAGCTTGGGGAAAAAGTAATGCATTACAGGAGAAGGAGAATCATTGGGAGAGTGAAAGTGGCTAATGAAGAGAGATGGTGTGAGACAGAACAGGGTTAGTGCCTGATCCAAATCCACTGGGACTGCTGGGGATTGGGACACCGTGCCTGGAGAAACTGGGGACAGGCAAGCCCTGAAGGAGGAAAGCAAGGAAAGCAAAGAAAGCCAAGCAGCAGAGAGATTCTCTGGGAGTTATGAAAGCAGGAAATCAGTCCAGGAGACAAACGCAACCCAGACAGACTAATTACTTAAAAGCTATTTTGGAAGGAGAGTTTCTCCCTCATCTGGGACAGCTCCCTCCATCATGGCTCCCTCCAAAGCTGCGGCTGCCCTGGCCCAATCCTTGTGATAGTCCTGCTTCTAGTGGAAGGTTGGAGTGGAGATGTCCAGTGGTTCTTGAAGTAGTGCTTCTGTGAGCCCTATCTATCAAACTTATCAGAGAAAAGTATTAATAGGATTTTGTTCTGCCCTTGGGGTTTTAAAGAGAATGAGACTGCCTGCTGGTGAAAGAAGGTGGTATGTGCCCCAGACAGGTGTGCTGGCAGTAACCACCATCCTGACCTTGGGCAGATGTGGAAACTACAGCTCTACCTGGCCCATCATGTTAGGCAGATGTTTTGGTTTTCTGGAGCTTTCCCAGTCTTGCTTGTATCCCTTGGGAGTGAGAGCAAAGCAGGTCTATGCCTGGAGAGTCAAGAAAGAAAGGAAAGCAAGAAGAGGGGCGTACACTGGCATCTCCTTCAGACACCATGCCAAGGTAGGGAATCACTGAACAGAGTGCCTCAACTGTGAAATTTGCCTCTACTTGTTGGTCTTGTCTTGCCCAAGATCAGAGCAGCAGTGATTCTCCAGGGACTCAGGTTATCAGCATACCAGGGCTACTGGGGACTAGAGACTGTGTGAGCTCTCTCTATTGTCACAGCACTCGGAGGAAAACCTTGCTTAAACTCCACTGGGTGGGCAAGAATACTTCTGCTCAGGGGTTACAGGAGTCCATCAGTGGTGGGACAGGCTATCTTCCCAACTGCTTTCACCTTGATGGGTCCTTGCAACCCTAAACTTGGGAGTCTGAGTGACAATACCTAGGGTCTTAACACAGCTCTTGTTACTGTGACAATTTCTTCTATGAATCTCATACTCTGACATCCTCTGTTGGCTGTCAGAAATGGAGGACTCTGTCCAGGCTCCCAGATGCTGGGGAGCTGAATATATTCTATGGAAAATTGTGTACAGATGCTTTCTCCTTCACCCTCACTCTTTTCCCACTCAGAGCTTCCTTAAATTCTTGCTTTATCTATTTTCCTTGTCCTTTTATGTTTAGACAAGCATCACTTGCACCCTCTCCCATAAGGAGATTTTCCATGTGCTGCTGTTTCCCCTCTCAGCAAGGCAGTTGCTTATCTGGGAGCTCTGGTGGCCCTGGCTTCTCTTTGTTCCCCAAATACACCCGCCTGTCACCATTTGCAATAAGCAGAGGCCTCTCAGAGCGGGTGGGTGTGGCTGTTAGATGCAAGTGTTTGCTGTCATTATTAGAAGCTGTTCTCGAATGGAGAGACATTTCCACAGATATTTGGTTGACTACGTTGCAAGAGTTTCCAGTATCTTCTTTAACAGCAGTGTATTTAGTTTTACAATACTGCCTTGAGACATGGGGGGTGTTCTTTTTGCTCTTTCCTTAAATCTGTTCCTGATTTTTTTTTTTCTTTGCTGTTCAGCCTTTTTGCCATTTGCTTGGGGAAGGAATTACAGCTGTAGCATGTTTGCCATTTCTTGTATAGCCCTGTGAGGTTTTCAGTTCTGTCTGAGAAGGGTTTGTCCTGCAGCATACAAATACTTCATGTTGGGAAGTCCACAAGGAAGGCACGTCTGTGTAATTTAATCCAGGGGCCACGAGGAGAGTGTGCCACTCAGTGAACTCATGCTGGGCCAGAAAACACAGTCACTTGTTACTCGTGGTTCTGCAAAGACTGGCAGCCAAAGCATGGAAGATTTAGGAAGCTATACCCAGGACGGACAAACGTGCTGAGCTAGTATCTGTAAAGGGGGCTTCAAGACTCCCAGATCCCATCCAACCCTGGCACATTTGTGGAGGCAACCTATTTCTGTCTTTGAAGTTGGATGCTCAGATATCTCTAGATTTTGCAGTTTCTCTCAACGTAGAAGTGGTGAAGCTTTTTTTTTTTAAACAGTCTTTTCCTAGCATGTGTAAATTGCCAAAAGCAATCTAAGAAAAAGATGCAATTTTTAATTAAGCCACATGTCTCTGCAGACCTGCCTCGTTCCATGTCCAAACGCTGCCTTCCAAACGCCACCTGTCTGTATCTACGCTATCTACCATGTCCCTGGGCAGCAGCTATGTGCTGAACTGCCACCCTTGGGGTGTCAGGTGTGGATGCTCATTGGTGTACTTTGGAAAGCTTGTTTGAACAGTTATATGTCTCCATCCCCGTATGTGAGTTTCTTTATTCACACTATATCTGCTGCAAACTGATTTTATAACAGTAAATAAAACATCAAGGACATGATGCCAGTATTTGTAACTACTTGACTACTCTGAGGACATGCCCATGGGTGGATTTATCAGGCAAGCTACCCAGAAAAGTGTCTAGTCACTTTTGTGATGTGCTTTACAAAGGCAACTAAATCAGGAGAACATCTATTATGGAGCAGAGGGGTAAATGTAATCTTTTATGCAGGTTTTCAACATTTCTACACATCAACATGTCTTTTATTCCCCAAAGCACAACATGAGATCTTTTTAGAGCAGAAAATTCTGTTTAATATGTTTCACTATGTATTTGAAGTCCAGCACAGAAACTTTTTCCTCATGCTGAGCTCTGACTAAATCTGCCTGGGTTTCTCAGGAGAAATGCTTGCTAGGAAGGAGAGCACTCTGAGACCTCCTTTGATGTACTGATGAAATCATTGCTGCGTTTTGTATTCCAGCAGGCGTGCCACTGTGCTTTATTTATATTTTTAATGCAATGTCATTTTATATGTATCAAAACTGGCAATGAAATTAATATACAGTATATAAGTGCATTATAGAAAAAGAACAACTCTGGCAGCTGCTTTAGAGAAGTGATTAAAAGGCAATTTTCCAGTAGGAGAAAACAAAATAAACTCATTATTTACCATGGCTACATCCCTAATGGAGTGTGGAAATTATTTTATTAATGTTTTTGGTATTTCAGAGGGTGTTTTTTTTTCTTGACAACTACAAAAGATCTGCTTCTTTCAGGAAAGATGATTGCTCCAAAAGTTAACACTTTCTGTGGCAAACCCAGTTGCTCTGGCAACTGCTTTCCATCTAGAAGATAATCTTTAAGAAATAATTCTCTCCCTCCATTTTGGGCCAACATACTTGTAAGTCAACTTGGTTTACTCCTCTAGATGCTCATGGCATTTCTTCTAGAAAGAAGTCTGTGCAGAGGTGTTGGTCCACCAGGTCATTGGAGCTTTGCAAGAAGGGCACAGCAAAGGCTTTGGGTAACTTCTAAAAAAGGTCCTTGGACTTTTCAAAGTCTGGAAGGTACCACTATCATAAGCAGCAGAAAAGAAGAAGATCTTTTCCAAAGTCCTGGTGAGAAAGGCACAGGGATGGGGCATAAAACTGTTCACAAGGCATCTAGATCTGTGACCTGGCCCTTCTTAGCCAGACCTTTATATCCCTCAGTCATTTTCTTATCAGGCTGAAAGCTAGGACTTCCCTGTGCAGCTCTTGTAAGGCCGTTGTCTGTAAGTTCCACTCCCTAAACCCAGGAATTTTGGTGAAACCACTAATCTCTGTATTTCATAGACTTTTTGAGACTTCTAGAGCTTTATTTATAATGACTTTCCCAGTACAAGCTTAGCTTACCTAAACTTACCCTTTTAAATCAACTGGGCTGCAGACCACCCCACACTCCAGGCTGTTGACCTGATAAAGACCATCTGGCATTTCAAACAGCAGGGAGATACTGTACCCCTGAGAGCTGTGACCACCTGTGATTTTTAAAAATTTTTAAAAAAATTATTTAGCACAAAGGGAAATAGCAGTGATTTTCTTCTGACAAAGAAATAGCCTTTAGGTTTTGTTAATTGGATAGCAAGGAAATAAAGACTTGAGATGCGTTAATTGGTTGTGTTGGGATGTCTGTTGACTGAGCAATTAGGATGTCATTGCAAGAGGATGCTTGTGTAAGATGGTTTTTGGGCTGGACTATTTTGATGTAGAGATTTTGGAGCCTTTTACTTGTTAAGATAACTGTTGCCTGAATAAAGTAAGTGGAAATGTTGAAACAGTGAAAGATAGTGCCCTGAATAGCCCTTGGGATATACGTCTGCTGTGTGTTAAGTGTACACATGAATGAGATGAATCTCACTTCATTTTGGCTAGCTGTCTGTTTTACTTATTGCAGGAGGCTGAGAGTACAAAAGAGATAACAAGGCCTTGTGTTGTAAGAACAGTTCTTTAATCTTGCTAATCAAAGGATATTAGTGATGCCTTCTGCTTTTGCATATCACCCTTTGTAATAATTTTAGTAGAGCAAAAACCACAACTGTAGCTAGGTCTTATCTCTTCAAGCTAAATCTGACTGTCAGCAAAGGTATCTTATAATTAAATACTACTTTAGTCTGTTCTAGTATCTAGGTTTATTCCTTCAAGGCTTGGAACTAATTACATTCAGGTTTAACCTTAGCCTAGGCAACTTTCTCTGATAGGCCTTGAAAGTGCTAAACTCCAGAGGCTGACCTTTACTTTTTCTAGCAGTTTGGATACAAAGTTGTAGTAAGGTACAATTGCAGGTACTGCTTCTGAGGAATTTTAACTGGTGCTTTCCTTTTAAATTTAAAGTCATGCTGTGAGCTAAGGAAGTAAAAAATATTCAGCCAACTCAGTGGAGCACAATGTAGTGAAACAGTGTAATCTGAATAAACAAATCGGATGCTTACTGGGCCCTGCTGCAGACCATTTGGCTTGGTCCCCTTGGGTCTGGGGTTCCTGCAGTGAGATCCTGTGCCCATCTATCTGGGCCAGAAAACCATCACATTTCTTTACATGGCAGCTATGGCAACCTGGGGAGTATCATAGTTAGTCTACTTTACTAATAGGATACTAGGAGTATCCTACTAGCCTGCTCTTGTCTCTGCACCAGGTAGGTCTTGAGTGCCAGGTGTTTGCTGCTTCCCTCCCCGGGGCAGAGGAGATGCCCAGCGATCTCCTTTTGCCCCTGAGTCTGAATGAGGGAAGGGAAACTGCCTGTTTGTCTCTCTAAGGGAACTGCGGCTCAGGGTGGCAGATTCAGGAAAGCGCTGCACACTGAGTCTTCTTGGGTAGGGCTGAAAGGCCTTGCCATGTTTGACACCTTTTAGAAGTGAAATATAGTTTGTTGGTAGATTTTGAGTTTGAGTCACTGATTTTTTTTAGTGGAGGTTTTTTTAATTTGCTTGTTTCTTTTTTTCTTTTTGTTTGTTTGTTTGTTTTTGGTGTTTTGTTGTTTGGAGGGGGTTTCTGACAAAACCTGCTCAGCCCAGCAGTTCCTTGATCATGCAAGTAACATGCCCTGCTGTAACATGCAGGAGAATTTGACGAGCCTTCTGGGCAATTTCACCTGCTCTCAATATTAGTAATCCCTCCCTATGCTCTATGATGGGACTATCATTATTTGCCTCTAAGCAGCCCATGTTCTTTACCAACATGCCTCTCATTCATAGGTATGACATAAAGAGGTGCTGTTTCACAGCTAGGAAAGTTGGAGACTTTTTGGGCCTGTGTCCTCAGGTGCCCTTGGTCACCTGTTTCCAGTCCATCTGACTTGTCCAGGGTCACAGATATACAGTCTCTCCAAGGCTAGCTTTCACCTGAAAAATTAGGAGATGGCAGATTGATTTTGGACAGTGGTTGAATTCTTAGGTACTGCCTGATGCCAACAGCTGAAGGACAAGGCCTGACTGTGCGGAAACGCTTGCAAGGTGACCTATTTTCCCTGACCTGTGACTGCCCTGGCCATACCATATGAGCCACTTGAAACTCTGAGAAACTAAAATATGCTAAATACGGTTTTGTCAGATAGGGATCTCTCTTCCAAGCAGAGATTACCCAGAGGGTGAGCTGCTCAGGGCAAATTAAGATTATAGAAATAATAAAGCAAGTTTAAACCTGTTTCTATTCATCTGGCAAGTGCTTTGAGGCTAATAATGGAAAGGGCAGCAGTATTATGTAGTAATGGGCCTCCTTTCCATTGTTCTGTGAAATTGCACTTCATTAAATGGCAACCTTTCTCCTGTCCCTAAATAGTAAACTATAGCAGTAGCAATATAAAAGCACTTCCAATATTTTATAGCAGCTAAGGCTGCCTGCTATCTATAATTACAGTCAATACTTGGACTGGAGAGAAATGCCTTAATTTTCTTAATGTTTCATGCATGGAAAAACAATTAGGCTTTTCCTGTATTTCTAATTGCATCGGCTGGCTCTAGATGTGTGTTCTTTTCCGAATTATTACCAGGCCCTGGCAAAAGTAGCACTGAAGTGAAACCTTCTTGCAACTAAATGTCAGTCCTTGTTGCAGCCTACTTGTGCAAGCCTCTATCTTAGGTCCCATTTAGCTTTGGGAACCCCTAGTTCCACATTCATAGACCTTAAACCTTGATTAAATTCTTCCTGGAAAGCAATGAGCCTGGGAGCTCTCTGTGCCCTGATGAGTGCCAGCTGTGTGTTGTGCCATCCCCTGCACCCCTGTGGTCCTGCTGGGAAAGAGAGAGTGGGAGATGGATCTCGGATGGGGAAGAGATGGAGAGTAACTTTGCTCAGCTAATGAATTATAGGTAGGAGAGAGGAGAGCAAGGGAGAAGCCATAAGTTGCAGGGATCTCTCTGTTCTCCCATGGGTTGTCTTGCTGGTCCTTGGGAAAGGAGTGTCAGGACCATGAGAGCTCAGGCCACAGTCTTGAAGGAAGGGAGTCCAGCTTGCTCATGTGTGTATGGAGGACCAACACCCAAGTGGTGCAGCCCCTATCCTTGGGATAGGGATGAGAGATCCCACTAAGATCAGGTGGAAGCCAGCAGGAAGTTTTGGTACTGAAAGGACAAATAAGTGAGAGGCGGAGAGCATTTTCTGGCTGATGTTGCTTGGATGAGGGGAGTTGAAACAAAGGCACTGTGTGCTGTAACTGTCCCTCTTTCTTAGTTCTATCCCCAAAAGCCCCATCAGAAATGTAAGTAACATCATTCCCAGGTTCTTTCCAAGCAGTCTGGTCAGGTCTACTGCTTGGCTTTCCCAAAGAGATCCCCAACCTACAAAAAGCAGCACTTGCATTGTCATAAACCAAATGCTTTTGGATGTGTGCTACAGAGAAATTACATCTGCAGACAACTGTCCTCTGTTGATGTCCCCCTCGTCTCTCTCCTGAAGGCTAGCAGACATATGCATGTTTAAGGCATCTTCTGTCTTTGTGCTTAAGTTTGCTTCCAACTAACGCAGCCCCAGTTTGGGCTGTGGAGTCCAAGGTATGGATATGGCCACACTGATCCATTGTGCACAATTGGCTAGAAAGATGTGGCATCTTCTACAGCCTGTGGGCTGCCCGGACACTGAAGGACCCACCGCTTGGACCATGTGCCTGTGTAGAACAGTCTGACACTTGCACTGAAAAGACATGCTTGCAAATAGGTATTGTGCCAAAATGCATGAGACTTGCCTTCAAGAAAGTCCCCCATTTGTTTGTTCATTGCTGTAATTACTATGTCCCTGTGACACTGGTTGGGTAGTCAAATGAGGAGAGATGATTTATGCACAGCTGATACTTTAACTGCAAGCACTGCCAAAATACCTATAGCACTTCTGAATCCTTGCTATAAGTCTAATTTGGCTAACGTGCCCAAGCACAATCCAGAGCAGAAATTTCCTCATCACTCACTGACATGCATGGTAAACTTACACACTCTTGTGTTACTGCTGGTTGCCACTATGCACCTGCAGTAAAGGCTATCTAGGTATGTTACCAGCTTGTTGGAATTAAACTACAGTTGATATGAAAGCTTTGATGGTAAGTAACGGTGAGGTGTTGACCTGAGAAAGAAATGATTTCACTGTCTTGCCAGGAATAGTCATCCCAGTTAAGACCTACCATGTATTAGCCATATGTGTGTGTGAAAGTTAATGGAGCTAATGCACAGGTAACGCTGACACTGGTGACTGTGGGCCCTGAGCTGTGTGGTCTATCAGGACTAGGATGCTGTAGGGCTGAGTTTTCCACTGTTGAAGATATGTGCTCGTTGTTACTGGAGCAGCTGCAGATTCCTGGTGCTCTGGCAAAGAGGACGATTGAAGAAAGTGCTTGCTGCCTGTAAGCCTTTGACAAAAGCTTGGCAGCTCCATTCCCTGTGCTGGCAGCTGTGAATGTCAAGGCAGAGGCTGGAAGAGGAAACCCTGCCCCCCTATCTGAAGGAGAGGCTTTGCAGAGAGAGGAGGCATCTCTGGCAGGGATCTGGGGATGGGCAAGGAAAGCAGTGCCTTTCCATGTAGGTCATGGCTCCTCAGCAGGTCTGATCTGCTCCCTGCAGTTGCTGTGTTTTTGCCCACAAGGCCTTTTGCCATCTCCTTTTCTTTCACAGGAATGCATAACAACACGTCGGCATTATTAAATAACAGTCCCATCCTACATACAGCTCCTCATGATCTTTGGATGCAGCAGATGTGTAGCATGATGCAATGCAGGTGGGTGCTTGGCTATGGCTGGGCTGAGGGCCAGGGCGCTGAGCTGCTCCAGGGCTATCCACTAAATCCTCTCCATATATTACTCTCCTGCCCTCTTTTCAAAAAACCGCAATGACTATCTCCTCTGGGGCAGACCCATCTTATCTCCTGCCTGTGCTTAGGAGACATTTCATGGCCAATAAACATAGCCATTTGTTTCTAGTCTTCTTCCAGGTGAGCACATTGGGTCTTTTGAGGCCTGGTTCCAGGGGAGATTTCCCTTGGCTCTCACAGCTCTCTGCCTGCCACTGTTTTCTGAACACCAGTTGGGTTAAGTACAGATTCCAGCCCAAATGTTTGTGGGGGGAGGGCATCTCTGTGTAGGCCATTACAAATCTCTCAGGGATTTGTGATCCCCATCGCTGTAGATTCATCAATGAGGACCACTGCTAACTATGGACTCTCCCTAACTATTAGTTGGATTATCCCCTGGTTATACTCTATACTCTACCTATTTCCATCTAAAATACTGCATGTTAATTTTATGCCCTGGTCCTTTAGAGGCTGGTGGGAGTTTCCATCTTCACGGGAGTTGGATTTACAGCTAGATAAATAGCGTCACTCAGATCTTAATAACTTTTGCCTTGTGTTTCTTTAGTTGTTGGGGTTTTGTTTGGTTGGTTTTGGGTTTGTTTGTTTGTGGGCTTTGTTGTTGTTCATTTACTTATTATCTATTTCAGGAAAGCGTCACATCTTAGAGAAGAGTCTTTCTCTGGAGAAGCCATTAAAGTGTTGGTAGGTTGCTCAGGATGCTGTGCCCCAGTGTACTTGTGGTTTGAACTGGTGCCCTGAGCCTCACAGAGGAGGTGTCCCAAGAAACACAAAGGCAGAACTACCAGAAAAGGAAAAAAAACAAATTAAAACCCCACAACCCTGCCGTCAGAGAAATTGTTGCAAAGTAGGGATGCCAAATTTGAACAAGATGACTATCAGCAGCTTAGACAGGGAGAGGAACTCACCAATTGCATGTTCTGGGAAGAATTCTCACATGTATGAGGAAAAAACCTGCAACGAGCATGGCCTGGTGTTATAACTTGGCTGTAGTGCCATTAGCACCAGAGTGAACCCAAGTGGTGCTTGGGGCAGGGAAAAAATACAAAGAGGAAAAAAAAAATAAATCAAAGCTTTTAATCCAACATCTTTCCACACTGTTTAAAGTGGAGCCCAATAGCACCTAGATTAAATTATCCTAGAGAAACACAGTTGTCTAATCACTTATATGGCATTTCAAGATTGATGATAATGCCAGTTTTGTCAGCCTCCCTCTCTGCTTTAGTCTTCCTTGACAGCCAGGTCATATTTGACAATTCCTTCTCTTAACCAATGTACCTATGTTTTCTGTCTCTTTAGAAATGAGAGTTTGTGGTGTTTCTGCTGTGTTAAATAGAAGCCACTGTTTCTCTCACAACCCTTAGCTCCATTTTGGTCTTTTTCTATAACAGAAGACTTTATTGGAACTGAAATATGTAATTTTCTGAAACTCCTACACAGCCATAGAGCACACAGATTGTATCCAATTTACACACCCAAGCCACAAACTGCACTACACTGGTTAGGTAAAACAAAGACTTAGTGGCAGTGATGATCAGGCTGGGGAAAGAGCCAGTTTTGTTCTGGGAGATACCAGGGTGGTGTGCTTTGAACCAGATCACAAAGTTGTTTGTTTTTATCCGCCTTGGCTGCATAGTCACTGCTAGGATAACACAGCTGCAAAAGTCCTTCCCCATCATAGCTGCTTGCGTGTGTCTTGGTCATTGGCGGCATGGGGATGTGCCCCTTGCAGATATCCAGGCCCTACAGAACAGGGGATGAAAAATCACTTGGCAGGATCACCAGCAATGCCTTTTAATGGGGAAAGAGACTCCAAAAGCAAGTGATGCTGCTGTGTGAGCTGCTTTTCTGGGGGAAGGCTGATCCCCTGATGCCCAGGGCCACGTTTCTGTCCTGGGTGGGGGCCTCATGCCCAGCCCTGCTGCAGCGCTGGGGAGGTTGCTCCCACTTGTTAGAAGGAGGTCTGATGGGGCTAGTGCCCCTGAACTGGTCACCTCCACGATCGTAACAAATCCTCTTCCCCTTTCCTAGGACTGTGGGCAGAAAGGCCTTTTGTGTGCAACTCTCTTAAATAAGAAATATCAAAGCACTTCTCAAATGAAAAGGTTTGATGGGGAGGGGGGACATTCATAGAGAATTTTTTTGCCTTAAAGACAGACAGCTAAGAGATAATAGCTAAATTATTTTAAACAGCAAAATAATTATTCCACTTTTCAGCCAGCCATAGGACAGGTAAATAGATATATACATATATTTATTTTGAGGGTGAGAAAAAACCCTAAGCTCTTCACAAATTATTTTAAAATCTTTTCCTAGTTTAAGACCGTCTGTGATGCTCACTGGAGATTTGACCCCGTATCATTTACCCACAAATGGCAGTGTGTCAGCCACTGAAGCTGGGGCAGGAAGCAATGCCAGTGCAAAGGCTGCATTCAGCCTAGCCAAAGTCACTTTGATTTGCAGAATAGCCTAGATTTCATCCTGAAAGTCTTCCCACTTCCCACCTCCTCATTTCAGTTACTGAGTCAAAGAATCAGTTACTTGAAAAACTCTGTTTTTCCTCTGCAATTTGGCTTGGGATCTTGCTGTTGCATTCAGGTTTCCGTTTTCCTTCCTTACTTCACATTTAATGCCAAGCAAAAACAAATTTTATGCTCACCTAAGTGTCTAGGATGGCCTTCCAGAGAAAAAGCCACACCTGTGGGTAAAATCAGCCCTCCTTCAAATTCATTACAAAAATTGAGAAGGGGTTTCAAGTATTCTTCTGAAATAGAAAAACTAGAATTTTCTTTCAGTTACTTGAGGAAAAAAACACTTTAAGCAGGTGTTCCTTTAATATGTTTTCTTGTTCTTGGAAGAGGTTTTGTACAAATGTGAAAATTAATTAGGATGCAGAATGTAGGATCTTGTTTATGTGAACATATTTGTTAAAAGTTTATGAGGGCTGAATATTGCAGTAATTGATGTGTGCTTGTATTTCAGTTTCTCGTGGATGCCATCTGGTCCAGTTAAGTTGCTCTGTTGTTTTATATGTTGTGTTGTGGCGGTTTTTTTTTTCCTTTCTTATGATTTTGTGCTTGCTGTTGTTCGGAGGGGGAGGGAGTGGGAGAGAGGGAAGTGTGGACAAGTTGGAGGAAGGATGAAATATCTGTGAAAGCATGAGCCCAGGATCAGTTCTGATGAATTCAGTTTGTATACGTGCTTTACATTAAGGACTGGCAGCATGTGACTAGAAGGATAGATACATCTCACCCAGATTTTTGAACAGTAGTCGGCTAATGTCAGGAATGAGAGAGAACATCTGCTGAGCTGTTAGTGAAAAATACACATCTTTTTATCCCCTGCAAAAATGGACATTTTCATAGCTGCAAATAGCACGTGTGGTGGGGGAATTGAATTCTTCCTGGAAGGGCCATATCTGGGTAATGCAACTACTCTGCTGAATGTGCTGCCTGCTCATGCTCGCCATCCCTCAGCAAGCAATGTATTTGTGGGTAGTGACATTTCTTTCTGTTCTCCCTTGTCCTGGTGTAAAGGAGGAGTAACCCACCACCTGGAACCCAAATCAAGGGGCTCCAGATCTTCTGTGCCCAAGGTGTTGTCTTTCCATCCTCAGGGCTCAGTCCCCTTCCTGCTAGCAAGGGACTCTTCCTTCATGAGGCAGACCTCATTTAGTCCAGCAGAGACCTGGCTGCCCACGGGCAACTCTGCGTTTGTATGTGATGATGTGGATCCTGTTTCCATGCTGCTCCTTTGCTGACTGGCCACCATCCTTCCCCAGCTGCCAGCCCAAGACTGTGCTGTCAGAATGGTTTTCATCTCCTTAGTCACAGATTTTTTTCCCTCTGCCTCCCAGGTCCTCATGAGTGAGTGTTAACCCTGCTTTAGAGCCCTTTTAGTCCCCACACATTTGCATAATAAAATAAGAGCTGTTTTTAATTAACTAGAAAGAGGCAAAGCTTTGATAGATAAACCCAGGTGGAAAAGGTATAGGGCCATGAATTCTACTCTGAGCAGAGCTAGTTGGGAATGGTTGAGCCTTCCTGGGGGGGGTGGAAACGGCAATCTCTTTAAAAAGCCAATATTTCCCACAGGATATTTCTGTTTTGCCAAAAAGTAGAAAATTAAGATAGAGCAATAATAACATTCTTTTCTCTGGACTGGGCTCACTCACCAAGCAGTATCTCCCATAATGTCTTGTCTCTGGTTAGAAGGATGTGATATATCCTGGACTACTATCCTGGACTTAGGACAAAACTAATTTTTAAAACATTGGAGTGATCTCAAGAATAGAAATTCTCCGCGCCGCCCCCCCCCCCCCCCCCCCCCCAAGACAGAGGATCTGGAGGAAATGACTGAAGAGAGAAACGACACTTTCCTCCCATAAGTGACGCTGAGTCATTTCTCTGTTGGATGATGAGACAGAAACTCAGTTATGGCAGAAGATAGACTGTGATGAGGTTTATCTGGCAGCACAACTATCTTTCATATTTGGAGAGTCAAGGTCCAAGTACAAATTGGACTGGAAACTGGATTTTAAATGAGGTCTTCCTATCCAGGTGCTCCCAGTGTCTCAGTAGCCATTTATAAGATTCATATGGTAATTTACCAGTGTTCTGCTTTGGGTGAAGCAAATCTTTTTTCTCTGCTCATTCTTGACTGGTTGGTTGGCTTCAAAGTGTCCTGCCAAATGTAGGAACTGTGGTGTCTGCTTTAGCTGCCCAGACAGCAGTATGTTGGCGTAGAAGAGAGCTTAATGGCTCGGATAGTGCTGTCTTTTCTGTTATCTTGATGTTGTGTTGGCCGCAAAGGCCATGCAATCAACCCTGCTGTGTGCTATAGCAGGGCCTAGGATTATCCCGTCCCTTCTCCAGTATGTCCTTCAACGTTTTTCTGACGAACCACTCTGCTCAGGACTGTGGTACTTTCCAAAGTGCCTGCACAGGATGAAACTTGTTTCTGTTGCATTAATCCTTTTGCATGAAAGTCTACCCTTGGTTGTATACCTAGGCATATCTGTTGGTCTTAGCTTTCTTTTCTCATGCCAGGAGAGTCCCATGGGTTGTCTCCCATGCCTCTACCACCCTGGGCTCAGCATGGTCTTGGTTGTAGCTTCTTAACCCTTCCATGGTATTAAATGTCAAGAAGAGCAAAAAGCATTGCTCTTCTCTCAGATATTTAATCCCCCCCAACTGCTAAGGGAAAGACCACTGTAGTTGCTTCTTGTATTTGTTAAATAAATATCTTCCATGAGTGTTTTGGGCAGACAGCTTTGCCACAATGTCCTGTCCTGCACTTAGCCCTGCCCATTAAATGAGAGACTGGTCTCCATGAGACAGCTTTCTGAAGCATTTCTCCTAGTCCTTGAAAAAAAGGATACCAAAAATCACATACGTTGATCAACTTGCAAGGCTTTAGAAAAAACCTTACATGGGAATTTTTATTGGGTTTCAGCAACGATTTCTCTGCTCAGCTTTTGCCAAATGCTCAAGCTTTTTGTTTAGTAGCCTTGTGTTGACAAATAAAATACATATGTAATTGCTTTGCTGAATCAAAGCTCTGAAGGCTTTAATCTTTCATACAGTGATAATTTGCTGTATTTCTGACCCTCAGGACACCTGGAACATACAGGTGGTGACTGGTCTACCTTGTCCAAAATGCTTTTCTGGTGGAGGTGTCTCTATGACAGTGTGGTATGTTGGGAGTAAATTCACAGCTTGGGGTTGAAGCTTATGGCAGTGTGCCTGGCTGACAACTGATGCGGCTAAAGCAGTAACCTCGCTGTTCCTATGGCAGAGGGCTGGGGCACACAGCTAGGGACAGGGAGCCTTTTGACTATAGCATATTAAACCCAAAAGGGATCATGAGTCAAAGCCCTTGGATGCTAACACGACAATAAGGTCAATTTATTTGGAGTACTATGCAACCTGGTCGTGCCTTTACCTAACAGGATTCCTGAATGGGACTGCTTTCTGGGATGTGGGATGATTGCACAATGCATATGTTAGTCTTTAACAGCAACTTTGGAAAGATAGGGTACAGTTCTGGAAAAAAGATACTTTGCAGTAATTCTTAAAGAGCTCAGTCTGGTTTTTGAGAAAAAGATAAAAAAGTAGCTTGATTACAAGGTATAAGAACTTCATAGGGAGAAAATAGCAGGTATTAAGGGGCCTTATTAATCTAGTGGAGAAAATCTGAACAAAAAACAATGTCTGGAAATGAAAGGCAGGAAAGTTCATATGAGAAACAAAGCCTGTTTTCTGGCAAGGAGAAGGACCAGCCACTGGTGTGAGCTCCTAGTGGGCTTAACAAATTCTCCTTTTGTGAGTGCATTCAAGTCCAGATTCAGGGCTATTCAGGCAATATGCTTCAGGCAGATGTGAATAGCTGAGCTATACCTTAAAATGACTGGCCTAAGCATCATAGCTGGTACTATGCAAAGGTCAGGACTAAAATGGTGTGTCTTTCCTGAGAGGGGGCACTCAGGAAGAGTCATCTCCCATCCCTGGCATAGCTTTTTTGTGTGCCATTGGTCAAGTTACCCAACCTTTCTGCATGAGGGTTCCCCTTCTCTGCACCATGGTATTGTGCTGAGAGTCCTTGGAGGCCAGAGACAGTCTGTTGGGCTCTAGGCTGCAGAAAAAGACCATGATTTTTGTGTCCATGGCACCACAAATATGGACCCCAGAAAAGCTGTATTTGAGTTTTATCAGCTTTAGGGCATTGAGTTCATTCTCAAATGTTTATCACTCTCCCAACAAGGAAGTAGGGATTGCACTGGATTAAGGGATTGCACTGGTTTAAAAACAAATAATTGAAGCCCTAAACCACATTCATTTTTAACTTTCTCCATCTAGATGAGTTAGTAAAGGAAGCTAGGGAAGATGCACATCTTGCAGTGTGAGTAAATGGGAGCTGTCATTTCAACCCCATCTTCGGAGTGGAGTAGGGGAAGGTGGTGTATGATGTCTGGAAAACCGCTCTCATCCCATGCCCTGTTGCTAACAGCTCACTCTACACAGGCAGCCTCATGAGTGGGAGGAAATGGCAATTCTTCTAATGGAAAGCATCTCCTCACTCCAAGAACAGATTGCATCATTCTGGTAACACCTGCCGGAGCCAAATAAAACCTGCTGGAGTAACACAGCCACTGCTGAACGACGTGCCATGTTCCAGCTTTCAGAAAGCAGACATTGTCCACAGCAAAGAAACTCTCTGCATCCTGCTGACTTTGCTCTCTGGAGGTGCTGGCATGGCCAAAGGAACATGCCAGACAGAGGTGCTCCTAGCATTTAAGTGGCCTGGACAGAGGAGCTCATCTTGCTCAGCACTTGGAAAGGTCCCCTGGAAACTGCCTCCTCCCCAAAGCACTCTTCCTCCTGACTCTGTCACATGGCTTCTGCCCTGGAGTTTGGAGGGCTCATACCTTTACTTTGAGAGTTGTGTTTAGGGATTTTGTAGCTCTTAAAGTCTACATCTTCTGCATAAAATAAACTGTCATTTTAAAAAAAGGAACTATTAATCTAGAAATCTTCACCACTTAAAAATTTTTGTCTTGTAACTATTGGAAACACAGACATAGCCATGCTGCAGTCAGCTAATTTTTTCCTTTGCTTTTGAGAAAAATAATGAGCTAATTAAGCAATCTCCCCTTTGGTCTTGCTAATTAAGCAATCTCCCCTCCCATTACTGTTTTACAGCATGAACCTCTTTCTGGTACATAGGATATGTTATTTCTAGTGAAATCTGTTAAACTCAGAGCATATTTATTTATCAGACAGGCCTTGAAATTAGTAAAATAATTGGACAGGTGTGCTCGATTTTCAACGGCCAAACTTCTTGGTCTGAGTCACCAAGAAACAGACATGCTACAGAAAGACATCTAGGACTCTGTGTGTTCTTTCCTTGTCAACAATGCTCTCTGATATTTTTTGAGCTTTTCTTCAAAGCTTTTCTCTCCTTTTCTTTCCTTGCCCCTCCCCCAATACAGCATTTCAATAGTCTAGCTGCCACTAAAGAATTTCTTCATTTCTTTGAATATTTTTTTCAAAGAAGCCCTAGGAAGATTTCCAGAGGTATTGTATTCAATTGCAATCATGTCTTAATTCTTCCCATAGAGAAGACAAGTCTGCAAAAAAATCTCCAGTGTCCACTAAAAAGCAATGTTTTGCTTTCCCATCTTTTGGGCTACTTATCTGTTAGGCTATTCTGTGAAAAATTAAGGAGGAATTCACTTGGATACATTGACATGCATCCTAATCTCTAAGAGATTTGTTTGTTTAGGGCTCTCTCACTTTTAGCCTTTTTAGGGCACAGTCACTTTTAGCTTCCTTGAGTCTTGTTTGAAAATTATGTTGGGTGTTTAGAGAAGCTGTAGTACTTGGCGAGGTGCTGGGTTCTCCAGTCCTGGAAGGTTTCAAGATTTGGCTAGACAAAACCATGACAGACCTGATCCAGTGTTGGCAATGGTCCTGCTCCAAAGGCAAGGTAGGTCTGGAGGCCTCCAGATGTCCCTTCCAGCCCAGATACAGGCAAAAAGTTATATGACATTAGCAGTGGGGATTTAAGGGTGGATGCCAGCATCAAACTGGGTGGTTGTTCTCCTGCCCTCACCTTCCATACTTTGGAAAACAGACTGAAAGGGGTTGTTCCTTATCATCCTCAGCATCTACAGACTATAAAGGCTTTTGAGGCTGCTTATAGGACCAGCTGCTAAGTCCACCTTAGACAAGCTATCCAGACCATTTTTTTGCATCTACCATTCAACAGTGAATCAAAATGGTAAAATTCTGGGTTTTAACAGCATCTGTGGGTTGCTGGGTGAGACAGTTTTCCTTTCAAGTTAGCCCGAGCTCTTTTCGTTACTGCTCATCCTCAGGCTGTCCAAGCTGCATATTCTGAGCTATAGATAAGTTATATGCTTTGCAGCAGCCAGGAGAGACAATGGCTGGATTAAATGCATTACAGTTCTGGTCAAATAGACTCAAAAAAGCATTACACATTACAGCTACTGCAATTAGGAAACAAACACAAAAGCTGAATCCTGGTGAAGGAAAAGGTGCCAGAACATACATTGATATTTTTACTTTACAGCTTCTCAGACTTTCTCGCTAGGAGGACCACCTCTCCTTACTTTTATTTTTCTCCCTGTTTGGTTTTTTTGTTCGTTTGCCTGAATGGATGGAAATCTCTCTGTGTTATTTTAGATATATGTTTCATCTCCCTGGCATACCCTTTCAATAACTTACAGACCAGCAGTGGGGCACAGGGGTGTGTGTGGGAGAACTGACAGTAACCTCCTTTCTGACATCTTTTTTTCTTCAGTTTATGGTTGGCAATCAAGCATTTTTTGAAATGTCTTAAAATATCAATATAGCATAAGCGAGAACTGAGTAGGTGGGGATTCAATTTTTCCATTGCCAGCAACTAAAATAAAACAGATTAACTCTAAGGATTTGTCAGAAAAATGTCAACTTTTCTATGTTTTCCTGTTAGTGCATAAAAAAAGGAGACGTGGAAGCAAAACTCTCTCTTCTTTAGTGCCTGACAGCAAAGCTTGTCAGTCTGTTTAAATGGAAGGGCTGCTCACCTTCTCGGGAAAAAAGTCTCCTGCAGTACTACTCTAACAGTTTTCATTTACAGATAAAAATTGGGCAAAACTTTGAATGGTCATTTCCTACTTTTATTTTCTCTTCTATTGATTTTAGGCTTGTATGAGAGCATGCTGAAGTGAACGCACAATTATACACGCAATACATTCATGCCAGCAGTTTGAAGTTCTTGGTTACTGGTAGAGAATGGGACTCTTGCCAAGCTAACTGGTCTTGTAGGGCCCAGAAAAGGGACATAACTTTTCATACTGTACATACTGAAATTATTTTCTTTGTTTTGAAGTGACTGATGAGAAGGGTTACATGTAGGTTCAGAGTCATGGTAGATGAGACTGCTTTGCACTGGCATTAGGCAAGTTTATGGGCAGTGATCCTGAGTAGACTCAGGCTCAGAGAGCTTGTCAGGCTCAACAGCTTGACATTCAGTGGCAGTTGCTTACAAGTGATGTTTCTGAGAGGGTCGATATTGGGGTTGATACTATTTAACACCTTTATTGATGCTTTGGATGATGGGACAGAGTGTGCCCTAAAGCATGACAATACCCAACTGGGAGGTGCAAATGATATGCTGGAGGACAGGATTACCATTCAGGGAGACCTGGACAAGATGGGAATTGGGCTGGCAGGAACTTTAGGGAGTGCAACCAAAGCAAATGCCAAGTCCTGTAGCTGGAACCCAACCATCCCAGGAAGCAGGACAAACTGGGGCTAACAGATTAGAAAGCAGCTTTGCAGAAGAAGAGATGAGGATCCTAGTGTACAAGTTGTGCACTGGCAAGGCCACATCTGGATGCTGTGCTCAGCATTGGGCTGCCTAGTCAAGGACCAGCATTGATCTACTGGATCAAGTCCAGTAGAGGCCATTGAGATGGTCAGGGCTGGAGCACTCAGCGTGGGAGGAGAGATGGAGGGAGCTAAGCTTGTTCAGCCTGGGGAGGGGAAGCTCCTGGTGCCTGCAACTACCTAACAGGAGAGTACAGAGGAAAAAAGATCTGGACTCTTTTTGGAGGTACACAGAGAAAGAACAGGAAGCCATGGGCACACTTTGCAACCAGGGGAACTCCTATTAGATGCTAGACAGTCTTGGGTTGCCCTTGTTCTAGCCACAGTCAAGAGCAACCTGCTGAAGGTAGCAGATGAGAATTTGAACTCCTAGTTCAATGTGAGCTCTCCCACAGCTTGAGCTGCCTTGCGCAAATGGCTCAGTCTCTGTGCCTTGAGTTCCTGTTCTGGGGGTGGGCTGTTGAAACAGCACTGGTGTCTCTGCATTTTGTGACGCTTCTGTAAGACAGAGACCAAAGAAGCAAGTAAGAGGAAGATGAGTGTCTCTTCTGGCTCACGGTGGTGGCTGGACATTCTTCTAAAATGCGCCATCAAAAAGGTTTTGGTCCAGTCACACGTCCATCACATCTTGGGCCCACCTCCTGAAGAGTATGAATAGTTTTCCCTCCTCTCACATTGAGCAAGAACGCTTTTGGCAGTCCAATACCCAGATGATCAAAGGATACTGCTGTTTTTGCTCTTTAGTCTGTCACTGAGGTCACTTGGATTTAGGATCAAAACTCCTCAGGTAAATTGTGTGCAATATTAGTCTTATATGGGAGCTGATGGGTCCTGGGGAACCTGATGTTAATAAAACCCTGCCAAAGACCTGACTTCTGGCACTAAAAAAAAGTCAGGATTTGAACAGGCTCTTTTTCAATCAGTGTAAATTAGAGAAAATCTTATTTTGTAAGTACAGAACAGTAGAAGGGGAGTGAGAATAACAATTAATACTTTAATATCTGACATTTACAGAGCAGTAACATTCCTGCCACTCTAAAAATGCTTCACAAATTTTGTAAGTTAGAGGGATGCCAGTATTTAGATTCAGCCCCCTGGCAAACACAGGGAAAGTTGAAAAGCCAAACACTCTAGTTCAGGCCAATTTTACAAAATGCCAAAGAAAAGCCTTCTGTAAATTTAATACCTGCTACTTCATGCCATGAACATGAACTCAGAGGAGTTGGATCCTGGCTTGGACTGTGATGGGAGGACAGATTTTCAGGATTATCCTTGTGTGGGGAGGTGCACAGCCGAATTGCTGGAGATCAGGGTTAAAGTAAGGAAGTTAGCTCATATTTACTGTAGGCTTGCAGATGTACACAGGACAGCTTTCCTGCAAGTCAGCTGATGGGTGGAAACTCAGAGAGCTGCTAGGACCTGACTGTGGGGCCAGCCCTGCCAGTATGAGATTAGTGGAAACCCACCTATAAGTACCATGTGGGAGGTGGGGTGATGGTAGCATATACTGTGCCCAGGGAAAAGCTCCTGCCCCTGCTCCCTACCTACACTTAATAGTACTTTCAAGAAATGCAAAAATAAGATTCCTGTTTTGCCACTTAAAGCAGGAGGAAATATTATTAATGTATCAAATGTTAGATATGTATTGAATGATTTGATCCTATTCAAATAAGCAAATATGCACGTTGACTGTCTGTGTCACCAGATATTCAGTAACAGCAATGATGGATTCTTGTTTGTGGAGAATTGATTCTGTAGGATCGTTTCTGAGGAACAAATCTGGAGCTCTGCCGCTGGATGCGTGATAACTGTCATGGCACAGTACTGCACATAACTTTCCTGCAAAAGTGTCATTTAGTCTGTTGCTTTTAGGACATATAAGAATATCTCCATTTGGCTCTGTACTCAAAAAGTATACTTTGTCAGGGAGTTTCTAGTAGTACCTCAATGCATTTTCATGGAAGAATATGAAAAACACCATATGTCACCTCACTGTATTTGTCCTAGTATTTATTTCTTTAGGTTTTTGGGTTTTTTTCAGCAGCTGGAAAGGCTTGTAGTATTACCAGGTGATGGAATTAATGGGAAATTGAAATTGTCAGCTTGTTTATACAATGAGTCTAACGAAGCATATCCCACCTCATGTGATTTCTGTAAAAAGGCAAATCAGAAAAGTCATAGAAATGAACAACAACAACAATGCACAAACCTGCATCCTGTAATGCTGGGGTCAAAACTAGAGATCTGTCATTTGGAAGTGGCTTAGTGGGAAACTCCAGCCTATAGTCTGTAACCCATGGAGCAAGATTGATATGTGATGGAAGGAGCTTCTTCTGGCCATATTGCTAATGGAAAGCCCTTCACTAGGCATGGCACAAAATGGGAGCACTGGTCTGCAGCTGTAATAAGGCAGGGAACTGGGAGAAGAAAAGCAGGTGGCCTGGATATCTGGAGGGACTTGGACAAAACCATGGGCCACGCAGAAGTTAAGCAGACCTGAACACCACTACCATTCTGCATTAGATCCTAGTTCCTGCAAGACATCAATGGTGTAATTAAATTTTTAAAATACCAGTCAGCTTTAAATGTGATGAAAGTGCCTTGTCTTTCCTCAAGGTCTGCAAGTTTTCTTTTTGTTTTAAGATGAAGGAAAAGGTGCAGTTCAGTGCAGGAATTCCTTTCCCCCCAAATTTGTAAGATTTCCACAGCTTAGCAAAGTTGCCTGAACAGTTTCTGCTACTTGTTTCTCCTGTTGTCCTCGGCAGCACAGTTTGTTCCCCCAGTCTTTTCCATGTGGCAGATTTCCAGGTGATGTCTGCTTCATTTCCTCTGCAGGCGAATGGATGCACATCTAATTTCTGTGCTAGTTACTTCTGAAAAGGGGATGGGGGCATCCATCCATGCCCAGGGGATGGGGGCATCCTGCACTAGTAGTGGAGAAATGCCCTTAATACTCAAGACCTTAATGCATGCATTCACTGCTGTGGCCAGCATTACAGCAGTGATGAGATGCCTTAAACCCAAGGGCTCTGTGAGCTCAGCTATAGCAGCCTTCAGACCTCACAGACTGTGATGCTGAGGTAGTTATCTACCCAAATAGTGCCATCTCCACTGGCAAGTTGGCCATCAATGTCACTTTTGGTTTTCCTTTCTCTTCTCAAACCTGAAACTCTGGCAGAGATTATTTGTGAGATGGGATAATTAGAAGACAATACTTCTTATTTATTAATGTGACTCTACTGAGCTTGGTCTGATCTCCTCTATCACTCAATGACTGAATCAAGGGTGGGTCTGCCAGGCCAGTCCATCCTTTTGGGCAAAGCAGGTTTCAGCTGGCCTGTTTTTTGGCTTCCAGCCTCATGCTAGTCCTTGTATGCCTGCTCCAGAGATGGCTATTACAGGCTCTGACCTTTGCTCATGGCTTTCTTGCTGACAATACATGTGCACTAATAATAGGCAGAGCAATCTTTTCTTCCCATTTGTAATGATTTGGTTCTTCTGTAGCTACTTCAGAGTTAACTGGGTTTGGTACCAGAGGCTATAGACTCAAATGACAACCCCTTTGGACACTGGCGTTAGTTTGAAAAGAGCCTTTTCAAAAGGTAGATTGTTTGAGACAAAATAATTGCCAGAAAAGTTTGGAATTGAAATGAATGTTGCTGTTTCAATTTTGCTTTTGAAAGTTATCAACATCTGACATCTTCCTGCTGAATGTTAGAAGATGGATTATCCTGGGGTAGGATTTTCCTTTTTTTTTCTCTATCTCTGCAAGCTTTTACAATATCCTCAACTTCAAAAAGATTAGAGATCAGAAGAAAAAGCAACTTAGCTGCTTTCTGCCTCTGACAAAGAAGATAGCAAGCAAATAAACAAACAAAAAACCCCTCCAAAACCTTCAAACGTGAAGATGGGGGAAAATGAGGAAAACTTTTGGGGAGTCCCTTGAACATGTACATTTAGTCCTGAACAATCAAAAGTGGAGAAAATGATGATTCATACTCTTGAAGGTGTACTATCTGGAAGATTTGGAAAAATGTGATCTTTTTTTGCTTTGAATTTTGCAAAAGGATAAAGAAATGAAAATTCATAACCTTAATGAGCACGGTTTCACAATTTTGACATGCTTTTTTTTATATTGGCATTTCTTCGGCTGTGCTTAGTCTCAGCACCCACACGGTAATTCTACACGTTTCTCTTGGTGTTGTTTATCCAGTGTATGGTGAAGTAAGTGGTTATCTCTACCCTTATTCCTTTCTGCTCCTATGGAGCCCAAACGTAGGAGCAGCTACTGATTCTTGAAAGGATTTTACAGAGAGGATGGTTGTGACAGACATTATAACAAGGGCTAACAGCCAGAAACTGTGTTTCTGGGAGTGCAGGTTTGGCAGTAAGAAAAAATCCTGCCCCAGGGTGGTGCAGCCACCCAGAGATATGGGGGATGTCTACCCTTGGAGGTTTCCGAAGACCCTTTCCACCAGTGTGTGTCATGCTGTGGGTCAGAGGGATGGGATAAGGCAATGCAGGCCAGGACTAAGCAGCATGATTTGCAGCCACAGAAACATAGCCATCCACGCAAGGCCCAGCTGTTGATAGCAAAATTGTTGTATTCTGCCACTGATAAATTGCTCAGGCACCGTTGAACTATGAACAGTCTCCCTCTGTTCCCTGAACACACTGGAAAACTTTCCCAAAACTGCACTCCTCCCTAAGCTGGTACTTTCTAGACTAATGTAGACAATGACAGCAGTTCCTCTTTCCTCTTCACCTCTGTTTTGCTAGGCTGCGTGCACCAAGCTCTTCTTGTCTCCTTTGTGCAATGGGCTTCCTGTCTCCATACATACTGGCAACTTGCTCTTTACTGGATGCCTGATGAGGGCTGTAAGCGATGATGTTGCCTGTCTGTGTGCAGGGACACTAATAGGTGTGCATGGAAAATAGCTAGCTTGACCCACTCACCATTTTAGTGCCTGCGTGCATCTGACTAATACAGCCAGACTTCCCTTCCCTGCTTCCTCCAGGCACTGAGCTCCCTTCCTGTAGGAGTTGTGCTTATTAGTACCTGAAAACACAGCCTTGCAATTTGTGCACTGAACTGCCTCCTCTCCTCCCAGTTTTTCTTATCACTCCAAGCTTTGAAGTCATTGTGACCTTTCTGCTTTCCATCTGACGTGTTGCAGAAGCCTCCAACTTTGTATCATCATCAGTCGATCACAGCAGCTTATGGGCCAAGATCAGTAATGAATGAAGCTGTCTTGTGGCACCAGCTCAAACGTTTTTCTCCTTCATCTTGGCATGTGTTTGCAGTGGCTCTGAGACTTATCAGTCACCGTGGAGCTTTGCACTGTGGGGTGGGGAACAAAAGGGAGAAATGGCAGGGGATTTACAGAGAGCTAGCACTGGCTCATGCCCTTGCTGGCTTGCTCCCTGTCTTGGGCAGGTAAAATGCAGGTGCAACAGAAGCTTTGTGGATGTGCAATGTGGGATGAAGCACTGTCCATGCCACCCAAGCATGGGCACTGAGATAGTGAGTCCCACAGCCCTTTGTCCTGTGATAACTGAGTACAGAAGCTGACAGCATCTGCAAATTTGGGGTGTCTCAGACACAGAGGACAGATAGGAGTAGCTGAAGTAAAAAAACCAGTTTTCCACAAATTATCCAAGTAAGTCCAATCAGAGCAGCATTACCCATTCAAGCCAAAACCAAACCTAGTTGCTGTTTGGGAGTTATTTCCAGCTACTAACATTCTTGTCGGGTAGCAGATGATTAGCATTCCACAAGCTTAATGGTCTCTGCTGCTCCCTGACATGTCAGTCCCCTGTACTGTTCATTAGTCCTTGGAAAATGGCCCCATCTCCACTGAAGTGAGTTAAGTGAAGTGAATCAGAAACCTTAGATCCCACTTGGGCACAGGTCTGAGAGTGATAAACTGAGGCAAGCCTAACACCAGTGCCTTCTGCAGCACCAGAAATGCACGCAGTCCTTCTCAGAGAAATCCAACCCCGCTCAATCCATGGACCTCAGAGCAGTTTGCGATCACAGATGGGACTAGCAAGGGCATTGATGCCACCTCTACATTCACTGCTCTGTGATGTCAAACTCATTCATAGTTAGAGTAAGCTGGAAAGATGTGTCCACACATCAAGGAAGAGGAAATTCAGGAGCTCCAACATCTCTTTGTCTTTCTCCACCCATGGCTATGATGATCATTTGTCCATGGGTTAAAGGAATAAAATGCAGCAGAAAAGTCATTCTGATCTCTTTTTTGTTGAAAGAAATTTTCTGTTGTAAGAAATTTTCTGTTGAAAGGCAGACTAGCAAAGAGTCAAAGCAGTGATGTTGATGCTCAGAGCTCTGAGCCCCAGGTGAGGTTGCAGGACTATAATGGCAGTCGTGTACTGATCTTTGCAAAGAGGGTTGGTTTGTGAGTAGATGGGATTGGACTATTGCTTCCGAATGCTCTGCTCCCATATTTGCCAAAAGGTCTGGCAGCTGCTTGGAGAAATCAGATGGGCAGCAACACCCCTGTGACCAGGACTTCCCTGGGGCAGGGCAGGACGCCATCCTCTGCGCTCCCATTCTTTTTCCAGCTGTGCAGGGGAATTTTGGGGCAGCAGTGCCCAACATTTCAAAACCCACAGTGACGTACACTAGTTTTTGCCTTCCACCTAAGATGGGTACCTTGGTCAGCCAAGGCAAATCAAATTTTGTTCTGCTCTGATATAACAAGAAGAGCAGACTAAAATAGTACGGCCAAGCTGATGGGCTTGGCTGCAAACCACTTGAAATTTCCAGGAGCTTGTAGATATTGTAAACAGATACCCTGTTGTCCCATTGCTCATCTTTCTGTGCAACCCTGGTTGTTTTTTCATCTTGCTTGGTTTCCAGAATTATGACAACATGTGGGACATTAAAACTGAGCTTGAAATCAATGCACTTCAGAGGGCTTTCTAGGACTTGCATAACATGAGGGCAAATTTTTGAAATGGAATTTTGCTTAATTTCTAATATTAGAGAAGCTGTTTTCCCCAGTCTTGTAAGTGAAATTGCAGGATTTCAGGGTGAATTGTTTAATAACTGTTAAAAAAAAAAAAGTCAGCTCTTTTCTAATGGAATATTTGATTTACATTAGCATGAAGGGACATATTCCAAAATGTGTCATTTGGGGGAATGGGGAATTATCTCTCTCTCTCTTTCCCTCTCTCTCTGTTTTGTTTTGTTTTGTTTCTGAAAAACAGTATGCCCACAAGGGAGCTGTGGATTGATTTGCTCATGTTCCCATTCTTCTCTCTGATCCTGACATTTTGTTCAGATTGTAATTATCATTATGTCCTATCTTCCTGATACCAGTGGCAAAACTGATGCATGGTGTCAGTCTGGAGGCTGGGTTTGTAGACACCTGGGTGCTGAGGAAGACCACCACAAGCTCTTGAGACACTGAAGTAACATTGCCAAATGGAAACATCCTGGGCTTTGACTGGAATGATCCTTATGCAGCCAAGACAGTTTCAAAAGGAGTTACACTCACAATGAACTGAAGTATGTGCCTGTGTGCTGTTTTGGACCTGTGTGATGGAGGCTGAAGGGGAACCTCGTTAGGAAATCAAGCTCCTTCAAAAAGAGAGGCTCGTACCTTCTAAGTCTATGAAACCCTGCTGGCATTCTGGTTTCTTTAGACCAGGATTTAAATTAAAAAAAAAAAAAAAAAAGAGAAAGAAAAAGAGCTTGGGGCTTGGTGCAGTTTGCAACTAATTGGATCTTCTCAAATGGCAAGTGAATAAACAAAGGGTCAGAGCAAGCAGAGCTTGTTTCTTGTGTAATAACAAGAACCATTGTGGCATAACACAGTCCTCTCCTGCTCCAAATGATGACTTAGTCCTGTTTTGGCACAAATCTTCTGTGTCCTTCACTGGCAATTAATTTGCCTCTTAAAAGAGGGTGGCTGACCCCAGCTATTGTGGGGCACAGGTTTTGGGTCCCTGTGCTTCTTGCAAGCACAGAAAGAATATGCACGTGGCTTGTCTGTCTGCCTGGCAGCTATGTGTTATGCCTTTGAGCGGGAAGGCAGCATGGAGGTGCCTAACAGAGCTGGTAGTACTGGCAAGGATCACTACGCCATGGTCACTGCCCCTGCACAGCAAATCAGTTGAACTACCAACAAACTCTGAGCTTTGAGCAAGGAGAGCAGCACTAGAGTTTTGCTGTCAGGCTAATTACAATTGCTGCTTCCTTTTAAGTGGTGTTCATACAGCCAGATTTCCAGTCTTCTCCTTCTGCTGTGCGTGCTCTGCATATTTAAATGAGCCTTGTTGGAGCCCTTTGTGAGACTGCTGACAAACTTGCTGCTCTCCCTCCCTTGCAAATTGGCGCAGAGACTGACTTGCTGTGATCCCTCTCTGCCTGTGATAAGCAGGCACTAGCCATGGTGAGAATGAATAAGTTCTTAAGCAGATGAGACCACAGGTTTCCAGGAACATAAAAACAGCTGTGATTTTTCCCCATGGGGTTCCATTACAAGACATAACAGTGGAGGACTTGTGCTCTGTGGTGGATTACTGTGGTATCTGTACAAAAGGTTTTATCTAGTCCTCTTTCCTCTCTAGACCCAACCAGTAAAGCATCTGTGTATGGGCTTAAGTCATGTGAGTGATCTCTGTTCTTAGAGGTTTCCAAGGCAAAGACACAATCAACCTGACCTAGTGCTGGAGATAGCCCTGCTCTGAGCAAGAGATTGGACTGGAGACCTGCAGAGACCCCTTTCCACCAGCACATCTGTAATTGCTATGAACTGGCATGCTCCATTGCCACTGTTTGCAAACTTAGCCCCTATCAGCATTGGCAAGGGCATCACTAGGCTGCAAACCAGCTCCTTGCACCATCCAGAGGCTAGGAGGGATAGGACCCCCCTATCCAGCCCAGTGCAAGCTCATGGCAAAGGGGAAAGCTCCCTTCACTCTCAGGAGCAAGAGGGAGCCACAAGCCAGCTGTCAGAAGCATGTGTCAGGGGCAGGTGAGTCAGCAGTGCCCATTGCCATCGCAGTCCAGGCCGGCACATTGGAGTTTGCCTTATGCTCTTCTGCTCTGCTTCATTTCTGTCTACAGTACTGACTGCAGAACACCCACATCTGGACATGGCCCCTCCTATTTCCAGCCACAGAAACAGTTTCTGACTAGAGGTACCAACATTTTGCTTTCTTTTGTTTTTCCTTTGCATTAGTTTTGCTAGATCACGTATCTATGGTGCTGCTCTCAATTCTGCTCTGGGAAATGCAGTTTTGTGCTCTTATGCAGAACATGAGTCCTGCCAGGTGTGGTGGAAGATGTGAGCATCCTAGATGTGGGAAGGAAAAAAAATGATAAGGGGATGCAAGAGCTGAGAGGTTTCTTTCCCAAGAAGTTAATGGCCCATCAAAGACAGTGCTATTTTCGACTTGGTAAGCAGGAGAAATACCAAGCTTGGATCACATGAGCTTATCGCTGATTAAATTAAATGGAGGGGTGAGTAAGGACTAGTCGGACTGGAGAATGCAGGAAGCTGGTTGAGGAAGCTGGCTTGTCTGAAGGGGTCCGGGACACAAACGCAGAGATGTTTTGGGCTCTCCTGTTGTCTGGGATGGGAACCAGCCTAGAATGGGAGTCCCAAGCAAGAGGAGTTCTTATAGGGAAAGTTTAGGTGAAAATCCTCCTGGAAAGGATGCTGAGGAATAATCAAAGCGGACACAAAGACAATTATCTCTCTGGGCTCATAAAACACAGGGAGGAGGTGAGATGTGCCAAAAGGCCTTTTAAATTGACCAGAAACTAAAATTTCCACTAATTGCTACTGAATACAACACATGGAATTCCACACACCCTGTGTTTGGGTAGTTTCCCATGCCTGTCCACAAAATGTTCATGAAATTCCTTGTTTTCTCTGCTGATACAATGAAGATGCAGCAGCATGTTTATTAATTACTTTTCTATGCTTCCAGTCCTTGGTTTATTGCTGTTAGCATTGGTCCACTACTCACAGGAGGGATTAAGAGTGTCCAGTGGGCTTCTCTGGAAGGAAGTGGTTAAATGGAGTGACTACATCAGTGAACAGGGGAAGGGCTACAGATGTCGTCTATCTGGACCTCTGTAAGGCCTTTGACACGGTCCCCCACAACATCCTTCTCTCTAAACTGCAGAGGTATGGATTTGATGGGTGGACTGTCCGGTGAGTGAGGGATTGGTTCGATGGTCGCATCCAGAGGGTAGTGGTCAACGGCTCAATGTCCAGATGGAGATTGGTGATGAGTGGCGTCCCGCAGGGGTCCATACTGGGACCTGTACTGTTTAATATCTTCATCAGTGACATAGTGGGATTGCGTGCACCCTCAGCAAGTTTGCAGATGACACCAAGCTGAGTGGTGCGGTCGACACGCCAGAGGGACGGGATGCCATCCAGAGGGACCTGGACAAGCTCGAGAAGTGGGCCTGTCTGAACCTCATGAGGTTTAACAACGCCAAGTGCAAGGTCCTGCACCTGGGTCGGGGCAACCCCCAGTATCAATACAGGCTGGGGGATGAAGGGATTGAGAGCAGCCCTGCCGAGAAGGACTTGGGGGTACTGGTGGATGAAAGGCTAGGCGTGAGCCAGCAATGTGCGCTCGCAGCCCAGAAGGCCAATCGTATCCTGGGCTGCATCAAAAGAAGCGTGGCCAGCAGGTCGAGGGAGGTGATTCTGCCCCTCTACTCTGCTCTGGTGAGACCCCACCTGCAGTACTGCGTCCAGCTCTGGAGCCCTCAGCATAAGAAAGGCACGGACCTGTTGGAGTGGGTCCAGAAGAGGGCCACGAAAATGATCAGGGGGATGGAACACCTCTCCTATGAAGAAAGGCTGAGAGAGTTGGGGTTCTTCATCCTGGAGGGGAGAAGGCTTTGGGGAGACCTTCTTGCAGCCTATCAGTACTTAAAGGGGGCTTATAAAAAAGATGGCAGCAAACTTTTTAGGCAGGGCCTGTTGCGACAGGACAAGGGGGAATGGCTTTAAACTAAAGGGGGGGTAGATTTAGACTAGATATAAGGAAGAAATTGTTTACGCTGAGGGTGGTGAAACACTGGCACAGGTTGCCCAGAGAGGTGGTGGATGCCCCATCCCTGGAAACATTCCAGGTCAGGTTGGACGGGGCTCTGAGCGACCTGATCTAGTTGAAGATGTCCCTGCCCACGGCAGGGGGGTTGGACTAGATGACCCTTAAAGGTCCCTTCCAACCCAAACTATTCTATGATTCTATGATTCTATGAATTGATGGTAGCCTGTTTCCTGAATTATTATCATTGTTGTTGCTTTTTTTAAAATGGGGACATTTCACTGAAAATGTGATAGTGTTCCATCTGGTTCTGTGACTGGTTGAAAGTCAAAAACAGATATGGACTTTTTATTTGAGAAATAAAGTTCTCAGAATTTTAGATATATACTGGTACAGAAAAAAATAAATTACACAAAATGTGAGAAGCTCTTTCTGCCAGAGCTGGGTCAGGTCCCACCTTTCTTCTAGCAGCTTAGAGACTGTACTAGTGGTGTGATCAAGATGGAACTCCCAGTCCCAAGTTTTGCTCCATCACTGTGTGCTTTGCAAAGTCCTGCACTTCTCCAGAGCAGTTTGATTGATCTGTTTCCCAGAGGCAGCTAGGTATTCTAAATGATGCACAAAATGTAAGTAAGTGAGGTATAGCCAACTTACCTCCTGGCTTTGCATATTTACAGAGATGATTTAGTTTAAGCCTCTGTGTGTGTGTGTGTGTGTCTGTCTGTCTGTCTGTTTTTAACTAATATTGGGTCTTTGAACACAGTGACAGCTCTAGTTAATTATAAATGATTAGTGATTCTTAAATATATCCCTACTTTTGTATCATCTTGCCAATTCCCAGATGTTTTCAGAAATATTTCTTGTGTTACAGCTGAAAAAGGATGGTTGCTTGCAACGTCTTGAAATGAAATGTATTTTAAAAAATAATGTAAAAGCATTTCGGCAGCAGATGTTCATTTTCAGCTTAGCAGTTCAAAACACAGGAGCCCGGGGCTTCCAGCAAGCTCTGCCTTAACACCACCACTGCTTTCCCTCTGACCATGAGCAGTGCAGCCTATTGAAATGAGGAGTTTAAATCCGCAAAGAGAAAAAGCCTATCAAAAGAAAATGCAAAATGTCTAATGGTCCCTACAGTTATCTGAAATTAAGAAGAAAAATTATCTCCAACTCCCTTGCGGATGGATGTGTTTTATAACTGACGCTAATCTTCAACTCAAATCAATCTGCATTCTTCTCCAGAGAAGGGAAGAAATTTGATTTTTTCCAAAAAGGTTACACATTGCCACAGCTTGATGTATTATGGTTACGGTGGCATAGACAGGATGGTCTTTCTGGTGACGAAGTGCCATGACTTGTCATGGCAAGCTGGTATTTCCCTTCCCAATAACTGTCCTAGCAGCAGAAAAAGCAAGCAAGTAACTTGGAGCACTGGTTGAAGCAAGGCAAACTTCTTGGAGCAACCATGGAAGGAAAAAATAAGGTTTTTTTTTCCATTCAAGTGAATGTCTTTCAATAAGAAGTTTCAACATTTCTGGTGCAAGTGAGTCTAAAAGTCAAGGTCAGGGGGAAGAAGTATTTGTATTTGGACCCACTTTGGTGTTATAATAGATATGAAATGTGAGGATTTTCTATGGGAAGGATTTTCTGAATTTGGCCAAGCTCTCGTTTCTTGCCTCTTTCCTTTGATGCCTGCAGTGACTAAAAGATAGTGGAATACAATATATTTATCTCTTGTTCTCCTACTAGGGTTTTCTGGCTCAGCTCTCCTGCCAGAGTGACTGGTTCTCTGCTCCGCAGATGCCTAGACTCAGCTGTGTGTGGCTTTACTGCAGAGGAGTAGGGTTATCTGCACCTGCTCTGTGCCTGCACCCATGTGGTGGTATGCAGAGATGAACAGCCCCCTGCCCTCCCCTTCTGGAGCAGGCCTGCAGGGACCACTAGGAGCACTGTGCTTGTATCTGCATCATTTCCTTCACCGCTCAGCTCTCCTGCATAGGACTGCCTGAGCAGGGAACAGAAATATGTGGCCACTGGTGCAAATCAGTGCAAAAGTATCTAATTAGGTACTTAGCATTTTTGGAAGCTGATACATACCTTCTAAGTGCTGATTTTTAAATAGCTTATCAAGCAGATTATGTGTCCACCAAGGAGATTTCGAAGGGATTTTTACTGTCTTGCATAATACCTTCCACCTTGCAAAAAATGGATTTTTCTAATGTGCTGCTAAAAAATGTGAGGGCTTGTTGTTTTTGTTGTGTTATTCATCATTATGGAAATCTTGGCTGAAGCAGCATTTTTCCAGCTAATAAGATGGAAATCCTGCCTGCCTAAGAGAACTAACAAAGCACCCAGAGAAGGCCTCTTGTGAAGACAGAAGAAACAACCATGGAGGAAGAAATCTCTCTGAGTAGTATTTTTCCAATAAGCTGCTC
The DNA here is from genome assembly GCF_965638725.1 of Aptenodytes patagonicus. Lineage (NCBI taxonomy): Eukaryota > Metazoa > Chordata > Aves > Sphenisciformes > Spheniscidae > Aptenodytes > Aptenodytes patagonicus. The sequence continues at coordinate 118,709,527 of NC_134951.1, forward strand.
CATTTTGTGTAAGCTTTTCAGAGAATTGATGGATATTTCAGTTTGGGACTCAGGAGACAGGGAGATGAGGAAAAGCAAGATGGAAAGTCAGCCTCAAAGAAGAAGGGGAAAAGGCTCTCCCAGATGGAGTGAGATGAACCACTCCACCTCATGTGGTGCAGAGTGCCATGACAAAGGCCTGTGCGCACATGAAGTGTGTATATCTGGAAAGACTGCACTGGAAAGGAGACTCGCAAGAAAAATTCTGCCTGATGTTTGTAGCAATAACCAAGGCAGTTGTCATGTGCTTTCAGCTGACGTATTTCAAGGCACAGATGAACTCCGGTTCATTTGCTGGTGGTTGGAACTTACTATCTGTCCATGTTCTTGGAAGCCCTGTGTAATCATGACTGGCTGCTCTGAGGAATCAGCCTGCAGGCTTGGGAAGGAATGCAGCAAAAAAGAGGGACAGACCTTCCCCTCAAAGCTTATTCCCATAAGATGGTTCAGATCCCAGGAACAAGAGTCTTGCTAGTATTGCCTACCAGCTGTGGTGAGGCTACTGTTGCCTACCAGCTGTGGTGAGGCTCAACCTCTCCCAACTTGCTTTTCTCTTCTGAGAAGTGAGGTTATAAATGTGTCACATGCAGAAAAGGTTCTTGCAAGACAGAACAGTGCTGCCATATAAAGTCAGAGCAGTTATTTGGGGTAATTACTACGTTCCCCTGCTAATGTAATAGGGAGCTGGTGGTGGCCTCTGCCTTCTCCGGTGCATATATGTGGAGGAGCAGTCTCAGTGATTGTGAGTGTGAAGTGTGTGAAGCACTGCCATAATCTGACTTGATGAAGTTCAACAACATGTCCAAATTGTGTTGAATTCAGCAATTTGGGAACAGTGCACCAGGGATAATCCTGCATGGCTCTTTCATGGACACATGGCCACAACACCTGTTTTCAGGGAGGACAGTGCATCTCCTGAACACAGGGTGTGGAAGGCTGCCTGTGCCTGAAATGAGAGGTGTGGCTGGCAGGCCAAGGAATCCTCTAATTTTCTACTCAGATGCAGATTCAAGTGGATGGTGAGGGTTCCAACATATATATATATATATATATATATATATATATATATAGTGCAAATTAAATTGAGATGGGAATAAAAAACCCCCTATTTCTAGACAAATAAGTAAATGAAGACCACAGTTTCTCCAGACCATACTTTCTTTGCAGCAGTACTCAAGCTAGATGAATACTGATTCATATTTCTTAGGATGAGCAGTGCTGGGGAGGGAGGTGCCATCTTCTTCATAACTCTGTTAACATTTTATGCATTTTTGGTTGTTTGGTTTTTTTAACATGTCATAACATAAGTTCTTTTAAAACCACGGTAGCATTTCTAATACTTCCCCCAGTAGAGCAAATTGTTTGTAGCAAGTAGATTTTCTGATGAATCCTGGTCCAAAACTACTAAGAGATCCACTAGGAACCTTTGGCAGGTAGAAAGCACCAAGCAAGACCAGAAGTGGTGGAGCAGCAGCCAAAGGCTGGGGAGGAGTTAAAAGCAGCCAGCCAGGGAAACATTCAGGTAGGGCTGTTGCCACCTGTTTTTTCCAAGTAGGTATTTACTTCTTCATTCCTTGAGCTAAGTACTATTCTGCTGAAGGACATCAAGCACAGCTTTGTGAAACTTGGGTGTAAAATACTGCTATGGGAAAAGCTTTGCCCGGACTTCCAGGGGAGTTTATAGTACTGGCTCCTGTGAGGTGGTATCATAAATCCAGCATCAGGGCTGGTGATTCACATGCAGGCTGGCCTTTCCTGCTTGCCAGACTGAAACCTCTGGCAGTTCAGCACACACAGTGACTCACAGGACATGCTGAGTTTCCTGCCAGGCAGTGATCCTCACCTTGCGGTCTGACTCCTGTCATTTATCTAGTTTCCACAGAGGCTTTTCTAAAGGCTTTGTCAAGTGCTTTAACTTCTGCTGCAAAGAAATATATAAATAAGCAGTGTAGCTAAATCAATCTGACATTCACAAGTGCTCAATGAAGTGACATCTACCTGAAATCAAAGCAGTTCTGAATGGCTAATCGATGGTAAGTGAATCTGCATTAAAATGGGTGAGAGCACTGTCCTCCAGTTTCAACAGAGACTTAAGATTTCATGCAGTGAGAGAGAGACTCTGCCACAGTTGGAAGACAGACGCAGCATTTCCTCCCTCAGTAACTCCAGATTGTCAGAACAGAGACCTGTCCCCATCTTCCACTCTCTGGTCTTATCCCTTTCTATCCAAATGTCAATCAGCAAGTTTTCCTCTGATTGCAAGGCAGAATATCTCTAGCCAAACCCAGCATCTCTAGGTTGTATCCATGAATCATTTACTGTCTCTGTATTTCAATCCAAAAAGGATTTGCATGAAATCCCAGAGCCTGTAATAATGTATATATGTGTCATTATGGGAACAGTCTTCAGATGACCTGCAAGCCCTTTACACAGTGTCTGCCAGGACAGAACAAGCTATGATGTAACAGGGCTCAACACCCATCATGGGGTTTTGCCCTTGGCCTTTAAGCAGTAGAGTTACGATGAAACACCACAACTAGAAAATCCCATCCGATCCCATCCCATCTCATTTGTCTCAAAAGTCCCCAGTCGGCACACTAATGCGGGGACCTTGTGTGAATGGTATAACAGCCATTTATTTCTGCTTTCCCTCTAATTCCTATAGACATCATTCCCTGGCGTGTGTGGCTGACTACCAGCTCTCTGCTGCCTTGCTGGCAGCTGGGACCCCCATCCCCATGGGGTTTACTCTGAGCCCAGTTATTACAGGTTCCCAGCTGGATGTTACTGTCACCCCAGGTTACTTTGCAGAAGTCCTCCCACCTTCAGCTCAAGACTTGGCTCAATGTTTGTTGGCAGGACGCTAGAGTAAAGCCAAGGTCATGTAAATCAGTCATGGTGGTGAAGAGAAAGGAGGCAGTCACATGTCACTCCAGCTCTGATGGCAAGCTGGGCATGCAGAAAGACAGCGGGGCTCAGCTCAAGTCATAAAAGAGGAAAAAAAAATGTTATATATCTCTATGCTGAGAGTTTAGCAACTTCATCCTCCTCCTGTGAGAGTCTACTGTGGTATGATCCTTGGCTGAAGGGTAGATGAGCATGTCTGCATCCTAAATTCACTGGAGTAGGTAGTGCATGGAGAGACACTAAGGACATGATGACAGCAGGACAGACCCAGCTGGCTTTTCCTTCTCAGATCCTCATAAGGAACCTGTCTTTACTTGCATATGACAAGTGAAGGCTCCCCTGGCCATCTTCCCTTCTCTCCATCTCATTTCACCTGCTTTTCCTCTTCTTTGCAAGTGGAGGAGGCTGGGAGCAGGATAGCGTGAATGGGAAGACTGCCCCTGCAGCTTGCATCTCCTCTGAACCGTAAGTGAAGAGGGGTTGCAATTTCAAGGCAATTCCTATATTGTGAATCGTCAAATCCTTGTACTGTGATGAGAGCTGAGGTCCCATATCTCTTAGGTGCCCTGAAAAATTTTGTCCTGCTTTTAACACTGTCCTGGGCCTCCAGAACTGTGCATCTGCTGAAGCAGTACAGACCCACCTGACACACCACTCTCTTCCTCAGCTTGTAGATGTATCACTGCAGAATTCAAGCTGACTGCATTTCACCTGAGCCCACATAGGAATCATGTGAGTCACTATGCAAACAACAAGGACGGGATAAGAGCATCTCCAGAGATGTTTCTGGAAGCTTTATGACAACCAGGAAATCTCCAACAGTTTCTGAGATCAATTCTCCCATAACCTTTGAAGTCTCTCATTTACGTGCTTTAACCTTGTTTATTCAGAAAGCCAAGATCATGCAGGGGAAGGCTTGCACAGAGCAACAGCCCACAAAAAAAAAAAAAAAAAAGAAAAAAAAGGCAGAAAAGACAAGCAGGATGACGCTATCCTGAGCTTTTATTAACATTTCCAGTGATAGACCTTCAAGCGCTTTCTATATATAGCAATTATTTAAACTTTATAGTTAACTGACATGACTCCAAACTGCATCAGACAATCAAGCCTTCAGGTAAGAGTGCAGCAGCCACAACCATGGCATGGATGCTTTTGAGCAGAAATACTCAGCTTTTTCTGTAAATTATTGCTCCATTTTCTCACCAGCCTCCCAGCTGACTGAGAGTCTTGCTGCAGTGATATTAGCTAAGCCTGTACGCATTTATTTCACAAACACTGCATAGCCAGCAGCAGAATATGTAGAGCTCTCCAATGACATCATGAGTGGGTTTTGACTCAGTGGCAGGGCTAGAGTTATTTGTGGCTCTCCTCAAAATGTTTGCTGATAAACAGGCAAAGTAATGGAAATAATTCTGTTTATTTTCCTTGCGATTTACTGCCAATTAGAGATTAATAAATAATTGCCATCTTTAATGAGATGTTGACTATGAGTGATACTGGTGGTGAGCTTTTGATGGCAGACTGTAAAGGGAAGACCATATGTGTGCTGGGCGACTTGTGCTACCACAGACCTAAGAAATGAAGAGACCTGTAGGTTTATAATGCATAAGCTGTGAAGAGGTGGGCCTGAGAAGTGCTTAGTAGATCCTGCTCCATGCAGCCATCAATACTATCAATACCATCAATACAATCGAGTCTAACCAGGGACTCTCAGTACCAGCAGTGACAGGATCTGCTTTCCTCTCTCCATTAGGGCCGCAGGTACAGCTTTCTGGTTTGAAGGGAGAAGTGGCTGCACAGAAGATTTCTTCAATGGCAGAAACACTTCTGTAGCATTGACTGAAGGACCTGTGCCTACAGGAGCAGACTGTTTTAACTGCACTTTTGGGCATCTGAACACAATTAAGACTCATTAGTTGCGCCACCAGAGGAACAGCTGCATGCATGCAGCTATTCAGGGCAAAGGGGCCTAGATCTGCAGGGGCTAACCTATGGCTAATACAATGCCTCAGCAGGGAATCACCCTGAATTATTCATTGGTCTGTTCAAGCTGGCCAGGATTTTTTTTTTTTTTACGGATGATTCTGAACCCCCTAAACTGAGCTTATTGTAAGCGAATGTCACCAACTTACGGTAAGATAAAACAATGGTACTGGGGTGGGAAGGGCGTTGGGGAAGAAGGAAAGATTGTGGGTTGAGCAAGATAATGTAAATACTCTTCAGTTCTACTTGCAATATAGAGAAATTTTGAAACTTGAAAACAGCATTGAAAATCCAGTGTTGAAAACATAAACACTTTTATTCTAGGGTTTAGGCAGGAAGGGATCTGAGGGGGATCTCTGGTCCGCTTAAAGCAGGGTCAGCTTCAGAAGTAGCTTAGGAAAGAAAGGCATCTTGAATCCCACCACAATCAGATCAAGAGTATGCTGCTTTGAGTGGAGGGGAGCCTTTTACATGAAAGCAGTATGACTATATATTCCCATTAAGCATGTTCTCAGTTAGCACATCCAACTATTCCCACTAACTTAAGCAGGAGATTGGCTAGCTTGGAGATTTTTTTCAGGATAGAGCTGCCTAGCTGCTCTTTTGCTTTTTGTAAAGTAAATGACAGGGAACAGGTTTGGCATAGGAGACAGGTGCATTCTCACCTTCATAAGAGGAAAAAGTGACACTACCATTTCTTTTTCTTCTTCTTCCCATCTGCTGAGCAGTTCTTGGTCAAGAATTAAACATATTTTGGAAGTTGAGAGCCTTAATATGTTCCACATATGAGATGAGGGGGGAGGGGAGGCAGCCTTGGCTGAGAGGGTCAGAAGAAAGAAATCTATAGCTGTCCCTTTTCAGTAAGCTAATATATTACCCTTGCAAATAGGCTATTTGAAAACTAGTTGCCATTGATTTCACCTGCAGTTGATTTCATCTAAGTTATCAGCAGTGATACAATACGCACAGACCCTGTTTGGTGGTCAGAGGGGTTGAGGGCAGACCTAAATTTAACCCAGCTTCCTCCTTTGGGAGAAAAATGTTCCTGATATCACAGGCCGGCGTTTTAATCAATGCTATGGTGAGAAAAGCAAAAAAAGAACCTTAAGGCAGAGTTGTCACACTTGTGGAAAGGATGACACACTATGTGCTGTATGCACTGGGTGACATGTCCCAACCCTGTGCTTAAGGACAGCACTGGTGAGCCTGAGCTCCAGGTCTTACTCATTATTATTAATTTTTCTTTTTACAGAAGGTTGAGGGAACATTTCCCACACTGGCTCCCTACCATCATGCAGCTCTGACCTATCATGTTCTGCAGCAAGCATGCCAAGTTTGGAGAAGTCCTTCTGTTCGCTTCCTCTCTCCTCTGCCTGTGGGTGGGCTCCCAAGAGCAGTGGGGATGCAGCAGCTGCTCAGCTACACCAGTGCTATGCTGACAAACTCAGCACTGCAGCTGGGCATCAAAGGTTGCTCTGGAGGGGTGTACTTTTAGCATCTGGTTGAATCCCATGTAGTTTGAAACAGGTTTGTCTAGCCTGGTTTGATTTTTTGGCCCAATGAGCCAAGACACAGGTACCTTTGACCGAGGGGTGTTCTTGGTGCCCAGGTGGTTCCCACCAGCTGGAGGTGGCCTAGGAGACATTCGGATCTTTCACTCTGAAAATATCTTGCAGCTCAGAGCAGCCTCCCCTGCCACCCTGTTTTCACACTGTGCCCCTGCACAATGACACTGAGAGGGTCAGAGCTGAAGGTGCTGTAGAAGAGAGCAGCTGTGCTCTGCTTCTGTGTGCTGGGTGCAGGAGGTGCAAGAAGCCAGGGAGATGGCCGGCTTCCCTGATGAGCACATCAGGCCTCGGTGGTTGGTGGTGCAAACCTGCCACCCTACGTATTCCCAGTCTGGTCTGAGCAGCTGAACGAGGACCCCTTGACTTATCTTCTGAGCCTTATGCTAGGCAATCTTGTCCTGAAGGAAGGTAATAACCTGACAACAGTGTGGTTACAAACCAAGGTGTCACTGTTTGCTTAGTTTAAAAGTTGGGGAACGGGCAAATGAAAGCCTCCTGGGCTGGGGTGGGCAACAGCATCAGGAGCAGACACAGACCTACCAGAGCCTGGGTAGTGCCCACTGCTCTGGACCAGGCTGACTCTTCTCCCAGAGATGTCACAAGGACAGCGGAGACACTCCTGCCTCACTGGTGTTGGGTAAACCTGCTGCAAACAGAGTCAAAGGTGAGACATTTATCCAGTGAACCTGTGAGACTTCCCCTCTGGGTTTCCCCTCCTCACCCTTGGTGCAATTGGTCCTGTTGCTGCATCCATGTATGAGATGGAATAAGGCTGGACCAGTGGTCCAGATGTTCATAGAATCATTAAGGTTGGAAAAGATCATCGAGTCCAACCATCAACCCAACACCACCATGTCCACTAAACCATGTCCCTAAGCACCTCATCTACACGTCTTTTAAATACTTCCAGGGATGGGGACTCAACCACGTCCCTGGGCAGCTTGTTCCAATGTTTAACCACTCTTTCAGTAAAGAAATTTTTCCTCATGTCCAATCTAAATGTCCCCTGGCACAACTTGAGGCCATTTCCTCTCGTCCTATCATTTGTCACTTGGGAGAAGAGACTGACACCCACCTCGCTACAACCTCCTTTCAGGGAGTTGTAGAGTGCGATAAGGTCTCCCCTGAGCCTCCTCTTCTCCAGGCTAAACAGTCCCAGTTCCCTCAGCTGCTCCTCAGAAGACTTGCTCTCCAGACCCTTCACCAGCTTCGTTGCCCTTCTCTGGACACGCTCTAACACCTCAATGTCCTTCTTGTAGTGAGGGGCCCAAAACTGAACACAATATTCGAGGTGCGGCCTCACCAGTGCCGAGTACAGGGGCACGATCACTTCCCTACTCCTGCTGGCCACGCTATTTCTGATACAGGCCAGGATGCCATTGGCCTTCTTGGCCACCTGGGCACACTGCCGGCTCATGTTCAGCCGGCTGTCGACCAACACCCCCAGGTCCTTTTCCGACAGGCAGCTTTCCAGCCACTCTTCCCCAGGCCTGTAGCGCTGCATGGGGTTGTTGTGGCCGAAGTGCAGGACCCGGCACTTGGCCTTGTTGAATCTCATACAGTTGGCCTCGGCCCATCGATCCAGCCTGTCCAGGTCCCTCTGCAGAGCCTTCCTACCCTCGTGCAGATCAACACTCCTGCCCAACTTGGTGTCGTCTGTAAACTTACTGAGGGAGCACTCGATCCCCTCATCCAGATCATTGATAAAGATATTGAACAAGACCAGTCCCAAACCCGAGCCCTGGGGAACACCGCTCGTGACCGGCCGCCAACTGGATTTCACTCCATTCACCACAACTCTCTGGGCCTGGCCATCCAGCCAGTTTTTGACCCAGCGCAGAGTACACCTGTCTAAGCCGTGAGCCACCAGCTTCTCTAGGAGAATGCTGTGGGAGACAGTGTCAAAGGCTTTAAAGTCCAGGTAGACCACATCCACAGCCTTTTCCTCATCCACTAGGCAGGTCACCTGGTCATAGAAGGAGATCAGGTTGGTCAAGCAGGACCTGCCTCTCATGAACCCGTGCTGGCTGGGCCTGATCCCCTGGTTGTCCCGCACATGCCTTGTGAGCGCCCTCAAGATGAACTGCTCCATAATCTTCCCCGGCACCGAGGTCAGGCTGACAGGCCTGTAGTTCCCCGGATCCTCCTTCCGGCCCTTCTTGTAGATGGGCGTCACATTGGCAAGCCTCTAGTTGTCTGGGACCTCTCCCGTTAAGCAGGACTGCTGATAAATGATGGAGAGTGGCTTGGCGAGCTCCTCCGCCAGCTCCCTCAGCACTCTCGGGTGGATCCCATCCGGCCCCATAGACTTGTGAGCGTCCAGGTGGCGTAGCAGGTGGTTGACTGCTTCCTCTTGGATTATGGGGGGTTCATCCTGCTCGCTGTCCCTGTCTTCCAGCTCGGGGGGCTGAATACCCTGAGGATGACTGGTCTGCCTGTTAAAGACTGAGGGAAAGAAAGCATTAAGTACCTCAGCCTTTTCCTCATCCTCGGTGACAATGTTTCCCCCCGCATCCAATAAAGGATGGAGATTCTCCTTGGCTCTCTTCTTGTCATTAATATATTTGTAAAAACATTTTTTGTTGTCTCTAAGACAGCGGCCAGATTGCGTTCTAGCAGGGCTTTTGCCTTTCTAATTTCCTCTCTGCATGACCTAACGACATCCCTGTACTCTTCTTGAGTTGCCTGCCCCTTCTTCCACAAGTGGTAAACTCTCCTTTTTTTTCCTGAGTCCCAGCAAGAGCTCCCCGTTCAGCCAGGCTGGTCGTCTTCCCCGCCCGTTGTTCTTACGGCACATGGGGACAGCCTGCTCCTGCACCTTTAAGACTTCCTTCTTGAAGAACGTCCAGCCTTCCTGGACCCCTTTGCCCTTCAGGACTGTCTCCCAAGGGACTCTCTCAACCAGTGTCCTGAACAGGCCAAAGTCTGCCTTCCGGAAGTCCATGGTTGCGGTTTTGCTGGCCCCGCTCCTTACTTCACCAAGAATCGAGAATTCTATCATTTCATGGTCGCTAAGCCCAAGACGGCCTCCAATCACCACATCTCCCACCAGTCCTTCTCTGTTTGTAGACAGCAGGTTGAGCGAGGCACCTCCCCTGGTAGGCTCACTTACCAACTGTGTCAGGAAGTTGTCTTCCACACACTCCAGGAACCTCCTAGACTGTTTCCTCTCTGCTGTGTTGTATTTCTAGCAGATGCCTGGGAAGTTGAAGTCCCCCACGAGAACAAGGGCGAGTGATTGAGAGACTTCTGCCAGCTGCTTGTAGAATGCTTCATCCACCTCTTCATCCTGGTTGGGTGGTCTGTAACAGACTCCCAGCAGGATATCTGCCTCATTGGCCTTCCCCCTCATCCTTACCCATAAACACTCAACCGTATCATCATCACAATCGCTGAGCTCTAGACAATCGAAACACTCCCTAACATACAGAGCCACCCCACCGCCTCTCCTTCCTCGCCTGTCCCTTCTGAAGAGTTTATAGCCATCCATTGCAGCACTCCAGTCATGAGAGTCACCCCACCATGTTTCTGTGATGGCGACTAAGTCATATCTCTCCCGCTGCACAATGGCTTCCAGCTCCTCCTGTTTGCCGCCCATGCTGCGTGCATTGGTGTAGATGCACTTGAGCTGGCCTGTCGCTTTCACCCCCAGCATTGGCATGCCACCCCTAGGCTCATCTCTAGTGAGCCTGGTTTTATCCCCTTCCCCCTTCAAACCTAGTTTAGAGCCCTCTCAATGAGCCCCGCCAATTCACGAGCAAGAATCCTTTTCCCCCTGTGAGACAGCTGAACTCCATCTGCCGCCAGCAGGCCCGGTGCCATGTAAACCTCCCCATGATCAAAAAAGCCAAAATTCCGCCGATGGCACCAGCCCCTGAGCCACGTGTTGATCAGGTGTGTTCTCCTGTTCCTTTCAGGATTCTTCCCTGCCACTGTAGGGATTGAGGAAAACACTGTTGCTATTTGAGATCCTAGTTAGGCCCTTTGCAGTTCCCCATCACACACATGCATGCATGCACACACACTTTTTGGGTGCGCAAGAATGCATTTGCAGCAAATAACCATGTTTACTTGTCCATATATCCACAGTGAATTTCAGTACATTCATAGAATCATAGAATCATTAAGGTTGGAAAAGACCTCTAAGGTCATCGAGTCCAACTGTCGACCCAACACCATCATGTCCACTAAACCATGTCCCTAAGCGCCTCATCTACTCATCTTTTAAATACCTCCAGGGATGGTGACTCAACCACTTCCCTGGGCAGCCTGTTCCAATGTTTAACCACTCTTTCAGTAAAGAAATTTTTCCTCGCGTCCAATCTAAACCTCCCCTGGCGCAACTTGAGGCCATTTCCTCTCGTCCTATCACTTGTTACTTGGGAGAAGAGACCGACACCCACCTCGCTACAACCTCCTTTCAGGTAGTTGTAGAGAGCGATAAGGTCTCCCCTGAGCCTCCTTTTCTCCAGGCTAAACAACCCCAGTTCCCTCAGCCGCTCCTCATAAGACTTGCTCTCCAGACCCCTCACCAGCTTCGTTGCCCTTCTCTGGACATGCTCTAACACCTCAATGTCCTTCTTGTAGTGAGGGGCCCAAAACTGAACACAGTATTCAAGGTGCGGCCTCACCAGTGCCGAGTACAGGAGCACGACCACTTCCCTATTCCCTAGATTCCCTCTCATACCTACCACCAGGATGCTGCTGACCAGTTATAACCAAGCAACACAGCTGAAGTGTAGAACAGGTAGCACTATTTCACTGACCCCAAAATCTGCGCCTGAATAAATTGCATGAATATGACTGTTAGACACCACAAAATGTTCGGATGTTGGGCAGAGAAGTAAATTCATCAAATTAGTTGCTAAAAAAAAATAATAAACTTTTTCAGCTCTAATAAGAATCCTAAAACTTTGATATTTCTGCTGCCTTCCAAAGAGTTCATATCCTCTGGTTTTGCACACAAGAAATCTTCTGCAAGTGATTCCTATTACAGGCTACAACCAGCTGTAGCCTAGCCTTATTTTCTTTTCAAACTTTAATCAGCAAAGAGCGGAACCAATCCATTTACTGCATACTTCTGGTAACATAATTAGATAACTGAGGTCCTTTGTCTCCTTAAATTCAAAAATGTTACACTTCCCTTCCCAAGCCCTTAAATGGATACAAAATTAAGTTATCTTTGGGGGTTTGTTCTGGTGTTGGTGTGCTGGATTTTTCAGAAGGCTTATCTGCAGCACCAGCACAATCTGCCACTTAAAATGCAACAGCGGGGTTATTTTATTTTCTCATGCTTGGTCTGAAATCAGAGGTGTTCTTAATTAATTTTTAAAATGCTCTTTTAAAAGGCTCTAAAATAATTAAAAGAATGACAGGAGATGTGGTATATTACCAGTGCCAAATATGATTCAGACAAACTGTCACTAGAAAATGTCTCTGACAATTCAAAGTCCTCCAAAATCTATTATTAAAGCTGTTTGGGCTTTTTTCTTTTTTTTTCCCGTCAGCCACAATGCTAAACATAATCTCAGGTCTAGCAAAATACAAATTACTGTGGAGGGTTCTACTGTGTTTTATTTTCTTCTCTGGCATTGGGAACTTCTGGGATATATGGGTTGTAGCCAGTGTCAGCAGTCACAAAGCAGCATGATTGCTGGGCAATCAATTTCCTCTAGCATGGCTGGTCTAAACGAGTGTATGAATCTTCCCCCTTGTCTCTCCTATTTCTGTTTCCAGTTTGCAGAGTTATATATAAGGGAGGGCTTTCCAGCCAGTCCAACATCTCATTGCTCTCAGCTCTGGCATCAGCCCCATCAGTCCGAGGCCTTGTCCAGGTGAGTCTGGAAAATTGCTGAAAGTCTGAAACTTTTGAAACTGTGGTTTCCAAAAGGCATTTTGGATGTTGCAGAAAAAATCTCCATAACCCAAAAATGGAGGGAAAAAAAATGTTTTAGTGTAACACAAAGCAAATGTACGTTATTCTTGCAGGCTTTTCTTCATTTAGGGGGGTGTCCTTGTTTCAAACCTGTCCATTCAGAGCTAAGCATGTTATTCTGGTCTGCAGCCCCCTCTCATAACCTTGAGCCCCAGGACTATTTATAGACTATGCCTGGCAAAACAAGTCCATTTCCATCCTTTGAACCCCTCCTACAAATTTTCTTCTTTTTTGGCTGGCATTCTACAACCAACCTCCTACCACTGCTCTTCCAGTATCTCCCAGCTCTCCCTTCAGTTAAGTTCATGCTAATAAACTGAAAAACAAGCAGGGATTGACAGGATGTGATCCCTGCTCAACTGTTGTACAGTGACTGGGTTTTAATTGCTCTGGGTCACCTTTTGCTTTCTATCCCCAGGCCAGGAGTCACAGAAGTTTTAATGTAGGGTGCTCTTCTTCTAATAGACTGGATGTTTTCCATCCATACATGTCCTTTCTGCTTCAGAAATTCTGACACCAGCTGTGATTTCCCCACATCCCCAACTCCCCATCAGAGAGGATGCAATTGCTAGCACACCTCCCCAGTAAAGCTCAAACAGGGGCAGAGAAAGAATGCGATTGTGGCCTGGCCCAAGCTACAGCCAACCTATGCTAGAGTCTACCAGGCTCTGCCTTTTGCAAGCTGAAGGAGTGGCTAGCACCCAGGTGGGCTAGAGCATGGCTTTGTACAAAACCCTCCTGCCTTGGTTTGGTTAGATGTTGCCAGGGATGGAGCCCGGGTCTTAGTACCACTGGTTTTGTTAAAAAATACAATGCAAAAATAGCACCTTAACTGTAAATACTGCATTCTGCCAGTTTTAGCTTTTGGTGACTGAACCCTGCAGTAATTTGATTACCGTCTGGCAGCAGGGGCTTTATTCCTTTGACAGCAGCTTTTGTGTCACCAGCTTGCTGAGCACATGGGGCACAGCCAGTCCAGGGAAGAGCTATACTGGTGGGCTTTGTGTCTCACGCTTGGGTCTCTTTCAGGGCGCTTACCCCCCCCTTTCATCACCTCATATAGATGTGTGGTTGCCTTAAGCCCAGGGAAAGCAGATGTCTTCTTGGAGCACTGGAAGCTGCTGTTGCTCGCTGTCTGTACATGTGGATTGTCCCATGAGGTTGTCCCATGGGGAAGGGTAAGGAATAAACTTATGAAAGTGTTAGAGAGAGATTTGCCCTAAAAATAGATAAGGCATGGAAAGGGGAAGCACAGGGGTGGAGAAGAGGGGTTGAGATCCCTGGAGGGAGCAAGCTGAAGGAGAGTTGCATGCAGCAGTCCAGGTGGCTGCAGGATGTGAAAATCCTCCCACTGCTCAGATTTGCCTAGCAACTCTTTTCTTGGCTGCCAGCGTTGCTGGTGTATTGCCATACAGATGCAGCCTCCATCTGACGGGGAACAGAGGAGGAGGGGGCTGTAGGAATGCATCCCCACTCTTGGGAGATCTGTGCCTAGTGCCTTGCAAAGAGGCTGCAGTGAAGGTGTTGACTTAATGGTTGCCCCTGGCTCCTAATGGCCCTGGCGTAGTGTCTGCCACCTTGTAAGTGATGGCTCTTCTACAATCCTGCAATGCTTAGAAGCAAGTGTTAATTAGGACCCCAGCTTTATGCACTAACAGTGTCCTTCACCATTGTGAACACAGGGATATGGCAGTGTCATCTGCATAGTTCTCTAATTATAAACACAAACGGTGAAAACTACTAGCCATAGAAAAGTGCTGGTGGAAATAAACTGTTTTGGTCTTGTTTTAGCTCTGGTCACAGCAGGGTTAAAATCTACTTTTTGACCTACTTGCAAATCTTCAGCTATTCTGAGAGTCTTATATTCTAACCCAATGGCACAAATCCCCCAGTTTTTGTGCCTCATGAGTAACAGATTAAGTAGTACAGGGTCCTCTCAGAGACTGAATTGTCCTCTTCCCCATGCAAGATGAGAAAAAGTCCTAAATCAGAGACAGAGGCAAATCTCTTTGGCAGCAATGGTGACAGAAGAGGGTGCTGACACCAGACCCCGAGGTTGGTATTCAAAGACAGCTGTGGGGTAGTCTAAGAAAAAAAAGGAAAGGCAGCTGCTGGGAAGGGGAGGAGAAGGTCTGGGGATGTATGGCAGGGCCTGGGGTGGAGTGATGTCTGGTTCACAGGGCAAAGCAGGAAGAGAAAAGGTTTGAAAGGGACCCCAAGCCAAGCAGCGCAATTCATAACTAACAGAAGATCACAGAAAGGAGCGATGTAGGTGGTTTTGTGTAGGATGAAAGTTTCCATGGAGTGCATTGGAGGAGATTTTTACCCAGGGTCTCTGTTTGGTCCTCTCTTCCCTCTTCAGTTGTGGTTCACTGGAGCTAACAGTGCTTCCACCACAGCCCCAGGCCCTTTCAGCATCTCTTCTCTCCTCTTCCCTGGTCTGTTTTGCCTGGAGAGCTTTTCCATCAGCTTGCAATATGTCAAACTGTGCTCCTTGCTCTGCAGTGAAGTTGCCGCAAGCCCCAGTGAAATCCATTCAGGCATGGTGGGTATCTTTTCTGACTGTGCAGCATTTCCCAATAGATGCAGCATTTGCAAGAGGCAAGCTGAGGAGGCGTTTCCAATCAACGAAGAAGAGAGACAAATGTCAGAGTCAAGGCCTGGGCTGCTCAGCAGCCTCCATGCAGAGGGAAGTGCAGTGGTCTCTCCATTCTGGTCACTTCTGTGGCCCATGTGATGGGCCTAGCTTCATAGACTCCCAATGCTGGTGGGAAGGGACCTCCATTGGTCTCTAGTCCAACTTCTCTCTTGGAGCAGGAATATCACAAAGATATAAACCTGCTAGTGATTTTGCTCTCCAGTCTCCATAAACAAAGCAATAAGCAGTGAAGCATGGCACCTTGCTGGAGCTCCATGCTGCATGGGCTTCAGTAGCTTCCCTGGGAGGAAGCTGTGTGAGAAACAGCAGAGACCAGCACTTGTGATTTCCCCTGGGAAGAGAGTGGGAGCAAAGGTGTTTGGAGTCGGACGCTTCAACTTCCATGCAGCATTATGCAGCATTATGCACACACAGTATTCAAGGCAAAGCTGCTATGAGTTTAAAGAGAGCACCAAGCCCTTCTTTCCAAAGTGCAACTCTTTCATCCTTTCACAGGACTGTGATTTCTTTGACCCAGCAGGGAGGAATTTGACATGTCTCATCAGGGGGCCATAGTTTTGAAAATATGCCGTACTTTCTGCAAGAAGCCTCCTCGCACACCCACTCTATCCTGAAGGCCTTCACCCATGTAGTATTTTGGACCGAGGACAGAATTTGTGGCCTACAGACCACAACTCAGTCAACAGGTGGAGCAAAGGAGACACATCTCGGTGAAGCCCATCAGAGCAGCTTGATCTACCCTCCAAAATAGTCTCCATGACTGAGAAAGGAAAGGAACCTCAAACATCAGTTTCTTTCTCAGCAGCTTAGCAGCAGATATGCTGAGACATGGATCATCTTCAGACATAAAGTGCCCTTGCAGTCGTGTTTGAATTGCGCCCCCCCATGTTGCTGAAACCAACCAAAAAGCTGAAAAAAACATGCTTAACTGTTATTCAGCAGAATTAGCTTCAGCTCAGCAAAGAGCCCCTGTGCACTGGCTGAAGGCTTTTCTTTGAGTGCACCACTGATTGCACAAATGCTCCTGGGGAAGCTTTGAAACTTGGCTGAATCCTTCTGTCACAAGAATAAGGCGGGCTGATATGTATATTTTGACATCTGCTTGGAGACAGTAATGCTACCCCAGTGACCAAGCCAAAGTTACACACACAAGGGGATTATTTTCTTGAAAAAGAAGAAAAAAAAAAACCCAGGAAGTTGAGAGAATCAACCTATTGGAAAAGCTGGTCTGGAAAGAGGCTGAGAAAATGTGACTTTAACCCAGGAAGGAGGTGAGGGGAGCAAAACATGACCTGCTCATAAAGAACCCCAAGAGTGGTGGGACTTGCTTGTGGGCAGAAGTCATGAGGCAGACGTCAGCAGTTCCCAAGAAGGAGGGAGTTTTATAAAGACATCAAGAGTTAGTGTTCAGATAACTGGAGCTTTCAAAGGGGTATCAGACTTCTTTCCTTCAGAATATACTGCAAGACAGTCCAAACTCATTTCTTATTTGTAGAAAACTGTCAGTTTAAGCTTTGTCTTGCTTTATATTCCTGACTGGAACAGCATGCAAATGCAATTCCCAGAGTATTCATTTAAAAGACAGTTTTGAAAAGGCAATTTTGTAGTAAATTTATTTTTTATTTTAAGGTTTCCCTTCTCAGGGAAACGCAATGTTCCTGGGTACTACCAAAATGACCTAAGAAGCTCTGATAAAATATTAAATTCAAAATTGCTGAATGCAGCTACTATATCATACAGATCTGAAACAGCTATTGTACATGAAAAAGTCTCTGCTTATATTACAAGGAAAGCCTGGCAAAGTATACTACAACCAAGAGACATTTGGATGTAGGGAAGATCACCCTCACATTTCTGTCAAAATAGCACTGAATAATCTTACTAAATAGTAAAAACTTTTGAATTTAGTGACCTGGTCTTGAGGAAGCTTATCCGTGCTTTCTATCCAGAAGATTTGTAGCAATAAGTCATGTTATAATGATTTTGGCATCTACTGACAGCCCGCCAACATGACAAAATTATTAAGAGTGAGCATGCAAAATCTTTCTGTGCATTGCAGCTTTTTCTAGGAAATTGGCCCATTTGTGTTTCTCCATCTTCATGTACCAGGAAACAGAAAAAATTCACTGCAGTTTCTCTCCTCTTTCATCTGTCCAGGGAACCAGACCTCCAAGCAGATAACCTCCAGCACTAAGCCAGTTTGAGGCACTTTGCAAAGCCATCGAACAAAGAAACTGGATAAGAGAATTGAGGAGTGAAAAGTTTGCCATGTGTTTAAAAACCTGCTTGTGAAAGGGACTAGAAATACAGCATGAACAACTCTTTACAGTGGTTTCATTAGCAAAGGGTTTCGATCACTATAATAAGTTTTAAACCAGTGTCGCATCAAAGAAAGGAAAGAAATTATAAAAGGCCTCTCTGAGCTAGCCTGCTCTCTGCTACTGAAACCAGACTATAGCTAGGAGTTAAGGACCCGTGTTTTTTCATTTAAAGTGTCACCAATTACACTGTTTTTCCATTTGTTAGGTACTGTAACTGCTCATGGTGCTCTGTGTGATAACATGTTATGACTATTAATAGCCACCAAACACTATAAATCCCTATTACCTGCTGTTACAGGGAGGCATAGTAACTTCTTCATGTAATGAAAAATACAGAGAAAAATACATAGTACACATTTCTGAGACTATTTCAGAAAGGTTTAAGACAGCAGGAAGATTTTGTTTAAGGATTTAGCCTTATCTGACAACCAAGCTGTAATATTAAATCCTCCTGAATTCTGCCATCAAAAATTCAAGGCTGGGTATTATTAGAAGCACTAGTCTTGGCAATTGTTGGGAGAGGTATGGGAGTTTGACATTTTGCCCTGATTAGGGGAAAGATACTAATACACAGCTGAGCTAAGAAGCAGGGGAAGCTGTTCTGGTTACCACCATGTGGTATGCATCGTGACCTAAAGAGAAAGAAAGCCTGTTTCCATGCTACACCTAAAAAGCCTGCAGGCAGGCAAAACCTGCTTCTGTGCAGTTAAATTTAAGGAGTTAAAGGCAAAAATGCAACAATAAAGGTGCAGGGTTTTTCTCTCATAGAGAGTTCCTAGATTAATTCTAAGTCAAACTGTTTCTTTGTGAAGGGCCACATTCATCTGAAAGCACATCTGTAAGGTCATTGCCAATCTATAGGAGACTGAGGTCTGGGTTACAATTTGAGCCATCTGTTTCTTGCTTCTTCCTATGATAGAGTTTGTACCCGCACCAGCCAGTCCCCAGGGAGCCAAAGGAGAACCCGTCCAATAGTCATTGTTTGAGTCAAGTGCAGCTGAGTTTCAGAGGAAGGCTTGGAAGGGAAGGAACAAAGGAGAATCAGCAATGTTCCTTTTCACCTGCAAGCTGGACCAGGCAGTGTTTGTGCTCTCTGGAGGTGTACAGGGAAATTTTTCATTTGCTAAGGAGGTAGGTACATGGTGAGGTGACTAGACTTACATGTCCTAAAGGGGCAGATCTTGGTACAGTGCCCCATCTGCCCACAGGAATAGCATATGCCTTTGGGCCTTGGATGCTGTCCTTGCCCTGCTTGTCTCCTGCAGCACACAGCTTTGAGCTCATCTGTTCCTCCCAAAGCCATAATACATCCCAAAGCACATCCAAAGGGCTACATGACCCTGATTTTCCTGTGTGTCCATGGGCTGCTTACCATCACCAGCTGCTGTGGCAAGGTGAAAGCCATGAGAAGCCCAGCAAGCCCCATCCCTTCCTGTTGTTCGTCTCTCTCTCCCCTTGCCTCTCTATAAACCAGCCTTTCATGAGGATGCAGGCCCCAGTCTGCTCCTCCACCTGATGCTTCCTTCCCTCACTCCTTTCCAGAGCCCTTTTTCCAGTTGAGCACTGTGATTTCTCCTCACTTAAAAATGTGGCTCAGAGAGCTGTCTCTCTGGGGTTGGCAGCTAACTGGTACAGCTGCTGGTGGGAGTTGGGCTTGCTTATTCACACTGCTGTGCTTGCCTATCAGCCTGAGTAAGTCTGTTGGGAGATGCAAAACCCAGTAATCCCATGGCAGATGAAATTAAAAATGTCTCTACCTCCTTTCCACAGCAAGGGTCTTCTGTGTATCACTTTAATGCAACAGCTCTTGAATGTTCTGTATGATTGTGAGCCATTCAGTCCATTACCTGCTATTAAAAAAAAGCAGAGACTGGTTTTGCTGGTTTTTAATTGCTTAAACAGTTTTCCAGCAGTCAGATCTGGACTTGGCACAACTCTTGCTCTGCTTGTGTAAGACCTTCCCACTGTACAGTCATTTCTCACCTTGATTATTTAATGTACCCTTTTTGCTTTTAATAGATTACATTATCCCAATCCCACCATAAAAGAAAAATGTTCTTCCTCACAGTGCTAATTAGCAGCCATGGCTGGCTGTTCCAGGCAGAATGGACCTTCCTTTGTCTGCAAAAGTCTTAAAACAGTAAAGAAAGTGAAATACCTTGTGTTAAAAAGCTGAAAATTTGCCATGTTGGATTCCCCGCCTCTTTGTGTCTGGCAAGAGCAGCTTAACACAGATGTTTCTGATTGCAGCTGGAAAAGGATTCCTGGTGGCCATTCCTTGCTGTTGCTTTATTCCATGGGTTTGCAGTGGGGGCCTGCTGGATGGCAACACATGTGGGAAATGTGAAGGGATTATCCATCTCTGGCTCCGGTGAGATGGGAACACCAGTGAGAGGGGGCTGGCATCTCCTGTCCAGGAAAACTCTCCCATACAGCTGATTTTGCCACCTTCTTTAATGCACCTTCACAGACAAGCAGAGCTCATGGTAGTTTCTGTTAAAATGAACAAGGTCATGCCCTACCAGAACAAGCCAGAAAAGAGGTTAAACACAGTTTCCCATAGAAAATAAACTCATTGGGATGCTGAAATCTGAGCCTTTATAAGGACATGATGGCTCAAATGACAACCAAGCCTGTCAATTCCCTCCATGGGCTGATACAGGCAGGCTTATATGTCACAACAGCAACTTGAACTAGGGTCATATCTGAAGGAATTGTGTTTGTACCTTGTCTGTTATAATCCTCAGTCTCTAAAATGAAGCTTGATTGTTTGTTTTGGTTTGGTTTTTTTTAATATGCCATTGACAAGTCAGCTAACACAAACCACATGAGAGGGAGTACTTCAATACAATAAGGCCATTCTGATTGCTGCCACATCTCATCAATAACTAGCTGCCCTGCTATTGCGACTCCAATTTCACAGCTCCCATTTGCACTGTCTCTGGTTAATCACCACCATTTTTAGCTTGCTGATGTTAATTGGTAATTTATTGTGGCTCTACCCATTTGATGGACACTGATTTCATCTCACCATCAATGCTTCTACCCCACTGCCTCTCTGCAATCGACTGGCAAAACTAAAATCAATGAGAATTAAGTTTGAAGCTGGTTTGAAATCAGAATCATTGCTGTAATTGATTAACTTTAATTGTGGTGTCTCAGCCTCCTGAAGTCAGTGCTTCCATTCACCGTTACAATCTTGAAGGATGCACAAAGGTGTCCTGCCCCAGCTCTATGGCAGCTACACCTGAGAGACCAAAGTAGCACAGAGCTGCAGTCCCCAAGACCTACAGCTCAGGAACAGGAGAGCAACGGCCTTGCAGCAGACCCACCTGTGTCTATCACCAGCAGAGGCTGTGAGAGGATGCCTAGACAGAATAAGAAGAGAACAGGGAGCTGTGCTGCTCTTTCTGACCCTCCATAGGGAAACACAACCTGTCCACACCAGAGGTCAGGACTATAACAAATGTGCTTAGTCCCAGAAAACACATGTCCATGGCCAGCATCCAAGGGGGTACCAGGCTCTGCTGCACCTGGAAGCACAAAGAAAAGTGTCACGGCTGTGTGGTTGCAGCTGAAATGGCTTGATCATGCAAGCAGAATGAGGCTTTGTAGGGACAGCTAATATCTTCTAGTAGCTTGAGTGACATTGTTGGGGAAAAGTCCCTGCATTAGCCACTGATGAACACCTTTTATGCACCTGCAGGTGGCCCTGGAGGCCAGCACACTTGCTTGTCCCCAGTAACGTTACAGCAGAAAAGAGCAGGCCATGGCCCTAGAATCACAGAATCATTTAGGTTGGAAAGGACCTTTAAGATTGAGTCCAACCATTATCCTAACACTGCCAAGTCCACCACTAAACCATGTCCCTAAGCGCCACATCACACGTCTTTTAAATACCTCCAGGGATGGTGACTCAACCACTTCCCTGGGCAGCCTGTTCCAGTGCTTGACAACCCTTTCAGTGAAGAAATTTTTCCTAATATCCAATCTAAACCTCCCCTGGCACAACTTGAGGCCATTTCCTCTTGTCCTATTGCTTATTACTTGGGAAAAGAGACGGACACCCACCTCGCTACAACCTCCTTTCAGGTAGTTGTAGAGAGTGATAAGGTCCACCCTGAGCCTCCTTTTCTCCAGGCTAAACAACCCCAGTTCCTTCAGTCGCTCCTCATAAGACTTGTTCTCTAGACCCTTGACCATCTTCGTTGCCCTTCTTTGGACACGCTCCAGCACCTCAATGCCTTTCTTGCAGTGAGGGGCCCAAAACTGAACACAGCCCTGCTGCACTCAGAGCATCAGCAGAGGCTGACGCTGCCCCTGTGTGCGGTGACGCTGGGACCTGGAAGGGCAAGGCTGGGCTGGCCATGTGTCCATGTGCCACTAAGAATGTACACGGGCTGCACTGGATACAGACAGCTCATGCAAGTGTGTATTTTCTGCAAGCCCCAACAGCTCTTCTGAATGAAGAGGAGTGATGGCAGAGCTGAACCTCATGTGTTTGTGGGCTGTAAATCTCATACAGGGCCCTAGGAAATGAGGGGGCAAGGAGGAAGCAATATCCTGCACTGGAAAAACATTATGTAAACAAACCTTTCAGCCCCAGACCAAGCCTTTTGTGACCCTGCAGTTGCATATGCATCTGTCACAGGGTGAGAGAGCTGTGGGACATGTTCTATGTACCTTGGAGGTCTGAGCAGGGACCTGAGGGTTTCTGGGGAGATGCAATACTTATTCTCTGCTCACCATCCCACTTCCTTCTGCCACCCAAGGCCCCTTGTCTACATGCTGAGTCCTGGATGATTCGTGCATCCTCAGTGTGTGCAGGTCTGAGAGCATCACTCTTCCCTGCGCATTTTCTGTAGGTAGAAAATTGCTTTTTGTTTGGCAAACCCAGGGGGCTTCTTGGATCATACCACTGCATATGAGTTTTGCACTCTGTCAAATATGCAACTGGGAAATTAATACAAAATTTAGGTGTGATTTGCAAGAGGTATTTGCATGGGTTCAATCAGCTCCAAGGAAAGCAAGACCGAAGCCAGTGGCTTAGAACAAGAGATGAGTTACAATCCCTGCCTACAAAAGGAGTATACCAGATTCTTCTAGCTCTGATGGGTTGGCAAGCCTCTCCTGCATTGACACCATGATTTCAAAACAGCACACCCAATTTGGTGCAGCTGTGTACATTACGGAGTCAGTGTTTGCAGCTCAGCAAAGATGCACTGAGTAGGCTTCCGTCTAACTCCTAGGTGCTTAGCCAAGCACTTACCAGGAGTAAAATTGCAGGCTGGATGCTGACAGTAAATCAGAGTTCAATTGCACCTCTGGGGGCTCAGAAGAGCAACAGGTTGTTTTATGCTGTTAGGTTTTGCTTGGTCTTCAATGCTGCAAGAGCCCAAATTAATAATTATTATTATAGTTATATATATAAACAATAGTAATAATAATATCAAGATCTAGGTGATAACATTAACTTGTTACTGGTAGAATACTTTCTAGGCCAAAAGGAAAGGAACTGGGACCTGTATTTCCCATTGTAAGATCCAGGCTTAAAACATAAAGGAGAATGGATGTAACAATAAAGGCTGTCTGAGTTTCCAAGATGCAATTCAGTTAAATTACAGTTTCAGCCCCTTGGCCTTCCTGGAGATAGTCCACTGGAAGAACTAAAAAATCAGCATCTTCATCTCCATGCACAGAAGAATAGCTCAAACGGTGAGCCTGCAGACAGAGTGAAAATGTCAGGGAGCCAGGGGAGGGAGGGGAGCAAGCAAGACCCAAGATGAGATGAGCTGGGAGGGCAGTCTGCTGCTGCACTGGCTAGTTACAGGACAAGCCTACTTACCGTAGCAGATTTATCCCCTGCTAGTGAAGGCATGCAGCTCCCTGCTGCCCAGGAACCTGGGCTTCCTTTTGGATGAGCTGAGCTGGGGGCCTGGAGGAGCTCCCCCCATCCCACACTCCTGCGCAGCCACAAGCTGGTGGTCTCCACAGTGGGAGCCTCATACAGGAGATGGTCAGATCCTGCTGCTGGGATCTGCAGCAGTCTGGGCCCATTATGTTACTTTCCCGCTATTTTCCACAGCAAAGAAAGAAAATGAGCAAATCCCACATGGTTTTGTCTCAGCTGGTAATGTTTCGCACTCAATAGCATTTCCAAGAGAGAGAGACTGAGCAAGGACCTCTGTCAGTGAATCAGAAAATGGGTATCTTCCCCTCTGTATATCTTAAATTTTCATCTTAGTATTTTGCTGTTAGCATTTTTCCATGTTGACAGCTATATTGCTGGAACAGTTCTAGCAGATACCTGAGCACTTTGGAAAAACCCTCCTGGCCACATAGCTGTTAAAATATGTCCAACTTTTCTAACAAGTGGAGTAGTTTGTTAAAGTGGATGGAGAATTTCTTTAAAGAGCAGAGAAGGAAATAATAATAATAGGGGAAAAAATCTTGGAATGTGCCAAGGTCAGGCCATAATGACCTGATCAAATCTGACCCTGGATAAGACATGGAAATATCAGGTATTATAAAAATAATGGAGTTCAAATACCTGGGGCAAATCACTCTTGTTACACCTTTCCTGTAGTTCCCCCTAAGAATGGAAAAAATGTGTGAACCTGAGTTACCTGACACTTAATTTCAAAGCATGCTGAAATCCAGGGGAATCTCTAGCTGCCTTCTTAAATGGCCTGATATATTACTCTTGACAAAGGAGTACTTACAATGCACAGGTGGCTACTCACCCATGTGTAGGGTAGGCTATGCCCAAAGCTCAGGGGCTTTCAGAGCAGAAATTGTTCAAATGCTCCTGGAGCCACTGGGAATGCATACTCTATGGACAGTCAAATTTATTTCCTACATCTTTTGGTCACCTAGGAGCAGCCCTAAACTTTAGTAATGTGGAACTTTACAGTCTATGTCATATCCTCCAAGCAAGGTAGCTTCAGTCTGTCACAGCACCACACACAGTGGGGTCCTCATCCACCTCTGGATAACCCAAATAAATAACTATGATAATCTACCAGCTCTTTGAAAACAGATATGTGAGCTAGAGTCAAAATCTATTAACCTGATTCTTAGGTAGACTAAAGACATTTTAAGCCACTATGGCAATGGAAAGGACTTCATAATTACAGCAAATTATATTTATAGTTGCTTCAGGGAAATGTTCTTAGACATTTCTTCCTCCAGTTAATTGTTGGACATTTAACTTAAGATATTAAACACCATTGCAAAGACTACAATAGATTCTCCTTCCTTGTATATTCACAGCTCCAAACTAAGCTGACATACAGTTTTCTCAGTTTGTGGACCCTTAGACATTTCCAGTGCAAGTGCATTTAAGCTTCCTGGGAATGGACTTACTCTTTTTTGCAGATCTTTCAGAGCTGTCTGGTACTTACAGGCAGCAAAACATTACTCTGGTGCAAAAGGGGAAGAGGTTGCAGTCTTGTTCAGAGAGAAAGGCTAAAGAACTTAAGCTTTTTAAGGACACCTTGCATAGCAGAGGAATGTGGATTTGCTGTATTTATCCAAATTTATAATGCACTTGTCATCATGGTATCTAAGCATTACATAATGGGTTTAAAACAAGAGCAGCGGCCTGGGGCTGTCATTTAAACCTACTTAGGTTTTGAAGGCTGAGGTGGGATGGGGGGAGACGAAGCAGTGCACAGAGATTTAGAAATGGCATTAAAAAATCAAGGAGACACTTTTAAGTCATTCACAGCCAGATGCTGCTCCTCTTTTGCCGAAGTCAGGTTTGCTTGCCACATGCAGTACCAAGTGGTCCCCCCTCAAATCTCTAACTCAGTAGAGTAGGTCTGGCCCTCATTGAGCAGTGCCAGGAAGAGATAGACATGAATTGGGATGTATTCTCATGGGAACACAGGTGGGAACTTCCTTAAACCCCATTCTCACTCCAAGTACCCCGTGGCAGTTCAGGATTTGTCAACACAAGCAAACCAATCTAGGCCTCTTTCTACTAAGTTAAAAGAGTGGGAAAAGAAAAATGAAAGCCTGTCCATGATGGTTTATGATTCCAGGTGAAGAGATGTTTGCATGTATCTATGTAAGAGGCTGACTCCCAGCCAGGGACCTCCAGCACCCCAGCCAGAGCAGGTACAAGACCACAGTGCATCAGCCATGCCTGAAGAAGGGATTTTTCTGAGTAAATTTAGAACAAGGAGCATGAGCTGGCAGCCCCAGCTTTTCTGGGGCTGACATTACAGCTACCTCTTGCAGGCCTGCAAAAATGGCTTGTGCTTCTGTGCAAAGAGTTGTGGCATGGGTCTCTTGGACTTCGCATTGCTCACCACTGCCTCTGGGTGTCCTGTGTTTGGAGGGAGAGGGGCAGACACTACCATGGTGAGGCACAGTGCCAGTAGGTCCTTTCACCCATCTTCCTCCCACCCCCCCAGCTTGCCCCTTGCTGGGTCTCTCCCCACTTCCTAGCTCTTCAGTTCTGCTCCTCCTCCATGGCTGGGGCAGGGGGAGGGCTTGGGGTACCATGTGGTGGGACCTGCTTTCCCCATTGCACTTGCCCAGCCAAATACATCTGCATCACTCATTTCCTTTGCACTGGTCTCAAGAATCTGCTATTGGGTAAAGCAAACCCCCAGGCCCAATCCCAAGACACTGCCAGAAACATTAGCCTTTTCTTCTCCCATTCAGTTAAAAAAAAACCTTTCAACATTTGTATCCCCTGAAGGCTGCATGCACTGAATCCAGTCACCTCATGCTCCTCTTCTCAATAATTGGAGCAGAACAAGCTCTCTTTCCTCGTGAAGTATCATCTCCAGCCGCTGGCCAAGTTTTATTGTCCTTTTCTGGATTTTCTCCAGCTGTTCAGCAGCCTTTAAAGAAGCACAGATCTGAGCCTGGCACACAAGCTGCTCAGGGCCAGGCTCCTCAGCACAGCTGGTGCTCTACTACTGCTCCCTGGCACAGCCAAAGGTGGCAATGTCTCTTTTGACCACAGCATCCCAGTAATGCCCACTCACCCTTCCCGGTCCTGTGTCGCTCACTAGCAGAGGGACCTAGAAATTAGGCCAAACTTTTTTTTTCCCTTCTGAAAATGCTTGTGGATCAAAACCGCATGGAAAAAGACCAGAACATTTCTATGCAACAGAGATTTTAAGCAAGAAGCAGCTCTCCCCTACCCCAATTCCTCCACCTTTCTCCTTTCATGTAAATAAAGTTCTGTGTGATCCTTTGATTAATCTGAGTTTGATGTGACTACAGCAATACATTATATTCTTCATTGGGACTAATGTACTCCATAATCCACAGTCCATTACATTGTTTAGATGGTAAAACCACAATGTGACTTTTGCACATCCACACCTTCAAGGCAGTTGAAAGAATTTGGGTGGGAGGGGGAATTCATCTTCCAGAAGTGATGTTGAAATGTTGCCTTTTCTTTCTACTTCATAATTAAATTAAGTATTGAAGCATTAGCATTTCCTGCATAGTGGAAATGGTCTGTCCAGCCCTAATTAAAATGTACTTCTTTGAATAGGATATACTTAGGGTGAGGCAGTCAGCCCCACACATTATGACTGCCTCTGCTAAGAAAAAAAGGAGGGTAATTGTCATAGGCAATTCCCTTCTGAGGGGAACAGAGGGCCCTATATACCGACTGGACCCATCCCACAGGGAAGTCTGCTGCCTCCCTGAGGCCCGGGTCAGAGACATTACTAGGAAACTCCCTGGTCTGGTATGGCCTTATGACTACTACCCGCTATTGGTTATACAGGCTGGCAGTGATGAGGTTGCAGAGAGAAGTCCAGAAGCGATCAAAAGGGACTTCAGGGCACTGGGGAGATTGGTTGAAGGATCAGGAGCACAGGTAGTGTTTTCCTCAATCCCTACGGTGGCAGGGAAGAATCCTGAAAGGAACAGGAGAACACACCTGATCAACACGTGGCTCAGGGGCTGGTGCCATCGGCGGAATTTGGCTTTTTTGATCATGGGGAGGTTTACATGGCACCGGGCCTGCTGGCGGCAGATGGAGTTCAGCTGTCTCACAGGGGGAAAAGGATTCTTGCTCGTGAATTGGCGGGGCTCATTGAGAGGGCTCTAAACTAGGTTTGAAGGGGGAAGGGGATAAAACCAGGCTCACTAGAGATGAGCCTAGGGGTGGCATGCCAATGCTGGGGGTGAAAGCGACAGGCCAGCTCAAGTGCATCTACACCAATGCACGCAGCATGGGCGGCAAACAGGAGGAGCTGGAAGCCATTGTGCAGCGGGAGAGATATGACTTAGTCGCCATCACAGAAACATGGTGGGGTGACTCTCATGACTGGAGTGCTGCAATGGATGGCTATAAACTCTTCAGAAGGGACAGGCGAGGAAGGAGAGGCGGTGGGGTGGCTCTGTATGTTAGGGAGTGTTTCGATTGTCTAGAGCTCAGCGATTGTGATGATGATACGGTTGAGTGTTTATGGGTAAGGATGAGGGGGAAGGCCAATGAGGCAGATATCCTGCTGGGAGTCTGTTACAGACCACCCAACCAGGATGAAGAGGTGGATGAAGCATTCTACAAGCAGCTGGCAGAAGTCTCTCAATCACTCGCCCTTGTTCTCGTGGGGGACTTCAACTTCCCGGGTGTCTGCTGGAAATACAACACGGCAGAGAGGAAACAGTCTAGGAGGTTCCTGGAGTGTGTGGAAGACAACTTCCTGACACAGCTGGTAAGTGAGCCTACGAGGGGAGGTGCCTCGCTCAACCTGCTGTCTACAAACAGAGAAGGACTGGTGGGAGATGTGGTGGTCGGAGGCCGTCTTGGGCTACCTGAAAGGAGGTTGTAGCGAGGCAGGTGTTGGTCTTTTCTCCCAAGTAACTAGCGATAGGACGAGAGGAAATGGCCTCAAGTTGTACCAGGGGAGGTTTAGATTGGACACGAGGAAAAATTTCTTTACTGAAAGAGTGGTTAAACATTGGAACAAGCTGCCCAGGGACGTGGTTGAGTCACCATCCCTGGAAGTATTTAAAAGACATGTAGATGAGGCGCTTAGGGACATGGTTTAGTGGACATGGTAGTGTTGGGTTGACGGTTGGACTCGATGATCTTAGAGGTCTTTTCCAACCTTAATGATTCTGTGATTCTATGAAATGGCCCATCGTTTTTATTATGTACTCTATTATACATTTATTATACATACATGTATCTAATTATATGTAGTTCCTGGTAGCCTCCTGTTCATCTGAAATTGTTATCAGCATTGATAACACCACTAAATAGCAGTGAGTTATGTTCATCACATAGCCAGGTTGTAATCCTTTTAGCACTGTCTTTGTGCTTTGTCCTAAACCCACTCCTGCAGCGAAGCCCTGCAGGCTACAGCATTGCCCACAGCTCAGCTGGCAGGCACCCAGCCCTTTTGAGTTTTGGGGTGCAGGTTATTTGTGCCTGCTGGGTGGTGGCTGGGGATAGCGGGAGCATTGTCGCACACCCCTCCTGCTGAGCAGTGGCCAAGTGGCTTCCGGAAGCTTGAGGAGGAAAATCTTATAAAGTATAGAGCTGAAAAACCTGCCTGAATGAATAACAAAAAATGTCATGTGCTTTGGTTGCCAAGTATGGGTACCTCTCCCAGCTGACACAGCTGAGTGCAAAGCCTCTGAGTGCTGGCTGCAGATTTTGCAATAGTAATAAAATAATTTGATGGTATTAATAAAAACTTTTGATGAAAGCAGAAGTTTCTCAAGTGTTAATGAACTTTTCTGGATTAATATCTTCTGTTCAAAGGTCAAGATAGAGCTTGCTCTGCTTCCTGCCTCCCTGTTCAGCCTCCTTGGCTTTCCTAGCAGAATAGGATTTGTGACCCTGGGGATGTTGCAGTGAGGGCTCTGGCAGGAGTGTCCCCACAAGCTTACTGCAGGGATGGCTCCAGCTTTGCCCTGCAACATCACCGTGTTTGATGTAACACAGAGAAATGTTTTTCTTTCACTTCATTTTTTACAGAAATTAATTTGTTGAGCCCCAAGGTAAATAGTTGCATTTAGTATGGTGAGCCTCAGGAATTGGAGCGGTCTTGGGAAATAGGCTCACACTGGGCTTAAATTTCAGCTCTTCTTGAGAGCCTCTTTAAAAGTCAGCACTGCATTTCAGCCCTATTCTTCCTCTCCTGCTTGCTATCCCATGGTCCAGCATTGCTGATGGCAGGGCCCTTCTGCAGCGCAGTGTCATGTGTAGGCATGTGCTATGGGGCCTGAGCAAGCCCAAGGCATCCTCAGGACAGAGCTTGCCCCATGCTTGCCACCCCTCTCCTACCCCCACAGCATGGTGCCCCAGGGGCCTTATGCTGCTGGGGTAGGCAGTTCCATGGTCCTTCTCCCCAGAGGAGAAAAACTTTGTCTGTTCAAGTAAGATCTCACCTCAGCCTGGCTTTTTGGCTTCCCTTAGGCAGGAGGAAGGGATTCGGAGCACCCTCAAAAAGTCGAAGCCCTGGGCTTGCGGAAGAAAATGCCACTGCCCCTCCATAACCAAGCAGGATGAGGCATGCCATACCTTCTCCATCCCTCAGTCCCTACTGCCTTTGTCTTCCACCCAGCTTACCCCAGGACCCGCAGCATCCTGGCTGGCACCGCAGCAAAGGGCAGGACTGTGCTCACTGCTTTCGGCTGTGCTGCCTGACAGAAGTGATTTAACTCAAAGATTGTTTGTTTGCGCTCCTCCTAGGCAGCATATGGGATTGCAATCAAAGTGTAGAACTAACACGGGAGGTGGGGGGCAGTAAAAATCAACCAGCAGCATTTAAAAATTATAGGGTTTTTTCCATTTTGTTGTTCACGTCAGAGTTTTGCTCTGAACCTCCACATGTGTTCTGTTGTGAATACTAATCAGTTTTAATACGAAGCATCAGTCATAGCAAAGCTCTGCTACAGAAAATATCTCTGCATACAGCAACAATTCTTCAATCTTAATGTAGTCTTGCACAGGAAAGCTGTTCCCCTTCTGCCCAGCCAAGAGCAGGGAGGTGGAGATGAACTTTAGATTGCAAGCCCCAATAAAATGGACTTTTTTACATTCATTCCTGGATCAGGCAGGTACATGGATATAACTAGTGGGCTTTCAGCAACTCCTGCTGATTTAGAAAGCCTGGAGAAAAGTCCCCGGATACCAACACAGATGCTACTTCTACCCCTGAATATACCTTCCTTGAATATTATTACAATTGTGCCAAAGATGCGTAGTTGGGGGGTAGAATCCACTTTGTGCTTGCTGCTATCTAGACACAGCAGAGAGATGGGCCTGGCCTTAAAGGGACTGCTGTCATTTTAGGTAATTTTGTAGTAGGATGTTGCCCAAGTAAAACATGTTCAGAAGGGTTGTAGCTCCCATGACAAAACAAAATGTTCAGGGTTTTTTGGAGGGCACTCATTATATTCTGGGGGCTGAAGAACTCAGGCAAGGAATCCATAAATAGAAAGCCAGTGTTTTCCTCCTTCTCCTCCACTGCTCCTGCTGCTAAGGACTGCTGTATCCCTATACCTATACCAGGGCTGTTTCCAGGGTCAATGCTGGGAAGGGGCCCCTGCAATTTGTGCAGTGGGCAGCTTTTTTCCACCAAGATGATGGGTCCATCAAAGACCCAAGATGCTGATGGGTCTTTATCCCAATTAAATGGTGTTTGCAGCCTTCATTTACCATGGATAGTAATTGCACAGGAAAGCTCTGCGATGGGAAAGAACCTCTCTTTTGAGCAGCCAGATAAACCTCTTGGAAATGGCACATGGACATAGGGACTTCTCTACAGACCTTCTCTTTTTGAAAGGGCGTCTCAGGACTGCACTGCTTTTATGGGGAAGAATTTTTTCTCATTTCCAGTTGTAACTTACCTTGTCCCTGTCCTTCCGCTGTGTATCTCTGAGATATCTATCCCCCTTCAGACAACTGACAACAGCAATAAGACTTCTTTTCCCTAGACCAAAGAAACCCATGATGTGCTCCAGCCCCTTGATCGCTTTAGTGGTCCCTTGCTAGATAACTCTTATCCTGGAGAACCCACAACTGTGCACGATACTCCAGGTGCAGCCTCAACAGTATCAGATAGAGAGGAATAATCAGTTTCCTTGACCTTTTGGCTTATGTAGCCCAGTATGTACTTGGCCTTTATCACCACAAGGGCACACTGCTGGCTTGTAGTGTTGCCTGGTGTTAACACACACACACAGAGTACAGGGTTTTGCAACAGCAAAGCTAATCCAAGCTATGATGTTAAGTGCAGGTTTCCCTCTCCTTAGCCAGAACAATCCCTGCACATTAATGAAACTGCACCAACAAAAGGTTGTGGGACAGCAGTAAAATGGGAAGGCTCACTGGAACTCATTTTTCTGCTTTGATTGGAAACACTTGTTTTCAGTCTTCTAGACAGAGACCAGATGGGAGACCAGCAGGGCAAACTTCCAGTTTCCTAATGCAGTGTTGCATTATCATCTGGGCTAGAAGGCATGTCCTATGAGGAGCAGCTAAGGACTCTGGGCTTGTCTAGTTTGGAGAAAAGGAGGCTGAGGGGTGACCTCATTGCTCTCTACAGCTTCCTGAGGAGGAGAAGTGGAGAGGGAGGCGCTGATCTCTTCTCCCTGGTATCCAGTGATAGGACGCGTGGGAATGGTTCAAAGCTGCACCAGGGAGGGTTTAGACTGGACATTAGGAAGCATTTCTTTACCAAGAGAGTAGTCAAACACTAGAACAGGCTTCCTAGAGAGGTGGTCGATGCCCTGTGCCTGTCAGTGTTTAAGAGGCATTTGGACAATGCCCTTAATAGCATGCTTTAACTTTTGGTCAGCCCTGAATTGGTCAGGCAGTTGGACCAGATGATCTTTCTAAGTCCCTTCCAACTGAAATTTCTATTCTATTCTATTCTGTTCTGTTCTGTTTTGTTCTCTTTACAGTGATAAGGCTTTGCAGACAGGAGAAGCCAGTCTGCTGCAAACACCCAGCCATGGCTGCTAATTAACACCTCATAGATCTGCAAGGAAGATAATTTTTCTTTTGTGAAGAAACTGGGTTAATATGATCTTTTATGAAGAAAAAGGGAGCATTGAATAACTGAGATTAGAAAAGGTTGCAGTGTGGTCAGGTCTGAAGTAAGCAGAGCAGAGAGGTGTGGGAGCCATGTGGAGTGAGTTTCTTCATGCAGTTTGAAACACAGAAGAGAAGGAAGAGGGTATAGGCAGCCCTGGTTTCTCTCTGCGCTAAAGAAGTTCAGATAGTACCATGGCCTAAATTAAAGAGATGACTCACCCCTCTTAATAGTTTTAAAGTATCATTGGGGATTTTTTTTTTTAGAAACCAGATTATCAGCTGTGTGTAGTAGGGAGTTGGGTGAGCTGTAAGATGAATGTGGATAAGAAATTCATGCACTAGGTGGAATGAACTCACTGCAGAGAGAAGATATAAAATAGCCATCCATGAATACTGCACAGCAAACAGCATCACATACTTTCAGGCACTCTCACACCTTCAACGGGTGCATTTTGTAAAACTCAGTCAGATGGAAAGACTTAATGTTTTTTTGTTCTCCTCCCTAAGTCACAGTGACAAACTGAATTATCACTCCGGGGGGAAGCAGATGAAAAATCATCTTGATTCTTTTTCTATCTTTGCTTTTGAAACCACCTGTGGCAGGTGGAAATTCCATTTTCCACTGGCCTATAAGGAGCCTTAATGCTCCATTTGCCCTGAGAGAATGTGGCCTCTCTTCCTGTCAAAACAAGGTAGGCATAATTTCCTAACCTTTGCTCTTAACCCCACGGCCAAGGGGTAAAACAGAAATAGGAAGCCTCTAGAAAAAGAAAAAAAAAAAAAGATTGCTGTTTGGATAATGGTGGATCACTAAGGTTAATTATAATGCCTCTTGTCATGGTTTAATGCCAGCCAGCAACTGAGCACCGCATGGCCGTGCGCTCACTCCCTCCTGCCGGTGGGATGGGGGAGAGAATCGGAAGAGTAAAAGTGAGAAAACTCATGGGTTGAGATAAGAACAGTTTAATAATTGAAATAAAATAAAATAGTAATAATAACAACAACAATAATAAAAGAAAATACAAAGCAAGTGATGCACGATGCAATTGCTCACCACTGCCCACCGATGCCCAGCCAGTCCCCGAGCAGCGGCCCCCCCAGCCAGCTTTCCCCCAGTTTATGTACTGAGCATGACATCACATGGTATAGAATATCCCTTTGGCCCGTTTGGGTCAGTTGTCCTGGCTGTGCCCCCTCCCAGCTTCTTGTGCACCTCCAGCCTTCTCAGTCAGTAGAACATGGGAAGCTGAAAAGTCCTTGACTAGTGTAAGCGCTGCTTAGCAACAACTAAAACATCGGTGTGTTATCATCAACATTATTCTCATATTAAATCCAAAACACAGCACTGTACCAGCTACTAGGAAGAAAATTAACTCTATCCCAGCCAAAACCAGGACACCTTTATGCAATGGTGTCGTGGTTTAATTTCAGTCGGCAACTAAGCACCACGCAGCCGCTCGCTCACTCCCCCCCACCCGGTGGGATGGGGGAGAGAATTGGAAGAGCACAAGTTAGAAAAACTCGTGGGTTGAGATAAAAACAGTTTAATAATTGAAATAAAATGATAATAATAATATGATAATAATAATAATACACAAAACAAGTGATGCACAGTACAATTGCTTACCACCCGCCGACCGATGCCCAGCCAGTCCCCGAGCAGCGGCCCCCCCAGCCAGCTTTCCCCAGTTTATGTACTGAGCATGACGTCACATGGTATGGAATGGCCCTTTGGGCAGTTTGGCTGTGCCCCCTCCCAGCTTCTTGTGCACCTCCAGCCTTCTCAGTCAGTAGAGCATGGGAA
The DNA here is from genome assembly GCF_965638725.1 of Aptenodytes patagonicus. Taxonomy (NCBI): domain Eukaryota; kingdom Metazoa; phylum Chordata; class Aves; order Sphenisciformes; family Spheniscidae; genus Aptenodytes; species Aptenodytes patagonicus. The sequence continues at coordinate 118,743,774 of NC_134951.1, forward strand.
GCTGAAAAGTCCTTGGCTAGTGTAAGCATTACCTAGCAACAACTAAAACATCGGTGTGTTATCAACTTTGTTCTCATCCTAAATCCAAAACACCATACCAGCTACTAGAAAGGAAATTAACTCTATCCCTGCCAAAACCAGGACAATATCCACCCCTTATTCTATACCATCTGCGTCATGCTCAAGTCTCATATTTTCCAGTACATTTTCATTAATCACCACCCCCTTTTTTATATATATATATATACACACACACACACACACAGAGATATCATTCCCTTCATCTGTGGGCCATCCCTCTAAAATGTTCGGTGAGTTCATTTAGTCCATGACTTCAGGCTCCATCTGTCATAATAATCTTTCAGGGCAGGAAAAATGGAGATGGTATGTGGTGTTGGATTGTTTCATGTTGAAGTCAGTTCTGGTACCATCATCACTGTGCTTTGCTTGGTTTCACTGAAGTTATTCTTCATTAATCTGGGTGATTCTTATTGTAATAACATTAGTATGGCATATAATATTATTATTATTATTAGTATATCTGTGTATTATTAGTATAACTATTATAACTATAATTAGTACTTAACATCACATAATTCAGATCATTGGCTATTCTCACCCAAAATCAAATCCCCTTGAGGTACACATCGGACTTCCCCATCCTTCCGCATTATCCACCAAGTGCACCCAGGTCCTTGAGCAAAAGCAATCCCACAGATGGGTCTGCCTCTGCCCGAGGCAGGAATAACCCAGACTGTCTTCCCCAGCATATTTTTTATGTGCACTACAGGGACTTTATTCCCATCTACAGTACGTAAAAGTTCTGACTGGGCAGGGCCAGCTCGATTGGCAGATCCCCGAGTGTTGACTAACCAGGTGGCCTTTGCTAAATGTGTATCCCAATGTTTGAACGTCCCACCACCCATTGCTCTCAGCGTAGTCTTTAACAGTCCATTGTATCGTTCAATTTTCCCAGAAGCTGGTGCATGATAGGGGATGTGATACACCCACTCAATGCCGTGCTCTTTGGCCCAGGTGTCTATGAGGTTGTTTCGGAAATGAGTCCCATTGTCTGACTCAATTCTTTCTGGGGTGCCATGTCGCCACAGGACTTGCTTTTCAAGGCCCAGGATAGTGTTCCGGGCAGTGGCATGGGGCACGGGATATGTTTCCAGCCATCCGGTGGTTGCCTCCACCATTGTAAGCACGTGGCGCTTGCCTTGGCGGGTTTGTGGGAGTGTGATATAATCGATCTGCCAGGCCTCCCCATATTTATATTTCAGCCATCGACCTCCATACCAAAAAGGCTTTAACCGCTTGGCTTGCTTGATTGTAGCACATGTTTCGCATTCATGGATAACCTGGGCTATAGTGTCCATGGTCAAGTCCACCCCTCGATCACGAGCCCATCTGTATGTTGCATCTCTTCCTTGGTGACCTGAGGTGTCATGGGCCCACCGAGCTAGAAATGATTCACCCTTATGTTGCCAGTCCAGATCCACCTGAGCCACTTCAATCTTAGCAGCCTGATCCACCTGCTGGTTGTTTTGATGTTCTTCAGTGGCCCGACTCTTGGGTATGTGAGCATCTACGTGACGGACTTTTACAACCAGGTTCTCCACCCGGGCAGCAATATCTTGCCACAGTGCGGCAGCCCAGATGGGTTTGCCTCTGCGCTGCCAGTTGCTCCGCTTCCATTGCTGCAACCACCCCCACAGGGCATTTGCCATCATCCATGAATCAGTATAGAGATAGAGCACTGGCCACTTTTCTCGGTCAGCAATGTCTAAAGCCAGCTGGATGGCCTTTACTTCTGCAAATTGGCTCAATTCACCTTCTCCTTCAGCCGTTTCTACAACTTGTCGCATAGGACTCCATACAGCAGCTTTCCACCTCCGATGTTTTCCCACAAGACGACAGGACCCATCAGTGAACAGGGCATATTGCTTCTCATTTTCTGGTAGTTCATTATACATTGGGGCCTCTTCAGCACGTGTTACCTCCTCCTCTGGCAATATTCCAAAATCTTTGCCCTCTGGCCAATCCATGATCACTTCCAGGATTCCTGGGTGACTGGGGTTTCCTATTCGAGCCCGTTGTGTGATCAGTGCGACCCACTTACTCCATGTAGCATCAGTTGCATGATGTGTACAGGGGACCCTCCCTCTGAACATCCAGCCTAGCACCGGCAGTCGGGGTGCCAGGAGGAGCTGTGCTTCAGTGTCGATCACTTCTGAAGCAGCTCGAACCCCTTCATATGCTGCTAATATCTCTTTTTCAGTTGGAGTATAGCGGGCCTCGGATCCTCTGTATCCCCGACTCCAAAACCCTAGGGGGCGACCTCGAGTCTCCCCTGGTGCTTTCTGCCAGAGGCTCCAGGTAGGGCCATTCTCCCCGGCTGCAGTATAGAGCACGTTTTTTACATCTTGCCCTGCCCGGACTGGCCCCAGGGCTACTGCATGAACTATCTCCTCTTTAATTTGTTCAAAAGCTTGTCGTTGCTCAGGGCCCCATTTGAAATCGTTCTTCTTTCGGGTCACTTGATAGAGAGGGTTTACAATCAGACTGTAATTTGGAATCTGCATTCTCCAAAAACCCACGACGCCTAAGAAAGCTTGTGTTTCCTTTTTGCTAGTTGGTGGAGACATGGCTGTTATTTTGTTGATCACATCCATTGGGATCTGACGACGTCCATCTTGCCATTTTATTCCTAAAAACTGGATCTCCTGTGCGGGTCCCTTGACCTTACTTTGTTTTATGGCAAAACCGGCCTTCAGCAGGATTTGGACTATTTCCTTCCCTTTTTCAAAAACTTCTCCTGCTGTGTTGCCCCACACGATAATATCATCAATGTATTGCAGGTGTTCTGGAGCTCCACCCTGTTCTAATGCAGTCTGGATCAGTCCATGACAAATGGTGGGGCTGTGTTTCCACCCCTGGGGCAGTCGGTTCCAGGTGTACTGAACGCCCCTCCAAGTGAAAGCAAATTGTGGCCTGCACTCTGCTGCCAAAGGGATTGAGAAAAATGCATTGGCAATATCAACTGTGGCATACCACTTGGCTGCCTTTGATTCCAATTCATATTGAAGTTCTAGCATGTCTGGCACAGCAGCACTCAGCGGTGGCGTGACTTCATTTAGGCCACGATAGTCTACTGTTAGTCTCCACTCTCCATTCGACTTTTGCACTGGCCATATGGGACTGTTAAAGGGTGAGCAAGTCTTGCTGATCACTCCTTGGCTCTCCAGTTGACGAATCAGCTCATGGATGGGAATCAGGGAGTCTCGGTTGGTGCGATATTGCCGCCGGTGCACTGTGGTGGTAGCGATTGGCACTTGTTGGTCTTCGACCTTCAGCAACCCCACAACAGAAGGGTCCTCCGAGAGACCAGGCAAGGTGGACAGCTGTTTAATTTCCTCCATCTCCAAGGCAGCTATACCAAAAGCCCACCGGTACCCTTTTGGGTCCTTGAAATACCCTCTCCTGAGGTAGTCTATGCCAAGGATGCACGGAGCATCTGGGCCAGTCACAATGGGGTGCTTCTGCCACCCATTCCCAGTTAGACTCACTTCGGCTTCCAATACAGATAGCTGTGGGGATCCCCCCGTCACCCCAGAAATACAGATGGGTTCTGTTCCTATATATCTTGATGGCATTAGGGTACACTGTGCACCGGTGTCTACCAGAGCCTTATACTTCCGTGGGTCTGATGTGCCAGGCCACCGAATCCACACAGTCCAGTAAACCCGGTTGTCCCTTTCCTCCCCCTGGCTGGAGGCAGGGCCCCTCTAATCCTCATCACAGTACTCGTTTCTCATTTCTTGTACGTATGAGTCAGAAGTTTCTTCATTAAGATCAAGAGTAAGGTCAGCCCTTCTACTCTCTCTGGGGAACTGCCCGCTGGAAACTGGAGCAGCAATTTTCCTGGAAGAACCTCTTTCTGTGATTGTTTTCCCTTGCAATTCGCGTACCCGTGCCCCTAGGGCTGCGGTAGGTTTCCCATCCCACTTCCTCATGTCCTCTCCGTGGTCACGCAGGTAAAACCATAGGGTGCCCCGTGGTGTGTACCCTTTATATTCTCTCTCTTGAGCAAAAGAACACTTACTTCTAATAGTCGAGATACTGGTCCGTACAGGTGAGGAGTAGGACCTATCCTCTCTGAGTTGCTGGATCTCCCGGGACAGTTTTTCGGACAGTTTCTCCACAGCTGAGACGAGGGAGGAAGAAAGACTTTCCTCGTATTGCCGGAGTTGACTAGCCAATTCATCCACTGTTTGTTCCTCTCCATCTTTCCAGGTTATCACTGCCAATGAATTGGTGTATGACAATGGTGAGCTCCTTATAAACTTCTGCCACATGGGTCGTGTGCACTTGACTTCGTCTGGATCTTTGGATAGTTGTTCATTGTTCAGGTCATCATAAATCACCTCCAGCACAGCTAATTCTCTCAGAAACTGGATACCCTTCTCCATGGTGGCCCACTTGCTTGGGCGACATATGACATCTTCCTTAAAGGGATACCTTTCCTTCACGTTTGACAGGAGTCGGCTCCAAAGGCTGAGGACTCGTGTCCCTTTTCCAATTGCTTTGTCAATGCCCCCTTCCCTAGAAAGGGATCCCAGCTGCTTGGCTTCCCTACCCTCTAATTCCAGGCTACTGGCCCCATTATCCCAGCATCGGAGCAGCCAGGTGACAATATGCTCACCTGGACGGCGGCTGAAATCTTTTCGTATATCTCGCAGCTCACTCAGGGATAGAGATTGGGTGGTCACTGCCTCGTTTATGAGTTCTTCCTCTTCCTCCTCCCCGATCAGCGGCCGGCTTTCCTCCTCCCGTTCTCGTGATGGTCCTTCTCTAGGGTCATCTGTCTCGTATACTTCTTCCTCCGGTTCCCTTTTAGAAGAAGCTTCTTCCTCCCTTACTAAACGAGCCGACTTCCGCTTCCAAAATTTCTTCTTGTGTACAGGGGCGACTGATACCGGCACAGGCTGGTTCTTTGGTTCAGCCACAGGGCGTGTTGCTGGGGTTGGAGTGGCCGCAGTGCAAGTGCATGTCACCGGAGTCTGAGTGGCCACAGGGCCTGTTGCCAGGGTTGGAGTGGCCGCAGTACATGTCGCCGGGGTTGGAGTGGCCGCAGTGCAAGTGCATGTCACCGGAGTCTGAGTGGCCACAGGGCCTGTTGCCGGGGTTGGAGTGGCCGCAGTGCAAGTGCATGTCACCGGAGTCTGAGTGGCCACAGGGCCTGTTGCCGGGGTTGGAGTGGCCGCAGTACATGTTGCCGGGGTTGGAGTGGCCGCAGTGCAAGTGCATGTCACTGGAGTCTGAGTGGCCACAGGGCCTATTGCCGGGGTTGGAGTGGCCGCAGTGCAAGTGCATGTCACCGGAGTCTGAGTGGCCACAGGGCCTGTTGCCGGGGTTGGAGTGGCCGCAGTACATGTCACCGGGGTTGGAGTGGCCGCAGTGCAAGTGCATGTCACCGGAGTCTGAGTGGCCGCAGGGCCTGTTGCCGGGGTTGGAGTGGCCGCAGTGCATGTCGCCAGGGTTGGAGTGGCCGCAGTGCAAGTGCATGTCACCGGAGTCTGAGTGGCCGCAGGGCCTGTCGCCGGGGTTGGAGTGGCCGCAGTACATGTCGCCGGGGTCTGAGTGGCCGCAGTGCATGTCGCCGGGGTTGGAGTGGCCGCAGTGCATGTCGCCGGGGTCCGAGTGGCCGCAGGGCCTGTCGCCGGGGTCGGAGTGGCTGCAGGGCCTGTCGCCGGGGTCTGAGTGGCCGCAGAGCCTGTCGCCGGGGTTGGAGTGGCCATAGTGCGTGTTGCCCGGGTTTGAGTGGCCGCAGGGCCTGTTGCCGGCGTCTGGGTAGCTGCAGTGCATGTTGCTGGGGTCGGAGTGGCCGCAGGGCCTGTTGCTGGGGTCTGAGTGGCTGCACGGCATGTCGCTGGGGTCGGAGTGGCCGCAGGGCGCGTTGCCCGGGTCTGAGTGGCCGCAGTGCGTGTCGTTTTACTGTCAGAGCCAGAGACCTTCTCTTCCCTTTGAGGGTACTGAATGGTGTTGAACAGGGCTCGGTAGGCATGGGCCAGGCCCCAGCACGTTGCAATGATCTGCATCTCTCTGGAGTGGCCAGGGTGACAGCATACTTTTTCCAAATATTCTACTAACTTTTCAGGATTCTGCATTTGCTCAGGGGTGAAGTTCCAAAACACTGGGGGTGCCCATTGGCCTAGGTACTTGCCCATCTTGTCCCACACACCCTGCCACTCATAATTATTCAGCCTTGGGGCAGATCTCTGGATGATATTCTTAAATTGCTTATTAACCTTAGACAAAACCGAAACAATATTCCCAAGAGATACCAATAGAAGTATCTTAACTACCCAAGGATGTTCAAGATACTGAAAAGTTACTGTAATGAAGGAGGAAACATCATAGAAGAAGGTAGTGACACTGCCATTCTGTATTTCCTCCGAAAAAAAACTCTCAGAAAAGTTACTGCAATTGCTAGTTGTCTCCACGAAATGGTATCCATGGTACAGTAACGGCTTCATTGCGAAGTTTACATACCACAGTAACGTCAAGGTCAATGTTCTAAAAACAAACCTCACAAGCGAGACATTACTATTCACTGCAGACCACAGCAAACTGCAAAACCCAACACCAATCTTTAACATGTACAGCAGGAAAAAGAGCGCGATGCAGATTATACAAATTAAAATCGAGAACAGAGAAACCAACATTGTGACCCACAACTACTAACAGATATAAGTTCCTTAATACACTCCGGTTAACCTGTTATTATCTCAAACCCTTCGTGCCCCACGTTGGGCACCAAAAAGGACTCTCGTGGTTTAATTTCAGTCGGCAACTAAGCACCACGCAGCCGCTCGCTCACTCCCCCCCACCCGGTGGGATGGGGGAGAGAGTTGGAAGAGCACAAGTTAGAAAAACTCGTGGGTTGAGATAAAAACAGTTTAATAATTGAAATAAAATGATAATAATAATATGATAATAATAATAATACACAAAACAAGTGATGCACAGTACAATTGCTCACCACCCGCCGACCGATGCCCAGCCAGTCCCCGAGCAGCGGCCCCCCCGGCCAGCTTTCCCCAGTTTATGTACTGAGCATGACGTCACATGGTATGGAATGTCCCTTTGGCCAGTTTGGCTGTGCCCCCTCCCAGCTTCTTGTGCACCTCCAGCCTTCTCAGTCAGTAGAGCATGGGAAGCTGAAAAGTCCTTGGCTAGTGTAAGCATTACCTAGCAACAACTAAAACATCGGTGCATTATCAACTTTGTTCTCATCCTAAATACAAAACACCATACCAGCTACTAGAAAGGAAATTAACTCTATCCCTGCCGAAACCAGGACAAATGGTTTGGAAGGTATCAGAACATGACAGGCTATGGCATTGAGCTGTTTAGACAGCGGTGCTTACTTAGTACACCACCATGTAATTGTTCAAACAAGACACGGTGGCAGGCTGTTCTACAAGTAGCTACCTTTATTAAGCAATTGCTTTCATTAGCAGCATTTTCTCTACCACCAAAAAATTAACTCTATTAAACAGCTAATTTCTCTTGGCCCTCTTTGTCAGGTTTGATGGGGGTAAGAAAATATTTCTGTCAGTCTTCTGTCACCAAATGTTTCACAAAGTCACATCTGTTCTCCAGTGTTGTTTTATTAGGAGGGCGGTCATTTAAAAAAAAAGCAAAAACTTCCAAAATTTTAATCAAAAATCACCCAAGGGAACACTGTTTTAAAATTGGTTTTGAAAATAAATAGTCTATTACTGGAGCAAGGAAAACTGCAGGAGCAGATGAAAGCATATAGGAACAATCCTATCTTCATGTATAAAATGATGGGTTGAGAGGTGGCTGTTACCACTTGGGAGGGAGAGACCTGATGGGCATGCTAGAAAAAAGGCATGAAAGTGCTAGCTTAATGCATGGTAGTTGAAAAAGCAAATCAAGTATTTGTAACTATAAGGAAAGGAATAAGCATAAAATAGAGGGTATCACTGTGCTTCTCAAAATGATCCATGGACTGCCATCAGTCTGCATACAGCGTGCAGTTCTGGTCCCACATCTCTAAAAGGATGGAGCAGAATGGGAGAAGGTTTAACAAAGGTTGAGGAATGATCAGAGATCTGGAACAGCTTCCCTATGAGCAATGATAAATCATATAGGCTGGGACTCTTCAGTTTGGAGAAGCAGTGCTTTGGGAGGGCATGTGATAGAGCTCTGCCAAATCCCGAGTGGTCTGAAGAAAGTGAATAGTGACTGACTATATAAGAACTAGAGGTCATAAAATTATGCTACTTGAAGTCCAGAATAAATGAAAGGAGGCAACTTCTCATACCTCAGGTGTAAATTCGTGGAACTCCTTTCCAAGGGACACTGTGGGTACAAAACAGTACTTGACATCTGTTAGGACTATGAAGAAAATGAACCACAACTTCAGGAAACTCCCTGTGCTGAAAATAGTTGTCCAGAAGAATATAAGCTGGGAAGGTATCATGTATGCTTGTCCTCTTATTCTTTTGAAATAGGTGAGAAAGTTCTGTGATGCACATAGAAAACTCAGCTGTCAGGTCATGGCATTGCTGTGTTTTTTATTGCAGCAATATCAGAAGGCCATAGTCTCTCTGAATAAAAACCACAGGACCAGTAAGAAGAAAAATAATGCTGTGTCTCATTGTGTTATTGTCAATATTAGGAAATTTTCATGCTTGTAGTGAAACTGGTGTCCACTAAAATAAGACCCTGAAATAACCCTGGACGCGGGGATAGCAGATTTAGGCTGCGGAAGGAACTAGTTAGTAAGGTCCCCTGGGAATCTGCTTTTGAAGGTATTGGGATCCATGAATCCTGGTCACTTTTTAAGAGCCATCTCTTAAGAGTGCAGGAGCAGGCAATTCCAAAGTGTTGGAAGTCAAACAAGCGGGGCAGAAGGCCGGCTTGGATGAGCAGGGATCTTCTTCTAGAACTTAGGCAGAAAAGGAAAGTGTATGGATATTGGAAGCAAGGACAGGCAACACAGAAGGACTACAGAGGTGCTGTTCGCCACTGTAGGGAGAAAATTCGTGTGGCCAAAGCTTGATTAAAGTTCAAGCTGGCCAGCACTGTGAAGGACAACAAAAAGGGCTTTTTAAAATATGTTAACAGCAAAAGGAGGATCAGAGATAACATTGGTCTGTTACTTGATGAGGTCGGTCACCTCACAAATGGAAACATAGACAAAGCAGAGATGTTTAATGCCACCTTCTTCTCTGTCTTTAACTCTGATGATGGGCCCTGGGACCCCTGGAACTGTGTGTTGGAAGACTGTGACTAGGGGAATGAGAAACTCCCAGCCAACTCTAAACTTGTTTGAGACTTGCTGCTCCAGCTGTATGCACATAAATCTATGGGGCCCAATGGGATTCATCCCAGGGTACTCAAAGAGCTGGCCAATATCATGGCGGGATATCTCTCCGTTATTTTTCAATGGTCTAGGGAATCTGGAGAGGTCCCAGTTGACAGAAAGCTGGCAAATGTTGTCTCAGTTTTCAAGAAGGGTAAGAAGGAAGACCCTGGTAATTATAGGCCTGTCAGTCTCACTTCAGTTCCTGGTAAAATTATGGAGAAGGTTATTCTGGGAGTTATTGAAAAACACTTGAGAGACAATGCAGTCATTAGTCATAGCAACACAGGTTCACAAGGGGAAAGTCCTGTTTAACCAACTTAATTTCCTTTTATGACAAGGTCACCCATCTAGTTGACCAAGGGAAGACAGCAGATGTGGGTTTCTTTGCATTTTAGCAAAGCTTTTGATACTGTCTCTCACAGTATCCTTCTGCACAAAGTGTCCAGCATACAGCTAGATATGTCCGTAATACGTTGGGTGAACGACTGGCTGACGAGTCAGGCTCAAAGAGCTATAGTAAATGGGGTTGCATCAGGCTGGCAACCAGCCACTATTGGGCTCAATTTTAGGGCCAGCGCTCTATAATGTTTTTATAAATGATCTGGATGCAGGAGTCAAATGTACATTAAGTAAGTTTGCCAACAATAGTAAATTAGGAGGAGGAACTGTGGACTCCCTCGAGGGTAGAGAGGCCTTACAGAGAGATCTGGATAGACTCTGGATAGACTGGATAGAGAGCTGGGCAGTCATCAATCATATGAAATTTAACAAGAGCAAGTGATGGATTCTGCACCTGGAACAGGGTAATCCTGGTTATATGTACAAATTGAGGGATGAGAGGCTGGAGAGCAGCCCCACAGAAAGAGATCTGGGGGTTTGGGTTGATGGCAAGCTGAATATGAATCAACAGCGTGCCCTGAAAGCCAAAAAGGCCAACCGTGTGATGGGGTGCATCAAGCACAACATAGCTAGCTGGTTGAGGGAGGTGATTGTCTCACTCTACACCGCACTGGTGCGGCCCCACCTCGAGTACCGTGTGCAGTTTTGGGTACCTCAATATAAGAAGGACATCAAACTACTAGAGTGTGTCCAGAGGAGGGCGACCAAGATGGTGAAAGGTCTTGAGGACAAGACTTATGAGGAGCAGTTGAGGTCACTTGGTTAGTTCAGCTTGGAGAAGAGAAGGCTGAGGGGTGACCTCATTGCAGTCTACAACTTCCTCAAGGGGGGCAGCGGAGGGGGAGGTTCTGATCTCCTCTCTCTGGTGACCAGCGATAGGACACAAGGAAACGGTATGAAGCTGCGTCAGGGGAAGTTCAGATTGGACATTAGGAAAAGGTTCTTCACTGACAGGGTGGTCGGTCACTGGAACAGGCTCCCCACAGAAGTGGTCATGGCACCAAGCCTGTCAGAGTTCAAGGAGTGTCTGGACAATGCTCTTAGTCATATGGTTTAGTTTTAGGTAGTCCTGCGAGGAGCAGGGAGTTGGACTCAATGATCCTTATGGGTCCCTTCCAACTCAAGATATTCTATGGTTCGATGATTCCAAGACAGAGGTAGAGCAGGAAACAAAATCACTGAGCCTTAGTCATACCAAGGTCAGTGGCTGAAACAGGACAAGTCCCTGACTATAAATTTAGCACTTCCTCCAGTGCTATACTGCAGCAAGCAGAGACAAGAACTGGGATGCTCACGAGACACCCTGTTGCTTGTGATGGCGTTACTTTCACAAGGCAAGGATGTAGAGGACAAGCTGCCCTGGGGGGAGCTGGTGTCTCACCACTGCCCCCAGTGGGAGCAGGCACTGTAATAAGAGCGGAGACTGACAGTGAGGTGCCACCCTAGGCCCTGAGCCATGCCATTTGGGAAGTGATGCACAGGGTGTGCTCCCCAGCTTGCCCTCTGCACAGGCTCCCCTGTGACTCTAAGAAGGCCAAACTGGAAGAAGTGGCTTGTTTTTTGGCTAAGGACATTTTGTATACCTGCATCTTGGCCAGGTAATCACCTCATTCTCCTTGCTGTCAGCTGAAATGATCTTCTGGTTCTCCAAGAGTTTGTACTGTCCCTCATGGGCAAAGCCAGGATGGAGACAAGGGAGGGAACATTGTTCTGTGCTCCTTGTGGTGGAAGCAGGAATGGGCCCTTGCACCAATAGTGTGAAAGCAGCCATTTCAGGGTATGGCTGTGTTTTCACTGGGAAGGAGAGGTGTCTTTCTGTTTAGTTGTAGCCTCCCAGCAGTGCTGGTGGGAAAGGACCCTGAGGGTTTCCAGTCCAACCCCCTGCTGTCACCAGCACTAGGTCTAGACAAATTCTGAATACCTCCAGGGATAGAGATCCCTGACTCTGATGATCTGTCCCAGGGCTGAATTAAAAATCCTAGGGCAAAGCAGGACTATCCAATTCTTACCTATAACCCAAGGCTGACCTTAGGTAGGTGCACTGGGAGAGGAGAAATGCCTGCCTGTTCTGTCCAGCAGGACTTGTTATTAAGCTATTTTGGATATTAGCTGTCATAGCCTAAAAAAAAAATCCCCACCCCTTGTCTGCCATCAGCTAGGGTTGACTTTGCAGTTCTGGCAAGTTTTACTTGCAGACAACTTTAGACTAAATTCCAGGTCTCTTTCTACCCTAAGAGCAAAGTAATGCTTCAATGCTGGATTGGATGACATGAGATTTGAGGTTGTGATTTTAGGCTTATTTTAAGAGAGTGTGGATGCAGCTGAACTTGGGGGAATTGTGTTGGCTTAGTACAGCCAGCCCCACTTGAACATGCTCGCTCTGTCGGGAACCTTTCTCCCCGGAAGCTGAGACTGCTTCTTCTTGCTTGTGCTTTGTATTGCCCCAAAAGCAGGTAGAAGACAGCAGTTCTCACAGAAATCCCAGTTCACTTTGCCTGGGAAAACAGGGCAGTGTCCCTCTGGGTGTGAACCTCTGGCTGTTACCCAGTCATGGACTACCATCTAGATCACTTACGTTGGAAAATCACATGGGTGTTTGGGGTTCTGGGGGTGGTTGGGGAGGGGATGGTTTCAGCATGCTGACTCCTGTACCAGCATTTTTCTGACAGTAAAGTACTCCTGCTAGGCACAGCCAGCTGTGCCTCTCTCAGCTTTCCACAGGGACAGAGGGTTTGCTGATCTGTGCAGAATGTTTTTTTAATTTTTATTATTGTGGTGCCCAGAGCTGGGCCAATGAGGCAGGAAAGCCCCTGACTTATTTGAGGGAACCTGTCAAACAAGCATTTCTCTATCTGAGATTGAAACCAGTGTGGAAGCTTATCAGCCCACGTGTTCAAAGCAGGTCTATCTGCACTTCAAACTGTTCATGGTGTGGGGAACGCTCTGAACTCCACAGTTCTGGAATACGCCTCTAGCTCACTTGATAAGATGTGACAGGCAATGTCCCATCCCTAGCTGCTGCTTGGTGTGTACCGCTTATCCTAGCCTTCTGAGATAAGCCTCCACGTCTTGATGGCTATGCAGCAGCTGCCAGCCTTGCTGGATTTTCCAATGCACATGTGGAGGTGGAGCCAAACACCTCTGTACATCCCTGTCCAAATTCTAAAATGCTCTGTGTCTCCCCAGTGTTGGTGGGAGGCACCTGGCTGCCTCAGATGCAGGAACACTTGTGTCCCAAGCTCAGTTATATGGAGTTATCTGACAATCACTACTACTTGCAGGTTGGTTTGTAGGACAGAGGCCAGCAGGGAGGGGGCATTAAAACATTCTGACAGATGCTAAAACTGTGCTGGGGTAAGTGTAGCCAGCTAGGACTGGTTGACTACCAAAGATAAATGTTGCTGAAGTAGCCGGGAACTGGCAGTATTGTTTTTATAACTGACCTCCCAACCAAGAAGGGCAAGCTGGGGAAAAATATATTTCCATTTGTTCAGGCAGCACTGAATATATTGAAGGAATTGCAGTCTATTCATGGCTTTTGTCAGCTGGAAAAGAGGTTGAATTCATGCAACAAATTATTCAGAAGAAATTGTTTGCCAGACTCTCATTATGAGCTCTACAGAACAGAGGAGTTGAAACATCAGATACAATTAACTTCATGTTATAAAACCTTTTTGGGATGTGAAGACTAGACCCTGCCAGCCCTACTGTACTGTAAGGGCCTGGTTGCTGATGATTTTAATAGGAACCTCTGTCTATTCAGCCTGTGTATGTCTGCATGTAGCAAAATCCATGAAAATCCTATGAGACATTGTCCAGGATATGTCTGAGGAACAAAGCAACACCCCAGGCCAATGCAAGCAGAATTCAAGTGTGAGTTTTGAGTAGGACTAAGCATTCCTCAAAGTAGTGAAATATCAAGCTCATAAGCATTAGCACTGAAAAGGATTTTCAAAATGTGTTGCAGCTGGCAGGATTTTGCTGAGGGCAGAGCTAGACCAATACCAGTCTTCTTTCCTAATTGGATTCTTAATTACAAGGTCTTTGCTCAATGCAGTTAATAACTCTCTTCAGGACAAGACACTATGAGAACATGCATTCTGCTCAGTACAACATGGGGTCTGTGGCCAGAGCAGTGGTCCACAATCTGTAGTGTGAAGAAAGTGCAATTGGTTCCTAAGCATGGGAAAGCAACAAATCAGATTCAGCTGACATGAAAATGTCCTACAGAGTCTATGCCGTTTCACCAGATTGCTTACAGCAGCTCAGAAAATGTTGATCTTGCCTTTTTTAATGCACTGTGTTGGACTTTTTATGCAAATTTATATTCTTGTCAACTTCTATTTTTTAGTCCTGTTCCAGCTAAACTTCATTGGCCAATGTGAAATGTGTTTTTAACTTTTAGGGACTTCAGTTAAAAATAAAAATAGTAATGGAAATTGTTTCTTTTTCTTAACTGCCAGGGAAATGAAAAATCGATTAGTTGCACAGCTCTGGACAGAAGCAATGGGAGAATAAAGGAAGGATGAGTCCTGCAGCTGAGTAGAAAGCATTTCTTGAAGCATTTTGGAAGGTGAAGTTCATCATAAGTGCTCAGAGGCAAATACTGTGTATTCCTAAGGAAAATATATGTTGGGCATTTCCAGTATTTATAGCTATGATTTATCCAGAAAGAAGTTTTTAGTGCTTTTAAGGTAAATGCTGATCTTAGAATAATTCCATTTAATTAACCAAACGCGAAACAATGTTTGCATTGGCAACTAGAGAAAGAGAGACTCAAATCACTGTGATTATTCCCTGAGATCTCACACAAAGGAAACTTAATAACATCTGTCACTTCCTCAGCTAGAAAAGAAAAAAGCATTAAAGGAAAAAACCAAGAGGGAACCTGCTGAGATAGGGGCCTTAAGCATAATTCCTCTAGACTTATTTTCTTTTTTCTAAAACAGCAGCTGTGATGGTGGCCCTTAGAATAACCTACAGTGATGATTCAGTTGCACAGCCTGTAAACAGCAGGGATCAAATTTACTTCACATCTCTACACATTGCAATGTGGGACAAATGCTCTGTAAAACACCACTTATAACTACCGTTAATAAACAGCCATCATTTTGTGCTTTCAGTGCAGGGCTTGTTCAAGAAATAGCTGAGACCATGGCTGTGATGTAACTGCACCCAACAGCCTTAGAAGAAGGAAGGTTCCGAAAGGTATTGCTTTGTTTTCTCAAGTATCAGAAGTACCCAACATAGGCAACTCATGTGGAATTAAGTGGAGGAGCAAGCTAAAATACGGAGGAGGTCAGGGTGGCTGGGACCAACTGGTGCATCCCCAAGCTCTAATGGGATTTAGGAATAAAATCAGCTGTTAAGAAGGGTCCAGTTCATGCAGCTTTTGCAAATGCAAACTAGGTTTTGCAACCAAGAACACTGCGATCATGGCAGCAAAAAGACTATGCAATTGTCAACCTAAATTACTTGCACTGTGTAAAGGCGAAGAATGTAACAGTCTCCCTGCATTGGACAGGCTGAATGTGGAACTGGGATTGTCACTTTTCTTGGGGACCAAAGTTCTCCTAAGAAGACGCTCCTTTGATTGTGCATGTGGGCTGATGTATGTGTGCTGTGTTTGGGCAGATATTGAAAAGAAAGCAGAAATGGAAGCACTGAAATCCACATTAAGAGGCAGAAGTAGTTTTGGAGCAGGGTCAAAGAAAGACTCCGTGATTGCTGGAGAAGTTGAGAGTAGCAAATGTCAAGAATTAGGCTTTTTTCCTTAATCTCACTGAGATGCCCTTTTCCCTGTGGAAAGTCATTGTGATACTTTTAAACAGGGGTAGGAGGGCAAGGGCATGGAAATTGGGTGACTTTCAGTGAGATGCCCTGTGATGGCAGCGATTTCCTGGGCTGCCTCCTCTCATGATGGCTCTGCTACATTTTAATTGAGTACAAGCCTACCAGGGTCAGGCAAATGAGCAAACCAAGGGAACAGATAAAACCATTCTTACAGAAGCGCCTGGTGTCAGGCACACATTAAAATCAGCAGGACATTCACTTTAACATCTGCAGAAGTCTTAACTATCACTGCTAATTGAATCTGGAGATTTGTTTAATTAAGCTAAGTAGATTAGTGCAGAGATCTGCAGGAGAAAGCTGTTGCTTGGCCTTAACAAGTGAGAGGTGCAGTAAGGATTTCTATGCAGGTGAGACAGTGGCTGATGAGTTAGTGAGTGTCCCAAGAACCTCACTGGTGCCCTTGCAGGATTTGAGGTCCAACATTTGGCTCCTCAGCATTTGCAATTCTCTGGATGAAGCCAGGTGCCCATATGCACACCTGACGTATAAACCTGCCCATCAGGTTTTTACACCGGTACAATTAAAATGGAAGTTTTAAATTATAGTTCAAACAGGCATGCTTTCCAGCCATTTCCAATCCGTCATAGGGGAAATAACCACAGGAGATGGGATCCATAGGGATTTTGGCCTGGGATAAACTCCGGCTCAATAAAATACATAACAGGAAACAACATTAAAGGAAAATGATTGCCACTGCAAAAATCAAGTACTCAAGATTTAGCAGGTAACAGATTTAATGTTGCCTGTGCAAACTTTATTCTACCCCCCAACAGCTGATGATTGCAATGTCATTAACTGCTTTTTTCTACAGTGCTAATGTCTCTCTCATGGAGGAAATTTGATTTTTTTAATTGCATAATATTAAACTATAATATATTGTTAATGTGAAATCCTGCCAAGCAGCCTGGATGACAAATGCTGAGAACTTGAAAGTGGCTGTGTAACATTATTTGTGACACTCAAACTGCAAAGGTTTGTGTGCTGTTTAATTTTCTTTGGATGTAGCAGAAAACAGTAAGCAGTATTTGCAATATACAGTACACAGTACCTGGCGTTATTAAGAGAGAGAGAGGACTAATTCTAGACTAGAGCCTGTTGAGATTAGTGCCTTCAAGAAGGGAATCTGCGAAGGACCAAAACATGGCAACTGTATCATGATATTTCATGCACCCTTCATGCAGGGCCCACCACAGGATGGGTGCCTATGAGAGAGGAGGGCCTGGCAGCTCAGTGGCAGCTGGCAGAGGGGCAGCGCAGTGTGGGCAGCCGTTTCCATCTGCTGCACCAAGCCCCAGGAGCACATGAGCTCCCAAGTAACCAGCACTGGGGCCCAGCAGAGAAGGGGATGTCAAGGTCAATATATTGAAGCACTCAGAAAAATGGAAAATTCATCTCAGTGGTGTGGCACCAGGTGTTGCTCGCAGGGTGCTTAGCTCCTGTCTCCAGTCCTGTGCTCACATCTGGCACAAACACATTGGGTGGATTCCCAGCTGGCTTTGCTTGGTAGACCACTATTTATACTGGTGAAATTGTGTGGGTTTCACAGCAACCATGGACCCAGCCTCACCTGTGGGCAGGAGGAATGGACCCAGGTGCATTTTGCTTGGTTAGGCAGTAATACACCACTGTTGCTAGCTCACTGACTAGTTGCTGTTCATCACAAGATTTTCTGGTTGGAAGCCAGGTGGTTTGCGCATTCATGTTGGATACATTGCATTATCTAGTATGCATGTGTGCGTGTATTATACATACTAAATTGCACAAATGCACAACTGCAATAATATGGTAATATATTTATGTTATACATGTGTTTACGTATATCGTGTTAGCTACTTTGATGAGAGTTAGTGGAATCTGAGAAGCGACTGCTTTTCCAGTAAAACACGAGTAAAGAGGAAGTAGGAACTATTTGAGGGTTATTAAATTTGAAGTTAATGAATGGCATAAGGGGCACCCAAAGTCACGAATAGCTCTTTGGGCTGGGTGAAAGCACGTAGATCCAGAGTAATGCCTCCCAGCTGGTGCCATGTGGGGTGCACTATAAATATTCACTTAGAAGGAGGTTGCCTCTAACATGAAAGAATGGGAACATGTGGTGATCCTTCTGCAAAGGCAAGAAATCCTTCTTGGATCTGTGGAGAAAGCAACTGGGAAAAGCAGAGGCAGGGAAGCCGATGCTGCTGTGAGTCCCTGCTGTGCGCTTTCCACCAAGTGCTGTGAAGTTTCAGCCTGGATTGCATTGTCACACCGCTGCAAGAGTAGGCCAGGCCCAGGGAGGACAAATCCTTCAGGTCTCACTTCAAACTGGAGCTGTCTGATGTTAAATTGAAAAGAAAAAAAGTTTGTATTAAAAGGAAGACTAAATGACCTCACCACCCTTTGCCGTATGAGACAGTGCCATGGAATATTTTTAGTTTTTTGAAATTTAATGTTTTACACTTCATGCTTTTCTGTGGAGAAGAGAGTGAAATGGAGAAAAAATCTTTCCTAGGCTTTCATTCCCCTGTGCCATAGCAAGCCTCTTCCCATTCCTTACATCGCAGAATACAGAATAATGTAGGTTGGCTCTGAGAAGCTCAAGTCCAACTCCCTGCTCTGAGCAGGTACAATTACATGGGGTTGCTCAGGGCCATGTTCAGCTGAGGTTTGAATACCTGCAAGGATGGTGATCCCACAGTCCCTCTGGTCCTTGTTGCAGTGTACATTGTGAAAAATCCATTTCCCTATAAAATGGAGTGTCTCAGAAATAGAGATTTTCAACCATGGCATTTTCCAATAATAATACTGAATCCATATTTTTTCCCACAGTGTCAGAATATTAAAAACAAAATCAGGAAATAACAGATGAGACAAAATATTCCAAAATGAAGTGAAAAACTTTTTCACTGTATGTTTTTTGTCAGAACCACGCAATTCTCACAAGGTTTTTCTGCTTTGACAGAAAGACATGTTCTTAGAGGTTATTGCCTGGTCTAAACTTTTGCAGTTAGCTCTAACTAGGACTTTGGCCAGTGTTACTGTGTGATGGGGTCTTGGCATACAGCCCAGTGCCATATTCCTAACTTGGGCTCTGGAATAAGAGCTTGTGATGATGTGTTTGATTCTTTAATTCCTGTACTGGCTTCTCTGTTGCCATTGAAATGTCTCTAACCAAAACACACTGATCTGTGAATGCCAGGACTGGGGGACTGCTCTATCCACTGTGTGGTTTTGTTTGTTTGTTCATTTGTTTGTTTTGCCAGATACACTTTTATGTGCAATGGTGCTGTTTACAGCTGGATATATTCATCTGGCATTGCTCTCTTCCTTCAAACACTGTTACTAACTTTGATTTTAGTGACTGGATGAAGTTTTGCATTTTGCTTTCGTTGTTTCTAGATCTTTCAAAGGGTTTTGGTCTTGATTAAAGGATGGGTAAATTACTCAAAGGCTTCTTAAAGACCTAAGCCCAGATTTTAAGCACTCAGCTCCCATCAGCACTGGTGGAGTTACGTGGTAAAACAGTTGTGGCAGATTGTGCACAATTGTCCAATTGTGCAGAGAACTTTTCAGAGGTTGAGGGGAAGGAAGATGCCTCATATAGGCATTTTGCAGATTGTCCCCATATGTAAATGTTTTTAAGCACAGGAAGAGCAAATCAGTAGATGTCAGGGACTCTGACCTTCCTTTGGCCACTAATGTGAACCCACATTTTCTTTAACAGCCTACCAAAAGCTGCTCTTACACTGGGCAGAAGAAAGTATGTATCAGAGGTTGTGGAGGCTGAAGTACATCTCACCATTTATCTTCCCCCTAATCTGGCAAGCTTTAATACAGTAAGGTGTCAGCTGGAGAAACCCACTGGAAGGGCAGCCTGGGAATTGCTTTTAGAGGCAGGGCAATCTACCAGCCCTCTGCATTCAAAACTTCTGAGCCTTGTTCCTGAAAGCTGGGATATTTAAATCCTTACATGGATAGAGATTCCTTCTGCTCTGCCTCCTGGTCCTGTGCCAGAAATGAGCATTCATTTCACAGTTCCAAGCCTTTTCACTCCACTTCATTAAAGAAGAAGGAGAAGGAGAAGGAGAAGGAGAAGGAGAAGGAGAAGGAGAAGGAGAAGGAGAAGAATAGCACAAGCTGAGATTCTGGCCCTCCAAAGAATCAATTTATTTCTGCGTGTGAGTATGTGTACATGCCTGTATGTATACATACATATATATACATAAATACAGACATATACATATTTATACATAAATATATATATGTATGTATATAGGTAGGTATATATACACATACATGTATACATGTTGGACTTATCTCCAAGAACAGCTGTCCATTTTTAAATGGTCTGTTTCACAGAGCGGCTACTGCACATTTCCAGCACATGACTTTCTGAGCACAGATGCCTGCTTTACAGATGAAGGAGCTGGCTCAACCACAAGTTTTGTCCTGGAGCTGAGAATAAACCTACTTTTTGCAAGTTCCCTTCCAGGGCATTTTTGTGCCGCTCAGCTCTGCCTCCTGGTGCACTGTTGCTCTGACTTGGAAGAACAAAATGATACTGGCATTCCTCTACATGGGAAATAGCCATGCTGATGGCTCAGACCCAGGGCAGAAGGAAATGCCAGAGCAAATGGGTCAAGTTTTCCGATCTTTTCTCCTTCATGCCATTGACATTTGGTTTGCCGCAACCTCCCTGAGCCACCTGTTTATAATTCTCCATCAGTGTGGAGATAAGAGCAGGTAGTCAGCTCCAACCTATCCTAAACAGAGTGCCCTGGTCTCCCTGGACCTTACCTCAGCACTGACCAGGATGCAAAATCCACCCCATTTATTTTTAGAAGCAGAGACTGTTGTGTGTGGGTTTATGGGTGTGCATGCAAGTGTGTGATTGTGAGGTTACAACAGGCAGGACATCTTGTGTGAATCTTCCTAAACAGGTTCTCCCTTTACCTGGGGGTGTGTTTGCCTGCCACTGGGACTAGTCTGCCAATGGAGCACTAGCTCAGGTGTCAGGCCAGGACACAGTGTTCTAGGCCATTCCTGGGAGCTTGGATCTACCTGACCTCACTTCAGGCATCTAGGAATTAGACTGGTGCTCTAAAATCTTCTCTTAGGCTCCTCTATAGTCAGCAGACAGAGAGGGATACCTCCAGATGACTAGCCAGCCTATTTGAAAACAGATGTGAGTGAGAAGCTCTGGGCCAGCTGAGGTGGTGGTGATGGGGGTCCCAAGCCTGGTCATCAGCCAACCTCTGTCAGTACTGCTGCACAGCATGTTTGAAAGCAAATTGGGCCCTTTCCATTTCCAAAGTGCCCTCAATAATGAAGAAAAATGGAAACATCCCAGGTGACTGCAAACATACTTAATGCTTCAGTTGTCCCCAGTTGCTTAGAAACAAAACGCAGAATATATTTAGACCTCAAGTTTTGGGACAATGCTGATGCTGAGAACGCCATCCATTTCCAGCTGTTCCCTCCATAACGCAGGTGGGTCTTGGAAAGCAGCACTGTCTTCTGATACAATCTCTTCTGTCAAAAGTGAGTGACCAGTAAAAAAGCAAAACAAATGCTTGTTTTAAAATGCAATGATGCTCATTCCACTCTGCTTTAGGTTGATTAAAGGAGACAGCCACTCATATGAAGCCAAACTGAACCACAGGCATTTCTGTGGCTAGTTGAAAGCAAACAGGTTTGTGCATTAAGTCCTTCTCTATAGTCATGGGAGTGATTCAAGGGTGCAGAACACTGTCAAGATTTTCATCACTGTCCCAGTTCATTCAGTTCTTGCAATGTACTGACCAACAGCACATCATGTAGGCATGTCCTGGGTGCACCAGGAAGTTGGTGTTCTGCCTCCTTTCTACAGTCATGCAAGTTCTAGCCAATGCCAATGCTATTTTTTCCATAGAAAATATTTTGTTCTTAGGAGAAATCCCAAACCATGAATCTTCTGGCCACAGAGCAAAACAATTCAGTTCTCTCATGGTGCTCAGTGTTTCACAGGCCATGGAGATTGCCAGCCCCATGCTCCCATTCTCTTCTCAGGGTGCTTGGACTCTGCTTGGACTACACGTCCTGTGTTACTTTTGGTCCCCTGTGTGCATGAGGGCACACAGGATGTGTCTTGGCAGGAACACCACACAGTGGTGAGGAGGCAGGTCCTTGCAAAACAAGAGCTCCCTGGGTTGTTGTTCAAGTATTCCCAACTTGAAATTTGGACTTGCAGGTAAAATCTTTGGCTGGAAAGATTATTTTTTTACAAATGATTTTTGAGGGGGCCGGATGTGGGAGGGCATTGCTTTATGAATATATATCTATCCATGGCAAATCCAAGTGGCGTTTTCTTGCACAAGATATAGCTCGGTGGTGTAAAGATTGGGAGAGCTCTGTGTACAAGTGTAGTACAAATATGATGCACATCTTTTACTCACATGAACTTGTCCTACCAATGATAAAAAGCAGGAATGCATCACTTAATGGTTTTACCTACATTATTGGCCTTTGCAGTTGTTACCATTTTTTTCTAGTATATGAAAAATGAGCAATCTGTTCAGATGGAATTGGTCTTGAACTACTTTCAGCATTTGTTAGACACAAGTCCCTGAAGAGAAAGAGCTCACAACCGCCAAATTCAGCTGTTAATGCAGCTGGTAACCAAGGAAGCTGCAGTCACCTCCTATAAACATTTGGGTGGCTACACAAATGAGAAGACTACAAAGAAGCAAAAGTCCAGAGTATCTTTGGGAATAAAGGTAGTGCAGTAGCTATCCTATATTATTAATGTAATTTACACTCTCCAAACAACATCTGATGGATAGTTTTGAGCAGTTGTAGAGTCATCTTAGACTCCTAGAAGTGCTGGTTAGAATGGCCCTGTGGAGTCTCCAGTCCAACCTCTGACTCACAGCTGGACTGATGCCAGCACTAGATTAGGTGGGCCATGGCTTTGGCTGTGTCTTGGCAGCATCCACAGCCGGCAGTCCCCACCTCTGTGGAGACCTGTGGCTTGGCTGCACCACCCTCCCAGGGAAGATGACAGACTAGTCATCCCAAATGTGAGAGCTGGCACTTTGGTTAACTCCTGTTGTCAGAAGAGGAACTTCTCCCCAGGGGCTAACAGGCAAAAGTGGTGGACAGAGCACAGAGCTGTGGCAAAACTCAAGAGTGAGACTGTGTAGAAGGGGAAGACAAAGCTCAGTTTAAACAAGACACATTTCAGTTGCTCACCCATTCTTCAACACTCACAAGCATCTAGACGTGTCTGTCCAGGATTTCTTGTGGTGACACAGAGGATCAGGGACAACAGATTCTGAGTCTTCATCTTGTCTCCTGATACCTCCCATGATACTGTGTGACTGTTACTTTTAGAACTCAACCCCAGCCCTGAGCCTGCTTCAGCAACAGAGGGAGAAGTCACACCACTGGTGCTCCAGCATCAATGTGCACCCAGCACTCCTCCCAGTGCCACCTCCTGCCAGTTCCCAGGCATTATCTATATTCCATCCTGGTTTTCACAGCTGCTCTCAGTCTCTTGACTTGCCGCATATCCACCATTCATTGACTTCCTGCTCTGCTGTTTCTTCTGGTGCTTCCACATACGCGCTCGCTTACACACAACTCAGATTTCCTTTACAAATCTCTACTGAGCTGGAACGTTTTACTTACTGTCACTGAAAAAGGCAGCTCTTTTCTTCAATAAAAACAAGAGTCCGAGACAGTAAAATCAGTGCATGAATCCAGCTGACCTGCAGAAACCTGTATAAAATGATGACCCTAAAGAATGTCACTAGCCAGCTCCTCTCTGCTCTGTCTAGTGCTTGTTGGTGTGTGTTGCATGCCTGGAGGAAAACTTCTATAAGCCATGGGCAGAGCAAAGGAAACAAGACCTCTGCATTGGGCATGAGGGATGAGAACAACTTGTTGTTGCTTTGTAGAGCTATGTGCTCTTTGTCAGTTCATGAGTGCCATGGAAATCCAAGCCCTGGGCTCGTATGGGCTGGAGGGATCAAGGTTGGTGGGATGGGGGACAGTCCATGCTTCTTTTGGTTTTCCTCTGTGCTTACTGCAGGGGGCTGTTGCCTGCTGTAGTAACAGCACTGAAAGAAAGCAGAAAAGCCAGATGAAGAACTCCCATCTGCCCCAGCATCACTCCAAGGGATGCCAGAGCTGCCTGTGCAACTATACTGCATTCAGAACAGTCAGTGCAGCCTTTCTGCTTTCTCTTGTGGAAGACGGCTGATGGTTGAGTTGAGTTAGATCGCTCCATTGATGACATGGTTTGTCAATAGAAAGGTAGTTTGTTGTGCTCAAAGCTTTGATGATCCCATAACAACAATTCCATCACCTACTATCAAGATCTTATCCTTTTATAAGGTGTATAGTGCAATGCCTGAAGGTGTTCCTTTCCAAGGCAGCCAGGTACTTTATCCCCTTGCTTGGGAATTTTCTTACCTTGATGTTGCTGCTTCTTTTTCCTCTAGTTCCGCTTCAAGCAGTTTCTCCCAGCTCTCAGGGTTGCACTGGATTTGCTCTGCACTGGTTGCACAGGCCAAACAAAGAAGTAGCTTGCAGGAACCTAACTGGTATCCCACTGCATTTTGCAATGCTTTAAATACCCACTTCCATATGTACAAAACAAACACTTTGAAAACAGAGACAATGTCCAGTATCTGATTTGACACAGGTTAAACACTAGCCTGAGTGATCTTGGAAAAGAGGACCTCAGCATTGCCTGGCTCATTTATGCCAAGAGAAGGCCTCTTCCTTACAGCCACTGTAGTCTGTATTGCTGGGCAGGCAGAAGCAGCAAGGGAGGAGGCTGTGGATACACAGAAGATATGAACTGTGCTGGTGCCACATGCATAAGTTCAATGCTGCCCCTGCTTGTGCAGAGAACACTGTCAAGAGTTTGTCTTATGTGTAACAGCAAAATCAGCTTTGCAGAAAAGGCCACCTTTGTCTGTGAGCCTGCTAACACACAACTTAGTGTAATATACGTATTGAAGTTGAACATGCTGAGGCACATCTGATAGCTTGTTTGGCACTGTACATGTTGTGCCCCTGATCGGGGTGTCTGTTGTAGACTTAGCAGCCCTGCATTGTGCATGTAGCTCCTGGCTTGCACTGCACTGCGGGGTGCACAGCCATTCCACCTGTCCCTGGCTCTTCTTCTCTCCATGTGGCTAATTAGGGACACATCCTTAATCTCCTTCCAGGTTAGTTCTGCTCTGACAAAGATTTGGCTGGCCTCAGTTTTTGCTGTTTTGTTTTTTTTTCTCCAGTCCATCTCTCCCTTTTTTAAAAAGACAAGTAAAATCAGGTTGTTATGGAGAGAAGCTGTGCCCAGAAGGCAAAATGCTTCAATAAGAGAAAAAAGGGAGAGAAAAATACCGTTCTCTTTAGCCTGGCAGTAGCCAGGAAGAGCTGTAAGTCTCCTGGGAGGTCTTGTTACTGAAGATCAAAGAGGCTCAGAGGAGACTTGCCTGCTTTGGAAAAAGTCTCCAGAAAGCTCTTAGCTCCATCCACAAGCTGTTTCTCATCCAGTAACTTAGCCAGTAAAATATCTTGTGAGCCTCCTTTAAAGCAGTGAACTAAAAAGTGCAGCGTATGAAGTGGGATTTTATGGCCCCATGTATATTTCCAAAATATGTTTATAATCTTTATGGAGACTCAGCACGGAATTTTAATGCAGAGAATGGATGATATAAAAGGCAAGGTGGGGACACTTCTGGCTTGGATGGAAACTGCTGAACTCACTCTGTACTCTCTGCTTTTGAGAAGAGAGAGCTGGTGCTGAGTAGGTTGTAATTCTGGGGTCAGGGCTCTTGCAGGGCAGAGGAAGAGGCATCCATTGAAGCAATGTGTTAGGCTGCAAGCATCGACGTTCACAGCACTTACTCACAGGTGAGCTATAGAAACCTGAGCAGAGAGCCATAAACCAGAACTACCTCATAACAAGAATGTTTATCAAGAGATAGAGCCAATAGGCCTGGCCACTATTGCTGAGCAAGCCAAGTCAGGATTTCCCTAGCACACAGGTGCTTTATTTCTTTTTCAGCATAATTCTGCAATAAAAGCTCTTTTTACCCCCAGGCATTAGTGGCAGATGACAGGCCATAAGTGTAATTGCATAGCTAAGACATAGCTATTTTTTTTTCCTCAATAAATGATACAGGCAAGAATGTTTGCACTTGGTCCTTCTCAAGTATTCTGAAAATCAGAAAAGACTAAAACATTTCCTGAGCTCAAAATAGAATAATGTATTCACAATTTATATTCAGAGCATTGGTACTTTGTTCTGAATGAGGCAACAAATAGCAGGCAGACTGAGTATCCACCAGCCTGATCATGTGCTCAGCAGAAAGAACTTCTGACTGTATTTGTAATGCATGACAGTCACTACATAGCCACAGTCAAAAAATGTGGCTTTCTTTATAGATGTTGAAAACATCTCTGAAACTTATCTTCCCAAGTGCCTGGGTTTCTTCTAAGCAAAGATAAACAAATGCTTCTCAAGGTGTTCTCAGATGTCTAAGTGTTTCAGGTTGTCTCAACTCATCAGAATACAGAAAGTTACTTTGAGGCAGGAGGAGACTCCTGGGGCAAGTTTTCAGAAAAATACTGTCAATATGTTGCCCCTCTCCACCTGAACAGCTGGGCCCATAAATCAAGACTGTCTCAACTACAGGGAGATACAGGACTGAGACTGAAGACCATCTTCAAAACTTAAGTCACCCAACCCACACCCTGGTGGCTGCAGGATTGGCTGACCATCTGTGTAGGTACATCATAGGTGTGCCAGTGCAACGTTTGGGGCACTCAGAATCTGGAAAGAGGTGAGGTGATGGTGGACAGCATGATGAGGCAGGCTCTTGTACTTTCCCTGTTAAATCAGCACTGGGGATCTGTCTCAAGTGCCTGAATGTGAATGTACATAACATGGGAAGCCAATGGGAAGCATTTGGGAAGCAATAGTGCATCTAATAAGAGCGAACCTGTTCTTGCCATAGCAGAGGACCATGTCCCAGAAGGACCAGGGCACTCCAGACACTGGGGTGCCTGTGGTCAGCAGCTGCTGCTTTGAAGGAAGCAGCAATAATCTCTCTTGTGAGCACTTTGAGGCTAATAGCCTGCCTCTGCGCTGCTCATTTTCCCGTTTCCTGAGACCATATAGAAGGTGCAGCTTGGTTAGGAAACGACACTGAAGTTAGGATGAGATAACCAGCATATATACCAGTTCATACAACCATACAACCCACAAAGTTGGTATGACCTTCTATACTGCAAAGAAGATTTGTTGGGTCTACTAGACTGGTTTAACATCCAGCCTGATGGATGCTGGCTTATGGTAGGACTTCTGAGAAACCAGTCTGGCTTTTATTCTGAAGTATGTAGACTTTTCTGGCTCATAACTTTCATTTGTGCCTAATTCTTTTTCCTCAAACTGTAAGAGCAGAAGTACAAGGTAGCAGCTCCAGGCACTTACTCTTGACAAACTGGAGATGCAACTCAATGCAGGTAGGTGAAGGGCTGTATTTGGGTAGGAGTTACGTGCAAGCCTGACCTTGGCTTGGAGAGCTACTGAAGTGACCTGAGCCACAGTCAATCACAAGCCAAACAGGAGGCAACTGTGCTGTCATGGAGAAGGCACGCCTCATACTGGGATGTATCACAGACAGTTGTCCTCCTTGCATGTGTATAGTCAACTGTTTTTTGCTATTTGCTATGGGTCAGCTGTGGACTGGAGAGCTGTGTCTGAGCTGGGGCATTCATCATGGAAGGGATGTAGGCCTGCTGGAGAGAGTCCCAGGGAAAGCATGAGGTGGTTTCCAGGTCTGAGCCCTAGGAAATGTGCACTATGACAGAAAGCAAAAAGAAGCAGGGGTTGACTTTATTTAACCTATCCTGCAATTGCCTTCTCTGTCACCAGCACGACTGGGTTTGCAATCTGCCCTAGAGGCTGCACACTAGTGATAAGCATAAATATTTTAACATTTTGTATTAATGAAATTGACTACCATATGCCCTAAAGATAATAGCCATCGAGCTGTCACTCAGAACACTTTAGGTGCAAACAGATGCATTTTTCCCTGCAGCAATTTTCCTCTGTGAGAATAGTGGTATTATTAAAGTTTGCCCAGAGAGCATTTCAGCAGCTCATTAAACACAGCTGCGTATTTTGTGTAGCATTAAAGCAATTCACTTAGTAATTAACTAAATGTATGATAAGATGTTTTAACTAATATTGCTTTTCTCATGCGAGTGGTTTTCATTCATCTCAGTCCAGTGTCCTCCTAGCTGATAGCATGGCAGGGGAGGATCGACTGCCATCCAGGGTTGGGGCAGTCTGTGAAGCCACTGCATGGCCCTGACAGGCTTTTCAATCTGAGCATGTCAGGTCCTCCTGCAAAGCAACCGTCCACCTCTGCACTGGACTTGCCAGCTTTCTCCCTCTTGTCTTCATCCCACTCCTTCCAAATAGCAATCTTGCTATTTCTCCACATTTCCCTCCTCTTTTGGGCTTCTGTGTTTCTCCTCCTTTGTTGATAGGTACCATGTAGTTTCTCCCTTCATGCTGCTGCTGCTTCTCTCTTTGTCAAGGGCTGTTTGGGTAGTTTTACAGCCCTGTGGGTTGACCCATGTCCCACAGTGGCTCTTCCAGGTGCCTTTGCCCCCTGGGGCTGTTGGATGGCAGAGCCAGAGCTGCTCTCTGTTATGCAATGGCCTCAGGTCCAGGGGAACTTTGTTGAGCCAGGGCCCCTGCATACTGGGCACCCTGGGACCTGTTGGTCCCCTGAGCTTCAAGGGATGTATTTGTCATTCCTTGCTCTGCTCCACTGTTGTGCTCAGCTCCTTGAATCCCCAGCATTGCAACTGCAATTGCAATGGCCCAGCCATCACATGCACATGCATAGCACAGCACAGAGAAATACATCTTCAATTTCCAGCTCACAGTGCTAGATGCAGGTGATCACCAAAACCTACAGCGAGAAGAGCAATAGTCAAAAAGTCTTACGCTACACAGCCATGTGTTTTCTGCCCTTATGAGTGAGCAGGTCTGTTCTGAAGCATTCCTAAGGCTGGGATGGGGTCAGAGAGTCCCCATCTGGGTCCATCACTGGAATCTTTGCCAGTCTTGCTTAGTGCATGTCAGGTTTTTGTGCAGCCTGGATCCTGTCATCCAGTGCCAGGAAGGAGCTCCTGCGTGTTGAGGGAGTGCTCTGCACCACCTTTACTCCCTGAGCCAGCATCTGGCCAGATGAGCATTGTAGTGGCTCTTCTGGGGCGGCTGTGGCATTCATTTTGCACCCCGAGGCAGGGTGACCCCAGGGACACCTCAGGGCTCTCAGGACGCTCAGGGCAGGTCCTGGTGGTGGTCAGCAATGCAGTGCTGCAGCTCCTATGGCAATGGGGAGCAGGAGGTGTGCTGCACGGAGGCAGCTCTGGGATAGTCTCTTGCTAGGCCAGCAGCTTGCAGATAGTCCATCAGGACACAGAGCCATGGACTGTGGGGTGAGCTATGTGGGAAGCAGGAAGGAAGATGGATAGGGAGGACCTGGGCCATTCCTGCAGCTAGGTTTTTGCTGAGCAGCCAGATCTCAGGTGACCCCTTTGCTCAGCACATGGGAAAATCTGTAGCAGATTCAGGGAGGTGCTATATGTGCAGAGTTTGCATCCTTGCCCTAGATGGAAAAAAAAAAGGATTCAGCATTATCTGCAGAGCAGCCACCATGCATCAAAGTCATAATTTCACTTCTGTTGTTCATAAATGGTGATATGATTTTGTTTTTCCTAACAAGCAATATGACATAGGGCATCCACTGAAAAAATGGAGTACTTAATTACACCACAATGTCCAACATTCCTAAAGATATCTGGAATACTCCCTAAATTTAAAATGGACCCCCCCCAACCTCAAGACAGAACTGAGTATATTAATATGAATATAGTTTTTAGCAGCTTCCCTGTATGTTGCTTTGTAACCAGAGAATGAAAATTAATTGGTGTAAATCTTATTTTGGAATATATTGGCCTCATCCCAGAGTCATTCAAAAGGTTTTCTTTTGTTCATTTCCACCAGTACAGAGCATGTGTGATGTTTGTAAGGGAGATGGAAAACTCCTGGATCAACCCACTTTTCCTTACAAATAGTTTGCCATAGACTGGCATCTCTTTGCCTTGTTAGTACAATGTAGCCTGCAAAGTTCAGTGTTAAATAGAAAACAGAGTAAGATAAGAAGCTTGCCTCATCTTCTGAGCATTTAATATAACTTCGCTGCTAGACTTCTCTCACTGGATTGTGAAACAGTGTTTTGTGTGTTGGTGATGGGTTGTAATGGGATCCCACAAGAGGCTCCTATGTCACTGCTTAATGTGCTGCTGAGCAGGAATCTGGGAAAATGCTGATCATTATCTTTTTAGGCACTTGCAGCACCAGACTGGCAGCAAAGTGCTGTTGATAGACACATCTTTGAAATACCTCTAGAGTCAAAGTCTGCCACCCATAAATGAACAGGGCATTCAAGGGATTATCACTAGCAGCCTTACTCTGCTAAACAGCTTACTGAATTTCAATATTGTCAACTGGGAGTGGGCAAAGTGGATAATGTGAATATTAATAAACTTTTTTTTTTTTGCATCGTCCCCAAGGTATTATTTTTCCCTCTTGTTTAATGTAAGGAAGGTGCTGTGTAACGATGGAAACCTTCAAACTCACTTCACCAAGTTTGGAAGGGGGAAGGGCACAGAAAATGGAGAAGAGATGCTTTTTTTTTTGGCAGATTTCTCACAACTCCTAGATCCCACAAAATCAAGACATGGGTTCTCTTAGGGGAAGGCATTTCTCTTCTTCTGTGCAATTTAATAATAATTTGAACACAGTCAAATTCTCCATCTTGGTCTTTATGTCCTGGATCCTTCCACGCATCTGGCTGAGCCTGGGGTTTCAGTGCCTGGATGCTGCACAACTCACCATCCATGCAGGAAGGAAACAGTGGGAAGAGAATCAGAAGCATAGGGAGTTGCAGAGGCTCCTACAGCCTTCCTGGTGGACTCACAGCAGGAGCAGAAGCAGGAATCAGTTCCCTGCTCATTACCCTCTCAGCCAATACATCCATTTGTGCATTCTTGCTTTCATCCCAAGGATATAGCTTTTGGTCTTGCCCTTTCCTGTGAGAGTGTCAGTAGTGGAGACTGTGCAGCCCCTGCCTGCTCTTTGGGCAAAGGGGGTGGTGGGAGAAGATGAAGGCACTGACAGGCTAGGCAGGGTAAGCAGCACTTCTGTCCCAAGGCAGGGTGAATTTGCCCCTGCAGCACTAATCTGCAATGCATGGAAAAAAGCCTCCTTTGGTTCAGGAGACAAATACTGCAGGTGTTGGTGAGACCAGAAGTAAAATACCCCGAGCGGTGCAGGGGGATGGGGAATGGGGGTTGCAGTCAGTTCATAACACTTTGTCTCTGCTGCTCCTTCCTCCTCACGCTTTTCCCCTGCTCCAGCATGGGGTCCCCTGCTCCAGTGTGTAACCCACGGGATACAGTCCTTCCTGACCTTCTTCAACATGGGTCCTTCCCACAGGCTGCAGTTCTTCATGAACTGCTCCAGCATGGGTCCTTTCCTTAGCGTGCAGTCCTTCAGGAACAGACTGGTCCAACATGGGTCCCCATGGGGTCACAGGTCCTGCCAGAAAACCTGCTCCTGTGTGGGCTCTTCTCCACAGGCCACAGTTCCAGCCAGAAGCCTGCTCAAGCGTGGGCTCTCCACAGGGTCACAGCTTCCTTCAGGCCACATCCACCTGCTCCAGCATGGCGTCCGCCACGGGCTGCAGGGTGGATATCTGCTCCACCGTGGACCTCCATGGGCTGCAGGGAGACAACCTGCATCACCATGGTCCTCTCCAGAGGCTGCAGGGGAATCTCTGCTCCAGTGCCTGGAGCACCTCCTCCCCCTCCTTCTTCACTGACCTTGGTGTCTGCAGGGCTGTTTCTTTCACATTTTCTCACTCCTCTCTACCAGCTGCTGTTGCACAGCAACATTTTTTACCCTTTCTTAAATATGTTATCATCACAGAGTCACTACCAACATCACTGATGGGCTCAGCTTTGGCCAGCAGCTGGAACTGGCTCTGTCTGACATGCGGGCAGCTTCTGGTGTTTTCTCACAGAAGCCACCCCTGCAGCCCCTCCCCTACCAAAACCTTGCCACATAAACCCAGTACAGGCCCTATTAAGTCCCTGAGAGTGAGTGGCACTTGAGCGACAGGGGTAGCCGAGTTCCAGAGGCACCCAGACAGCTGCTGTTCCTGTTAGCACTTTCCCTGGGTGCTTCCAGGAGCAGGGGACAGAAAGACTTTTTGCCTGCTCTGCAGGGAGTTGGAGGTGCTGAAGTTGGCACTGGCAGGGTAGCTTTTGATGTCCTCTTTTACAGCATGATCATGCTTACTTACCATGCCCAAGAGAGAAGGGTCTGAGATTCCCCTCCAGATGCTGGGATGTCTGAGGCAGAGAGTACAGACCAGAGTTACATCTATTCCGCCTATGTTTGTTCTGTATTTCAGACCCTGGCATAAAGCAGCTCAGCTGCCCTGGCCCAGGTTGTCTCCACCAGTTCATAGGACCTGCAGACAGGGGAGGTTTTTTTTTTTTAATTTTTTGAGTGTTGCATTAATTTTAAATTTCCTCATACTCTGACATGTCAGGGAGGGAAGAAATAAAATCTCATCACCTCTTTTTTCTAGAAATGTAGTTTAAAAAGGAGATGACAATGTTTTATTCTTTTAAAAGTTCTCTCACGCAAAATGAATATTTATTTTGTGCCTGAAAGCATCCATTTTCTGAGCCATAACTTCTAGTCTCCATTATTCATAATGTGTCCTTTGGCTTCTTGACATTCCCTAGAGATGTCCCAGTCCCTGGCAACATGTCACTTATTAGGACTGATTTCTACAAACCCTGAGTGGCTTCTGGGAAGACACTGGGGTCCTCCTCAGGAAGACAAGGCAGCCTGGCCTTGTAGTAGTCCCCCAGTACCAGCTCTTAGCACTCCAGCCTCTTCATTTTGTGTTACCAATGGGGGCAGCTGACATGAGAGTTGACCTTTTGCTTGGTTCTTCACTACATTTGCTATCTATCTCATGAATGAGCCTTTGGTGCATAAGTCGAGCTGGGTGTTGCTCAGATGAGTCATGCAGATAGAAAGCAACTGAACGTAAGATGCTCGGCTGCCAGATGGCAGGACAGCCCTAGACAGCAGCCCAAAAGATGATGATCTTTGTGTCATTAAGTTCCCCAGCTCATAATGCAACCTTGCCACCAGCACAGGAAAGAGGCAAAACCAAGTGACTAAGCGCAGGCTGGGTGAGAACTCTTTAAGCTGTCTTTACCTGCTGGCACTATGTCACCTGTATTCTCAGCACTGACTGCTAGAGCTTATTTAACAACCTAAGCATATGCAACAGAAAGCTGTCCTGAGGGTCCTGGAGTCATTGCAAAAAGTGAGATACTGCAGGTAAATAATCTGTTGGTCTGGCATGCATCATTAAACCATATCAATAAAAGATGTGTATGGGGTGACTCAACGACAAACACTGCATTACTTACTCTTACTTCTTTAAGTAAGTAAGTACAGTGTTTCTAAAAAAAGAAAACAAAGACCCCAAATAGTCAAAGGAGCAATTCCAATTTTGACCCTGTAGATTTAGTGCTAGTAGCGAATGCCTTTGTCCTGTACAGAATTTCTGCCTTCCTTTGGGGTGATTGATATCTTTCAGGATAACCAGTATTGAAGTTGCCTGTTATGTTCTTTGTTGTTTATACTCATATGCCAGATAGAGGCAGGGATCTGAGCATGCAAACAAGAGCTTGCAGCTTTATTTCCTGCCACCATGTGACAGTGGCCCTAGCAAGACAGTTTTTGCAAGAGGAGGTCTGCAGATGTGAGTGTCCGCGTTAACTGCAGCTGCTGTTCCCGTATGATTTCTCACTGCACCCCTTATTTCACATCAGCTCTCAGGAAAGTCAAGTGCTGAACACCTGTGGTGAAGCCTAGTGTGATAGACCCCCTGTGAGTTCCTGCTCTTGGAGTCTGCTCATGCCAGCACAATAGTGATGATGGGTTTGTGCTAAGACCCTGGATTGGTTAAGTGTGCTGTCACTGCACTAACCCTGCCAGAGCAAGCGTACATGTCCCCCAACCATGCTGCAAGTATGGAGTCCAGCAGCAGCTCTTCAGAGCCAGAGTTCACTGTGCATCTGAGTGCTAGCAGCTGGTTTTTGGAGATAGCAGCCTTCTGCTTAGCAAATGATCCATGTGAGACAGGTGGAGCATAGTTTGTTACTGCCAGCAATGGGAAGGAGAACACATAAATAATGTGAAGAGTGAACAGTTGCTTTGTTTACTTACTACTCCTGTATCTCTGGCTGCTGCCATACAGAAATCTACGATGCATTTGATGCCAGGTGGCAATAATACTTAGATCTCAGTGGAAATGTGTATTTCTTTAAAAGATGGAGCAGTACTATCAGGTGAACATTACACTGGCTGAGAGGTATCTTTGAGCAGCCTTCTGGGCCTGCCAGACCCTGCTTTACGTATGTTTATTGCTCTGTATAACTGATTGACTACTTTTCCGATTGCACAGCCTTCAAACCAAGTGCCTGGCAGTAATCATCTATTTCAAGATGCATTATCTTCTGTCCTGCCTGGAATTCAGTATACCTTAATGGAGCTGGCCATGGGAAAGCCTCAATCTATTTCCAGCTTTCGCTTTGGCAGTTTATTGATGTGTAGCTTGTAACACTGTACCTCTGCAACACTAGAGAAATGATGGCAGTAGTCATATTAACCTTTTCAATCATCAGCTACATGCTGGTTTCACATTGCTCTGCTAAAAGCCTGGCAGTGGCTTTTGGGACTCACAGATGCCATGTCAAAACAATTAAATACCAAGGAACGTCATTGCTGAAAGATTCATAACAGCAATGGCAGAAATACCCAGGCACCTTCAGAACTGCAAGTCTGTTTATGACCTTTCTTTTGGCTTCGTTAGCAATACCACTGTGTAATTGCATGTTAAGTTATGAATGGCCAGTGCACCTGCTCATTTCCTTGCCTGATTCTGAGCACAACCAGCAGTTGCAAGGCCCCTGCTGACCACCTATGTATCAAAAGTGGAAGAGTAACCAGGCAGAGCAAGCAGCAATCGCTCTAGATACCTATGTCAGTATAATTTTGTATTGGGAAGAAGCAAGGGTTTCACCTGGTGCCACATCACACAATGTTGTTAGATGCAGTATCGCTACAGCTGCTATAACTGTCATGCATATCCCTGATAATGTGGACATCTGGGATTCACGTGTTGCCTCTTCCATAAAACCAATGCTTATGCCCAAATAAGAAAAGTCAAGCACCCAGAACTGTTGAAGAAAACAAGTGATCAGCCAAGTGTGAGATCCATGGACTAAAAAAAGACGGGGAGAGGCAGAGAAGTGGAGAAAGAATACTGACGAGGCCAGGAATGTTTCTGACTACAATTCAGTGGGACGGGTGTATTAAACACCCATTGAAGATTTCAAATTACTGAAAGCTGCTGTGCAGCATCTCTAGATTAACAAAGAGCTGTATTGTCTTTGTCACTCTCCTTGGCAGCTGATCTTTGGTCCCAGAGATACACTTCTGTAGCGATACTGTGGTTTTACAGCATGGGAGCCTCCACAGACTGGCACAGCAGAGGAGAAAATGAAACACCATGCAAAGCACAGGCAGGAGCAGAAGGGTAGCATTTGCAAAGGGAATAGCTGATTTTGCTGGCACAGAGCAAAGGAGTGACCACTTGGGAGATCGTGTGCCACAGTTACTCCTGACTGGCTGAGGAGAAACACGAGGTTCTGGCAGAAACCCTAAAAACACTCTGGTAGTAAAAGGCAGCAGCAATCTGGCAGATATACCCTCATGCCCTCATGGATACTGCCGATGGCCTTGCTCTGGCATCTTTAATGACACCTTCCTGAAACAGGATCCTTGACGGTGCTCATCAGTCCCCAACATGTACAAAAGCAAACTGTTAAAGTGCAGGTTTCCATGGAGAATGTATTATGCTTTCTCCTGGCAACCTTCCCCTAGGCAACACTGGCAACTGGCTATTGTGTTTGCAGAGCAGGGATGATTTGGCCCTTAGCAAGGAAGCTGGGAATGGGGCCCCTTCCATGTGCCACCAAGGCCTGGGATCAAGGTGGGCATCTGGGCTGAAAGCTCCCTGGTTCCTCACTATCCAGTGGCCCAGGCAGGTAAGAAGGGTACAAAAGCTTGTATCTCCGCTACCTGGGGGTGGTTTACTGTTCCCTGAACATGCAGCTGTTTCCACCACACCTGGAGGATCTTGCATTTCTTAGCATTAGTTGCTAAACAGCTAAATACTCCTGAGGCTTCCATATTATAAGGCCACCCACAACTGCCTGTGCTGTCTCACCTCTCCTTGAGCCCTTGGGAGCAAGGTCTGGCTGATTTTCCCTGCGACAGTGGGCTGCCTATGCCAAACAGCCAGTTCTGCTATTTTGGAAACTCATTTATCAGAAACTGTTCAAGACACCAGCCTCTTTCCTACTGAAGCTGACCCAAAGTGAGTGAAGTCCTTCTGACTCCACTAGGTTGCAGAGCTCCTCTTCTTTAGAGATGTTTCTTCTTGCACATCTTAAGTTCCTACCAAGGAGGAGTCAAAGCAGTGTAATGCATCTAGTTGACATTGCTTTTACAATGGGAAAGCATACACTGGGGAGCAACTTTAAACAACAGAGATTTACAGGCAATGAGCTAGGCAAAGAAACAGTGTTTATGTTATCAGTTGTTAAAATTTATCAGTCTTGCTGAAACAAATGAACTAGATTAGATTGAGACTTTGCTATTATTCAAAGATAGGAAAACCCTAATCAGAATCACATCTCTGAAATTTTTGTCTGCTGGCGTTAGAGTGCATTATTCATCCTTCATTGGAGCAGGCAGCCTGCCTTTGAATGGTCCATTATTAGCCTGCATTGCTGTCCTTCCCAGTGGCAGCACTGTTCACACATCAATGACTAATACTGGTTCAAATCTATTTTACCGCCAAAGAGTTATCACTGGTGAAAAAATTGGAGCAAGTAAGGTTTGCTCCAAAATGTAAATGACAGCATGCCCAGACAGTAGGCTTACTGTAATTGTTTTCAGGTCTGGTCGGTTATCAGATATGATGGGATTTTTCTGTACCCTGAGACAGCAAAGAAATAGCTGATAACATCACTTTGCTGAAAGTATTCCAGTGCTGGACAGACCAGATATGTGTCTCACAGGAGTGCAGTGGGATACTAAAAGCGCCAGGCTGCCTGATGGATACCTGTGGAGTGGGGCTTTTTCCACCTTAGCTTCTCGCCACAGGGAGAATGGTGGCTGCACTGTGGTGTTTTAACAATCAGTTGTTCCCCCTTCTGGGCTGATCACCCCTCTGGTTCCTTTTCCCCACCACGCATACATCCTTTCCTGCCTGCCACGACAGTGCTATGCTGGTACTAACCAGGTGCTACCAATGGCTCCGGTCATCTGCTTTCTCTCTAGCTTCTCATGGCATCACCCGCACCAGCTTCTTGCACAGCAACCAAGCACTTGCACTAGGTGCTCTTCTGGGGCCCCAGCTCTAACACAAAGACTTTTGCAGGCTACTTGGGTCTCTGTGGAGCTCAGGGTACATGGGGAGACTTAGCATGCTATTTCCAGTTCTCGGGTGAGAACTTTGGGTTCAACCAGGTAAGATAATAATAGTTCAGAGCTAATGGAACCAGATTTTTTTAAGAAGGTCTAAATGAAACTCCCAAGCAATTCAGAACTCTGTTAACTTTTCAGACTTGGAAGGTTTTGCTCCAAGATGATTTAGCCTTTTGGGAAGTCTTTTCTTAAAATGTAGTCCTTTTTTTTGGGGGGGGGAGGGGGGGAATAATTGTAATAAACAACTCTCATGAAGGAGGAAATTTGTCCTCTTTGAGTTGGATCTTGAAGCTGAATGACCAGTAATCAACTCCAGAAACTGGCTTTCAGGACTGCATATTACTTTTTCTCCATCTTTTGTAGTCTGTGCAGCATACTGAGAGACTGGCTAGTGCATAAACCAATTCCCATTGACACAAGACAAAACACGCTCACCCCTACACTGCTGGCATTGACCAGCTGTAGCAGCGTGACAAGGTACAGTTGCTAAACAGCCATTTCACTGGCTGCAATTTTTTTTCTATGTAACAAATTTGTACAAGGCAAATTCTTTCTCTCCAGTTAATGATGCGCAGAAAGGGGCATTTCCATTAGATCACCCAGTGCATAAATAAAAAAAGAGAGTTTAATTCTCTGTGTGACACAATTACTTCCAAAAGGAAGAACTGGAAATAAATACTGCAGTGAACATATCTGCAGAAATTTATGAGACTAATTGGTTTTATCCTTAGCGACACTTGTCAGGGTTACGTCCTGAAATATGTGGTATCTTAATGCTGTGAGAATGGGCATATTTAAAGTGCCTGAAGATAGGATAAAAATCCTGTTTAAAAGATTATGTCTTGCATCAATTTTCTGCCAGCAGCTGGTCTGTCAGCACACTACAGGAAAGAATTCTTTACAGCTTCTCAGTGTATTTTTGTTCCATAAGGTACAAAGCAATCATTGTGTTACATGTTGAATGTACAACAAATACTGAACACATTGCAGGTTGTGAGCTTCTGCTCACTAACGCAAATTAAGCTATTTGTTATCACTGTAGTCTTTAATACTGGAACTAGTGCATCAGGAAGAACGGTAATGCAGTATATGAAAATGCCTGTATCGCGGAAGAGGGCAGTCAGACCAATAACTCTACTGGCTTTGCCGCACAGAAGGAAGAAAAATAAGAGGGAAAAAAGCTGCTGTGAATAATTTCCAGCAGAGTTTTCCCTGCCTCAAAAACTGTTCTGAAAAAGCAAGAATTCATCCCCTAGCATTCTGCCTTTTCGTTCTCGGTATAACAATGCCTTAGAGCCACAATGGTAGGCACCATGCAGGAGAGTAGGAGATGGTTCCCACCCCAAGGGTACAACAAAGGGTACAAAGTGTGTGCAGTATGCTGAACTGCCAGGTCTTCTTGTTACGCTTGCTGTATGAGTGAGTTCAGAGTCTTGAGCAGTTCCTAAAGCGCGTTTGGTGCTTAAGCTGCTGCAGTTCAGGGGAGTAACAGAGCTGTGGGGAGACGGCAAGCTGTATTTGACAGCATTATTGTCAGGCACAGGGAAGCTTTCCAAGCCACAGGCAAAGTTCGTCTGTGCAGGAAACTGCTTCTGTTGGAGCTCACCTGCCCCTTTGGATCAAATGGCCACCAGCATCCACAGAATAGCAAGCGTGCCTTGGCTGCCACTCTGACCAGCAATGCAGAGCCACTAGAAAAAAGCTGTCTGTGAGGAGACACCTTATCTAACCGAGCCACGTGGACGAGGAGCACTGCACAGCCCACTGCACCTCAGGGGTGTGAAAGAGGAATGGAACCACCGGGAAAGAGACCGTAACTCCTAGGAAAGCCGTACGAGCTCCAGGCAGAGCTGCCGCCCTGGTGTTCATGCGAACTTTGGTTTTGGGCAGGGCAGGGCAGGGCAGGGCAGGGCAGGGCAGGGCAGGGCAGGGCCCGGCCCCGGCCCCGGCCCCGGCCCCGGCCCCGCACCGCACGGGTGAGCCCCTACCTGCACCCATAGCCCACCCCCACAGCTGCCGGCACCAGCAGTTGCGAGGGCAGGAAACGCAGAGGTACCAGCGGACGGCTATTTACTTCAACTCCCTTATGCCGAGGGCCTCGCCCGGGCCGGACGGCAGAAGGCCGCCACCGCCCGGCCCCGCCCCTGGGTGGCGGGCAGCGCCTCGGCGACCGTTGGGGTCCTGCGGCAGGCCTCCGCTGAGGGGCTGTTCGGCCGCTTGCCTGTTGGACCGTTAACTGTGCAGCTGCTCGTGGGAAGGGGCCGGGACGGTGGGAGCGTTTCAGTGAGGCTTCAGCCGAGTGTCAGCCATTGTTTTTTGCAGTTCCTCCCTAGTTTTCCCGAAGCTGTTCTCTTGCTGCCTTCGCTTTCTCATCAGGCAATGAGCGGGGCAGCTAAGTACGGTGGCCGGGATCGGGAGAAGCGGCCGGTATGGCGGCGGCGGTGGCGATCGGCCGGGCGTGCACCTACGGTGCCTTCCGAGTGGCGTGGCGAGGTGATGAGGGAGGGCATGGTACTGGGGGCGCCTCCTCGGGGAGGGGAGGCGGTAATCGCTCGCGGGTCCGTCTCCCGTGGCAACGGGCCGGTCTGGGCAGTCGCCGCGGGAGGTAGGGCTCCGAGCGGTTCTCCGCTCCGTGTGTATGCACACGTGTGTGTGTGCACACATACGTGTGTGTGCACGTAAGCGTGGGAGGTGGGTGTGCTGTGTCCCTGCCGTGTTCCCATAGGTCTGGGGCATGACCTGCTACGAGCTCTTCGTGGTAAGAGCAACCTGTTCCCCTTGCGGCCTGCTGCCTGCCTGCTCTGGGGTTGCACCGCAGGGCTGCGGGGGGACAGAGGGAGATCAAGAGTGTGTCTGTGCTTCAGAGGCGGCTGGTCGTTGTCATATGTGGGTGTCTATACATATGTATGTTTGCATTTTATAAGCCCTTGTACTGTTTTTTTCTCCATTGTATTAATTCCAGTGTGGAAAAAGTGCTTTGCTGTTTGTTGGACTCAGCTCCATCTGTGAGACTTAACAATGGTTAGTGTGGCATAATGTTAAATGTCTAGTGATTAACTCGAAAATAACACATGGAGAAGCAGGAGCTACTCTGTATGTGCACGGATCAGAACACACCACAGTTGCATGTGTTCCCTTGTCCAATCACTCTGGGTCCTACAAGAGCTAGATATGAATTCTGTTTTATATCTAAACAATGCTAATGGGACTTTCTAAACAAATGTTATTTTTTTAAAGCCTGTATTTTGTTAGGTGGTGTGAACCTAGTTGCTCTTGCATGTGTTATTCTTCTCTAGGACAGGAAGTGTGATAAATACCTTATGAAATAACTACCTTTACACTTGCATTGTCATCAGTGGACAAGGTTGCTGTTGTCACTACTATGCGTTTTCCATATTTCATTCTTCACGTGCAGTAAATATGTACTTTGAATCATAAATGGGCTTTAGGCATGCAGATCTCACTCATCGTTACAGGGTTTGGGGCAGGCCAGCTGTGCCTTTGGAAACTGTCCTGATTTGTTTTCTAGACTTGTCTAATTCTTCAGTAGCCATTTCTTTCTGGATTTTAATCCTCTGCAGTCACTTTTCAGAACTCAGATGTATTATTTTTCCCAGTAGAGGTTAAAGTATACTTAGGAGGAAGGGATAATGTATATTTTTTCCACTAAGGGTCAGAGTTGACTTTGGATCTGTCTTTCAAAAATTGTGTTTAGAAAATTGGGAAAATTGTCTTTTGATATATGAGAAATAATACTGTATAACTGAAAACTTCTCCTGGGTGGCATTTTCTGAATATATAGTTAATTTTGATATAGATTTTTTTTTTTTGACCTGCATCCTTCTTAGAAGAGAAAATTAAAGTCTTTTCATTATACAGTGTTTTTAAGCAGTGAATACTACTGAGGTTTTGACAACAAACTTAAAGCAATATAGGTGTAGTTATTGCAGTGCCAGGGGTGCCTTAGCCTTTTGTATTGCTAAGTGCCCTCCATTTGCAACTTTGCTGCCTGCCTTTCAGCAGCTCTGTCCCCTTTCACCCAAGCTGCCCTGGCACTGTTGCAGAGCTTTTGGGGCAGTATTTTCCCCTTGTTTTCATGCTGTTGTCCTTATGACCTTGCAGCTGTGAATCCCAATAGTGTTTGGTGGGTTCTTCTGGGTAATAACTGGCAGGAGCAGGAAAGACTTCTCTTTTTCCCTTTGCTTTCCTCTGGGTTGTAGGTTTTGGATTCATTAGGGGATACCATGACATGCTTTCATAGTGCTTAACAGCCAGCCAGCCTGCGTGTATCTAGTGAGGAGTCTAAAAGGGTCCCGATGAAAAGTATATACGTACTGTGGGAAATTCTTATGGGGGGAAATCATCTGCAGCACTAGAGACTGCCTTGGGACACCTTATGTCTTTCTGTCTCCTTTTGTTTTCACTTCTCCTCCAAAGTGACTTCCATTGTTAGAGTCATTGCATGCCATCAGCTATGCACCCTGCTAATAAATCTTAGTGAACCTGTCTCAGAATCCTTTATACAGCCTAGGTAGCTTGTATGCGCTTAAGTTCTTGACAAAAGTTGTAATGAACTACATTAATGCCTGTGTGTTCTCCAGGGAAAGCTGGCGACTGAGGTGGGAAGAAAGGCCAGATTACATTGGTAAAAGTGTGTTTAAGCTTGGTATTAGAACACCTGGAAGCTGGGCATGTTTTTGCTTTCAGTGGAGGATGTCCCTTCTTTCTCCCCCACCATCAAAGGCAAAATAGTTCTCTAGCTTTTTTTCACTTCTACAGTCCTCTAAAAACTTCCTTGCCTCCACTCCTAAAAAACCCAAATCTAAGCAGTTAATGAATTTCTGATCTCTTTTCTTCCTCAGAGTAATCTGTAATGAAGCGATGCCCATTCTGTAGCCAAACTGCTATTAAGCCTGAGCATTCAGGGAGGTTTGAAAGCAGGCCAGTGGTGTTTTTGTGGTGGAGGGAAACATTTTCACTGTCTAGTCACAGAGTATATCCTAAAAAAAAAAAAATATTTCTTGCAAGTAGACCAGGAAAAGTAAAAGGCTGCAACTCCTCCTAAATAATTTGTTAAAATGATCTGTGTCTTTTCAGATGTGACCATCTAACTCTTTCTGATTTGATTACCTTTGTGTTCCATGCTTAGCCCAGGTAGATAGTGACCCTTTCCATGTGCTGTGATTTTAAATGCATGGGTTTTAGCTTGAGAAATTAAGTTCTTCACATCCAAATTTTTCCAAGGTGGCTGGAGGTTTTTTTAAAAAGCAGTTTGTATTAGTGCAAAGATTTCATTACTACATGGGCCTTTCTTGAGCACTTGTGAGATGATATGAAAAAAACAGTAATGATTCTGAAGTGTCTTCCCTGTTGCGATTGTTTGTATGAATGTATTATTTCTGTGCATAACAGTTTCATTTGAATAAAAAGCAGCAAGCCAAATGTTAAACAAAAACGAGGCAAAAAAACTTCATTGCCCATTAGAGGCTAAGTTAATAGTGCTTGATGTTTTCAGAACCGCAATTTGGAATTTAATCAGAACATCTCTGTTTTCTTGTACGTAAACCTTTTCAGAATGTCGTGATTATTTCAGCCTAGAGCCTCCCATATGTATGTCTGGGACCATACTCGGGCAATTTTTCCCAAGTTCTAATTATAACCATACAATAAGCATCTTGATGGCTCTTTTTTAAAGTCATTTTACAATGCAGTTCTCACTGCTGAAACCAACTTCATGCAGTGTTTCTTTCTCTCAGGTACGGAACAGAGTAAGAACAGTTTTCAGTATTTAATTCCTGTGGAAAATAATTACAGGAGTAGAGGGAATTATTAAATTGTTGCCAATTGTTTAAAAAAAATAAAATTAGCGCTCAGGCTTGCTGAACACTGCATTCACTAGTAAAGTAAATATGTGGATGTTCAGCACGCTTGCTGTCTTTCAGAATGTTAGGTGATATAGCAAGCAAATGGCAATGCATACCAATTTTGGGCATTGTGTGTGGTGACAGATACTGCACCCTGTGCATAAATCTCCTAAAGGTAGCATGTTAAACCAGTATGTAACTGAAATAAAGGTTAGGAAAGTTATGATGAAATGGGTACAGTAA
The DNA here is from genome assembly GCF_965638725.1 of Aptenodytes patagonicus. Lineage (NCBI taxonomy): Eukaryota > Metazoa > Chordata > Aves > Sphenisciformes > Spheniscidae > Aptenodytes > Aptenodytes patagonicus. The sequence continues at coordinate 118,787,245 of NC_134951.1, forward strand.
AGTAGTAGACTTGTATATGAACTAGGGTGAGTGTCAGAAAGAAAACTGTTAGGGATTTAAAGCTTGCAGAAATAAGACTGTTAACCCGTTAGGTTTACTTTTCCATCTATCTTGAGATTAATTCTTCTGTTGCATCTTGTGAGAAGAATGAAATGGTTTTATAGTGGTTTTGTTAAGTGAATTTTTAGTGCTGAATATATGTATATTTATACTTGTATAAAATTTTGTATTTAACCACCAAAGGGTAACACTTAAAAGTCAGTGCAGGGTTTTAATTGTAATGTTTATAGCAGGGAAGTAAAGTATCACTGAGGGGTTAATTTTATGTTAGTGCAGAGCACGACTTAAATATAGTAAGCATGCATTTTTTTTTTTCTGCTTTGTTGGCATGTCTTTTGCTGGTGGCAAGACCAGGTCCAGCATTCATGACCTGCCTTGTTACAAACGATTCAGTTTTGAATAGCTTATTTTAAGAGACATTTTAGATTTTAAATAAAAATCCCATCACGGATGTTTGGAGGATGTGTAGGGAGTGGAGGATATGATGCATTAACTGTACATCCTTACATGTCAAAATGCTGTTTTATTGAGATGTGACATTTCAAACTGTTTACATTTCATAAATATTTTTATTCTTTGCTCTCCTTTCAAAGTGTCTATTCCCTTGGTGGCAGTATGTGTACAGAAGACTCGGTATACTTTATTAAATACCAGCACTCAGTATTTCAGACTTTGGGAATCATGTGGGTTTGGGGTTTTTTTTGCCATGTCTTCCTCCTCCCTCTTTTGTCCTGCTGCAATTCAGAGACCAAAACAGTCTCATCTCCCAGTGTACAGAATATGGTCAGCACAGCCCCTGGGCTTTCCTAGACATATAATTTTGATTGCCAGCTCAGAACTGGTATTCTCTAGCTGCCAGTCTTAAAAGTATAAATTGCTCTCACTTTAAAAACGATTGAATCCTTAAAGAAAATAGAGATTTGTCACTGGTTTCAGTGAAGCCAGGATCTCACCCTGGGCTTTAACAACTTCTATTGTGAATTGTAATAGTCGGATGTTGTAGTACTTTTTAAAAATAACTTTGGATCACCAGACTTCTTGAGATCAGTTGAAGGTCTTCTGACATTTTTCTATCACACCAGTGTTTATTTGGCTGCTTCTTTTTCTGACACTGGACTCTTTCTCCTCTTCTGTGCCCCAGCCATTCTGTCAGAATTTTATTTCTGCAGCAGTTATTCATCTGATTCCACTATCTCTTGATTCTTCTTACTCTCGTCATTTTGTCCTGACTTTATTGCCTCTTTATAGACTTTTTTCAGATTTCCATTGTAATTTCAGAAGGAGACAGTGTTTAGAATGTGGAACTTTTTTTTTGCTAATGAAAGTAGGAGTAAAACAACCAACCAAAAGCAAATTGCATTGCAAATATTTTTGATAATGAAGTAAACTAATACTCTTATGTTTTGTTTTCCAAATGAATGTATTGTTTCTTAGGCAGAGAATTTAGAATATGCTTTTGTATTACAGAACCGTGAAAGAAACCAACACGTCCACTGCTAGAAGTGTAGATGACCAATTCAAACAAAGCAATGACTTTCTTACTGTAATGTTTTAATGTATGTTTGAGCCTGCCCCAGACAATTAGTGTTTTTCCTGATGTTCTGAATATTGACCAGTTATTTATCTCATTTTAGCTAATAAAGTGTTGCTCCAATAGATAACTCAAAGTGAATGTCTGTAGAGCCAGTTTAACAAACAGGATACAAGAGGAGCACTCAGAGATGGCAAGGCAGGGAAGCTAAATTAATTCTTTGCATCGTTATTCACTGGAAAAAGAAACAAGATATTTCCATATGGTACCCCTTGGTGGTGATGGTGGTGAGAGTTAGCAGATATTTCTGAAATTAAAATAACTGTGAAAGAGGTTATGGGACGAATCTACAGTTTGATCATTAGCAGAATCAGAAACTATTCACAAAAGAATTCTGAGAGAACTCCAGGATGAAAAAGGTGAATTACTAGTAAGAGTGTGTAACCTCCCTTTTGAAATCGCTTTGGTACCTGAAGAGTGGAAGGTGGTAAATGTGGCGCCAATCTTTTAAAAAAAAAAACAAACTTGCAGGATAAATGTCGATAAAAAGATTATGCATGCTTTTAGTAATGGAAAATTCAACCTTACAAATCTCTTAGATCTTGGGTGTGTTTGTTGTTTTTTCTGAGAGACTCAGTAGGATAATGGTGATCCAGTTAATGCACTACATGCATGATTTCCAAGTAGCTTTTAACAGAGTCCCTCACCACAGACTTTTAAGAAGTTCAGCAGATGTGGGATATGAGAGGAGGTCATGGTGTGTTTAAATAATTCACTGAAATGTAGGGAAGAGTGTTGGAGCCCTTTTGTCAGAGGGAAATCACCAGTGGAGTTCCATAAACATCTGTACTGGTTAGCATGTTCATAAGTTCACTGGAAAAGGGGTTGAGCAGCAAGGTAATTAATTTTGGTGGTGGTACTAAGTTATTTAAAGTAGAAAAGAAAGACTGACTGGAGAGTTACCTAAGATTGAGTGAATGGGCAATAAAATGGTGAATGAATTACAGTGTAAATAAATATAAAGTGATGAAGTTCTAAATCCCTTCATATCCAAAAGGCTAAATCACAGCTGGAGAAGACTGATACAAAGGGGAGAAGGGTCACCAGAAATACCAGAGCAACAGCTGAGTAGGCTGGGACTTCTCAACCTGGAAAAGGCTTCCTGGGGAGGCATGAGGGAAGTCTGCTAGATCACATGTGGAATGGATAGGAATTGACTTTCTCTTCCAATCTGACAACTAGGCCATGGAGCTAATAAAAGACAGGCTGAAAATAATAATAAGCAGCATCTGGTTCATTATGTGGTGAGTAGTAGATGCATGGAATTCCTTACCAAGGAGCGTTGTGGATGCAAGATGTCTACGTGGTTCTGAGGAAATCACCTGTATTGAAAGTAGTCAGAGACTGAGAAAACACAAAGGAGGACATATTTGTACATATTTGCTCACTTTTTACTCTTCCCCAGGCAGCTCTTTGTAGTGCTTGCTGGAGAGAGAATACTGAGCTGCTTAGGCCACTAGCCTGAACTAATGCATCTGTTCATAAATGTCCATTTTTTTTTTCCTCATTTTTCTCAAAAGGTGTTAAGAACTAGGAGTTACTAAGTCTTCATATTAAAAGAAGCTTGTTCAAGGAAATTATCAGTAGATGTGCTCATGTATGTGAAAAGATCATTTATAGGCCAAGAGGAAGTGTGTGAAGTGGGGAAAAGTGTGCCACTTCAAGTCATGTTTGAGATATGACAAAATTTGTAAGTGTGTGAAGAAGACGGGATTAGATTTTGCAAGTATTTTGAAGCAATTTCGAGCTGTAGGCAATTAAAGGGTGCAGCAAGGGAAATTATAAATACTGCCACACAGTGCAATTTTAAATTAGTTGTAGATACATGATGTTATTTTTTAAAAAATAACTTCTTTAATTGCATGCCATTTCAAAAAATAGATTAATACCTCACGTAATTTTTGTGAAAATTATTCTCAGATGAACTGTTAATTTAATCTTGTAGATTAACGTTTTGTCATTAAATACATACTAAAAACACAAAACAGCTCAAAAATTGTGTGTGCTTATACAGTTATCATTAACATTGTCTATGTAGTTCGTATTAGGAGTGACTGCTAGTTCAGTAGCAGTTTGAAGTGAAAGGAAGTGTTTGAGTAGTGACTAGCATATTGTTTATATGTGTTTCATACTATGACTCAGTGATATGTTCTGCATTCTCTGTGAATTTAACCAGATATTTAAGAATCTTCTATTCCTATTTTTTGCTTTTTTGTTTCTAGGCTGCTTTTTATTTTGTGAAAATAAAAAAAAATCACAAAAATTTCATAGTGGAGTTTTACTGTCAACTTTAACTTTTCATAGGAATAAATGATGATAAATTTACATTTTAAGACTACTTTGAGAGGAATTTTTTAGAACTTCCTGCTACATTACCCCAGTTAACGGAACTGATTGTTATTTGCCTAGAAGGAGCTGACTTCAAAAAATGGGTTGTTTTATTGGTACTGGATGGTAACAGAACATGACAAAAGTTACTTACAATACTTACTTTCTGCTTTTAAAATCTAGCTGAAAAGATTGAATTTAGATGTAGTTTAGGAAGAAGTAGATTTTTAAATTTTTATTATAATTTTCTGAGTAACACATTGAATAATTGATTTCAAGACAGTATAGCCCTTTTTAGTTTGTTGAATATGCACACTGTTTGGACTGATTGATTGTGTAAGCAGGAAAAATACAGATTCCTTACTTCTGAAGAACCACCTCTCTGTGATGGTCAATAAATGAAAGCATATCTTGCTTTCATTGTTGTAGGTAAGCACCTGAGCCTTAGCAGTTATAACATGCTCCCTTTGGCTAACAGAATAGCAACCTTTCTGTGTCAGCTGAGCCACCGGGCAGAAAATGCACCACCATGTATGCTATATTGAAGTAATCTATTCTGGAGATGATAAAAGCATGTGTAATTGGCTAGCTTTATAATAATCAAATCTGGAGGGCCATGGGGAAGGTACTTCTGGAGGTACATTCTCCTTTCAGGATGCCAGAGTAAGTCAGGTTCACGAATTCGCAGAATCACAGAATAGTTGAGGTTGGAAGCCTCTGGAGATCATCTAGTTCATCTTCCCTGCTCAGAGCAGGGTTAACTAGAGTAGATTACCCAGGACCATGTTCAGTTGAGAGTTAAAAAAAAAAGTTTTCCTATGTTCAGATGGAATTTTGTGTTTCTGAATTTACGCCCATTGCCTCTTGTCCTGTCACTGGGCACCAATGAGAAGAGCCTGGCTCAGTCTTCTTTATACCCTCCCTTCAGATATTTATATACATAGGTAAGATCCCTCCTGAGCCTGCTTTTCTCCAGGCTAAATGGTCCCAGCTCTCTCAGATTCTCCTCTTATGAGAAATGTTCCAGCCCCTTAATCATCTTCATGACCCTTTGCTGGACTTTCTCATAGAATCATAGAGTACCTCGAGTTGGAAGCGACCCATAAGGATCATCGAGTCCAACTCCCTGCTCCTCGCAGGACTACCTAAAACTAAACCATATGACTAAGAGCGCTGTCCAGACACTCCTTGAGCTCTGACAGGCTTGGTGCCATGACCACTTCTGTGGGGAGCCTGTTCCAGTGACTGACCACCCTTTCAGTGAAGAAACTTTTCCCAATCTCCAGTTCTCCAGTATGTCCACGTCTCTTTTGTGCTAGGGAGCCCAGAAGTGGACACAGTGCTCCAGGTGTGTCTCACCAGTGCTGAGTATAGAGGGGAAGGATCACCTCCCTCAACCCACTGGCAACAGTCCTCCTAGCGCAGCCCAGGATGCTGTTGGCCTTTTTTGCTGCAAGGGCACATTGCTGGCTCATGGTCAACTTGGTGGCCATCAGGATCCCCTGAGCTGCTTTCTGCCAAGCTGCTTTCCAGCTGTTCAGCCCCCAGGATGTATTGATGCATGCAGTGCAGGACTTTGCACTTGCCATTGTTGAACTTCATGAGGTTCCTGTCAGCCCATTTCTCCAGCCTGTCAAGGTCCCTCTGGATGGCAGCATGACCCTCTGATGTATCAGCCACTCCTCCCAGTTTTGTGTCGTCAGCAAACTTGCTGAGGGTACACTCTACCGCCCCATCCAGATCATTAATGAAGATATTGAACAGAATTATTGGGCTGATTTCAGGTTTGGTTTTCATAGCACATAGTAGTTAATGATGTATTTATTTATTACTTTTGATTGTGTCCAGGAACATTATTGCATATTTTGCTGCTAGAACAATATTTCTACTTTTTGAGGGTGCATTCTCACTCTATCAGCAATATGTTAGAAACGTTCTAGCCGCCTTCTCTCTGTGACATTTTCTGTTGCAATATTTCCCCTCCCTTCTGCAGCTTGCTTTACACTTCAAGACAGAAGGTTCAAGTCTGATTCCCTTTGGAAACTAAGCTGTATGAGTAAATATTACCGTTTTTTTGTCTCATGTGTATATTTGCAGGAAGTGCTGTTTTAAAGAAGAAAATGTGCTGTATATAAACACCTTTCTGTCTTCATTCTCAGGATTTGCTTCTGTGCCAGTGAAAGGGAGTTGCTGTTCATATTCTAGCCTGGCGTGGGCTTTCCAGACACGGTGTTCCATCTCTGCCCCCTGGAATGTGACAGTCAAGCAATGCAGACAAAGCAGTTTCTTCAATACGTGTAAGTCTTGAGTTGAATTCAAATTATTATCTGTAGTAAACAGAAGAAGGAAAGAAAATTTTGCTTTGGAGAGATACAGTCATGTAAATCTATGTATAGTAACTTTTTGCATCTATTCTAGTTACATATCTCCTAAGATTATAGTTGCAACTACAGCTATTGACAGAAGTGCGTGCACAAGGTCAGTTTATTATCTTTTAATAGCAAGCAAGGGTTTGATTTATGTCACAGTGAATCCATCTAATATACGTCATTGGATGGAAGGGGGGAAGCACCTTGCCCTCTGTTTCGTAGTCCTTTATTGAGAATGTAAATTGTGTGTTTATTTTCCAAATTATTTTTGAGCCACAGGCAAGACATACTGTTCAAGCTGTGCTGTCTGAAAAATGAAATAACTAAAATGCAATAATGTGTTAAACAAAAACTGTTGATAATGTCCTGCTAATTGTCTGCACAGCTGCAGTATTTTCCTCCAGTCCTGAAAGGAATTACACACATGCTTAACATAATTGAGAAATGATAGCTGTTTAAATTCACGCTTGGGATTGTGAACTGAGGTAGCTGAGGGGCCATTCCACATGTTTTGCGGTTCCTTATCCTATCCCATAGGGGAAGAGAAGGAATAGTAAGAACGTAATCTCTGGAGGAGATAACTGCAGCAGTTTGAGAGTCAAAGTTCTTTGTTTATAATCCATAGAATGTAAGAGCTCTGCAAAATTAGGCTTTCAGAACTGGTGGTCTCTTCCTATTCTTCTCAACATCGGAGTGGCAGAATACTGTATTTGTTTTCTTTACGTTTGCTAAAGAAATGGGGTTTAAGCAGTCATGTTGGCTGTCTGTTCGTCTTATCCAGTAAATTTTGACTGAGGGTAGAGAGGTCTCAAAAGACCTGCAAAAGGTTGCAGTGTGAACAAGAGGGTCTGCATGGTAAAGGTTTTCTAAGGATGCTAACTGCAGGAAAAACTAATTTAAAACTTAGCCACTCAAACAGTCACAAGATAAGAATATGTAAGAAGCTAAGCACTGTTGTTATTCTGTTTATCTTAATTTTAAAATATAGCACTGCAAGTGATTGCAATGTGATTACAATTTGTAGGTTAGATGTTTCCTTAATTATGCTTATGTTCATATTCACAAAGTCTAGATGAGGTCTGTTTTACCAGGAATTTTGCCAGCTGTCTTGTTAGATGACTTAATGAAAAATGTTTGTTAGATGACTGAATTAAAAATGTTTGTTGTGATGGCATCCCCATTGTTTGACTTAATAAAATTTTAAATGAGTTGTATTTAGGCAAACTACCTAAAACTATTGGCTTAATTAGTAAGATGTAACAACTTGGAAGAATTTAAGTTTACCTCCTTTATGTATTCAGCAGAGACAGTAGCCATCAGATTCGGAAGACTGAAGGTTTTTATTTCAAAGTAGTTATTCTAAGAACAGTTTCTCTTACAGAAGTCAAAAATAAAATCTTCAAAATTCAAATGCAGTAGATATTAACAGTATAAATTGCTCATATCCTCTAGCAGTGGAGTTGCTTCACAAGTGGTAACATTAAAAATGCAGATATGACCATTTTATGTGAAACAATTTTCAAGTGAAATGTCAACCAAATGACAGTCCTTTGTGACTGAGAAAGGTGACTATACTTTTCTATCTCATTAGTGAAGGTTTACTTCTCTTCCATCATACTTTTAAAAATATTAACATGCTTTTGTTAGTAGGGTCATCTGTACCTTCAATTTAACTATTAAAAACAGTTTAACTCATTTAAATAGAAGGAATTGCAATTATCCTAGGCAGTCTGTGATCCTTACCCAGATAGCTGTCTCCTGCAACTCTAACAGAAACATACACAGGGGTTTATTCTTGTCCAATGACATATTTCAGTGAGTTTGTAATGAAGTGATTTAAAATGATCTTGTTATTCCAGGCTTAGCTTCTGTCCCTCCCTCCTTTCCCCTTTCCACCCTCCCCACTATGGGAAGCAGTTCAGTTTCCATTTACTTAACAATTTCACATGCTTAGTTAGAGATATGGAAAGGCCTGAGGTTTTTCAGATCATGTTTAAAGAAGAAATAACTTCCTCTGAAAAGTTTACCTCCTTTTTCAATGTGTCTCAATAGACCTGGTATTTGCAGATAATGTCTTGCTTGTGCCTATTTCAGTCCAGCTTTTGTCTGAGAGGATAGGGCAGATCTTTTTTCCTTACCTGTAAGTATATTTACGTGCTCTTATGTGCAGGCACACAGACTGGGAAATCCCACCAATCCAGACTTTCTGAACAGATGCTTAAGTTTCAGTTGTAGAGAAACATTGATAGAAAGTGCTATATGTTTAATGGAAGAAGTATGTATCTGTCTGCCCTGTAGATGAGGAAAATGTGAGATATAGACCATTTAAATTTGATAGCCACAGAATTGAGTTGAAATACATGGGCTGTCATTCCTGAAGGCAGCAGAGGCACACAGATGAGTCATGAATACTGAAATGATTTGGCTGTCTCCCAGCCATAGGAGTTATCTTTGACCCTAATCATCCAAACTAGCAAGTGTAATTTTCTCAACATCCGTTGTGTATCCGAGTGTATGTGAGAATAAAGAACTTTTATTTGATACTGGGACTATATAAAAATTATGCTTTCCTGCTCGCAGTATTAATTCCATTAGCTACCCTTGGGAACAAATGAAAAGAACTTAATTTCTCTGTTGCTAGGTGATGTTTCCTCTTAGGTTAGAATACAGAATAAGGAATATGATGATTTTTCAGAGGTTATAGAACTGGATTGTAACAATCAAGGGAGAATCATTTAGACCAACAATATAAAATCATACTCAGAGTAACGCGTTTTGTCTCTAGAGGCTTTGCTTGCTGGAAGCAGTTGTACTCAGTATAAATATCTGTGTTTGTGTTCTGTATTGGAAACATCAGTTCCTGAAAGCCTGCTCCTTAATTACATTTTATATTAAATTTTTGTAGTCCTATGTGAGTTTTCTTTGGATTAAATTGTTCATTTTTTCTGCTGTTCCTAATTTGAGAATCAGAGTGAAAATATGATTTTTTTTTAAAAAAATTTTTAAAGAATTTTTCTTTAAGTATGAACACTCCAGATAAATAATTAGAGTTACCACTTGTCATTGTCAGTAGTAACATATGAAGAGTTTTGATGTTTCAGCATTAAGAATGTAAAGACCTCCGAATATACAACTGTCTTTTTTTTTTTTTTTCCCCTAAGGGGGATGCCTGTGTGTGCATGTGTGTTGAAGAATAGTTGGTTAATTGTTTTTGGTCAGAAAAAGGGGAGTGAATACTAAATGCCTTACAGTTAATTGTACTAATGGGGGGGCTATTTAATTGGGTTTTAATTTGTTGTTGTGCAGTGTAACTTTTGTGAAGGCACTTGGCCTCTGGTTTTTATTTTGTTTTGAGGAAATGAATCAGGCCAATGGTATTTAGTTTGCAAACTTCACTAAAATCTCTGTTCTCCATATCCATCTGGTGACACTGAGGCCAGCTTTGTAATACTTATTATTTAAAAAAAAAAAAAAGCTGCAAATGAAAGCTTTAATCATCAAAGCAACCTTCAAAAGATAGTAGCATTTACAAAAACATTATTAGCTAAGTTAAGGTCCTGTTTTTTTGATAAGATGTTATGAAGAAAAAAATAAAATTTCTCAGATGTTTGTCAGGATAAATTACAGCAGTTTTGTTTCTTTGTTTAAGCTGACAAGTTTTTAGTCTGTTAATGACTGGGTTTGTAGCTGGATTTATTCAGGATTTGAATTGTGATTAACCTGAAAATCCCATGTCTGCAATTTCCTGCTGACATTGTGCTAAATTGCCATTTTTAAAAAATGTGAAATTCTAATGCCAAGTGCACTGTGAAAGTGTGCTCAAGGTTTGCAGTTCAGTGGAGTTATTGTCACTGTGTCTGTGTAGCAGTATGAATGCATCTTTCAGAACAATATTTTCAAGCTGCAGAGGTTTTGTTGTACTGTCATAATGCAATAGATTTGTTTCTGGGTTTGGGGAAGTTGCCCAAAACTTTCCCATGCTGTCTTATGGGAATAATAGTTAGATTATAGAGACATCTTTTGCTGCCAGCAAATTTGCAGACACACCTAAACTAATTCTTTTCTGCAATCCACATAATGAGAACTTTTTCATTTTTTTATGATATATTAAACTTCTATGAATAAGCAGGTAGCCCCCTAGAGCTTCAGCCTTGTATTAGCAAAAAAACCTGGAAGCCAGAAAGTTTGTTAGTAGATGAGTTTTTTTCCTGTTTCACTATTGTGGAAATCCAGCTAGCAGTGAGAAGTAGAAATGAGCTTAAGTTTTCAGTGGAAACATTTCATATATGTACAGTTCTAATTTTTGGTCTGTGAAGTTTATCTAAAACCATCTTATATCTGTCCCATGGTACTAATCTCTTACATCGCCTCAGGTTCCTCTTTATGGCCTTGCAATAGACCTTGTCTTTCTCAGACATTTTGAATGTCCAGATTCTTGCAGTTCCGCAGTTAGATACCACCTACTATCCAAATTAATTTTGAGTGACTCGGTAGTGGGCTCTCTAGGCTGAATGCTTTATATTCTTCACTACTTCCTAGGTTTGAATAAAGACCCTGTAGAGCTAACAGATAATATCCTCAGAAGATGACATCTTAAGAGGGTTGAGGCAGAGTTGTGAAGAGGAACATGTATTTTGCTAAAGCAGCCCTTTTTTTAAGGCATCACTTGGCAGGGGGAAGTTTTTTATCTTCTCATTATCTTTCAGCAGAATTCAACATCAGATATGGATCATAAACTTCCATGTAAGGAATGTAAGGCTTCTCTTTTGCAGTTGAAGAAAACAATGTTTTGAGCATGGTCACTTAGCAAACTTTAAAGTAATCCATCACTATATCTCATTTCTTATGGATCCACGCTTTTCTGCTTGCAGACTGGGATTAGACAGGGAGTCAAGAAACTGTGATGTCACATGATGGCAGACAGTTGCAGTTCGGAGATAAAGGAGGTAGCAAGGGCAGTTCTCATTTGGGATGAACACACTGATTTTGACGAAACTGCTTTAGAATCTTGCATGTTATAAGTAATCCATCCCATATTAGTATGCCATTGTTCCATTTTTCTCTCATAAATAAATCTATTTGTATTATCATCTGCACGATACTCCCCTTTGAATTGTGGAGGAGAGGATTCAACCTATTAAAAGAGTTAAATAGTTTATCTTTAAACAGGCTGAGTAAGTCTTAGAATTAAAGATTCCACTTTTAAAACTAACAGGAAAATGCTATATTAGAAACATAGTTTGTCAGGAATAACTGATGGTATGGACTGAGTTGACAGTTTTTGAACAGTGTATGAGTTCAGTTGAAGTTTATGAAGGGATATAAAATCAGACTCCATCTTTGTTTTGGATGCTTCACTTCTTTTGTTTTGGAATTAGGTATTTCGTGTAATTGTGAGAATGCCTCTAGCCACTAATAAGTATTGTGCTTGAAATTAAATGTTCATATGTGCAATTGAAAGTGACATCTAAATCATTTGCTTCATGTTGGATTCATGTTCAGCCACTGAAATGGGTTGTAGGTTTTGCTCTTAAGACAGCTGCTCTGTGTACATTTTTGCCTAGCACCTTTATCTTAAATGTTTTGTAGTTAAGGATATTGTTATTAGGCACATTTTATAAGACTGTGGAAAGAGAAAGTAAGACATCGTAAGGCCCAGATTTAAAAATACAGTTGAGAACTCCTTTTTCTGACCTAAGTGATTTAAATTGCAGTTCATTGCCAAATCCTAGATGGTTAGAGTAGTTCACGTAGCCTGCTCAGTGCCAGCCTCTGTCCTAGGAATCTTTTAAATACTGATGGGGAGGAGGCTGGAAACAGAAAGGTGGTTTTTTGGGGGTGGTTTTTTGGAATGGAACTTGTGAAAAAAGAGAGACATATATTCTTGCAGAAAATGGGAGACCAAGGTTGAAGTCACAGAATCATAGAATAGTTTGTGTTGGAAGGGACCTTTAAAGGTCATCTACTCCAACCTCCCCTCAGCAGGGACATCTTCAAATAAGTCAGGTCGCTCAGAGCCCCATCCAACCTGACCTTGAATGTTTCCAGGGGTGGGGCATCTACAGCTTCTCTGGGCAACCTGTTCCAGTGTTTCATCAACCTCATCGTAAAAAAAATTCTTCCTTGTATCTAGTCTGAATCTACTCTCCTTTAGTTTAGAACCATTACCCCTTGTCCTATTGCTACAGGCCCTACTAAAAAGTCTGTCCCCATCTTTCTTATAAGCCCCCTTTAAGTATTGAAAGGCCACAATAAGGTCTCTCCAGAGCTTTCTCTTCTCCAGGCTGAACAACCCCAACTCTCTCAGCCTTTCTTCATAGGAGAGGTGTTCCATCCCTCTGACCATTTTTGTGACCCTCCTATGGACCTGCTTCAACAGGTCCATGTCTTTCCTGTGCTCCAGGAGGACTCCAGAGCTGGACACAGTACTCCAGGTGGAGTCTCACCAGAGCAGAGTAGAGGGGCAGAATCACCCCTCGTGACCTGCTGGCCACACTTCTTTTGATGCAGCCCAGGATACGTGGGCTTCATCATTGCTTCCTTTGCCTTTTCTCTTCTGTCCTGAGCCAGCTACATCTACCTCACTCCCATCGCAAACTCTACGTGGGCTTGCTTCAGGCAGCTGCTGGATCGAGCACCCATTATGCTGGCAACTATCACTACTACCAGTTTTTTCTTTCCATGCCATACTTGAGCAGTCACATGAGGTAGGCTATAATTGACCTGAAGTTCAGATTTCTCTTACAGAAATTTTAAAATGTGAAAATGATCTCATCAGGTAGTGTGTGTAAGATATTATACGTTTATCTGGCCATGCTGGCTGTGGATAGCTAAATACAAACACTATTTACAAGTCATTCTACAGTCATTATTTTGTGTGTATTTTTAAAACAGCTGGCAAATTCATATTAGTGGATGGCCCTGACTCCTTCAAGGAATTTTCTTTTAAATCAAAATAGATTTAGTATTAATATGAATTAAGAATTCTAAGTGCTAGTTTGTATGAAAAACAAAGGTTTCTTTTATCTGTTTCTAACTTTGGGTCACTTAATGACCTGATTGTTTGTTGTTGACTGATAGAGGAAAAAAAGCTTTATGCTCAGTTATTTGAAATATACTACTTCATAATGTGCTTGCAAAGGAGTGGGGAAAAAAAAAGCTACTTTTGTTGCTCTTGTTCTTCCAGTCTCATTGATGGATGTGAGTTCATTGAAAATCTGAAGTCTTTAACTTATACTGTTTTTTTGTTTTTTGTTTCTACTTCATTGTGATTTTTGCCTTTGTAGGCCTAATTTACATGGAAGATAGCTTTTTTAAGTGTTACTATCAGTTTTCAGCTTAGATTGTTTTTGTACTGTAGTTCTGTTCTGTAAGCTGCAACCTGTATATGCATCTTATATGCCTTATTAGGGAATAGATGCCTTAATAGGGAACCTGGAATTTGAGATTGAAGTGCTATTCTAGCATATGTTGCCACTGCAAGTCTTGCTGTGGCAGTCATACCAGTGGTTGCCTAAGTATTGAAGTTTTTATTATAGACCCAGGTTTAGGCTACTGTTCTCACTTTGGCTCTGAAATTTTGAGAGTGAAGGCACTGGTTTTTGTTCTTTGCTTCCCTAACATGGAAAGGAAAGAATTTTTTCTACTTACATGCGGTGGCTCAGAAAATCTTGTTCTCTTCCCAGTTCTGTTACAGGAATTCTAGGCTAGGCTTTTTTGTGCAAGTGGTCTCTTGGCAACCTGATCGTAGATGTAAATCAATTTGCTTCTTCAGGTGCATAAATAAGATTTATTTAGCTAATTGATATCTTAGTTTTTCTATCATGAGATGCCTCTGAGTAAGTTGGAGGTAGCCATGCTTGAGCTAGAGGTTGGAGTGGGTGAAATCCTGTGGTCCCTTCAAACCTAAATTATTTTATGTTTCTAAAGAAGACAGAGACACACTTCTCTGAGGTGTATAGGCAAATAGCAAAGGGCAGTGAACACAAGTTAGAACAAGGATTCTGGTTACACAGTAGGAGAAAGTTTTTCATTGTGAGGGTGGTCTAACACTGGACCAGGGTGGGGGTCCAGAGAGGTTGTGAAATTTCTATTACTAGAGATATTAAAAATATGACTGAGCAAGTCTCTGGGCATCCTCACATAATCTTGAAGTTGAATTTAGCTTTGAGGTTGGCTCTGCTTTGAGCATGGGATTAGATCAAGGACCTCCTGAAGTCCCTTATAATGTAAATTTTTCTGTGAATCTGTGATTATAGTGTATTTCACTCCTTGTACAGTATTGAAGATGGGGAGTTGAATTTCACTAAAATGTACAAGGTGACACTAGAGTAGAAGCAAAAATATATTTTCATCACTTCAAGTTTAGTGACTTAATAACTTAGATCCAGTGGGAAGGGTGGATTGAGTGTTTTGGGAGTCATGTTTTAATTTTTTTTTTCTTTGTTCTCAGGTAATTCTTTGAATAATTTTAAACATTGTTTCACTGCCTTTGTCTTAGCTTGTTCTTTATGTTTTATGCTGTCCATATGCTGCTTTGCTTCCTAATAAAACCATATATAATCAGAAATAGTCTGAGTTTTTTGGCTAACTATATAGTCAAAATTGAAGCTTCAGGAGGCTATAGTTATACAAGGAGAGGGGAAAACTAATGGAAGATAAACCACATACATGCTTAAGTGATGTCACAAATAAGTGACATTGTTTTCCCTGTTCTCATCCTATTTCAGCTACATGTGGAGACCAGCTCTGAGGGCAGGCCCATCATTTGCTTTTCATACCTGTTTAATGGTTGGCCTATTCTTAATCAGTCCTCAGTGCTTCCAGTTGTGATGAGGTCATAGAAACGTGTGTGTTTTCTAAGAACTTACGGAGCCCATACTGTTTTTTTAGAAATGTCTTTCAAAACCAGCAGATACTGAATATGAAAACTATACCTTACAGTAGTGTCTTAGAGGAGTAAGTTAAAAATGAACTTCTAGAACATGAGAAAAACCTTGCCTCATCAGACCAAATGTCCATCTAACTGAGCATCCTGTCTCCAACAGCAGCTGATGCTATGGGAAGAAAGTAAGAATTGGATGAGCATGTAGGGATGCTTCCTTAGAAAAACCTCACAACCTTCAGTGATTTGTGACATGGAATTTTTTGAATTTATAGCTCTAGGTGGCTTTTTCTTCTGTGAATTTGTTTGGCTGCTTTTGAACCCATATAAATGATCTGACAAGAGTGCATTCTCTTTTCTGTAGATGGGTAAGCATGTGTTTGTCAGAGAAAAGGTCAAGGAAATGCCCTCTGCACTTGAGTATAGTGAGGTTTGTGAGGCTTGGTTCCTAGAGGAGTTAATTTTTAAGCCTTTGACTTGCCTCCGAGAAAAAATGTCTCCTTGTGGTCATTAAGCAGCTGAGTCTAGCTGTGTAATTTATCATGCAATTTGTAATAGAATACGTAAGCAGCACATTCCCTTTGCAGATGCTCTTTCATGTTTCGTGTATGTGAAGTATTTTTTCCAAATTCTGTTTTTGTTTGGAGATCGTGGCAAAAATATTGGTGTCTGGAGAAGGAAAGAGGTTGAAATATTATACCTTTTTAGAATTCATCTGCTAGTAAAAGTATGTATTCCAAACTGAAACCTGGAAGAGAATGTTAGTGATTGAAAAGACCTTACTAAGTTCCTTAAGGTAATACAGATGCATAGAGGTAATGGCATTAGTGGGCAACAGTACATTGAAAGAAGCATGTTTATTGTAACATGTTCATTAGTCTTTTTATTATGTCATTAATATTAACGTCTTTGGTTCTCTGCTGCTGTGTTGCCACAAGGCTATTTGTCATCAAAAAACTTAAGGAAAAATTGCTTGTAAGTGGAAGAAGTGAGCCTACTTAGCTGTTTTACAAAGTCGATTCTTTCTTCTCCTTTTACTCCCTTCAGTTTTCCAACTTACTACTATTTGTCTTTCTTTGTAGTTTATACTCTAAGCAAGCTGGGAACCCATCTTGCAGGAGGCAAAGAAATCTGCTTTTAATCTCAGTTTATCAGGGTCTAGGATACTGTTTTCTGATATGGTCTACAGCAAGCTTTTTGGTAACACTTGTGAGTTACTGAGGTGTGATCTAATATTAATCTTCCTCTGAAGTAAGCACTAGGGCTGTCTGGTTCCTGAAATTCAGGGATAGTACAAAAAGACACAAAACCAAATCCTTTTCAAAATATTACAAACATCTTTTATGTAGATTAAGCAAAATGGAGTCGTGTCATACAAACTTATTATTAGCAGTTGTTAGCAATCAGCTTGCATAAAGCATGCTTTCAGCAAAATTCAATAGTGGATCTTTTTCTAGGCCATAAAATAAAATCTTATATATGACACTTTTTTTTTTTTTTTTTTTTTTTTTTCAGTTAGTAGCTACATACTTTTCGGTAACTAACTAGAAATGTGTGGTGGCTTTTATGACTGGGTCTATTTTAGCTCCTCAATTTAGGAGGAATGCATGCAGCCTGCCATTTTACAAAGGTAAAATAAAGGTAAGGCCACAGATCACTAAGAGACTGCATACCTACTGTACTGTCTTCATTTCAGAGCATTTCTGCAAATGTGAAAAGCAGTACAGCAGTCCTCATTTCTGTTTGGAGTTATTTCCTCCACTACAAGACATTTCTCCTGCCTATGTATATGTTCTCCAATCATCTTGGTGCTTTGCTGCCAAGTCAGATTGACCTTTGTTATGGTCAGATTTTTATTTCCTTCATTGCTGTGTTGTCTGTCTGTCATAAGCAATGTCCCCACCATTGTAATCTTCTTGACTGCAGCCTATCCCTTCCATATTCCATTCTTGTCATTTTGTCTTAAAATCAATGTGATATCTGCCATCTTATAAAGAACTCTCAGCTCTGTAGCCTGCAGGCTTCTGATGTGTTTCATTAAATTCATCTGCTTTCCAAACACATGATAATATTATTATAGACTGATTAGATGAACTGCACTTTGGTACCAAATGTGACGTTTTCCTCTGGTTCTAATTGTGGCAGAATTTGTGCGGTGCTTGAGGCCAAAACTTGACTCAGTCTGACCTCATCTCACTGGATCTATTGGCATTGACTGGTCTCCTTTGGTACAAAACAATCTCCTTACTCTGTGACTTTTGCTACTTTCCTCTATTGGGATTAAGTGATCTTATCGTACAGATATTTAGAATACAGCTCAAAGTGCTGGGGTTTTTTTGAGTGTATTACCAGCTCAAGAGCTGCCTGTTGTCTCTCAACTGCTTGTTGCTGCCCATCTGCAGCCTCCTTTGTAGCTGTTATGACCCTTTGTGAGGCCACACAATCTGCAGTAGATTGGGGAACCGCTCCAGCTTAAAAATAACCTTGCAAAGAAAGATGTAAACACCTTTATTGTAATTCCATGTTTCCAGGCCAGCAGGATTATCATAAAAAAAGATATTGCTAGTTACACAGTGTTTTCTGAATAAGCTAAGAAGCTTAACATGATTGATTGTCAACCTTCTAACTCATGCAACAGTCCTATAGTCCACTTTAGAACATGAAAAGCTGCATCATGCATTACCTGCTTACCACCAGTCGTCTTCTATACTGAACTTTAATGCAGTGTTATCTTAGGGTAATATTCACTACTTGTAGACAGTCTAGTACCTGTCACAGTTTGGCTTTTATTGAAATTAACATGCTGAGTCAGTAATGAAATTTTTCTGTTTGGAGAACTCTGTGCAGCTGAAGATTTTTTTTTTTTTTTTTTTTATTTAGCACACAGCTACATGCATCAGTTTATTGTAATCAGCTGGAATTTTTTTTAGTGGCTGACAGTTCAGAGACTGGTTTCAAGCCATTTGATACAGTTACTGTTTGTGGCATTTTTTTTAACCATAAACCTCTGGACATTAGGGTTCACTTGAATGTCTAGAAAAGAAAGTGTAATTACTGATAGAAATTTCTTTTTTACAGGGACTAAAGCCTACCCAGGAGCAAATACAATTCTTGCCTCACAGCATATAAGAAGTGTGATAAATGTTGCTGTTATGTGCAATCCATGGGCATTTCTCCTTGTCTATAATACACAATTTTCACTTGTCTATAATACAGATGAAATCTATATTACATACTTTGGCTTATTTTACTATACATACAATATGTTATTTGGGTATGTAGTCACTTTCTAGGCCATTCTGCTCTTGCCCATCTTGAGGGAATACTTTTTTGTAGCTTCCTGGACTTGTAGTGTTGTGTGTCCTTCCTTGTATGCTTGCTTTCCAATGTACTGAGCTTTGATTACTTGATTCAGGATTGTACTTCTCAAAAAAGAATCACAGTTATGCATCCCACTTTGAAAAGGATTTTTGACTGAAAAGATGGACGTCATACCTTTGGAAGAGCCACCTTGACACTCTATACAAACTTATTCAATACAAAAATATACCTGGGCACTTAGCAGTACCTCTAGAAATCCTGGATAGCTCCTGTCCCTCACTGTGTTGTCAACATAGCAGTTCCAATGTATTTGCCAGTCTGTGGGACAGGATCTCACACATGCATTAATCTAACAAGGATTAATTGCTGTTGGGAAACAATTTGAGCATAGTTATTTTAATTCCCCTGGTTAAAAGTGTTTACTGACTTTTTTTGTCTACTTTAAATAAACAAAATCAGTTTCTAATCAGAGAAGACAAGAGATTTAAACTGCCGTAGTAACATTGCCCCTGGGTGAAACATATAATAGCATTAATCTGCAAATACAACAATGGTGATGCTTGTGTATTCCGTGGTGATAGCCGCCTTGTCTGGACTAACAGGATGAAGTATCGTCTGTGGTGTCTTCTTCACATCATCAGTTTCATTTTGGTGTAGTTTGTTTTTGTGTAAGTTATGAGGATGTCCTTTATTTCCATCAGCTGGGCAAGCAGTAGTTTGAAGTTAACTACCAAATATGTGCTTCCTAAGTCATGCTCTCATATGTTGGGTGAAACATCTTAAGACAGTGGATGTCCAGTACACAGCCACTGAGTGAGGAGGCCTGACCAAAGCCTGAGCTCTGTGATGAGGCTGTTTAAAGTGTCTTACATTCCTTCCTCCTTACATTACTTTGCATTTATACAGGCAATAAGGGAGACCTTGTATTTTGTCAGAACATGAGAACAACAACAGATTTATGTTGTTGGTTAACTTTTTGTGCCTTGTGGCTTTTTAAAGTAGGCTAACCCTTGGATATTTTTAGAAGTGATTCAAGTTGACTGTCATGGATATTTGTCCTTGGATAAGTGCTTACAGGTATTGCTACTCTGAGTTACTAATGAATGACCTGGGAATTAATACCTTACTGGTTAGGAATGTTTGCCTTTAAATCGATTTTGAAAATCCTTTTAAGAACCATGCACCTGGCTGTGTGCCTATCTGATTGCAATCATCAGTAGAGGCACATCTCTGCACCAGATACATATACATGTAGTAGGAAATCACTTTCTTAGCAAGGCAGTAATCCTACAGTTTAAATACTGGCAAAGATCAAGCAAGGGTTAACATTTCAAGGTTTTTTTTTTGTTCAGCTTCAATTTCCAATATAAGCTGTGCTTGTACATTACTTACGAAAGCTTTTTTATTTCAGTGACAGCTGATGAGCTATGGAAAGGAGCTTTGGCAGAGACTGGTGTGGGAGTAAAGAAAGGAAGAGGAAAGAGAAGGAAGAAAAAGCTAAGGAAGAATCTCAATAAAGGCCAGGAGATTGGTGAAGGTAGATTCACAAATAGGGGGCTGAAGACATGTCTTGACCTTTTTGTGTACAGTGTTTCTTGATTTAATAAATTGACAAATTGCTGTTAATTTCTGTGGTGTCAGAACTGCTTGAGATATTTTTGTCCTTTTAAAAAAAAATCCTGATATGGTTTTTTAATGATATTCTTGGGTTTTAAATATAAATTCTGTATCATAAAACGCACTCGAAATATGTGAGAACCTTCGATTTTATTGCATTTTTCCAGCATGCAGAGTTTCAGTCTAATTTGGCATAAAATGCAATTTTTCTGTTTTTTTTAAGGGCGCTCTGGTTTCCTCTGGCCTGGTCTTAACGCACCTATGATACAAAGTGGTAGAGTTCAGGCAGTTACTCAACGAAAAAAAGAAGAACGAGAGAGAATTCAGTCTGAAATTGTTCAGCAGAGAGATACATGGGAGAAGAAAAGAAAAATCAAAATTAAGAGAGAGGGAGGATGGAGTGGAAAGTGTTGGGGAGGTGTCATTCTGGATCCTCCTGACCCAGGTCCTAATGGAGGTAAGAAAACTGAATATCTGTCTTAGTCTTACTTAGCCTTTCTGGTAAGGGACTTGGAGAACGTGAGATCCAGGCTTTCCCTGTGGTTGAAAATTTATTTTATACTTCTGTCTTATATGCCGTACATGAAGCAAGGCAGCTAAATCAAAGAACAAGTTGTGTTAACACAAGCTAAATCACTGCTTAGTCTAATATAGATGTTAGAGTATTATATGATGTTATAGACTGTATGATATTATACTGTATTACAGTACAACATTATTATGTTGTAGACTGTTATAGAGGTCTTGAAGTATGAAAATATTTTTCTGTGTTCAACATCAATTGTCTTGAATATGAAATATACCCATGTTTTTTTGTAGTTTCTTAAAGGATCCTGTGGGATAAATCATTTTTCTTTCTAGTTCATATAATGAAATATGGTTAAAGATTATGTAGTTTGAATGTAGCTAATAGAAGTTATTTATTTATTTATTTATTTATTTATTTATTTGGTGCCTAGTTAAATGTCATAGTAGAACTAGAGGTCCTATATGTAGAGTGAAGAGGTGACCTTAACTTTTTTACAGTGCTGTTATTCAGACCACTAGAAATTCTATAGTAGCTTTGTTTAACATTAAGAAGCCTAATTCTTTTCAACTAATTAAATATGAAAATGAGTTGTTACTCATGTTCAGCTGAATTTTTCTTGTGAAGCACTTAATGATGCTTGTACGTTTATTGTCGTCTTTCTGTAGGCTTTTATAGTGAGATGAGCTAAGAAAGATGTTTTGTAACACTGTTGTTTCAGGCTTGTTGCAGACTCCAGTCATTCTAACAGTTAAGCTTGTTCATGTTTTTGGAGCTCTTTTTGTCCAGGAATATCATCTCCCAGTGCAAGCTTGGATCTTGAACATATGTTGTAGCAAGTCAACATAAATGAGAAATTACGTGCATGGAATCACAATTATATTGTTGTCTGATCTTCTTGCAGTCACCTTTGCTCCCCAGTCTGCCTGGTGCTTTGTTTATTAATTTCTTTCTGTTTGTCTGTGAATATTTTCTGGTTACATTCTATTGGACATTAATTAAAAATTCAGGTATGCTTTGAACCAAGCCATAAGGTAGTGAGAGCATTGTCTTTCCAGTGTGATCTAATGCCTTTGTCTGTGTAGACTGAAGTTATGCTGGCATTTTTGTAGCTTTCTGCTTTATAAAATCATGCCGTTGTTGCTATCTACTACTTCTGTTCCCTTCCCAGGTTTTCCATTCCAGTAGCTGGTATACATGATTTTGTGTCTTCTGTTGCTGTAGTGTCTGAGATACATTGTTTCCCTCAGATTTACCTTGTGACTTTAAGGACAGCTTGCCTGCCAATCTTTTTGAGTATTTCTCGCTTGTCTTCAATTTTAAGAGCAATTCGTTCTATTTTAATATCAGCATAATACTGCAGTATACCAATGAAAGATTTCCTGTATTTACTTCCCTTCATTTAATTTTATTACCTTGAAAACAAATATTCTATGGAAGGCAGTGATGTGACAATGGACTTGGCAGCCTGTCACTGAATCTTACAGCTGAAAAATAGAAGATTTGAGAAATTAATGAATTGTTCCAAATACCCCATAAGGCAGTGGTGGAATATAGAGAAAGTCAAGAAAATTTAATGGTTCTAGTTCCATACTTTGAACACAAGACTATATTGTTTTTAAATTCAAATATATTTTCAAGTAGTTTATTCCAATAAAAGAAGTGGCAGCTGTTGCATGCATTTATGCATGTATGAATTTTACCTTCCGATGTTTTCCTTGATTTAGCTTTTGGCTGATACTATTGCTGTTGATTACTTGCATTAAAGTTGGCTGTGTGGAGGCTGTAGTAGTCAGGTCAAGTTTTGCCAAAAAGAAGAAAGGGTACTACAATCAAAATAGGAAAATGAAACTGTCAGCTTGTATTATAAATGTGCTTGAGAAAAAGCAGTTTCTGATTAGTGTACACTAGTTTCCTATTAATCTGTTAAAAATTGCAGGGATTTTGAGATCCCCGTAGTTCTTTCAGCATCTTTTTATTCGGAGAATTAATGATTTTGCAGGGGAACCGGGACATTGCACTGTCAAGGTGGTAGGAGGAATAGACCTGAAACCACCAAACCGAATGTTTGTCCTGAGACTATGGCGTGGCTGGGTTCCCTGGTGTCTAAGCAGGCATGAGTTCTGACTGAGATTTTGCAGTTTAGCGCTTCCTAGTATTGGTATTAGATTCTCTATTAACAAACGGAGGTTGAGCATATGCTGCAGCTTCCCTTCAGCAGCATTCATATTTTCTAATGAAAACAGGTACAGGAAGTTTGTAGAAACCTCAGTGGTGTTAGCCTTCAACATCTGACAAATTTGTTTGAAATTGACCAATGTTAAAAAAAAAAAAAAATTGGGGACATACTGTGATTTTATATGCTTCATTCTTTCAGGGGGATCTTCTTCCGTTACACCTTTACTTATTGTGCTAGCTATGAGTAGAGAAAGAACGGTATTTTTCAGTTGGAAATAAAATTATTTTTCTTCCAAGTTTAGTGTTTCTATGCAACTGAAGAGGCTTCAGAGAGGGAACAGAGTGCCTGTTGGCATTCATAGCCTCCACTGTGAGCTAGAAGTCTACTTCTTGTAGACTAACGGATCTTTAAATTGTGCCAAGATGATCATGTCTATAATCATGTTGGAGGTTATGTGTAAATGATAAAGCAATGTTTGGTGAAGGAATGAGTCCCCAGTTCTTCACCATTATATTGTTTTCAGCTCCCAAACTTTTCTCCAGAATCTCACTGTGACTACACCAAATAAGTATTAAATGCTTTAATTAG
Source organism: Aptenodytes patagonicus (assembly GCF_965638725.1). NCBI lineage: Eukaryota > Metazoa > Chordata > Aves > Sphenisciformes > Spheniscidae > Aptenodytes > Aptenodytes patagonicus. Next base: position 118,810,708 of record NC_134951.1, read on the forward strand.
CACTGGTCTTCTATGTTATACTGAAATGCTGTTGTTCATGAGATAAATTGGAGAAGCAGGAGGCTGGAAGGATCTCTTATCTATTCTGCTTCTTATACCAAGACGTTGCATTTTACTCCATTGTCCATTGTTTTCAGAGTCAGTAGGTTTTTTTCCTCTACCAAGCTGATAATAGGATACTCCCTGTGGAAAATGTATCTGTATTAAAATATAAATCAATTATAAGTATGCTCTCAATTGCATAAAAGGAAACAAATATATTTGCAATTTGTATTCAGGTATTTGTGTGGTCATCAGGTTTTGAAACAGAAACTCAGAGAAAATGAGATCTTTTTGGGAGTATCCATGATTTGCAGCATTTTTGCCTGCTTCTGTAAAATGGATTTTGAGAAATGCTGGTGCAGCTGCTGAAAGCCAAGCCTAGGGGATTTGCTTTCTGACTTTTCTTACAGCATGTGTCAGGGTGAAAGCCTATAGATAAGGTCCGACTGGGCTGTTGTTTGCATGGTTTTGCGCTCTCTCATTTGACTTACTGTCTTTGGAGGCAGTACATGTAGATGCCCATGTCATGCTCAGAGCTCTCCAGTATTCATGCTCTTTCCTCCCCCACAATGTTGTAAGACATTTCAAAAACATCTTACTTCTTTGAAGTCCCTTCTAATGACAGAGCAGAAACTTACTAACTTTCTGTGCAGTGAAAAGAATATGTTCACCACTTAGAGCTGAATGTGTAATGTCCACCTGAATGTGTAATGTCCACCTGAACAGAGCTCTGTGTTCAGTGTTTCATTACCACTGTGATGAAAAGACTTGAACACACGTGACATAGAAGCGATCTTTATTTTACAATGCAAAACACCTTAACTGTTACTAGACAAAATAAGTGACGCTGTAATTGTCTTTGATTGCAAAGGCATTTTTTCAGGCAGAATTTCAAATTGAAAGAGAAAAAAAAAAAAAAGTCTGGCTATAGAATAGTTTGGGTTGGAAGGGACCTCTAAAGGTCATCTAGTCCAACCCCTCTGCCGTGGGCAGGGGCATCTTCAACTAGATCAGGTCTCTCAGAGCCCCGTCCAACCTGACCTTGAATGTTTCCAGGGATGGGGCATCCACCACCTCTCTGGGCAACCTGTGCCAGTGTTTCACCACCCTCAGCGTAAACAATTTCTTCCTTATCTCTAGTCTAAATCTACCCCCCTTTAGTTTAAAGCCATTCCCCCTTGTTCTGTCGCAACAGGCCCTGCTAAAAAGTTTGCTGCCATCTTTTTTATAAGCCTCCTTTAAGTACTGATAGGCTGCAAGAAGGTCTCCCCAAAGCCTTCTCTAGGCTGAAGAACCCCAACTCTCTCAGCTTTTCTTCATAGGAGAGGTGTTCCATCCCCCTGATCATTTTTGTGACCCTCCTCTGGACCCACTCCAACAGGTCCGTGTCTTTCTTACGCTGAGGGCTCCAGAGCTGGACGCAGTAGTCCAGGTGGGGTCTCACCAGAGCAGAGCAGAGGGGCAGAATCACCTCCCTCGACCTGCTGGCCACGCTTCTTTTGATGCAGCCGAGGATACAATTGGCCTTCTGGGCTGTGAGCACACGTTGCTGGCTCATGTCCAGCTTTTCATCCACCAGTACCCGCGAGTCCTTCTCGGCAGAGCTGCTCTCAATCCCTTCATCCCCCAGCCTGTATTGATACCGGGGGTTGCCCCGACCCAGGTGCAGGACCTTGCACTTGGCGTTGTTAAACCTCATGAGGTTCAGACAGGCCCACTTCTCGAGCTTGTCCAGGTCCCTCTGGATGGCATCCCGTCCCTCTGGCGTGTCGACCGCACCACTCAGCTTGGTGTCATCTGCAAACTATGTGATTCTTGATTATTTGAAGTGGCTATGTATTGATTTGTTTTATCCTCCCCCTCCCCTTTCTGGAATTTCACAGAAATATGTATCAAGAAATACCTGCAATTTCTTTGAATCCCTGTTGATTGCCTAGTACAAGTTTCAGAACATTCTGAACAATATTGGATAATAGTTTGGCCATGATGGAAGTGACCCATTTGGTGTTTTACCTTTTTATTTTTTAATCATTGAGCCCTTTGCTCAGTGTATATGGGGTTCATTTACAGTTTTAGAGCAGTATTTAGGGAAGAAGGCAGTTTACACTGCCAGCCAGTGAAAACCCAAAACATTCTGTTTTCATAACACGCTGTGGATAGTTGTTTTTCACAACATTTCTGCAATTGGAAAGAATCAGGAAGAATATAAGATATAACTTAATAAAAATGCTTCAATGTAAGTGGTGAGTTGCAGTGATTTCCAAAAGAAAGTTTCAGGTTTAATTTGGAGAGGATGTATAGCTTAGCTTGTGATCAAAATATTCAACAGATTCTGAGGATGTCTCAGTTTATCTATCAGCTTTGCTTTCTATGTGATGTTCAAACAAAGCAGTTAAATTTGTATGTTTTGCTTTACCATTTTAAAAAAGGATTATTTTTCTTCCTTTGTGCTACTCTGGTTATTTGGTTGGACAGTCTTTGGAGACTGTTTATGTCCTACTTCTCTGCATGTCTGGTACTTAAAAAGATGAGATATTGATTGCAGTTGGAGGTTGGGGTCCCTAATAGAGCACAATGAATGTATTTAACAGTTGTCATCTCATAATTAAAATAGGAGCTGTGTTGTAATTATAACAAGAGTAGTATTATGCTTTCTGACAAGTTATCATTTTAACTGGATTTTTTTTTAAGCAAGTTTTCTTCACCTGAGTTAATTTTACTGAAGAAATGAAAAAAACCTATGCTTTATAAATAAGAGCTACATGCTGTTTTTTCACTGACCTTTTTCTAAAAGAGATTGAATGAATGGAGTCAAGTAAAAAACCATATTTGAGGTCTTTTTAAAAGGAAGCAACTAATGAAGCTCACTTTAGATACGTTTGTTCAAAATATTCTTACCTTTTCTACTTACTGCTGAGATTAATTTATAAATTACAGTTACATAAAAATTGTGTCCTTTTTCAATTATACCACCTACGGGGAGCTATGCTGATAGGTAAGTAATACAAGGAAATGTAATACCGTATTTTTCTCCCAACAGAAACTTACGAAGACTTTGAAACAAGAGTCATTGAGGTAAGCATTACAAATCTTTTCAAGGACTTTAAATAATTATCACTATATATATTGAGCTTGCAATTATTTAACCAGTCTTTGCTAAGTCAATCTTAAAGCAATAGGAATTAGTCTGGTATTCTGTTTCAAATGCATGACATAATCTGTCATTCTTTTCATTGGGGTCTTATCTTCTCTGTTGAGCAAATAACATCTAATTCAAAGGTGGTTTTGAGTAACTCTGAAATGGCAAATGCCTGCAGATAAAGCTTTAATAGTTCACATACAACCGTAATAGGGAACCTAGTAAAGTGTTAGGGTTATTTCTCAGACAAAACTACAAATAGGAAGTTGTATAACTCTGCTTGTAAAATGAATAATGAATTAAAGGGGGGGAGTGGCGGCACAGGGCAGAGAGTGAGTGGAGTGAAGATCCCCTTTTGTGTGCCTCTCAACTAATAAAATACTCACTTGTCCTAAATATGATAAAGGTGGATTTGGCTTCGAAAACAAGGTAATCCATTGGTAATAATTTTTTACTGGTGAAATGTGAAGTGTTAGTAATGCAGATATGTGGACCCATGTTACTTCTCAATGGAAAAGCCATTACTGAAGAAGGCAACTTACAACTCATTCCAAAGCAGACCATTAACAGTTAGTGCCACGCACACCCATGCTATCACAAAATATGCTTTCCATTTATCGTAATGGAAAGTTTAAAAAACTAGTTTTTCTTTCACTTCAAATACATTAGTTGCTATGGAAACCATAGAACTAGTATAAGCATTGTTGGGGGGAATCATAACTTCAGAAATAAATTGATTTCTTGTGACTCATTTGCTCCCAATCCAGAATCAGATGATGCACAGCATCCAGAAGGGGAGCAGCTCTGGAAGTGAGAACAATTATTTGCTCTCTATCCTTGCATGTTCCCTTCTCTTCTACTTGCGTTGTAATTTTAGTGAGACTTGTGGTAGCAGCGGTCATTTCCAAGTCTGTGTCCAGAAGTTTGTTTTTTAGACAACTGAAATCTCAAACTTATTTATCTATTTATTTATTTATTTATTTATTTAAATACCTAATGTGTTAAAAGGACTTGATAATTGCTGAAATGATTGATCCATTAGAAAGCAAAACCCTCTATGGTGTGACAAATTGACCACTTCCAGCTGGGGGCATCAGAAAGCCCCCAAATAAGATAAGATTTTGCCAAGTCTCTCTTGTTCATAAGTATTGATCTTCTTGGTGAAGGAGAAGGGACTGGGAGAAAGTCAGTGTTACTTGCAGCACGTTTTGCTGGGGAGAGATCTTAGAGCCATGTTCAGCTCCTTGTGCCCTGAAGCCCACCTCACTGGTCTGTGGAGCCCCACAAAGCAGGAAACTGTGCCTGTGACTCTTCAGGTCGGCTGCAGGGTGGAGGAAGGCATCTTTGCGGAGCATTCTGCAGAGGTGGTTGTGACAGAGTGCTGCCATTCTGGAAACAGCTACTGTAAGGTGACTTCCTTTGTATAATTGGGCACCCAGAGTGGAAGAATCTGAGCCTCCAGTAACTGCCACTGAACTCTTGCATTCCTAAGGACTTCTGGTCAAAATTCGGATTGTGCTTTGATAAATTACATTTAACCTTGTTATACAAATACTCTGGTGCATAAATCAACCCAGTAGCTTTGTGTGTAAAGTAATTAGAATCATAGAATATCTTGGGTTGGAAGAGAGTCCAACTCCCTGCTCCTCGCAGGACTACCTAAAACTAAACCATATGACTAAGAGCATTGTCCAGACACTCCTTGAACTCTGACAGGCTTGGTGCCATGACCACTTCTGTGGGGAGCCTGTTCCAGTGACCGACCACCCTGTCAGTGAAGAACCTTTTCCTAATGTCCAATCTGAACTTCCCCTGACGCAGCTTCATACCGTTTCCTTGTGTCCTATCGCTGGTCACCAGAGAGAGGAGATCAGAACCTCCCCCTCCGCTGCCCCCCTTGAGGAAGTTGTAGACTGCAATGAGGTCACCCCTCAGCCTTCTCTTCTCCAAGCTGAACTAACCAAGTGACCTCAACTGCTCCTCATAAGTCTTGTCCTCAAGACCTTTCACCATCTTGGTCGCCCTCCTCTGGACACACTCTAGTAGTTTGATGTCCTTCTTATATTGAGGTACCCAAAACTGCACACGGTACTCGAGGTGGGGCCGCACCAGTGCGGTGTAGAGTGAGACAATCACCTCCCTCAACCAGCTAGCTATGTTGTGCTTGATGCACCCCATCACACGGTTGGCCTTTTTGGCTTTCAGGGCACGCTGTTGATTCATATTCAGCTTGCCATCAACCCAAACCCCCAGATCTCTTTCTGTGGGGCTGCTCTCCAGCCTCTCATCCCTCAATTTGTACATATAACCAGGATTACCCTGTTCCAGGTGCAGAATCCATCACTTGCTCTTGTTAAATTTCATATGATTGATGACTGCCCAGCTCTCTATCCAGTCTATCCAGAGTCTATCCAGATCTCTCTGTAAGGCCTCTCTACCCTCGAGGGAGTCCACAGTTCCTCCTCCTAATTTACTATTGTTGGCAAACTTACTTAATGTACATTTGACTCCTGCATCCAGATCATTTATAAAAACATTATAGAGCGCTGGCCCTAAAATTGAGCCCAATAGTGGCTGGTCGCCAGCTTGATGCAACCCCATTTACTATAGCTCTTTGAGCCTGACTCGTCAGCCAGTCGTTCACCCAACGTATTACGGACATATCTAGCTGTATGCTGGACACTTTGTGCAGAAGGATACTGTGAGAGACAGTATCAAAAGCTTTGCTAAAATGCAAAGAAACCCACATCTGCTGTCTTCCCTTGGTCAACTAGATGGGTGACCTTGTCATAAAAGGAAATTAAGTTGGTTAAACAGGACTTTCCCCTTGTGAACCCATGTTGGCTATGACCAATTGCGTAAACTTGTCACTTTAGAACATTCTCCTGTTGTTTACTTACCTACAGATGAAATTGCTTATTAGATTTATGTTCCTTTCAGGATTATAATCAGAACCTTTAACTACTACCATTTAACTACTTTATTATTGAAAAACTATACTAGTCTAGCTGCTGCTTTGAAAACGAGACTTCTCTCATTTCTAACCATGATCTGAGAGCCAAGGTATTAACCTGAATTAATACACATTCTGTGATAGATGCACATCAGGTCTCTTTGCTTAATACTGACTGACCGTTGAGTTGTTATGCAATTTTAAATGGGTAGAGATTAATATTCATCACTTTACTCTTGTCATTGCTACAGCTTTGCTTACCAAACAATTCTGTGAAACATTGCCTGTATTTTTATCCAATATTATGTTGTACCTGTGTCCAGACAAGGTATTTGTTCCAAAGTATCTGTGTTTGAGATACAGCATATCATCTTGTGTTCCACTACCAAAGTTCACTAGTGATGCCCTTTTTGGATCACACTCTTTCTGTCCACTACTATGCACTGTCATATACTGTTGGAACAGCTGGTTTTCCTTCATGCAAATCCTTTTTAAATCCTTTGTCTGACAAAGCTGGCAAGGAACAACATGTTCTTAATTAGTAGGATGCACTTGAAAACAGTTATTCTGTTTCAAGATTTTGCATTGTGGTCATAGTAAAATCTCATATTCAGAATTTAATCTCTTTGAGACAGAAACTTTCTTCTGCACTGCATATCACTAAGCAAGCTATAAATGCCAAACATTGATTTTCTTACCAGACCTTATGTCTGATTGCATTTTTCTTGGAACATGGCCAAACATCTCACTTTTTGTAGAATCATAGAATCATTAAGGTTGGAAAATGAGTCCAACCATAAACCTAACACTGCCCAGTCCACCACTAAACCATGTCCCTAAGCACCACATCACACGTCTTTTAAATACCTCCAGGGATGGTGACTCAACCATGTCCCTGGGCAGCCTGTTCCAGTGCTTGATAATCATTTCTTCAGTGAAGAAATTTTTCCTAATATCCAATCTAAACCTCCCCTGGCACAACTTGAGGCCATTTCCTCTCGTCCTATCGCTAGTTACTTGGGAGAAGAGACCGACACCCACCTTGCTACAACCTCCTTTCAGGTAGTTGTAGAGCGTGGTAAGGTCTCCCCTGAGCCTCCTCTTCTCCAGGCTAAACAGTCCCAGTTCCCTCAGCCGCTCCTCATAAGACTTGTTCTCCAGACCCCTCACCAGCCTCGTTGCCCTTCTCTGGACACGCTCCAGCACCTCAATGTCCTTCTTGTAGTGAGGGGCCCAGAACTGAACACAGTATTCAAGGTGCGGCCTCACCAGTGCCGAGTACAGGGGCACGATCACTTCCCTACTCCTGCTGGCCACACTATTTCTGATACAGGCCAGGATGCCATTGGCCTTCTTGGCTACCTGGGCACACTGCCGGCTCATGTTCAGCCGGCTGTCAACCAGCACCCCCAGGTCCTTTTCCAACAGGCAGCTTTCCAGCCACTCTTCCCCAGGCCTGTAGAGCTGCATGGGGTTGTTGTGACCCAGGTGCAGGACCTGACACTTAGCCTTATTGAACCTCATAGAATTGGCCTCGGCCCATCGATCCAGCCTGTCCAGGTCCCTCTGCAGAGCCTTCCTACCCTCGAGCAGATCAACACTCCCGCCCAACTTGGTGTCGTCTGCAAACTTACTGAGGGTGCACTCAATCCCCTCATCCAGATCATCGATAAAGATATTGAACAAGACCGGCCCCAGTACTGAGCCCTGGGGAACACCGCTTGTGACCGGCCGCCAACTGGATGTAACTCCATTCACCACAACTCTCTGGGCCCGGCCGTCCAGCCAGTTTTTTACCCAGCGAAGAGTCCACCTGTCTAAGCCGTGAGCCACCAGCTTCTCTAGGAGAATGCTGTGGGAGACAGTGTCAAAGGCTTTACTGAAGTCCAGGTAGACCACATCCACAGCCTTTCCGTTATCTACTAGGCGGGTCACCTGGTCATAGAAGGAGATCAGGTTGGTCAAGCAGGACCTGCCTCTCATGAACCCGTGCTGGCTGGGCCTGATCCCCTGGTTGTCCTGCACATGCCTTGTGAGCACCCTCAAGATGAACTGCTCCATAATCTTCCCCGGCACCGAGGTCAGGCTGACAGGCCTGTAGTTCCCCAGATCCTCCTTCCGGCCCTTCTTGTAGATAGGCGTCGCATTTGCTAACCTCCAGTCAACTAGGACCTTCCCAGTTAGCCAGGACTGCTGATAAAGAATTGAAAGTGGCTCGGTGAGCACTTCTGCCAGCTCCCTCAGCACCCAGCCCCATAGACTTGTGTGTGTCTAAGTGGTGTAGGAGGTTGCTAACCATTTCCTCTCGGATTCTGGGGGCTTCATTCTGCTCCCCGTCCATGTCTTCCAGCTCAGGGGGCTGGGTACCCGGAGAACAACTGGTCTGCCTGTTAAAGACTGAGGGAAAGAAAGCATTAAGTACCTCAGCCTTTTCCTCATCCTCGGTGACAGTGTTCCCCCCCTGCATCCAATAAAGGTTGGAGATTCTCCTTAGCCCTCCATTTGTTGCTACTGTATTTATAGAAACATGTTTTATTGTCTTTTACAGAAGTAGCCAGATTAAGTTCTAGCTGGGCTTTGCCCCTTCTAATTTTCTCCCTGCATAACCTCACCACATCCTTGTAGTCCTCCTGAGTTGCTTGCCCCTTCTTCCAAAGGTCATAAACTTTTTTTCCTGAGTTCCAACCAAAGCTCTCTGTTCAGCCAGGCTGGTCTTCTTCCCCGCCAGCTCGTCTCTTGGCACATGGGGATGGCCTGGTCCTGCGCCTTTAAGAGTTCCTTCTTGAAAAATGTCTAGCCTTCCTGGACTCCTTTGCTCTTCAGGACTGCCTCCCAAGGGACTCTGTCAACCAGTCTCCTAAACAGGCCAGAGTCTGCCCTCTGGAAGTCCAAGGTGGCAGTTCTGCTGGCTCCCCTCCTTCTCAGAGAATCATAAACTCTATCATTTCATGATCGCTCTGCCCAAGACGGCCTCCAACCATCACATCACCCACAAGTCCTTCTCTGTTCACAAACAACAGGTCCAGCGGGGTGCTTTCCCTAGTTGGCTCCCTCACCAGCTGTGTCAGGAAGTTATCCTCCACACACTCCAGGAACCTCCTGGACTGTTTCCTCTCCGCTGTATTGTATTTCTAGTACATGTCTGGTAAGTTGAAGTCCCCCACGAGAACAAGGGCTAGCAATTGTGAGACTTCTGCCAGCTGCTTGTAGAATATTTCATCTGCCTCTTCATCCTGGTTGGATGGTCTGTAACAGACTCCCACCATGATATCTGCCTTGTTGGCCTTCCCCCTGATTCTTACCCATAAACACTTGACCCTATCATCACCATCATCAAGCTCTAGACAGTCAAAACACTCCCTAACATACAGGGCTACCCCACCGCCTCTCCTTCCTTGCCTGTCCCTTCTGAAGAATTTATAGCCATCCCTTGCAGCACTCCAGTTGTGCAAGTCATCCCACCATGTTTCCATGATGGCGACTAAGTCATATCTCTCCCGCTGCACAATGGCTTCCAGCTCCTCCTGTTTGCCGCCCATGCTGCGTGCATTGGTGTAGATGCACTTGAGTTGGGCTATTGATCCCACCACCTTTTTGAGGGGAGAAGCTTTAATTCCTACATGACCATTCTCAGGTGCTTCCGTGGTTTCTAACACATCAATAACCCTTGTGTCTTTGCTGTTGCATGGCTCTCCATCCCCTACCTCCGCTGAGATGGCAGACTGAAGGACCTCACTAGCACACCATCTCTCAAACATTGGTGTGCCACCCCCAGGCTTATTGCTAGTGAGCCTGGTTTTATCCCTTTCCCCCTTCAAATCCCATTTAAAGCTCTTTCAACGAGCCCTGCGAACTCCTGTGCAAAGATCCTTTCCCCCCTTCGAGACAGGTACACCCCATCTGTTGCCAGCAGGCCTGGTGTTGTGTAAACCGACCCATGGTCAAAACCCCCCAAATTCTGCCGGTGACACCAGGCTTGGAGCCAGGTATTGATCTGCTGGCTCTTCCTGTTTCTTCCCTCACCATTCCCTGCAACTGGAAGGACAGAGGAGAACACTACTTGTGCTCCTGATCCCTTAACCAGTCGTCCCAAGGCCCTGCAGTCTCTCTTGATTGCCCTCAGACTTCTAGTTGCAACTTCATCCCTGCCTACCTGAAAAATCAATAATGGATAGTAATCCGAGGGCCGTACCAGGGTAGGAAGCTTTCTCTTCCCCAGGGAGGCAGCAGACTTCCCTAAGAAGTGGGTCTGGTCTGCATATTGGGCCTTCTGTTCCCTTCAGGAGAGAATCTCCTATGACAATGACCTGTCTTTTTTTCTTTATGGAAGCGGTTTTGATGCAGGGCGTAGACCAGCTTAACCTCAGTGACACCTCCAAGCTAGATGAACCATCGTCCTCGTCATTGTTCGACTTGCAGAGCCTCATACCTATTATGCAAGGGCAACTGGGAGGGTAGGGTAGTCACAGGGGAGACACGCCTGCTGTGCTGGGCAGGAACTTTCTGCCATTGCCCCCTATTCCTTGAGTCACTGCGTTCAGCCAGGTGGAGAGAGGATAGGAGATCCTCAGTGTCATGTGTCCTGTCTGCCTATTGGGCCTGTCCCAGGGAAGGTAGGGTGTGTGTTTCAGAATGCTCTGCAAGGATGCCTTTTGAGAGAGGAAAAAGTGAAATAAAGTAAAAAAAGTAATAAAATCAGAGTTGCTGTGTAAAGAACTGTGAAATCAAGTGTTTACTTGGTTTGGAGAGTAAGGAAAAGGTTGCCCTTTAACTAGGATTGTAGTCAAAGAGGGAAGGAGATGGCCATGTCCCAGTCCAGAACAGGACCAAATGTATAAAGCAAAGAGTCCCTTTATCTGCCAGTTTTGCAGGGTTCATTGCAGCACAAGGCTGCATAGGTTTAGAAGTAGGAAGTGAGATGTGCAAGAGACCTTAAAGCTACATCAGTATCTAATTTCCATCACTGTCTGTTTTGAGAAAAAAAGCAGATACTTCAAGTTAGGGAAATAAATTATGTCCTTTAACAATAATACTCTTAGATGTTGCCTTATTTAGAGGCTTAATATAAAGGGTGGAACCAGAAGTACTGAATATCAGCTGTGAACCACATCTCTCATGTGGAGATAAGAAACAATTTTCTGTCTTTTTGTTTTTAGCTCTGCCTGTCGTTGTTTGTGTCACCTGTCTTTGAAATGGTGGTCAACTGCCTTTTGCTTGAAATTGTTTTGCCATTCCTTGGTGAGGTACTTTCCATGAAGAAATGTTTTATTCAGAAATTATTTTCACCAACATTTGAGAATTTTAATGTTGTATTTGATGTGATAATAGGAGTCTATCCATTGTCTTCATTGAAATATATGTGGCCAGAGTAGGTAAGATTTTGCCAGAATGAAAATAAAATAGCTTTTAAATGGCTTTGAGTAACTAATAAATAGCGTGTACAGGGTGCAAGAGTAAGAACAAAGTTAATATAACTGAGAGCAGCATTCATTTCTTTTAAACTGTGTACAAGCATAACCTATTGGAAAGTGAGTTACTTGAAGTCTATTTAGCTGGGAAAGAGGGCTTATGAGAAACATTTCCTTAAACAGAATAGACTAATTTGCAACAGCTCCTTGTCTGAAAGTTAAAAGAATAATCAGTCAAGTTGAGCTGACTGACAGCTCTACTTCAGAAAAGCCTCTGAGTGTTCTCTCCTGTCCTGGTTTTCTTTGTCCTTGATTATCTTCCTGCATTTTGCTGAGATGACCATCAGTTGGGAATCGATCCAGTGGCTTGAATGATTTCTAGATTAATCCTATGTATCAAAATTCTTGCCTGTTGCAGTGATTTTGAGTATCTTCTGAGACATGGAAAACAATGATGTTGTATTGTAATGTCAGATTGGGTAATTAAAAGTCATGAGTTGGTTTATATATTTTAAAAAATCCTCTGATGGGGAAAGGAATAAGCTGTTTTACGTGTCTGCTGTGATAAGGATAAGAAGCAATGGATTTAAATAATGAGCAAGGGAAATATAGATGTAAAAAATGAGTTGCAAAAGGAAAGTTGAATACTAGAATGGATTGTCTGGGAGCACACCTGTGTGTGGTGTGACCAGGGGGATGATCTGCTCAGCCTGGTGGCAGAGCTGAAGGAGGAAGTGGAAAGGTTAAGGAGTATCAGGGAGCGTGAGAGGGAGATAGATTGGTGGAGCCGCACCCTACCATCCCTGAGGCAAAGGCAGCAGATGGAGGCTCCACAAGAAGCAGAGGATCCCCTGCCCTCTTGCCACCAGGCAGAAGGAGGAGGCCTAAGTGACGGGGGGGGGAATGGAAACAGGTCCCTGCTCGGGGTGCCAAGTGATCCCCCGCCCAGCCTCCCTCACCTTCCTAGTTGCTCTTACACAACAAATATGGGGTCCTGGAACTTGAGGGCCAGGCAAATGAGGATGTAGATGAACGTCCATCCAGGGGGTCGCTTAGGGTGAGGCAGTCAGCCCCACACATTATGACTGCCTCTGCTAAGAAAAAAAGGAGGGTAATTGTCATAGGCAATTCCCTTCTGAGGGGAACAGAGGGCCCTATATACCTACTGGACCCATCCCACAGGGAAGTCTGCTGCCTCCCTGAGGCCCGGGTCAGAGACATTACTAGGAAACTCCCTGGTCTGGTATGGCCTTATGACTACTACCCGCTATTGGTTATACAGGCTGGCAGTGATGAGGTTGCAGAGAGAAGTCCAGAAGCGATCAAAAGGGACTTCAGGGCACTGGGGAGATTGGTTGAAGGATCAGGAGCACAGGTAGTGTTTTCCTCAATCCCTACAGTGGCAGGGAAGAATCCTGAAAGGAACAGGAGAACACACCTGATCAACACGTGGCTTGGGGGCTGGTGCCATCGGCGGAATTTTGGCTTTTTTGATCATGGGGAGGTTTACATGGCACCGGGCCTGCTGGTGACAGATGGAGTTCAGCTGTCTCACAGGGGGAAAAGGATTCTTGCTCGTGAATTGGTGGGGCTCATTGAGAGGGCTCTAAACTAGGTTTGAAGGGGGAAGGGGATAAAACCAGGTTCACTAGAGATGAGCCTAGGGGTGGCATGCCAATGCTGGGGGCAAAATCGATAGGCCAGCTCAAGTGCATCTACACCAATGCACCAATGCAGCATGGGCGGCAAACAGGAGGAGCTGGAAGCCATTGTGCAGCAGGAGAGATATGACTTAGTCGCCATCACAGAAACATGGTGGGGTGACTCTCATGACTGGAGTGCTGCAATGGATGGCTATAGACTCTTCAGAAGGGACAGGCGAGGAAGGAGAGGCGGTGGGGTGGCTCTGTATGTTAGGGAGTGTTTCGATTGTCTAGAGCTCAGCGATTGTGATGATGATACGGTTGAGTGTTTATGGGTAAGGATGAGGGGGAAGGCCAATGAGGCAGATATCCTGCTGGGAGTCTGTTATAGACCACCCAACCAGGATGAAGAGGTGGATGAAGCATTCTACAAGCAGCTGGCAGAAGTCTCACAATCGCTAGTCCTTGTTCTCGTGGGGGACTTCAACTTCCCAGGTGTCTGCTGGAAATACAACACAGCAGAGAGGAAACAGTCTAGGAGGTTCCTGGAGTGTGTGGAAGACAACTTCCTGACACAGTTGGTAAGTGAGCCTACGAGGGGAGGTGCCTCGCTCAACCTGCTGTCTACAAACAGAGAAGGACTGGTGGGAGATGTGGTGATTGGAGGCCGTCTTGGGCTTAGCGACCATGAAATGATAGAATTCTCGATTCTTGGTGAAGTAAGGAGCGGGGCCAGCAAAACTGCAACCATGGGCTTCCGGAGGGCAGACTTTGGCCTGTTCAGGACACTGGTTGAGAGAGTCCCTTGGGAGACAGTCCTGAAGGGCAAAGGGGTCCAGGAAGGCTGGACGTTCTTCAAGAAGGAAGTCTTAAAGGTGCAGGAGCAGGCTGTCCCCATGTGCTGTAAGAAGAACGGGTGGGGAAGACGACCAGCCTGGCTGAACTCAGGAAAAAAAAGGAGAGTTTACCACTTGAGTTGCCTGCCCCTTCTTCCACAAGAAGAGTACAGGGATGTCGTTAGGTCATGCAGAGAGGAAATTAGAAAGGCAAAAGCCCCACTAGAACGCAATCTGGCCGCTGTCGTTAGAGACAACAAAAAAAGCTTTTACAAATATATTAATGACAAGAAGAGAGCCAAGGAGAATCTCCATCCTTTATTGGATGCGGGGGGAAACACTGTCACCGAGGATGAGGAAAAGGCTGAGGTACTTAATGCTTTCTTTCCCTCAGTCTTTAACAGGCAGACCAGTCATCCTCAGGGTATTCAGCCCCCCGAGCTGGAAGACAGGGACAGCGAGCAGGATGAACCCCCCATAATCCAAGAGGAAGCAGTCAACCACCTGCTACGCCACCTGGACGCTCACAAGTCTATGGGGCCGGATGGGATCCACCCGAGAGTGCTGAGGGAGCTGGCGGAGGAGCTCACCAAGCCACTCTCCATCACTTATCAGCAGTCCTGGTTAATGGGGGAGGTCCTGGGCAACTGGAGGCTTGCCAATGTGACGCCCATCTACAAGAAGGGCTGGAAGGAGGATCCGGGGAACTACAGGCCTGTCAGCCTGACCTCGGTGCCGGGGAAGATTATGGAGCGGTTCATCTTGAGGGTGCTCACAAGGCATGTGCAGGACAACCAGGGGATCAGGCCCAGCCAGCACGGGTTCATGAGAGGCAGGTCCTGCTTGACCAACCTGATCTCCTTCTATGACCAGGTGACCCGCCTAGTAGATAACGGAAAGGCTGTGGATGTGGTCTACCTGGACTTCAGCAAGGCCTTTGACACTGTCTCCCACAGCATTCTCCTCGAGAAGCTGGTGGCTCACGGCTTAGACAGGTGTACTCTTCGCTGGGTAAAAAACTGGCTGGATGGCCGGGCCCAGAGAGTTGTGGTGAATGGAGTTACATCCAGTTGGCGGCCGGTCACGAGCGGTGTTCCCCAGGGCTCGGGTTTGGGACTGGTCTTGTTCAATATCTTTATCGATGATCTGGATGAGGGGATCGAGTGCACCCTCAGTAAGTTTGCAGACGACACCAAATTGGGCGGGAGTGTTGATCTGCTCGAGGGTAGGAAGGCTCTGCAGAGGGACCTGGACAGGCTGGATCGATGGGCCAAGGCCAACTGTATGAGATTCAACAAGGCCAAGTGCCGGGTCCTGCACCTGGGTCACAACAACCCCATGCAGCTCTACAGGCCTGGGGAAGAGTGGCTGGAAAGCTGCCTGGCGGAAAAGGACCTGGGGGTTCTGGTTGACAGCTGGCTGAACATGAGCCGGCAGTGTGCCCAGGTAGCCAAGAAGGCCAATGGCATCCTGGCCTGTATCAGAAATAGTGTGGCCAGCAGGAGTAGGGAAGAGATCGTGCCCCTGTACTCGGCACTGGTGAGGCCGCACCTTGAATATTGTGTTCAGTTCTGGGCCCCTCACTACAAGAAGGACATTGAGGTGCTGGAGCGTGTCCAGAGAAGGGCAACGAGGCTGGTGAGGGGTCTGGAGAACAAGTCTTATGAGGAGCGGCTGAGGGAACTGGGACTGTTTAGCCTGGAGAAGAGGAGGCTCAGGGGAGACCTTACCGCGCTCTACAACTACCTGAAAGGAGGTTGTAGCAAGGTGGGTGTCGGTCTCTTCTCCCAAGTGACTAGTGATAGGACGAGAGGAAATGGCCTCAAGTTGTGCCAGGGGAGGTTTAGATTGGATATTAGGAAAAATTTCTTCACTGAAGAAATGATTATCAAGCACTGGAACAAGCTGCCCAGGGACGTGGTTGAGTCCCCATCCCTGGAAGTATTTAAAAGACGTGTAGATGAGGTGCTTAGGGACATGGTTTAGTGGGCATGGTGGTGTTGGGTTGACGGTTGGACTCGATGATCTTAAAGGTCCTTTCCAACCTTAATGATTCTATGATTCTATATGGGATGTCTGTCACTGGAGGTTTTTAAAAACAGGTTAGATAAATCTGTCAAGAGGGGGTGGGAAGACAAAATTGGTAACCTTCTAACCCATTTTCCTATGATTCTTTAAGACTTTTCAGGTGCATTTCATTTAATCCATAGACATTTTTGTGTACTCCCCTTTATTTTACTTTATAAGTAGCATAATTATTAAGGTTAGGGCAGATTTACTGTCAAAGATATGCACTCGGCTCCGAAGGAGTATTCATCTGACACTATCATGAGGTGAAAGTAGATCTGTACTATTGTCAGTGTATGTGATGAGAGAGAAGAGGAATACTTTTCTCCCTGGCAGCAGCTGGGAGTAGTCTCTAATCTAGTCCATATATATCTCTCTCTCTGCAGCAGTTGAACTGTTCTCTTTCTGCATAGGATGCATTTGAGAACAATGCTGTCCTGTTGGAATTTCCAAAGGGCTCTAGCAAACGTCCAGCCTGAGTTAAAAATGTATTTCCTTCCTTCTCCGCATTTCTAGAGTCCCCTCTCCCCCTAAATGTAATTAATCCCTCCATCACTGAGCTCATGTTTCTTCCTCATGTTCTGTTTGCCCTGAAACAGCATTATGCAGACATCATCTCAGATGTCTCCGCTACTTGGTAGTGCTCTTTTATGGTGACGATGAAGATGTTGAACAAAATCACTTTGCTGCTCAGACTGATGATAACATCCTTGCAAATGAAGAACAGTTTCTTTTTCAGGTTTTTCTGTCAGTCATCTTTAAACTTTTTTTATAGACCTTTCTTTGCCTTGCTGCCTGAGTAATTTTTTTCCTGAATTAAGTCCTCATCATTTTTTTTCATTTTTAATTTTTTAGTGTTCCAGCACTTAGAGTAAGATGAGTATTTGTAGGGTCCCTTCTGTTATCTTGACAAAGCTATTTTATTCTTTGGATATGATCACTATTTATTTTAAAACTAAATTGCTGTTTAAGATCAACTTTGACTTTTCAGAGTCTTCAACAGAATGTGTGAAGTGGTACTGGTATGTACAAGAACAAATGAAATAAAAGTTAGTTTGATGAGGGATATCTTTTCCATTAATGAGTGTATTCAGTCAAAATCTTAAGATAACATTTATCAAAGGATCTGACCTTCACTGGCAGTTCATATTTAATGCTCTATATGTCACGTATATCTAAACAGACATGAATATAAACCTATACAAATGAGTTTGGTATCAAGATTTTTTCTGTTTTCTCAAGTATCTCTAATATATTCTTGTCAGATTTGTCATTGGTGCCTAGAGATGATAGAAAATAAAATGAGTAGCAAACTTGCACTTAATGTCACAGGTGGTTTGTTGCAATAATAAATGGGTTGCATGCTTCTGCATACCTTACTGCATATGCTGGTGTGCATATGTCTAGACTTCCCCAAAACAGCTTTTAAAGGATGGTATCATTGGAAAAGAAACTGGTGATCATCTGATCATATGTAAGTGGATAATCTGATCCATTTACATACCAAATTCCCATTTAATAGTATTTTAGGGATTATGCTGAACATGATAAATGCAACAAAAATGAATATTTACATGAGCATTAATGAGATGTCCTGAATTGCACCATACACTTTTTATGCATTCTTATTTTAACATGCAAAATTAATCTATTATTCTCAGGTTTAAAACAACACACGTGTGCTGTTTCATTTGAGATGCTAAAGAATCAGAAAACCCTTCTCTATTTTTTTACTTCCTCTTAGATTAGGAGTAGCTGTACACACAGTAGATGGTTGTGGTGGGTTTTGGAAAACCCACACAATTCATTAAAGCTCCTTTAAGTAAATGAGGTTTTGGAGTGGACTGTGCACTCTGTCTGGGCTTTGACTCTGATGTAGCAAAGACCATTTGGACCACTTAGCCTTTAGCTGTGTCTGTGTTGGAAGGCAACTTGTAATAGTTGAGTTGCATGGGCACCGCTCATAAAGAAGTGATTTTTCTTAATGAGCTCTGCAGTTGGCAGTGCTTTAGTCCTTTAATTGAAAGGGCACATTGCAGAAAAGCGGCTGTTGTTTTGTTAGTGTGACATGTCACAACTGACTGTCAGTTTGGGTACTACAGTAGGTATTTACTAAAGTTGGCTGTTCTGTACTGGCATAATAATTTACACTCAAATTCATTAGATTAAACAACAAACTAAGTTGCCATGCAGTGCTTCCATGTGCTATAGAAATCTGTTTCAATGCTTTATTATATCTGAATAATAAAAAAGCTTTTAGAAGCAGGCTGGGGCTCTACTGTTATATGAGATTGCCAGCGATCTGAACTGAGAAAGAGGAGTGTTTTTTGCAGAAAAATAGCAGCAACAGCAAAACCTTCTATATTCAAAGCCAGCAGTGAACCCAAGATAATTGAGTCCTATAATTTTCTGATAACAGGTATGAGTTTTGAAGTAAACAGATCTTTTTTAGCATTCTTATTTTAAATAGATGGCATACATGATGCTATTTCTGTATGTCTTTTCCGTTATCTTTATCTTCACAACAGTACAGGAGATTAAAATAATGTTTGTTGGGAAATTATACTTTGCAGCAAGAAACTGAAATCCATTTTTAAAAGACTGTCTTATGAACAAAGATAGAAAAGCCCCTTTCTGTTGTGACTGTGCTGCTAAAAAGGCTCTGCTCGCTTGCTAAAAGAGAGAAATTGCTTATTAAAGTGTTTTCTTATAATGTAGAAACAGAAAAGCTAACGATTTTTCCCTACTTGTAGAATAGAGTACAGACAAGGTCAGATGTTCATGTAAACTAGAGCTAAAGTTGTCATAAAGAGAAAGCTAGCTTGAGTGAGTGTTAAGGGACAGCAGCAGGGACTGCATATTGGTTTTGTTTCTGGCTTTCCTATAGACTATTGCGTTACTTAGAGTAGGTGACTTGGGCTGTTTCTTTCTTTCCCTGCCAACCTGAAGGCACATTTCCTGTTTTGCTCATATATTACGCATAAGAAGAATTTCTGTGAATAGAACTGGTGGTAGTATTTACTGTTGTTTAACATAATGTAGTAATAGTGGTAATTAAAATTTACAGCTGTAGTTGACATATGCCATTCTTATTTTAACGGGAAGGCTTCATTTCGTGTATCATCCATCCTCAGGTGAATTTTTCTTCTATTTTTCTCCAAACTCAACATGGTAACATAGTAAAAAAAGTAGCCTACACGATATCCTGTGTTATGATAGTATTTGCCTTGTAGTGCAATCAAAATTAGAAAGTGAGATCTAGTAATCAGTAAGGCCTGAAAGCACATAACATGAGGTTAGTGGCCCTTTGAATCTTTCACAAAGGGGAGCTTTCTAAGGGAGAAGATAAAGTTATAAATAATGCCCTTTGCAAAAGACAGATCTCTCTTCTTTTGTCTAATGCTGAAGTTGCCCTCTGCCAGTTGTGAAAACTCTGCCTTTTGATCACTTACTATTATGTTCATGCTTTTTTGTTTTCGTTACCTGTTTCTAATAAAGATTACTTGCAGATTTTTGTGCAAGCATGGCCCCATTGTAACTGGGTCAGTGCAACCTTTCCAGTGTCAGAATAGTTCCCTTTTTCAGCCAGATGTTTAGGATATTATATTTGGACTCAGGAGAAAAAGGAGAGTTTACCGCTTGTGGAAGAAGGGGCAGGCGACTCAAGAAGAGTACAGGGATCTTGTTAGGTTGTGCAGAGAAGAAATGAGAAGGGCAAAAGCCCAGCTAGAACGCAATCTGGCCACTGTCGTTAAAGACAACAAAAAAAGTTTTTACAAATATATTAATGACAAGAAGAGAGCCAAGGAGAATCTCCATCCTTTATTGGATGCAAGGGGGAACATTGTCACTGAGGATGAGGAAAAGGCTGAGGTACTCAATGCCTTCTTTGCCTCAGTCTTTAACAGGCAGACCAGTTATCCTCAGGGTACTCGGCCCCCCGAGCTGGAAGACGGGGACGGCGAGCAGGATGAACCCCCCGTAATCCAGGAGGAAGCAGTCAATGACCTGCTATGCCACCTGGACACTCACAAGTCTATGGGGCCGGATGGGATCCACCCGGGAGTGCTGAGGGAGCTGGCGGAGGTGCTCGCCAAGCCACTCTCCATCATTTATCAGCAGTCCTGGTTAACGGGGGAGGTCCCGGAAGACTGGAGGCTTGCCAATGTGACGCCCATCCACAAGAAGGGCCGGAAGGAGGATCCGGGGAACTACAGGCCTGTCAGCCTGACCTCGGTGCCGGGGAAGATGATGGAGCGGCTCATCTTGAGGGCGCTCACAAGGCATGAGCGGGACAACCAGGGGATCCGGCCTAGCCAGCATGGATTCATTAGAGGCAGGTCCTGCTTGACCAACCTGATCTCCTTCTATGACCAGGTGACCCGCCTAGTAGATAACGGAAAGGCTGTGGATGTGGTCTACCTGGACTTCAGCAAGGCCTTTGACACTGTCTCCCACAGCATTCTCCTCGAGAAGCTGGTGGCTCACGGCTTAGACAGGTGGACTCTTCGCTGGGTCAAAAACTGGCTGGATGGCCGGGCCCAGAGAGTTGTGGTGAATGGAGTGAAATCCAGTTGGCGGCCGGTCACAAGCGGTGTTCCCCAGGGCTCAGTACTGGGGCCGGTCTTGTTCAATATCTTTATCGATGATCTGGATGAGGGGATTGAGTGCACCCTCAGTAAGTTTGCAGACGACACCAAGTTGGGTGGGAGTGTTGATCTGCTCGAGGGTAGGAAGGCTCTGCAGAGGGACCTGGACAGGCTGGATCGATGGGCCCAGGCCAACTGTATGAGATTCAACAAGGCCAAGTGCTGGGTCCTGCACTTCGGCCACAACAACCCCATGCAGCGCTACAGGCTTGGGGAAGAGTGGCTGGAAAGCTGCCTGTCGGAAAAGGACCTGGGGGTGCTGGTTGACAGCCGGCTGAACATGAGCCGGCAGTGTGCCCAGGCGGCCAAGAAGGCCAATGGCATCCTGGCCTGTATCAGAAATAGCGTGGCCAGTAGGAGTAGGGAAGTGATCGTGCCCCTGTACTCGGCACTGGTGAGGCCGCACCTCGAATACTGTGTTCAGTTTTGGGCCCCTCACTACAAGAAGGACGTTGAGGTGCTGGAGCGTGTCCAGAGAAGGGCAACGAGGCTGGTGAGGGGTCTGGAGAACAAGTCTTATGAGGAGCGGCTGAGGGAACTGGGACTGTTTAGCCTGGAGAAAAGGAGGCTGAGGGGAGACCTCATCGCTCTCTACAACTACCTGAAAGGAGGTTGTAGCGAGGTGGGTGTTGGTCTTTTCTCTGAAGTAACAAGCGATAGGACGAGAGGAAATGGCCTCAAGTTGCGGCAGGGGAGGTTTAGATTGGATGTAAGGAAAAATTTCTTTACTGAAAGAGTGGTGAAACATTGGAACAGGCTGCCCAGGGAAGTGGTGGAGTCCCCATCCCTGGAGGTATTTAAAAGACGTGTAGATGAGGCGCTTAGGGAGATGGTTTAGTGGACATGGTGGTGTTGGGTTGACGGTTGGACTCGATGATCTTAGAGGTCTTTTCCAACCTCAATGATTCTATGATTCTATGATTCTATGATATGATACTGTCATTTTTAAACAAAAAAAAACCCATTGATTTGTGTTTGAGTGTTAAATTACAGAAAGGTATAGACTTTCTAAAGAAGTTCAGGTCAGGCAATACACTCAATTTGTACAGAGAAATGGTGCAAAAGGCAGCAACATAAAGACACTGATGCTTTTCTTAAAGCAAAAGCTGCTCTCTGCAGATATAAGTACGCTGGTGCTTTGGTTTATATACAGAGCTTCATATGTCATGAGCTGGGTACTGGGATGTTGGTATTATCTTTTTTGGTCCTTGAAATAACAAAATTATTTTTGTTGCTATTTTAATTCAGGGTTATTTCTCATTCTTTCTTATGCTGTAAGTAAAACTGTATGTGGACCTTTTTCTTTTGGGTGTTTGTGTGGTTTTTATTTGTTTTTACTTTCTAAGAGTGTGGGAAGGGAGGGAAGAAGAGAAGACAAAAGAGATCTTTTTTAGCACTTGCATAGTAAAAATAACTAACTGGTTTTTCCTTAGATAGAATCAGTCAAAGTAAATTGCATTGTGTGGATAATTGAGTGGGTATTCTGAAAGCATACAGATTATATTTTCCCAGGAATTGAGTTAGTGATGAACTCTACAGAAAGCGTTTGAGAAGAAACACTTTTGTCTTATAATCAAGATAGTGTGCAGTAAATGAAGCCAGATTCTAGGTTCTCACCTAAATCTTCTCTCTCTTTTTTTGCATGTTACCTCCAGTAGTATTCTTTACAGACTTAATTCTTAGTTGAATTGACTTGAGATTGGGTATGCGTCACAGAGTTGTATCATAGTATTGGCAGTTCATAGCCGAGTCCTGATGTGCCAAGACTTCATGCAAAACCTGTAATTTCTTAAAGCTGGCAGTTTCTCTCAAGTGAGTTTGGTCGTTTGCTTGTTGTTCCACTGTTTTCTTCAGACATTCAGCTGGATTCAAGCACACTTGTTTTGATTGTCTGAGACCTGTTTGGATGCAGCATTTACCTCAACTGTTGTATGGCACTATGGAGAAGCAAGACTGAAGAGAGCAATTGGAAAAAAGCAGTTTTCTGATCAGGGTCTGCACAACATGCATCTGATGTGGGTTGTGCTGCCCGTATGCAAAGTAGTGTTAGGTGTGCTTGTCACGGTTCATTTGGATCACTCAAATTAACAGGGCAACATACTCTGTAAATTAAACTTTATTTTATGAGCTTACTAGGAAGGAAAACAAACACACACATAAAACAAGCACTCAATCCCCTTTGTACTGACTAGTCTAACACATGAATTCACTAGTTCATCACTTAATTCATGAGGTTTCTAACTCAAAAGTTCTCTAATTCATAACTTGTAACTCACAACTTCTTAACTCGTGCATCTGTGAGCAAAACAGTTGCCAAACCAACAGTAAGAGTGCTCATCCTTCCTCCTCTGTCACGGTACTGGCATCCCGTGTATCACACCAGGAAGCATGAAAGCCTCAGCTGTCTGGCTGCTGTTGGATCCACTTCAAAATCTTTTTGTGTAAGCTGACACATTTATACCACCAACTTGGAAGTTTGGTCTGTACCATTGCCATGAGTTAGGGGATTCTGAAGAAACTGCCAGACAATCAGTATGCAAGGATGATGGCTGCAGGGGACAGTAAGCTGCAGGTGGCAGTGGCTGCATAAGGACCTTTAGCCCTTCCTGGCCATCATGTTTGCCTACATGTTACCTTCACTTCAACCTAATGGAGCTGCTCCCAGCATACATCAGGCCTTAGCATGAGCTGTGTGTTAGCCAAAATCTGAGCAGGAGTAGAGTGAACAGTCACTATTCCTAGCTGGAAAAGATTAGCAGAAGTTTCAAGGTTTATGTTCTTGCAGTTGAATGTCACCTGTACTTATTTAATCATCTGAATCCAGCCCTTGGCAAATATCAATGAGGCAGTAGAGAAGGTTGGTTGTGTGGGGGCTCTCATTCTGTTCTGGGACTGTTCAGGGATGGTGACACTAGGAACCACTAGGCTTTCTTTACCAATCCATGGAGAATTGACTTGCCTTAGGAACAGTAGCTTTATGTTGGCATGTGGAAAGCAGGGGTAAAGTCAGAAGAACAAAGGTTTGTTGAGTCAAAATGATATGAAGGACCTTGTCTTAAGTATTTCTAAATGTATTGTCACAAAAGTGCATGCACATGTAGAGAGTTATCTGTAGGGAATATGAACACAGAAGAGAGTTATAACTGTTATCACTCTGTAGTCATTTGTTCTGCATTCACTAAACAAAAATAAATTGTCTAGGTGCAGCAGCGGGTTGTTAATAGAATATAAAGCCATAGTTTCAACTTTCCATGAAGTAACAAAAAACCCACGAGTACGTGTTTGTTTTAAGACCGCAGAATTAATCTTGGTAGACTTGCTACTTGTGACAAAAAGAATATTCCTTAATATGCAGTCTAAAATCTTCGTTTCTTTTCATAAGTCATTGGAAATTGTTTTCTAGCTATTGTTTTTGCAAAGGGTGCAATAAAAAAGGCTTGTGAAAAGGAAATGCTGCATGAAATTGCAGTGTCTGAGATCCGTTGTTTGACATCCTTGACTGAAAAATTGCATGGTATACAGGATACTCTCTGAGTAATAATTTACTTCAAATGAGATGCTGGCTCAGAAGTACTTTTGGAGTATTGGAGCTCTAGATTTTGCTTTTAGAACTACAGGGAGGTTTTCTGTTCCCTGGACAATACTGACAGAGTCTTTAGGCTGACAATGAAAATTTCAGACAGTTTTTAAGATAGCACCTGAAGCAACCTGGCACAAGAAAGAATGACAGGTCAGAGCTGTGCCCTAGAATTTATTTCTGATATTCTTGGGAGTTCTCAAGAGTTTTGGCCTGCCTTTAAAGTAGACTTTAGGGATGCTACCTTCAACTGGTTCTGTTGATTAAATAATTAAATCTTTTTCTCTCTTTTACCTGTCAGCCTGTATGGATGAAATAATTGGCATTTGGAACATTCAGAAGCTTTTAAGTGAATCATAACCATCCTGATTATGGATCATCCTTTGAAAAGGAAACAAAGCCTTTTCAGATGTAGTGTGGCTTTGAGCATGCATTATTGTGGGGTTAATCCAAAGGATCTGTACTCAGATGTGAGCTGTAGTATGAAGCCACATTTAGACACATGCTGTGTCAGTAGGGCATTTGAGCTATGTTATTTTTCCTAGTGAGTTTTAAAAGAGTTTCACACATGTGAGAGGGGAAAACTATCAGCACTAAACATGGTTTAGTCAATAGTTTCTCTGCAGATTGGGCTCATTACTAATTTGGATGAGAACTGCACTTGGGGTTTATCCCAGAGCTGTGATGAGTCAACCTATATGAAAAACACTTCAAGTATCTGGTCAAAAACTTTCATCTGTTTTGCTGAGTAAGGGATAGAGAAGTCCAAATTATTTTCTGTATTGCAGCTTCTCCGCTTACTGTGTCCTTGGGGGATGGATGCACTGTGAATAGGATGGCTAGTTCTAATCTTCTCGCTTCTCAGAAGTTATAGCTACTGAATGAAATTCTTCAAGAGAGAAGCACTTCTACTGATGGCCAAGATGGAGAGAGTACTGACTGTTAGGGTATGTGATAAAAGGCTTGTCTGTCCACACACAAAGGAGCGCAGTAGCAAAAAGGCAATAGCAAGTAGAAGAACCAAAATAATACCCTGCCACCACTCCTCCTAGGACCATCACAGGAGAGCCATAACTGCATCAGTGGCTCATTTGCACAGACCAGAGGAGCACAGAGGCAGGCAGGGGAACCAAAATTACATACTCAGAGAAAAAGACACCCTGTTTGGCTCCTCCTGAGGCTGTACTGGGATAGCCTCGGCCCCATGGTCCAGGGGTGACATCTATCAAGATGAGGCTTTCCAGAGCACCCCGCAGTCTGAGGGGGGATTACTGCCAAGGGGTAGGGGACACATTATGGAACGCAGGGAAAGAACATTTCAGTAGTACACAAGACTTACGGGATGTCTAGGGCAGGAACCAAAGGGAGAACAAGGGAGGGATCTAGGTGATTTGGGGAGGAACAAGTGTGGGGAAAATAGAGGGAAAAGGGGATAGAAAGAGTGGCTCACATGTAAGCAGGGCTGGTCAGTATGCTTGTCTTGCCATGACCTGTGTCTGATCAGTAGTCGGTCCTGACTTCTTATTAAACTCAATTTCTAACTATTTTCTTGGGCTAGATAAAAAATCTTGTTTACTGTGTGCATGTGCGTGTATGGGGAGGGGTCTAAGTGCCAGCAACTGGAGTATATGTATTTGCCACTAATGGGTCTTCATCTTGATCAGCCAGTGAGAGGAACAGGATGAGGCTATTAGTGCTGTTTGTGTTTGTGTGAGCGCTGTTCATTTCTGTTTGTGTTAATCTGCAGGGCTTGCTGTGTATATATGCATATACGTGTTGTATAGGTGTATCAGCTTTCTTTAAGGGTACATGGATGGAGAGAGCATCTCCTCCTTTAAGGGTGCATGGTTAAGGACCTTTTCAATGTAGAAAGGGGATAATAAGGGAGAAGCCATAAAAGAGAACATACAGACACAAACCTGACTGACAAACTATAAGGCAGGCAGTAATGAGAACCAAACCTGGTCAGCCACACTAGTTGCTAAGGGTATGTGGAATGTGACAATGTTTATTTCATTAAGATTATCTGATAGAGGTCCAGTGTGAAAATGGGAGTGAAATTGGTGCCAGCAACTGCAATCAAACTGGGGGTGCGGGCACCCCTGACTTCTGGTGTCAGCAACAGGCATGAGTGGGGTCTCAGTGCAAGCCACTGGAGAAGGTGAGGGCCTTTGCCACTAGCCACTGGTGCAGGAATGGTGTTTCCTGAAAATCAGCTACTGGGAGGGACCAGGGTGAGTGAAGCAAGTCAGGGCCTCAGCACTGGTGCCTGGGGCAGGACCACGGGTCAAAGCCTGTCTGCCTGGTGCCAGCTGCTGTGGAGGCAGCAGGGAGGTGAAGGTCTGTATCTTCCCCAAACCCGATGTTTGTTTCGGGGGGGGAGGTGTAATTTACTAGCAAACTTCCAAGCTGGACTAGCCAGCAAGTAGGAAGCCAGAGGTCCGGGCGTGGGGTCAGGCAAGCAGAGGACCAGTTGCTTGTATTCAGAGGGACCTGCAAATGTGGAGTGCCTTTGAGATGAGTGTGTGAGTGCTGCGTGTTTGCTAGTGAAGACCAAGCTGGACCAGCCGGCAGGTGGAAGATCTGTGAAGCGGGTAAGAGGGCCTGGGCAGTAGTATCAGATGGACAGAAGGGACATGCTGGTACTTGGGGGAATGTACAAATGTGCATGCGCTCGTGAATGTAGAGAATGGTTTGTATGGGCCTGCACTAGTGAACCTCAGTCTATACCAGTCAAAAAGGAGGAAGGGGACGTGGCTGTCTATACTTAGGTTTTATGCAAGTCCTATATGTAGGTGCTGTTTAAGGCAGTGCCTTGTCTGTGACAGACTGTAACTGGACATGTCAGTGTCCTGCATGTGTGTCTCTGGGATACATACTCGGCTTTGCTACTTTTTGAACCTGCAGCCATGTCCCTCAGCCTGGCTGGGCTGGGCTCCAGTGGCCAGGCGGGACAAAGTCCTGGGCCCGGAGCTGTGGGAGGTGGTGTCCCCTCCTGACGTCCCTTAACACCTTGCTACTTGTTGGACCTGGGAGCATGGAGCTATGGCAGACTTGCTTCTGTTGGGCTACTGAATTTGGCCCTCCCTAACACTTATATTAAACATCAGTACGGACTGATAAATTCACTAGCTAGCTGTTCTTGAGAAGGTCACATCTTAGTAATCATAGCGGAAGACAGAATAATTTGCTGCCTTCTGAAGCACTGCCCTTGCCACTGCCCACCATTTGCACACTTTTAGGGAAACCATATAACACTCATAGAATCATAGAATCATTGAGGTTGGAAAAGACCTCTAAGATCATCGAGTCCAACCGTCGACCCAACACCACCATGTCCACTAAATCATGTCCCTGAGTGCCTCATCTACTCATCTTTTAAATACCTCCAGGGATGGGGACTCCACCACTTCCCTGGGCAGCCTGTTCCAATGTTTCACCACTCTTTCAGTAAAGAAATTTTTCCTCATGTCCAATCTAAACCTCCCCTGGCGCAACTTGAGGCCATTTCCTCTTGTCCTATTGCTAGTTACTTGGGAGAAGAGACCGACACCCACCTCGCTACAACCTCCTTTCAGGTAGTTGTAGAGAGCGATGAGGTCTCCCCT
Organism: Aptenodytes patagonicus; assembly: GCF_965638725.1. Classification (NCBI taxonomy): domain Eukaryota; kingdom Metazoa; phylum Chordata; class Aves; order Sphenisciformes; family Spheniscidae; genus Aptenodytes; species Aptenodytes patagonicus. The sequence continues at coordinate 118,838,630 of NC_134951.1, forward strand.
CAGCCTCCTTTTCTCCAGGCTAAACAGTCCCAGTTCCCTCAGCCACTCCTCGTAAGACTTGCTCTCCAGACCCTTCACCAGCCTCGTTGCCCTTCTCTGGACACGCTCCAGCACCTCAACGTCCTTCTTGTAGTGAGGGGCCCAAAACTGAACACAGTATTCGAGGTGCGGCCTCACCAGTGCCGAGTACAGGGGCACAATCACTTCCCTACTCCTGCTGGCCACACTATTTCTGATACAGGCCAGGATGCCATTGGCCTTCTTGGCTACCTGGGCACACTGCCGGCTCATGTTCAGCCGGCTGTCAACCAGCACCCCCAGGTCCTTTTCTGCTGGGCAGCTTTCCAGCCACTCTTCCCCAAGCCTGTAGAGCTGCATGGGGTTGTTGTGACCCAGGTGCAGGACCCGGCACTTGGCCTTGTTGAATCTCATACAGTTGGCCTTGGCCCATCGATCCAGCCTGTCCAGGTCCCTCTGCAGAGCCTTCCTACCCTCGAGCAGATCAACACTCCCGCCCAACTTGGTGTCGTCTGCAAACTTACTGAGGGTGCACTCAATCCCCTCATCCAGATCATCGATAAAGATATTGAACAAGACCGGCCCCAGTACTGAGCCCTGGGGAACACCGCTCGTGACCGGCCGCCAACTGGATTTCACTCCATTCACCACAACTCTCTGGGCCCGGCCATCCAGCCAGTTTTTGACCCAGCGCAGAGTACACCTGTCTAAGCCATGAGCCACCAGCTTCTCTAGGAGAATGCTGTGGGAGACGGTGTCAAAGGCCTTGCTGAAGTCCAGGTAGACCACATCCACAGCCTTTCCGTTATCTACTAGGCGGGTCACCTGGTCATAGAAGGAGATCAGGTTGGTCAAGCAGGACCTGCCTCTCATGAACCCGTGCTGGCTGGGCCTGATCCCCTGGTTGTCCCGCTCATGCCTTGTGAGCACCCTCAAGATGAACCGCTCCATAATCTTCCCCGGCACCGAGGTCAGGCTGACAGGCCTGTAGTTCCCCAGATCCTCCTTCCGGCCCTTCTTGTAGATGGGCGTCACATTGGCAAGCCTCCAGTTGCCCGGGACCTCCCCCATTAACCAGGACTGCTGATAAATGATGGAGAGCGGCTTGGCGAGCTCCTCCGCCAGCTCCCTCAGCACTCTTGGGTGGATCCCATCCGGCCCCATAGACTTGTGAGCGTCCAGGTGGCATAGCAGGTGGTTGACTGCTTCCTCTTGGATTATGGGGGGTTCATCCTGCTCGCCGTCCCTGTCTTCCAGCTCAGGGGGCTGAATACCCTGAGGATGACTGGTCTGCCTGTTAAAGACTGAGGGAAAGAAAGCATTAAGTACCTCAGCCTTTTCCTCATCCTTGGTGACAATGTTTCCCCCTGCATCCAATAAAGGATGGAGATTCTCCTTGGCTAACCATATAACACTCTTGTCACTTGTCAGCAATACTAGTTCTGCCCTCCAGCTAGCTTGTGCAATTTCTGATTTTTAGGTACAGTAGGTTTAAATTACAACTGGGAGATATTCTGTCACTGTGGTACAAATCTGCTCTGCCCTTGGTGCTTTTCAGAGAGAAGAGAAGGCTGATAGACACGATCTAGCTAACATGGGCTTGATTTTTCTTTACAAGTTTATTACTCAAGTCTTTTGGGTAACTGGCTTCCCAAGCCTTTTAGCTATGTCCCTGAGCCTCTCTAGGCTCACTTGCATGGAAGTGCTTTTCTTTCAGCACTGCACCCTGCTCTCATTTTATCTTGTCTCACCTTGTACCTTAGAGAAGTATTGGGACCAGAGGACCTTATGCCATGAGGGGATCAGCCTGTGCAGACACTCTCCTCTGCATAACAGCAGCAAAAGAATAGCAGTGTCAAGAGTGTGGCCTAGAGGTGGCAGGTTCCTAAAAATCATGATTAGAATATGATTTCTAGAAAGGAGGACTTTCCAAGGGCAATCAGTTTGGCCTGTCATTCATTCTGCTTTTACAAGAACAAAACCTCTAGGGAAGTGTTGGGTTTTTACCTTTTTCTAACAGAGTGCAACAGCTGATAAGTACTTGAATTCACAATAACCTTTAGCAGCCTGTCTCTTACTGTAGCCTATTTCCACACTTTCAACTCCGCCTTTGAAACTGTTGCTTGCCTTTTCTTCTCTTAATAAACATTTGAGGTGGTTTCATTTTGTATTTGAGCGATGCTGTTCTTCCCTCAGCTCTCGAAAGAAAGCTGAATTTGCATTTGCATTATCACCACTGGATAATGGATGCAGGGAGACAGTCAACTTGAGGTACACTGTGATTAAGGTTGAGCATGCATCTGTTTTCAAATTTTAAAAATTGGCTTTAAATCTGACTTGAGGGGCAATCTAGTAAATAGGGGTAATTGTGTCTTAGTTTCAGTCACTTTTCAGAGGTCACGCTGTTTTAAAAGTGGCACTTTTTTCATTGTCTATTAATTAATTCCAGTGCAGTTTAATGATAGGCTTTCAGCTGCATGCTTTATTTCCAAGATGGAAGGGAAGCATTGCTGAGCACACTCCAGAAGAGCACTGCTTTCTTTGATGTAAGGAGGCACAGGGCTGTGGTGGGGAGAATCTAAGGACTGTTGTTCCAGCAGTCATGGCTGCCTGTGCACATTATCAAGCTTGGGAGGCCTTTATGGTGTTTCAGGAGAGATGTAATAGCACTGATTGTGAGGGGTGACTGAACACATTTTCCTTCAGAGCTGCTCAGAAACAGCTGACAAGTGCAGTTTTAGGAAGGCTTCTGGAGAAGCTCATTGCATGTGTCTTTATGCCACCTTCTGGAGAGGGAGAAGAATAATTTTTGAGTAGATTCTACAAACATCACGTACTTTATTTTTGACAATAACGCATGCCAACTGTTTTTTTTTTTACAAGTACTTATTCAGATTGGCAATGGAAGACAAAAGTATGTGCAAAGCAAAAATAGTATGCTCTTGATGCTCCTGGAGAGATCACTCTACTTCACTTTCTTTTCTTTCTTTCATCATTATTTTGCATTTTCCGTAAATAGCCTATTTCCACAAGCACTTTCATCTTAGGGGGCTTGGTTTTTTAGCTTGTTCTTGTAGGCAATAAGATTGCAGAAAGAAAAATAGCTTGGAATAAGCAATTAGCAAAGCTGATATTTCTTTGAAGTGCTGTCTAGAATATATGTGCACCTTGAATTTAACAGCATCTTTATTTTAATGAAAGCAAGGTGGTATTTTTCAGAAGCACTCGTTCCTAATCTGTACCTAGTGATGTCAGTGGAATTTGTTGGTTTTGGGTTTGGGGGTTTTTTTGGTGAATTTCAGTAAGAATGTTTAAACCATGACCAAGTATTTTATAATAATCTATTTTCAGATGTATAATGCTACAACCAGACTAGCTTACTGAAGAATTGCCTATAGGGAAAAGGGGGGAGTACTGCTTAATTCATGTATTAACAATGCATGTTTAATTTAACTGTTATTACAATCTATGGAAATCATACTGAAGCTTCAAGAAAGTAGACCCTGATGCATTTGAGAGGAAGGGGAGAAATGAACCATGAAGTAAATTGTATCTTTTGACTGGTAATTCTGAGACACAGATATTAACGCAGTCAAGCAATATCCAGTATGTTATTCTATATGTATATATATTTTTATATATACTATATATTTTTATATTTTATATATAGTTTATATATTGTATACAGTATATAAACTATATATAAAATATATGTCTATATTTAAATAAACATAATATATAAACAAAACCAAGAAACTAGAACAGGAGCTAGATGGACAAAGGATCTCAGATGATAAGTTAGACCATTTAAGGTGGGAGACTATAAAGCAATGACTTGCCTATAGTCACATAGGGGAGTCTGTAGCAGAGGCAGAAGCAAATTTAGATTTCCAGAATGCTAACCATAAGGCCACCTGTCTCCCCAATTGTTGTTGTGTCCCGCCACTCCAAACTAAATAGCTTTCTTGCATCTCTGCTTGAATTTCTTGCAGAGTTTCTGTAAACATTTCTAGTTCCAGGAATGAAACACCATTTTCTTCTTTCCCTCTTTTAAATGAAGTCTTCTTTTTCGCAGCTGTCATCTCAGTAATGAGACTGCCTTCTGCAGTCTGCAAGTAGATTTCAATCCTAAGTTTTAACCCATGTAAAGCAACAACGTGCCTTGAGCAATTCCTGAGAGTGCTTCTAAAGTATGTTAAAATGTGAGGGGGACAGTGAGATATTAATGTCACTTTCAATTTTTTTCCATGTTTTTTCATCACGATTAAAATCACACATGAAGCTAGCAGCATTAGAGCATTATCTGTTGTGCAGCTAAACCCAATAGAGGGGATATTTTAATGAATGTGTACTGAGGTAACTTCTGTGTCTGAGTGTAGGTTTTTAGCAGCTTTTACGTATTTAATGCCTTGAAGCCAGTGTCCCACTGCAGATGATACCCATTGACAAAGACAGTATATATTGTAAGGTTTCATCACAGACCTCTAATTCCTTTTTGGTAAACCGACTCTTTTTAAAAAAAAAATACAGTTGGACTTTGCCATAACAAGATGCTTTGTGGTTTTTTTCTTCAGGTGAAAAATGTGTTTTGTATGAAGGCAAAGGAAGGCAGAAAAAAATCAATACGTGCCTTAGTGGCTATTGGAAACGGTAAAGGGGCTGCAGGTATGTGCCTTTACTTTATGTAAAAGATGCCAAAATTAATCATTGTTTGTAATAGGATTTTTTATGCTTAAAAAAAAGAAAATTTACCCTTTTTTCCACTGGGTAATATTGAAATAGCTGTAAGAATTTTGAGTTTCATCTATAAAAGTAAGCTTTAAAAGTAAGCTTTATAAGCAAATTATGTATGTATTCATTTGGACACTTTGTTTTGTATAAAAAAAGAAATTGGGAAAAGTAGTAATATGTGATTAGATTTGAAGCATATATTATCCAGTGGTAAAAACATTTTTTATTTAACTCTAGAGTGATAGAACTAACCACTGGTAGATCCTACCAGAAGGGATCATCTATGCTTTCCTGTACACACTGTTTCTTTTTACTGTAGATACTGTTTATGTTTAAAAAAAATAAAAGCCTGAAAGTATTCAGCCATGCATATCTGCATTTGTTTCACCTAGCCTTAGGCACCTAGCTGCAGAGTGTAGTTGTTTACTCTCAAGTCAAAGAAAAGAATCAGGCACCTGCAAAAGGTGCCTGGAATTGCAGGTCGGCTGACATGCCCCAGGAAGTATTCATCCCCTTGCGCTGATGGTGGAAGAAAACTCAGCTGAGTGTGCTCTTCACAGAGGTACCTGTGCTTGACTAAAATGACTGAAAACCTGGGCCTCCATGGTTAGTAGAGCAGATAGAGTCATGAGAAGGTAGGAGTCAGCGCATGTGGATTTGTCTTTCTGGTTTTGAAAATCACTTTCATGTTGTTGGGGTTCTTGGGGTTTTATTTTCATTTGCTCTAACAGCGGTGACCACTTTGCAGCAAAGGGCAGCATGACTGGTTGTGCGTTTCTCTGGGTTATTTTCTAGCTAGTGTTAGTGTAGAAGAGCCTTTGAGTTGGTCAGAATCGGTCTTTACAAAATGAGGAGAAAAGAATTCACTCTACTGCAGCTTTTTACGGGGTTGTATGCAAAGTAAAACGTTGCAAGAAAAATTCTTAGTTGAATCAGTTATTGCTGTTGATGGGAAGCTCAACATAGAGAAGGCTGCAGTAGTTTCTGTGTTATGGTTGCAAATTTTCTAAACAAGCAGGTCCCGTTTAAAAAAAAACAACAACCAGCCAACCAAAAGAAAACAGACAAGGCCAGACAAGGCTGACAAGCACATATTAGTACTTCAATGCAATGGTATAGCCAGGTCTTTATATATTGGATATTACTGGATGTATAATACTTAACAATATTACATATTGGTAAAGCAAACGGAGACATTCCATGATGTGGTGGTCACTGTCTTTAAAAAAAAAAAAAAAAGAAAACAACAAAAAACAAAACTGTCACTGTCTTTTTAAAAAATCTGTAAAGGCTAGTAGATATTCCCAGAAAAGTATATTTTCTCTTAGGGATTTTCTGTTTCACTTTGTCAGTTACAAAGATTATTGGGCATCCTTCATTTGACGGTACATGCTTTGCTTTTGGTAGCCAGCTTTTGGGATGAGTCAGATTCCGAGACAGAATTAAAAAAGGTAATGCTAATACCACTTAATTGTAAAGGCATCCATAAAGGAACTGTGCAGCCACCCTGTACAGCAATGAGTTTCTTGTGGGTTTCCAGTTCTGTTATTGAGGAAATAGTGTTTATCTTTCACTCAGTTTTCAAATACCAGGGGTTAAAACTTTTTTTTTTTTGTTGCAGGATAAGTTTTATTTAAGAAGCACCCTTGAATGTGCTAAGTTTTTCTCTGTAAGGAGATAGTTTTCATGCATTCTCTTGTGGATACAAACAGATGTACATTAAAATTCCCATTAGACCTCAAATGGACTTAGAGATAAGGCAGCTGTGCAGAATTAAAAGAAGAATCAGCTAAAAAAATAGAAAGTGAATAGCTGTGAAGTAAATAATCCAAATAATATAATCCAAATAATAGAGGATTCCTATCTCTATCAGGAGGTAGGAATATGGCATGTATTGTATTGGTGATAGAGTACAGGAAATTGCATTTGCATTGCTATATGACTCTAGTAAAGAAAATCCTGCTTTCAATATATATGCAGAGCATCCACCTTTTGGATGTAAATAGTATCTTTTTATTATGAGCTGAATAGATATCTCTGATGATGGGATGTATGTGGGAGCTTTAATAAGACAACTGTATTTCCAGTCAACTGCAGTTTTGCAGAACTTCATTTATGTGAAAGATTCAAGTCCAGATGTGTTCCTCAAGATGAATTTTAATTGCAGTTTGGAGGGGAGGAAGATTTATATATAGAGGAAGGAGTGGTTCTCCAGCAGAAAGTTATGTTACTCTGGAAAAATTCTTCCTACCACTTCTTTGAAAAGAAGGTTATCACTTTAATCCATATGTGCTGAATGATTGAATTGAGATTGCCCAGGTGACCTCATTTTTGGCATTTTCTAATCTATTGTGTGAATTCACAGCATTAATACACTGCTATTGTGCTCTGTGTGTGTGTTTAAAGGAATAGCACAGTTTCGTTGCATTTTCTCGTGCAGGAGTTAGAAAGTGACAGAACCTCTGGGTGTATGGTGCGTGCACAGGGAATGCTGTCTCAAGAGGTAGCTGATAGCAGACGCTACCCTTGACTGCCTGCTTCTTCCACAGCAGCCTCCAGGCTTGCGGTCATATCCTCTTTGCTTGTAGCACCACAAAAGTCAGGATGGTATTTCTTTCCTAGATCTCTTCCAGCCCAGTTCTCCTGTAACGTCTGCATGAAATTAGTGAGTCAGTGTTGGCCAATGGGTCCAATCCCATTGATTTTTGGATTAGGCTTTTGGTTACAGGTAACCCACAGCCCCAGCTGACACAATAGAAACATCAAAGGACCAAAAAAGCTAGATCTGCTGATTTGAAGTTAAGTGATTTTAACTCAATCTACCTTGACATTGTTGGACTACAGAGTTTGTAAAAATGGTTGTCACATCCTCTTACTCATTCCACACAGTCAGTTGATGCCCTGCTCTGAGCTAACTGCAAATACTCTGCGACTGCTGTGAAATCTGTCATCGCTACCACAGTTCACCTGGTAAATAGGAGTTGGTCTGAGGGTTCAGAGAGGATTAGGTAGCAGTTTGTAAATTGGCAGTCTGTTTTTTCTCTGTTCTACAGGCATGCATTTTTTGCAAATGCACTATTCTGTTAAACCTGGTTTTTATATTCTCTATTTTGCTAATAGGAACACAGTCTCCTTCTTCGCTTCTAGGCTCTTTGTACAGATGTAGTTGATATATCTGCGTTAGCTTCCTTTTTTTTTTCTTCCTTCCCTTCTTTCTTTTTAAGCAGAAGACTGGACTTTTTTTGGCTGATGTCACGGAGGCTCACGTAATCAAATTAGGCAGATGATAGACTCAAAAATAAACTTTATTTTAACCAAAATTGTTTAGCAGAAAACTAACTAGAAATGAGGCATCAACACTCAGCAAAACCACAGGTTGAGGATGGTGTACGAAGAATTAATACTGCACAGCTGGCTTTAGAAATGAGGATCCAAAATGTGCACAATCACTCACCTATAAGATGAGGGCTCTCAACCTTGAGGAGTTTCCTTGGGTGGCGTCCTGACCCAAGGGGAGAGTCCCTGACTGCAGACCTGCTGCTCAGAGGAGGACCGGCTCAATTTGCCCTCTGGCGGGGCTCCAGAATCGGATAGTGGTCAATTCTAATTGGCTGAGGGCCTTGACTTTCTTACTCCTTGCCCGAGGTGTATACATGACCATAATCACTGCCCCAAGGTGTGTATGTGATGATCAGCACTTGCCACCTTGAAGGTGCAAAAAGTAAGGATGCAGCGGTCTTAATGTCCCCAGTCTTTGTCAGGGCGGGTACACCTGCCACAGCTGAAGCAGTCACCACTATTCAGTTGTTTGGAACAAGTTTGGACAAATACACAAAAGAAATAACTTAAGCCTTATTGTTTTCATTTGACAACAAGCAATTGGCATCCAATTGTTAGGTATTCATAACTCCTAAACTGTTACTTTCTATGGTTTCTGTGGTTTTCTTTGGACCATTTCCCAAGTATGATCTCTGCAATGGAGTGGAAATAACAGGTACTAAACGTGGTAGTGAAGTTCTCTGTTTTTCCCCTTTTGCTTTCTGAAGGTCCTGCCTCATGTATTTCTCAGTAATAAAATGACTCTTTTCTGCCTTGCAGGTTTTGCAATGGGGAAAGCAGGTGACAGGATGAATGCTTTACGGAAAGTATGTAGATTGAATTACTTGTTGCTTGATGACAAGCACAAACAATTCATACATACACTTTTTCTTTTTAAATAATAAGTATGTTTTGTAGCCTATGCAAAGAAGTAAGTCCATGTACATGATCTGTCCATGTTGATAAAAATAATCATAGAATCATTTAGGTTGGAAAAGACCTTTAGGATCATCAAGACCAACCGTAAACCTAACACTGCCAAGTCCACCACTAAACCATGTCCCTAAGCGCCACATCACACGTCTTTTAAATACCTCCAGGGATGGTGACTCAACCATTTCCCTGGGCAGCCTGTTCCAGTCTTGACAACCCTTTCAGTGAAGAAATTTTTCCTAATATCCAGTCTAAACCTCCCCTGGCACAACTTGAGGCCATTTCCTCTCGTCCTATCATTTGTCACTTGGGAGAAGAGACTGACACCCACCTCGCTACAACCTCCTTTCAGGTAGTTGTAGAGAGCGATGAGGTCTCCCCTCAGCCTCCTTTTCTCCAGGCTAAACAACCCCAGTTCCCTCAGCCGCTCCTCATAAGACTTGCTCTCCAGACCCCTCACCAGCCTCGTTGCTCTTTGGACATGCATAATGAGGTTGCCCTGCAATGAGGTTCTCTTAATGCACTCATTATTTTCTTTCTGCTCCCTTTTCTATGGCCTATACCTCTCCCCCCTTGCTCACTTGTTTCCAATATCTATATAGCATACAATTTACTTATACAGTTAGTGTGTAGGAATTTTTCTCTTACACATGCATAATGACCTTATTAAGGCTCCTTTAGACTTCAAAATGTAATTTGTGCATCTACATTAATCTAGTTTGTGTTGTAATGCTCAACTAAGCTATCAAAGTAGCAATGCTAAAATACACAAAGTTTGATGAAGTTGTTACTATATTGAGAAATCTTTTTAAATATTAAATCTGTTAGGAGAAAGCAGTTCTTTAAAGACAACATTTTCATTTCCAAAAAATAAATGGTTTAGATGTGGCAAACCTGTTTTCCTAATGGCAAACCTGTTTTCCTAAGTTTTCTTTTTTCCTTTTTTTCTGTCTAGTTAACTGAACAATGATAAATTTCAAATACTTTGCAGAAAAATTCAAGAAAAAATGTTTTCTGCTTTTATTCCCTAGGCAAAGAATAAAGCAATACGCTGCTTACATTTTATAGAGCTGTATCAGAACCACACAAGTGAGTATTATTTTTTAGATTCCTTCTTTAACTTTCCGTAAGTACTGAATATACCAACAAGAACTGGTTGCAACTAGTTACAAAGCATAAAAAGATGTTAACTAAAACCTTTCTGATCTGATGCATTGTATTGTTATTCTTCATGCATTATTTTGTTTCTTCAGCATGCTGTATGAAATCTTAGCCCCAGACTGTTTTAGCTGGACAGTGGTAATGTCAGAGTACATAGTCTGTCAATCCTTGTGTAAAATAAATCACCATTACCTGGAATGAATATGTGGTTTACTCTTTACTTTCACTCAGGTTTGTATCAACAGTTGTAGGAAGGTCCACGAAAAAAAGTTAAGATTACATAATACGAGATGTTGTTGTTAAAATATTAAGAGATTTATCTCCCTTCTAGTCTCCTGCCTTTGCCATGTTTAAAATTTGGATACTTAATGCATAGTATTTCAGGCTCTTTAAAAATGGGGGCGGGGGGAGGGAGTAGTAGCAAGACTAGATCTCTGCTGGCACATTCGAGTTAAGGAAGTCAGATACTGTCTGGGCATCTCTTCTCTACAGTGAACTCCTCTGTGCTTGTCCCCTTTGTATGTCAGAGATGATTCCCTGTTGACAAAATCCACGTATGCTGACAAAGCCCAGCAGCTGGGGAGAACGTGGGCTAGAGAAGTCAGTCTGATGTTTCATGGTAGCTTTTTGTTAATTCAGTTTAATACCATACAAGTCCTCTCTGATGTCAGACGTGGTACCAGTATACCAGATATTCAATTATCTTTCAGAAAAATTTTGAAAGATAGTACCTTACAGAGTATATGAATATTTAACCAAGTCATTTTGTAGAAATATTCAGTATAATAAAACTTCAGCTTACAAATACAAAACTGCAGTTATCCTCATGAGTCTATTCCTTGAGCATTATTATTTCACGCTAACAGATTGGGGATTTGATTAAAAACTGGCGGTGTTTCCACCATGCTTTCCATTCTACTTAACATAGAGGTCCTCTCTGAGTCATCTTGACTGCAGTGCTAGAATCCACTATGCAGAGACTGAGCCACTGAATAAGATGTATATAACAGCCACCCACCAGAGGATATGAATTTGGGGTTCCTTTTGAAGTAGAGAGAAACAGGAAGACTGGAATGGTAAATATTCGTATGGAAAATCCAAGAATGCTGAAGCCTATGGGGAAATCTTAGGCTAAAAGCTGAATCATTAGAAAAATCTGAGTATGAGGAAGAAGGTTAAATTGTATCAGGTGAGCTCACTTCAAAGCTAAATGAGGATCATTGGAGGCATACAGACACTTCATATTTTTCAAGTGAAGCTTGGTTTTGTATACAATAGTAACATAATATTCACAGATGTGTAAATATTCCTAATCTATTCCAGAAATTTACCTAAATTAACCCTTCTCTTTAAAGAACTCAGAGGAGAGTAAAACCAACTTCCCGTTCACAGTTCTGAAGAAAGGTACTCCTTAAATGTGCTGAGCTAAAGCTTTTCTAGAAGGAATAATTTAGCTGTAATGCCTTTTTTTTTTTTCTCCCCTTCAGTTTACCATGACATTACAGTGAAATTTAAAAGTACAACCATCCGCATGAAGAAGCAAAACAAAGGTAATTAAAGCTGCCTGGAAATTTTGAAGTTTTATTAATTACTGGCTGGTATTTAGTTGATGTTATATTTGTGCAATGTCTATTTACTTCAGAGACGGATCATTTGGTGCTAGTCTACCACATTTTAAATGTTGAAGATGATAAATTATTTTTCATTAGAAATACCTACTGTTGATGACATGGCTTTGTTATTGTAAATTGGGGTTTGACCCTCTTTCACTGGTGGGACCTCTCTTCCTGGTTTTCTTTGATGCTTCCTAAGTGTAGCTTCTTCTGCTCTAAATTACTTAGATGTGAAAAAGTCTAATCTAATAGCATAGATGTTGGAGGCAAAGGCCTTTAGAAGAACCCTGCAGGTTTTTCTTCCCACCATATGCCCCATGCGTGCTTTGGTGACCTGATAGGCTTGTTCCATTATTTTTCAGTGATTTTTAATTGCTGTTTTCAAGAAAAGATTCAGAAGTAGTTTAGTATGCAGTAGTGGGAGTGCTTCAAATGGGAATCAGAGTACAAGCCGCATCTGTGTGCCTGTCCTTCCTTAACCGTCAACTGCCTCAGATTACCTGTGGTCATGAGCTGGAGCCAGGACAGCATCCAGACTGCTACTTCCTTGAGACCATTACTGCTTTATTCTCCCTAAAATCAAGAGCTCCCAGTGTGGAAACTAGAGGGATTATCTACCCTGGCTTGTTGTTGTGCACCATACCAGCACAAAGACCATCTCATTGCTACACAGTAGCAGTATTTTCATTTCTCCATCTTTGAAAGCTGTTCTTCACTTTGATCCCAGTTGTAGTACAGGCAAATGCTTCTTTAGACTCCTGTAGGTCAGATGTTAGTAGTAGGGAGTCCATGCCTGGTAGCTCTCAGCTCACAGGTCTGTTCTTCCACAAAGCTACTGTTAAGTGATGTTAGATGTGCAGCTGTCTCCTCCAGCCGCTTCAGCCCAGGACCCTCCTGCCCAACCACTGCAGCCCAGCCTGGTGCCCAGGGACCCTCTGCCCAGGCTGAGGGATGCAGCTGTCACTTTCCCGTTTGCGGGTTCAACCAGTAGCGAAGCTGAGTATGCATCCCAGAGACACATGGACACACACAGGCACACAGGACACTGACACGGCTGACCACAGACAAGGCACTGCCTTCAACAGCACCTACATACAGGACTCACATAAACATAAACACAGACAGCCAAGTCCCCTCCTCCTCTTTGGCTGGCAGAGGTAGAAGATCACTAGCGCAGGCACACCACAGCACTCTCCAGGTTCACAAGTGCACACACATTTGTGGATCCCTTGAGTACCATCATGGCGCCTCCGTCCACCCGGCACCCCTGCCCTCTTACCTGCTTCACAGGTCCCCTACTCGCCGGCTGGTCCAGCTTGATGCTCACTAGCCAGCACACATGCACTCACACTTGTCCCTCATGAACTCCACATTCACAAGTCCCCCTGGGTATACGAACACAGACCGCCCACCTGATACCCTGGCCCAGACCCGAGATCCACTACTCACTGGCTAGTCCAGCTTAAAGTTTGCTACTGAAAACACATGCACACCTCATGCACACCAGGATTGAGGAAGATACAGATGCTGCACCCCCAGCAGCCACCACCAGGCAGACAGGCTGTGACTCGTGGTCCTGCTCCAGCCACTGGTAGGTTTGTATAGCACTATCGATTCTCACACCCTTCACAGTCCGGGTCTCCCCTGGCTTGCAGTCTTACCCGTTGCAAAGTCCAGGCTGATCTTCCCAGAAGTGGCACCTGTAGTTTCTTGATAGCCCATCAATTAGTGGCGATGTTTGTTTCTTGTCATTGTCTCTATGTTTTTCAGGTCTGTGTCTCTGTATATTTTGTTTCTGGTTTCCCCCTTTTCCCTCAGTTTCCCAATTGACAAGATCCCCAATCAGATAACCTCACTAGAATAAACATTCTCATACTCTGACATGCTCTCATCAATTAGTGTGGCTGACCATGTTTGGTTGTCATCACTGCCTCCCTTATCATTTGTTGGTCATGTTTGTGTCCCTGTATGTTCTTGTCACTCTCCTTTGACAGCTACCAGTCCATTGGAAGTACTTGGAAGTAATTAAAAATACTTTCAGTCCACAGTGCTACTAAATCACTGTCAATAGTTGTGAAGTATGGCAACTCAGCATGTCTAGTATCAACAGTTCTGCACCAGCAAGACACAGCACAGATTTTATCATCAGCCTGGAAATTGATGGAGGGCCATGACTGTGTTCCCCTCCCAGCTTTAGCCGAAGAGGTACACAGCCCACCACACATTGTCCCTCAGTTGTGTGTGTGCTGTCTCTAGTAGTTTCCACATGAACGCTGACCTTTTGAAGACATGTTGCTGACTTTCTGCTATCCCTTTCCTCACCTTCAGAGATGTTGCAATATGTGCATTGCCAGTCATTTACAATAACAGGGATACATCCAGAGCAACCTTGTAAACTGCTGTCATGTTCTTCAGGATTGCAACATAAAAAGTTTTAACATATGAGGTAGTTTGGGGAGTTAAAAGTTAGCTTATTTCTAATGCATTGCAGTTTTCGGTGTGATCCATTTTACCTTCTAGGGTCTTTCTGTTTTGAAGACATGCAATGATGACATGAGGTCATTTCTTTGCATGAATCTTTTGAATTAGACCCTTATGTACAAATGTTTGATTTGACTTGTTTAGCCTAACTTTGCTTTCAGGACAGATAAAGGTAGCTGCTGTTCTATAGAAAATAGGTTTAGTTTGCTGCTGAGCAGTCTTAATTGGTCCTCTAATTTTAATATACGAATAGGAAACTAATTCATTTACATGGCTAGTTCTTTGTAAATCACTTCAGTTTCATTATGATAAGATCTAAATGCAAGAGCATTTAATGGTTAGCTTATAGTAAGTCAGAAACTTGGGATAATTTTCCAGTCAGAACACTGTAATGTTCAACTACTTAATTCATCAACTTCTACAATGTTTGAGTAAGCTGAAGCATTGATGCTTTGGACATACAGAGCAGCCCTGCCAAGAAGGACTTGCGGGTACTGGTGGATGAAAAGCTGGACATGAGCCCGCAATGTGAGCTCACAGCCCAGAAGGCCAGTCGTATCCTGGGCTGCATCAAAAGAAGCGTGGCCAGCAGGTCGAGGGAGGTGATTCTGCCCCTCTGCTCTGCTCTGGTGAGACCCCACCTGGACTACTGCGTCCAGCTCTGGAGCCCTCAGCGTAAGAAAGACACGGACCTGTTGGAGTGGGTCCAGAGGAGGGTCACAAAAATGATCAGGGGGATGGAACACCTCTCCTATGAAGAAAGGCTGAGAGAGTTGGGGTTCTTCAGCCTGGAGGGGAGAAGGCTTTGGGGAGACCTTCTTGCAGCCTATCAGTACTTAAAGGAGGCTTATAAAAAAGATGGCAGCAAACTTTTTAGCAGGGCCTGTTGCGACAGGACAAGGGGGAATAGCTTTAAACTAAAGGGGGGTAGATTTAGACTAGAGATAAGGAAGAAATTGTTTACGCTGAGGGTGGTGAAACACTGGCACAGGTTGCCCAGAGAGGTGGTGGATGCCCCATCCCTGGAAACATTCAAGGTCAGGTTGGACGGGGCTCTGAGAGACCTGATCTAGTTGAAGATGTCCCTGCCCACGGCAGGGGGGTTGGACTAGATGACCTTTAGAGGTCCCTTCCAACCCAAACTGTTCTATGGTTCTATATTATTTGATTTTGTGTATCTGGTATTCTTGTTCTGCACTGTCACATTAGTAATATGAGAATATAATTATTAATGTTCAGAGTTACTAATGTGTTTTGAAAGCATCTAAAATTGCTATGAACCTTCAACACAATTTTTATTAGATGACATTTTGATTCTGGGATGAGGGTTTTTTTTAATCAGTGTGACAGTAAAGTGATAATAGCATGGGCTTACAAAAATCTTTACAAGTTAATAGGTATGGAGTCAGACTGTCTTATCATTTACATTTCTGCATTTCTGCATTTAAGGAGCTCTGAAGGTGGTAAATTAGGTAATTGGGCTATAATTTTTAAGATAACCAGTCAAAAGAAACTTCAGTTTATTCTTCAATATGAATGAAAAACATGCACAGAGCAGGAGTAGCACCACTGAAGTACACATTTGACCATGCACATACAAACAAAAAATTCTATTACTGTTAAACGGTAAAGGAAGGTTCACGTTAGATGTTGTTATTTTCTTGTAGTGGAACATAGAACAAGACATACCTTCCTACCTCATCTGACGTTACATTCATGAACCTCAGAAGCAAGAACAATCAGGGTCACCTTATGATTAATTTTACCTCGCCAGGCTGTTGTCCTAATTTATTTCCATTTTTTTATTAGATTTGAGAAACAAACTGCCTCTCCACTACCTTCTCTTTGTCCCTGGAGGGTTCCTTTTGTAGCTGACATACTACTGTTGCCCTACCCAGTGAGGCTTTTCCATGCAACTTACATGGTTAAAATTGCATAACACAGAATGGTTGAGGTTGGAAGGGACCTCTGGGGGTTGTCTTGTCCAACCTCCTGCTCAAGCAGGGTCACACAAAGCAAGCTGCCCAGGACCACGTCCAGACAGCTTTTGAGTATCTCCAAGGATAGATACACCACAGCCTCTGAGGGCAACCTGCGCCAGTGCTCGGTCACCCTCACTGTGAAAAAGTGTTTCCCGATTTTCAGATGGTACCTCCTGTGTTTCAGTTTGTGCTCATTGCCTCTTGTCCCGTCACTGGGCACCACTGAAAAGAGCCTGGCTCCTCCTTTTTGCACCTTCCCTTCAGATAATTCATGTATATTGATAAGATACCCCCTGAGCCTTCTCTTCTCCAGGCTAAACAGGCCCATCTCTCTCAGCCTTTCCTGGTATGAGAAATGCCCTAGTCCTTTAATCATCTTCATGGCCCTTTGCTGGACTCTCTCCAGTATATCCATGTCTCTCTTGTACTGGGGAGCCCAGAAGTGGACACAATGCTCCAGGTGTGTCTCACCAGTGCTGAGTATAGAGGGGAAGGATCACCTCCCTCAACCCACTGGCAACAGTCCTCCTAACGCAGCCCAGGATGCTGTTGGCCTTTTTTGCTGCAAGGGCACATTGCTGGCTCATGGTCAACTTGGTGGCCACCAGGATCCCCTGAGCCGTTTTCTGCCAAGCTGCTTTCCAGCTGTTCAGCCCCCAGGATGTATTGGTGCATGCGGTGCAGGACTTTGCACTTGCCATTGTTGAACTTCATGAGGTTCCTGTCAGCCCATTTCTCCAGCCTGTCAAGGTCCCTCTGGATGGCAGCATGACCCTCTGATGTATCAGCCACTCCTCCCAGTTTTGTGTCATCAGCAAACTTGCTGAGGGTACACTCTACCCCCCCATCCAGATCATTAATGAAGATATTGAACATGATTGGGCCCAGTATTGACCCCTGGGGTACACCACTAGTTACTGGCCTCTAGAGTTCGTGCCACTGATTACCACCCTCTGGGCCCGGCTGTTCAGCCGGTTTTCTATCCACCTCACTGTGTGCTCATCCAGCCCATACTTCAGCTTCTCTGTGAGGATCTTACGGGAGATAGTGTCAAAAGCCTTACTGAAGTCAAGACAGATAATATTCACAGCTCTCCATTTCATCATAGAAGGTTATAAGGTTGGTCAAGTGTGACTTACTCCTGGTGAATCCATGCTGACTACTCCTGATCACCTTCTTGTACGTCATGTGCCTGGAAATGGTTTCTAGGATTAGTTGTTGCATCAGCTTCCCAGGGATCTAGGTGAGGCTGTCTAGCCTGTAGTTCCCTGGGTCCTCCAGTACCTCAGCCTTTTCCATGTACTATGTCGCCAGGTCCCCTGCCCCATTCAGCAATGAGCCCACATTTTTCCTAGTCTTCCTTTTGCCACTTAGATACTTATAGAAGCCCTTCTTGTCGCCTTTGACATCCCTTGCCAGATTCAGTTGCACTTTGGCTTTCCTAACTGCATCTCTGTGTGCTCAGACAGTGCCTCTGTATTCTTCTCATGTTACCTGTCACTGCTTCCATCTTTTTATGTTTGAGTTTTGCCAGGAGCGTCTTGTTCATCCATGCAGGCCTCCTGGCATTTTTGCCTGACTTCCTGCTTGTTGGCATGGACCACTCCTGAGCTTAGAGGAGGTGATCCTTTAATATAACCAGCTTTCTTTGGCTACTTTTCCCTCCAGGGCCTTATTCCACAGGACTCTTCCAAACAGATCCTTGAAGAGGATGAAGTCCAGCATTGTGGTCTTGGTTTTTGCCCCGCTCCCTCCTCACAGGATCCTGAATGCCACCGTCTCATAGTCACTGCAGCCAAGGCTGCCTTTGACCTTCACATCCCTAACAAGCCCTTCCTTGTTTGTGAGTATGAGGACCAGCAGAGCACCTTTCCTTGTTGGCTTCTCTGTCACTTGAGCCAGGAAGTTGTCGTCAATGCACTCCAGTTATCTCCTGGATTGTTTATGCCCTTCTGTATTGTTTCTCCAGCATCTATCAGGGTGGTTGAAGTGTCCCATGAAGACCAGGGCCTGTGAATGTGAGGCTCCTTCTAGCTGTCTGTAGAAGGCCTCATCCACTTGTTCTTCCTGATCAGGTGTCCTTTAGCAGACAGACATGCCCTACAATGTCACCCATATTGGTTTGCTTCTTAATTCTTACCCATAAGCTCTCAGTTGGCTCATCATCCATCCCCAGAGCAGAGCAGATCTCCACGCATTCCAGCTATTTTCTTACATAAAGGGCAGCGCCATCTCCTTGTCTTCCCAACCTGTCCTTTCTAAAGAGCCTGTATCCTTACACTGTAGCACTCCATTCATGTTAGCCATCCACCACGTCTCCGTGATTTCAACAAGACCATAGACATGCAACTGCATACAGATCTCTTAATTCCTCATGTTTATTCTCCATGCTGCATGCATTAGTGTACAGGCACTTCAGAGAGGCACCTTAGCATGCTGATTTCCCAGAAAGCACTTTTCCATAACAGTGTGTTGCAGACACTTCCTTGTTTACATGCAAATGCTGCAGGTGGCCCCACTCAAGCCCTGTTTTGATGATTTTTGCTTCCTCTTTTGTTCACATCACTCCAGACCCTTTGTTCATCGACCCTGTCTGTTACCCCCTCAGAGGGCTGCTGATAACTCTCTCCCTCCCCTGTCGTTGCTAGTTTAAAGCCATCCTCACCAGGTCAGCCATCCTACTGGCAAAGATACCTTTGCCCCGCTTAGCAAGGTGGATCCCATCTCTCCAAGCGCACACTGATCCTCAAACAAGGTTCCATTGTCACAGAAACCAAAACCTTGTTGCCAACACCACCTCTGCAACCAATTGTTGACCTGCATTATCAGTGCAGTATCAGTATCCTTACACCCTTTCCCTTTCTCGGCAGAGTTGAGGAGAACACTACCTGGGCCCCCATCCCCCTGACTATCACCCCCAGAGCTCTGTAGTCACTTTTGATACTCTCCAGCTTGCTCCTGCCAGTATCATTGGTGTCTTCATGGACAGCAAGGGGTAATAGAGGGTCAGACAAGCTTCAGCAGTCTCTCCACAACAACTGGGATACAGACCCCTGGCAAGCAGCAAACTTCTCTAGATGACAGGTCAGGTCAGCAGATGGGTGCCTCTTCCCCACAGCAGGGAGTTGTCCACTACTATCAGTCACTGCTTCCTCCCAGGGGTCTTGCATTGTTCAGGGTCAGTTGGCCCAGATGCTTTGCTTGAAAGCACATCTGGCTCCTCCTCGGCCTTGAGGGCAGTGAACCTATTTCATAGTGGCAAGCCTTTAGGTGGAGCTGGAGCCCTCCTTTTGGTGCCAGAATTCACTAGCTTCCCTTCTTCACCTTCCCCAGAGGTTGCACTTGCTATTCCACTGGACTGTGCCTGTGTCCACACTGCAGGTGGGATTTAGGCCTCTTAAAACTGTTAACGCCATTGAGCAACAGTTAACACATACGAACACCATTGATTGATAATGCTTGGAAAAACATATAGTGTGCATTTTGTTCTAGGCTTCCAATGTGCTGCAGCAGGATAATTATGTTGATTTGTTTTTTGTGGTCCATTATAATCCCCAGATCCTTTTTTTGTTGCTGTTTAGTCAGTCTCCTCTATTTTGTACTTGTGCTTTTGATTTCTTAGCAAAGCACTGCATCTGTCTTTGTTGAATTTCAGTGTTTTAGTTTCAAACTGTGTCTCCAGTTTGTCAGACCTACATTGACGACTTCTGACCTCCAATATGCTTGCAGCCTTTCCCAAGATGATATCCTCAACCCTTTTTTTTCAGTCTGTTCCCCCATCCAAGTTGTCAATGAAGATACTTGCAGGTATGAAAGCCATAACAAATCCACAGCAGGATCCTATCTGGAAAATGCTCTTGGCCTGACAGCAGACTGCTGGTAATGGGGCTACATACTTTAATGATGATTTTGCCATGTTCTTATTTCCGTAGTTTATTTGTGAGAGTATCATGCTGAACTGTGTCAGAATACAAGTCCAGTTCTGTCAGATCAGCAGCTTAGCCTTGGTAGCTTGTTGCTGCCAGTTTTAGCCAGTGCTTTCCCTTGTCTTTTCAGTTACACAACACATTCACATATATGCAAGTATCCTCCAAAAACCAGGAAACGCTTTTCCACTTAATGAATATTTTCCCTGTTTTATAACTGATGGAACTAGGTTGTGCGTTTCCTGAAACAAGTTTGATGTTGTCTAAGAAAAAATTGTGCTTATGTCCAATGTGCTCTGGGCAGCAGACATCATTGGCCTTATTTAGAAGTGTAATGATAGATCAGTGCATAAAATTTTGTAGATGAATTGTATGTGTGTGTGTGTGAGAGAGAGACTTCATTATGTGCTCATGACCTGAAAGGTGTAACATTATATGTCTATGCAAAATTGAGTTTTTGGGGATGGTATAAAGTTCTTCCTGATTTTACCTTAGTCCCTGACAGGCTTTTGTGTTATACTCTAAGGGAAAGATTCATAGCAGCAGTGGGAGCTGGCTGTAATTTTAGAACAATTAAATGACTTGCGGACATACTACAGAACAAGATTTAACTTGAGGCAGGCTCTGGACTTCATGTCTGCCACCATTCCAGATTGCCTCTGTTTCTAGCAAATGCCAGCTGGATGGAAACTACTGGGGGTATTGCTCGTCTGTGCTGCAGAATGTGCTACCTTTTGGAGCATGGACAGCTCTTAATCTTCATCTCTGTCTTGACTTTACAATTACAGTAGTCATGAGACTACTACGCTAGCCACATTGAAACATCTCTAAGTAGTGTAAATTAGTTCCTAATGTGAATTAATAAGGGGAAATGCAAAACAGTTTGTCAAATACACTTATGTAGCTGTGAAGCCCGGCACTGATACCCTGTAGCTGTAATTAATAGGTATAAGAAATGACAGTTATTCATAATTTTCACATTAGACCATGGCATATGTAGACTGTCTTCACTTAAAGTCTAAAAGATTCCTTCTGTTTGCTGGTGGCATTACAGCTGTATAGTTATGTATGCTGAAGCCTCTTGCTTTGCATAATTACAGCTGGCAGTTTATTTCCAGTTCCAGTACATAGGACTCAGGGAGCTGTCTCAACAAATGATTGCAACAAAGCCTAATGTTTTAGTAGAAAAGGTAAAGTCACTGTTATACTTAAATGTTCCTTTCTTGAATTTATTCCTAATACCTGCAAAGTGGAGAAAACTCCCATCATGTAGTCAGTATTACATATGAGACAAGTGAAAATCCAAGTTAAAAAAGTAATGTAATGTGAACATGTGAATGTGAACTTAACTCAGAGTAATCCCTTAGTGTGGATTTAAAGTGGATGTTCTGTTTCCAAACTCCTGTTAGTGGCTACCCAGAAAATCTAAGGTAGATTGCCCATAACAGGTTGTGTTAGTTTATAGGAAGGATACGTTTTAAATACTTCTTTTGGTTACATTTAAATGACCCTGTTCTCTTATAGAGGCCTCAGTAAATTAAACCGCAGTAAGGCAGCATGAGTGCCACAGACAAGTTAAAAATGTCTGGGCCCAACATTTTCTCCACAGCTGGAGTTTACAGTTGGAATCCTTTTCTTTTGTGTTTGGAATAAATTTTGTTCAGTGACTGATGGACTAGTTTGCTGGCTTCTGAGTTTCATGTATTCACAATCTGCAGAAAACTTACTGAGATAAGATGGGAGAAAAGCAACAATAAAACTGCCAGAAATTAAATGCTTTAAGTCACTGAAAATGAAACTTTAACGAACTGCTTTCAGAGGTCATTTACATGTAATTGTGTCTAAAACTTGACTTTGTCTTGTAGCATAGAAAACGGTATTTTCTCAAATGGCAGAACAAATGGCTTTGGATGGTTATAGTATCTTTTTCAATTACAGGTTAAAAGAAAAAGGGACATATTGGCACAATAAAACATGCAGCATTGGGATAGGTTCTTTTTTTTTTCCTCATTTACTCAGCAAGACTGTCCTGCAGAGTGGACTAATCAATAACCTGGCTTTTCAGCTTTTAAGTAAGATACATTAGAACTATCACAAACCAATTTTTAAAGATTAATAGAGCTAGGCCACATGAAACAAATCTCTCTGGGGAACGAGACAGCAAAATTAGACTCCTCAAAAAATAACTTCTTCATTAAAATCTGGCAAGTCTAAGAAACCATTTGCAATTAATGCTAAAGCACTATAATTATGCATTAGAGCTAATGTAACACTCTGTGATGGAGAGGGATGCAGATGACATGCAAACTTCTGTTGTGTTTGTGGATTTTGAAATATGTCTCTCCTCCCCACTCACCTACAAATTTCAAGTTGTTACAGTTACAAGCTTTTGTAATTTGGCCTGTGGTTTCCACAGACACACAAACTTTTTTCGATGATCTTACTGCTTTGAACAGTAAATTGAAAGCAAATGAGTGTTGCAACACTCATTTGTTCTTTAAGGTTGATTAAAATGTTTTTTTCTGGAAATATAGAGAGTATTTTGCTGTCTTTCCAATGTAGTTTTAGCTCTGAGGAGTCTGTTACCTGCTTTATTTCCATTCCCTGTCTGTCACGTTGTGCCACTAATGTAATAACAAAATGTAATTCATGCCAGCTGCTGGGCCAGGAGAAAGGAAGTGATGTCTCTGCACAGTACCTTGATAATCTGTGCTGTCTTACTCTCTTGTTAGTGCATAGCATTCTGCTAGCTTTTGTAACCTGAAGAGGACAAGCATAACTTTTTTGTGGCTGGTGGCTAGTGTCTGTTACATTTTGCAAAGACTGTGAAGCTGGTGAATTGCTGTTGCTGAGTCAGGAGGCAAGTAACAGGTTCATATTTTGGAGACCAACTGCAAAGTGTGAATTTGGTATAAGTGGGTGCAATGATGCCTTCCTCAATTTGCAGGCAGCTTCCCACTTTGGCTGCTCAAAGCTTTGCTTACCAAGAGCTGAATAAAATAAAAATGTGGTAGGTTTTATTTGGCTACCCAAATGCCTGTGAGCAGCAAGAGACACCAGTGCCAGTGGGCACTCACCCTGTTTTGCAGCAGCTCTGTGTTTAGACCAGACTTTTCTGTTGGAGCATTTTGCCCACAGACTTACTTGGACTTCCCTTTTTCTTCCCTCCCCAATTTCTCTGCCTGCTCTGTGTCTGATAGAGGTCTTGAGCACAATCTCAGGCTTTAGGAAGGCACTGTAGGCGTCTCTCATCCAGCAGCAATCTCCCTGGGAATGAGAGATACTGACGTTGCTTCTACTGCAGGGTCCTTCTGGAAGGAAGCCCAAAGGACAGTGCTTGAGCATACCAGTTGTTTTGAGCAGTAACTTCACCATAGGAGACCAGTTTAAATCCCTCCATCATGCATGTGAACCAGGACTTTAAAGTCAGATTTACCATCATTAGGAGTTACTGAAGCTGTCATTCAGCAGTTTGTCACCTGAAATTTCAAAGGAAGTGGTTTTGAAGCTATGTAGGTATTGCTTTTTAGAAGAGAAAGTCTTGGTCAGGATCCAGTTACATTTAGATCCTCTCCCCTTGTAATGGCTTCTTTTTAATACTCTTTTAAGTAAGCTTGTTGCCTTGCTTCTCTGCTAATTATTTATTATTGTTATTGTTATTATTGTTATTAGTTTTGGGAAGTACTAGAGTTTTATTTTTCTGCTGAGTGGGAGAAAGAAATTGCCTTTCATTTGGTGAATGTTCCCAGGGATGGTGGAGTATGTTTGTGGAAGATTATTCTAAAGCTGCCAATGCTACTTGTAAGGAATACTCCCAAACCTGTGGTATTAAACAATTCTTCAGGTTGCATTTTTTATGGTTTTATGTTTTGAGTTTATAGGTGATGACATTTTCATTTGGTTTTGCAGTAAGTTAAGTAAGGTATATTTAGTATAAAAAAACCCATGATCTTCATGTTAGTATGGCTGCAAAGACTGGGAAGAATGGTCTTCCCAGAATGGTTTTGCAATTTTTAAGATATAATGTGTTCTAACATGCTAGGTAACAAAAATAACTAAGAAGAGGTCTTAGTTCTCTCTTTTTCCTTAGCTAAGTTGTATGCTTACAAATAGTCACATAATGCTAATTTATATTTTTTCTCCCCAGGGTATGGTCTTCGTTGCCACCGAGCTATCATCACCATCTGCAAACTAATTGGCATTAAAGATATGTACGCCAAGGTTTCTGGATCCAAAAACTTGATTAACATTACCAGAGCTCTCTTTAAAGGCTTGACACAACAGGTAGATTGCACTCGCAGTGGTTCTATACGTTAAGTCAAGGGACAGAATGGGATTGATATTGTAATAGTTTGTGGTCAAATATATTCTAGGCTTAAAATGAAGTAATTTTCCAAAGAGTAAACAAAATCAGCATGTGAATAATTCCTCAGCAGCTGTATGAAGTTGTCCAGTCAGAAACAGCTGTATGTAACTCTGCCTGTTCCACAGCCAAGTGCCTGCAGGGGACATCTGAATTTCTGGGCTCATTTGTAGTATTTTTGGTGACATCTGAAAAATCATGGGCAGAGGAAGTTGTGGCCCAGCTTTGGTTGCTGCTGCTTGTTTGTCTGCATTCTAAGTTTTCATTGCCTAAGGGCTGAACATCACAGCTGCTTCTATCACTAGTATAATTAAGATCTCTGAAATAAATCAGGGAGGTGGTGTCATTTCCTCTAACTCAAAGCGCTCACAATGGAGACGTCTCTATCTGAGCCAGCTGTCTGTAGTTGATGGAAAGATCCGACATGCAGCATTTCATCTGACTTCCTTTGAATGCCAGCCTTAGGATGAGTCAGTCCTTTGGAAATTCCTAGTTATCTCATTTGGTCACAGAGTCTTGGCAGCTGCCAGGATTTAGCTCCTTACATTCCCAATATAGCCCCACAAACCTATAGTTGTCAAATCTGTCACCCCGTCCTAGCCAACTTTTTCAGTTTAGCCTCAGGAGGGGAGGGGGTTATGATCCTCTTTGCCTAATGAGATAGTTACAGATGCTTGTCAGTATCTGAGGTTAATCAGACTTGAGGAAGTCTGTCATATGTTTTCAATGCATTGTCTCTGAGAAGTCTTCCACAGAATGAATAGAAGAATAGAAGGGCCTGCTGTATAGATTATTGCTTTAAGAGATGTGCATTTGGTATATTTTCTTGACTGCCCTGAATGGGAAAAATTTCCTGTTCCTGTTAAACATTTATTCTGTAAATTCTGAGTGTTAATAAAGCAACTTGTATGCAAGGAAGAGGTATAGTTGAAAATAATGTTAAATTCATATGATTATATTAGCTAATATTACCTTTCAGGGCAGTAATAAGCACTTTACTGTTGTCAAAGCAAAATTTATATCCATATAAAGCCATAAAAAAGTTACTGCATGTTACTAACATGCCACCATGCATCCTTATTAGCAGGATGTGCCTTTTCTGGCCAGATCCTTTCCAGAATCAGAGAGTCATAGAATAGTTTGGGTTGGAAGGGACCTCTAAAGGTCATCTAGTCCAACCACTCTGCCGTGGGCAGGGGCATCTTCAACTAGATCAGGTCTCTCAGAGCCCCATCCAACCTGACCTTGAATGTTTCCAGGGATGGGGCATCCACCACCTCTCTGGGCAACCTGTGCCAGTGTTTCACCACCCTCAGCGTAAAAAATTTCTTCCTTATCTCTAGTCTAAATCTACCCCCCTTTAGTTTAAAGCCATTCCCCCTTGTCCTGTCGCAACAGGCCCTGCTAAAAAGTTTGCTGCCATCTTTTTTATAAGCCCCCTTTAAGTACTGATAGGCTGCAAGAAGGTCTCCCCAAAGCCTTCTCCCCTCCAGGCTGAAGAACCCCAACTCTCTCAGCTTTTCTTCATAGGAGAGGTGTTCCATCCCCCTGATCATTTTCGTGGCCCTCTTCTGGACCCACTCCAACAGGCCCGTGTCTTTCTTATGCTGAGGGCTCCAGAGCTGGACGCAGTAGTCCAGGTGGGGTCTCACCAGAGCAGAGCAGAGGGGCAGAATCACCTCCCTTGACCTACTGGCCACGCTTCTTTTGATGCAGCCCAGGATACGATTGGCCTTCTGGGCTGTGAGCTCACATTGCGGGCTCACGTCCAGCTTTTCATCCACCAGTGCCCCCAAGTCCTTCTCAGCAGGGCTGCTCTCAATCCCTTCATCCCCCAGCCTGTATTGATACTGGGGGTTGCCCTGACCCAGGTGCAGGACCTTGCACTTGGCATTGTTAAACCTCATGAGGTTCAGACAGGCCCACTTCTCGAGCTTGTCCAGGTCCCTCTGGATGGCATCCCGTCCCTCTGGCGTGTCGACCGCACCACTCAGCTTGGTGTCATCTGCAAACTTGCTGAGGGTGCACTTGATCCCACTGTCTATGTCACTGATGAAGATACTAAACAGTACCAGTCCCAATATGGACCCCTGTGGGATGCCACTCGTCACCAGTCTCCATCTGGACATTGAGCCGTTGACCACTACCCTCTGGATGCGACCATCTAACCAATCCCTCACTCACCGGCCAGTCCACCCATCAAATCCATACCTCTGCAGTTTAGAGAGAAGGATGTTGTGGGGGACCATGTCAAAGGCCTTACAGAGGTCCAGACAGTCCCTTCCCTTGTCCACTGATGTAGTCACTCTATCATAGAAGGCCCCTAGGTTAGTCAGGCAGGACTTGCCCTTGGTGAAGCCATGCTGGCTGTCTCAAATCACCTCCCTGTCCACCATGTGCCTTAGCATAGCTTCCAGGAGGATCTGTTCCATGATCTTCCCAGGCACAGAGGTGAGACTGACTGGCCTGTAGTTGCCCGGGTCTTCCTTTTTTCCCCCTCTTTAAAAATGGGAGTTATGTTTCTCCTTTTCCAGTTGGTGGGAACTTCACCGGACTGCCACGACTTCTCAAATACGATGGATAGTGGCTTAGCAACTTCATCCACCAGTTCCTTCAGGACCCACAGATGGGTCTCATCGGGTCCCATGGACTTGTGTACCTTCAGGTGCCTTAGATGGTCTCAAACCTGATCTTCTCCCACAGTGGGTGGCTCTTCATTCTCCCAGTCCCCGACTTTGCCTTCTGCGGCTTGGGCGGTGAGGCTCGAGCACTTGCTGATGAAGACCAAGGCAAAAAAGTCATTGAGTACCTCTGCCTTCTCCGCATCCCAGGTAACCAGGTCTCCTGTTTCATTCCAGAGAGGGCCCACATTTTCCCTCATCTTCCTTTTATCCCTGATGTACCTATAGAATCTTTTCTTGTTGCCCTTGATGTTCCTGGCCAGATTTAATTCTATCAGGGCTTTAGCTTTCCTAACCTGATCCCTGGCTGCTTGGACAATTTCTCTGTATTCCTCCCAGGCTACCTGTCCTTGCTTCCACCCTCTGTAGGATTCCCTTTTGTGTTTGAGTTTGTCCAGGAGCTCCTTGTTCATCCGTGCAGGCCTCCTGGTGCTTTTGCCTGACTTCCTCTTTTTTGGGATGCATTGCTCCTGAGCTTGGAGGAGGTGATCCTTGAATATTACCCAGCTTTCTTGGGCCCCTCTTCCCTCCAGGGCTTTGTCCCATGGCACTCTACCAAGCAGATCCCTGAAGAGGCCAAAGTCTGCTCTCCTGAAGTCCAGGGTACTGAGCTTGCTGTGCGCCCTCCTCGGTGCCCTAAGGATCTTGAACTCCACCATTTCGTGGTCGCTGCAGCCCAGGCTGCCCTTGAGCTTCACATTCCCCACCAGCCCCTCCTTGTTGGTGAGAACAAGGTCCAGCATAGCACCTCTCCTCGTTGGCTCCTCTTGGAGGAGGAAGTTATCATCAATGCATTCCAGGAACCTCCCAGATTGCTTATGCCCTGCCGTGTTGTCCCTCCAACAGATATTGGGGTGGTTGAAGTCCCCCATTGAGGACCAGGGCTTGTGAGCGTGAGGCTGCTCCTATCTGTCTATAGAGGGCCTCATCCGCTGGGTCTTCCTGGTCAGGTGGCCTGTAGCAGACCCGCACCGTAATGTCACCTGTCCCTGCCTTCCCTTTAATTCTGACCCATCGGCTCCTCATCCATCCCCAGGCAGAGCTCCATGCACTCCAGCTGGTCATTGACATAGAGGGCAACACCCCCTCCTCGTCTTCCCTGCCTGTCCTTCCTAAAGAGCCTGTATCCCTCCATCCCAACACTCCAATTATAGGAGCCATCCCACCACGTCTCCGTGATGCCAATAAGGTCGTAGCCCTGCAGGTGTGCGCACGTCTCTAACTCCTCTTGTTTATTCCCCATGCTACATGCGTTTGCATAGAGGCATTTAAGTTGGGCCCCCAGTGAAGCTGTCTTACTGGCTGGAGTTCCTTTGGTGCTCTCCTGCTGACCTGTGCTCCTTCTCCAGGCTCTGGGCATCTATTGCTGGCCCTGGCATCAAACTGGTAGGAGTGGGATGGATTGAGGTTCCCCTCCCCTGGCATCTCTAGTTTAAAGCCCTCTTCACCAGCTTGGCAAGCCTATGACTGAAGATGCTCTTCCCCTTCTCTGACTGATGGACCCCATCAGCCCCCAGTAGACCATGTTCCTCAAAGCGAGTCCCATGGTCTAAGTAGCCGAACCCCTGGCTGTGGCACCAGTCCCGTAACCATTTGTTGATTCGCCAGATTCGACTGGCCCTTTCAAACCCCTTCCCCTTGACCAGCAGGATTGATGAAAAAACTACCTGCGCTCCTGAGTCCCTTACCGCCGCTCCCAGGGCTCTGTAGTCCTTCTTGATAGTCCTCAGACTGCTCCTGGCTGTGTCACTGGTGCCCACGTGAAGCAGCAGCAGCAGATAATAGTCAGTGGACTGTACGAGGCTTGGCAGCCTCTCGGTGACATCCCTGATGCAAGCCCCCGGTAAGCAGCACACCTCTCTAGAGAGTGCATCTGGTCAGCAAATGGGCGCCTCCGTACCTCTCAGAAGAGAGTCGCCTACTACTATCACCCGTCGCCTTTTCTTAGTGGCGCTGGTTGTTATACGGGGGCAGATCGGGCTGCATTACTCAGCTCCAGCACTTCTCCTGGTGTGACAGGACTTTCCTCTTTGGCCTGCAGAGCAGTGAAGCGGTTCTGCAAGGGCACCTCAGGCTTTGGGGGAAAAGCAAGTTCCTCTAGGCTGACATTGTAATGCTAGTATATTTGCAGTCTAGTTACCTGAATTCCTGCTGCTTATGCAATTACCTCATTTGAAACCCATGAGGATGAACCTGACAAGTCATTTAATTTACGCAGTATTTAAACCATTTATTAGTAAATTACTTTTTTTTTTCCTACCCCATATACCATATAGAGTTTGACCTGAAGTAAACCAACATTGTGCATCATTGCTTTGATTGTCTTTTCTCTTTCCTACTCCCAGGAGACCCACCAACAGTTAGCGAACCAGAAGAGTCTCTATGTAGTGGAGTTCCGGGAGGAGCAGGGCCCTCTGCCCATCGTGGTGGCACTGCCTGAGGGGACTGTCCGCGAGGATCCCGAGCCTGAAGATGAGGTTCCAGACACAAAGCTGGAGTGGAGTGAGGTGAAAGAAGCTCAGGGAATGAAGAAATCTCCCTGGGCAAATGTCAGACGGACAGTATGGTAAAAGCTTCAGTCCCTCTGTCTCTTCTGCTCAGAGATGCAACTGGGAAAGCCCAGCCCAAATGGACAGGTTGTATAGGCTTACATTTCAGAGGAGGGCACCAGTAGCTCTCTCATGCCATTCATATTGCTGCTCCCATTGCTACCATTAAGTAACACTGTTTGCTTTCCCACAATTCTTCTGACCACTGTTTGACTAGGGACGTTCAGATGGAAACAGCCAGTGAACATGACTTTGACTTCAAGCATGCATTTACTTGATTCTTGAAGATGATGTGTAATCAACAGATCCCATGTTTTTTTCACAAGCTCTTGGGAAACTACTGAAAAGATAAGATTGTGAAAGCAATAAAGAATCCTCAGAATGAGTTCAGTGTGGGTTTGTTGGCATCTTTTTTGCAAAATGCAAAATCTTCAAGATCTCTGGGAGATCTTGAAGCAAGCAGCAGTAGTGGGAGTTAATGTGTGCACTCTCCATCTCCCTCCCTAGCCTCACTCATTATGGTGGGGGAACTGTGAAATCAGGAAGTAGAAGTTGTGTGTCTTCTGGTGGGGGGGAAGGGGGGCAAGGTGATGGTGGGCAACAGCTGGAGTTGTACAAACACTATTCATGCAAGTGGGGGAGTTCCCCAAATGAGGCAGAGCCCAAATATCTGAGGACAGCCACCCCACAGTCTCCTGTGGGATATTGCAATGTTTTGACTGGCATTGGAAGTCTAGTCCAAAACCTGCAATCCAGGCTTTCTGATGGTACTCTCCTTTGCACGTGTGCTGGGATAAGACCTAACTTCATTTTCTACCAATTTGGTACTGAGCACAGTAGAGTCTTGGACCCTACCCAGAACTCAGAAAGTGCTACAGCACTTTTAAGGATTAAAGGAAAAAGAGAAAGTCCATGATACATACCAGCCTCTGACCAGAGATGGAGTAAATCCCTTCATGTAGCAGATCTCCAACTGAAGCACACAGAGGTAAGTGCCAGATGCTAGATTAGCTCACTGGTTAGAGGATCCATCACCCAAGTCCCACCAGAAGATAAACAGACTCTGCATCCACTCCGTGTTTTTGTCTTGGGCATGGTAAAAGAGACAGTGGAACCGAACCCAAACAATGTATTATCACAAAGTGTTAGAGCAATCCAGGTTATAAAAGAATTCAGGAGTTAAATTCTGTGCCTCCCAGTCTGTGAGTGCTTGTCATGGCATTTCTCTGTATGCCAAAAGATGCTTGTACCACCTGTTTTACTTCAAGACCAGCCTGGGAATTTACATTTGAAGTTCTGATGTTAAAGGCATTTAGGAGCAATATTTTGCATGGATTTCAGTGCAGGTTTCTAAAGACAGCAGTTGCGTATATACAAACAGGCATGGTGAATTTAATTGAGTTTATCTCACTCTGGTAATGAAAATTCTAATTCAAAGGCCATGCCTGCTGAGCAGTTGGCTGAAGGCTTTATTCCTGTTTGCCAGCTCAATCTAAATCCACCTTCCGTAGGATGCAAAGTGTTCAGTTTACAAACTTGCTTGTAAGCAGCATATCAAACTACTGTTCGAGAATGTGTGCTTACATTTAGCTTGCATCTTACTGTTGAGCAAAATCAAGAATGAATAAACCTGGGCTAAAGGAATCAAATCTTGCCACATTTAGATGACCTTCAGTTTGCCTCTGTCGTTGCAGAAACAGTGAGCTGAAGTGAGTTGGCTCTGCCACTGACCCAAAACAGCCTCAGCCTGGGTAGTAAAGAGAGCCTAAAGTGATTGACTGGATCAGCTGTTTGTGATTTGCTTCCTTGTGTTGCAGTGAGTAGATGGATCATGCCAGCATTTTCTCTCTTCTCAGAATCAGGAATAAGGTGCGTGTCAGTAGCAGGTGATTGCGTCCACACTTGGAGATGTCCTGCTGCTTCCTTGCACTCTGTCCTTGCATTTCCTCACCCAACACATATGGAAAAGCCCCCCATATTCTGGCCTAAAATGGTGATGGTGCCACAGGAGATCATACAAGGCCACTGCTGCACAAAAATTGGGGATGTGAGTGATGTCAAGGTCTCCAGCTGTGTCCCATCTGCATAGTGGGATGAGATGGCAGAATTGGGCGGGCTCTTGTGTGATCTTGGGAAAGGCTGAAGAAAGACAAGCTGTAGGGACAGGTCCTTAGCTAGCAGCACCCAATGCAGAGCAAGTTGTAAAGTCCAGCTCTCCCCAGCTGACCTGGACCTGAACACTGTTCCTTGTGCAACCCAAACAGATCTCACACCACATTTTCCCAGCATAGGCCATCACTCAGCACAAGGGTCCCAGCCTGTCTTTTGTGAGTAAAGGTCTGCAAATAGACATGTCTCTTGAACCCTTCTTGGTCACTCAGTAATTTCTGTTCTCACTGCTAGTACAGCGTAAAACAACACATTGTTCTCAGTGGATCTTTCCTCCATCAGCCAAAGCACTGGGAAGTGTCTGACTGATTTCTAGCTGGTGCCTCCAAGAGAATCCACACAAGCAGATCCACCTTGTATGCTCGTAGAAATGAGGAGCTGCAAGGTAAGGAAGTGGTAGGGTGACTGTCATTTGCCTTTTCAGAACTTAAAGGAAGTAATGTAGTAACCACCAATCTCCCTCTTTCCCCAAGGTCTGCACAGTAGCTACACTTGCATCTGCTCCCATGAGGGTCTTCAGGACTCCTCTGCCTTGCCTCTGCTCTCTGGAGGAGGTTTAGGGCTCTCCTCAGACCCACAGGACAATAACTCATGTTTGAGCACTTCCATGAATCAGGAATAAGGCATTTCCATCCCTGTCCTCAAAGCAAATGGGGTTTCAATGCTTGAATCTGTTAGCATAAAGGGAGACCAAGGAGCCGGAGGGGGCTGTGGTCTCGGTGTGAAGATCAGAGGTGGGGAATGGACCATTGGAATGGTCAGGAGAGGGGGAGGCAGACCGAGCCAGCTGTGAATCAGACTCTGCCACAGACCCACATGGAGCTTTGATCCCTCCATAGAAGTTATCTTTTGTGGGTTTCCCGTTTTCACAAGTTTGTTCATATTAATATAGATGCTTGTATAGATGTTTTACCCAGCATACAGTTTGTTCATCACTCACAATAAAGCTGACTGTAAAATGAGAAGCATCAGAAACTCCTGCATTTTCCATGGAGCTGGCCATAATTTTCTATTAAGTTTCTTTGCTTTCAGACAAAGCAAATTCTTCTCCTGCAATTCAAGGAGAAGATGGAAGTGCCTCTAACTCATTGCGTCACCAGAGGCAAGGTATCCAATATACAAATATTTGGGGAACAGCTAACATTGCGGTTAAGAAGCTATTTAATTAAGCAAGAGCAACCAAGATTACAATCTGGGCATAGTTAATGAACGATATGTCTGCAATCTCGTTTTTATCACAGGAGCTGAGGTTTTGCCTGCCTTCAAGTGGATAGTTTGTTTTAACTAAAGAAGTCTAATTGCCTGCTCTCTAGAGTAGATGCCTGCAGACCTCCTTGTTTTGCTGAGGAAGCTGGAGGAGAAGAGCAGAGATGGAAACTCCAGTTACACTACCAGTTGAAATCTGGTGGTGGCTGCAGGGATGCAGTAGGCCCACTGTTTTTAACAGTGTGATGGGACTTGTAAGTGCTCTGAGAAAAGGGCTGATTTGTGGCTTTTTAAATGGGCTGCTACATCTGCAAGGGAATCCCAGGGATGGGGAGGATGAATGAAATGGCATGAGGAGGATGCTGTTGGAGATGAGGTGCCAGTCTGGGGGGATCTGGAAATGTCTGAGCAAATGCAGAGCCTGGGGTGGAGCAGCCGCATATATTGGGCCAGGCTGGGAGCAGCTTTGCAGGCAAGGACTACAGGTGCCTTGTGGTCAACAAACTGCAAGGGCCAACCGCATGCAAGCAGCACTCAGCAGAGCCAGCCATCTCACATTCTGGGGAGCCATGCTAATATGCAATTAACCCCAGACAAATATCCCCATGGGAGAAGGATCAAGCCTGCAGTGTTCATCATGCCCAACATTTCCAGTGGGGTGACAGCAAATTCTCAGGCCAATGCTATCCTCACGGCTCTCTGTGGGGACAAGACCTAGTGCATATATGGTAGATGGTTTGTAGGTCCTGGGAGATTTTCTGAGCTCCGGGTAGCATCTTTCCCTTCAGAAGCATTGAGGTGTGCCATTTTCCCAGCAGCCCTGTGCCAAACAGGGACACTCGTTCACATGCAAGCTGTTCAGCTGCATGGGATTGAAGTTGGGGTCACACTGGGAGGGTTTCAAAGTTGCAGCACTGCTTTGTATCAGTTCATTTGGGTGCTCTTGACCCTGTGGTGGCCCTTCTCTCTGTCCAGCCCTCCCCAGGCGAAGACTTGGCTCAGGTTACACTGGGGCCACAGGGCCTCCCTCCCAATGCCATGTCCACAACCTTGTCTCAGCCCACTCTTCAGCTGCACTGGGGCTGATGAGCACTCCCATACCAGCAGCACCTGGCTGGTTTTTTCCAGTGCTGGTTTACAGCAAGGTTACACTAATGCTGGGGGGGAGGTATCTCAGCAAACCAGGTGGGGCCAGAAGGAAAGGGACGAGCAGGTGAACTAGCGCAGACTGGTGTAAACTGGTGTGTAGCAGGGAAGGGAGAAGCAAAGGGCAAAGCAAGGCAGAAAGAATTGGGGAGGAGAGATGGGAGCGCTGCCAAGACATAGGTTGCAAACGTGATGGCCGCAAGCCATAGGGACATGGATGTGAGAGGACAGACAGCACTGCTTGGCGCAGAGGTGCTGGCCACACCTGGGTACAGAAGGTGGACAGAGATATCACATCCCAGGGCCCAGGGTATGACTGCAAATGTCTGCCTTTGTAAATAGACCTAAACAGAAAGGCGCCTTTGTGTTCCAATGCTAAATTCAGGGGCATAAATAGAAGCAGGGCAAATCTGGGCATCAGACCCCCCCACACACACACACCGTGATGACATGGTGTTGAAACCAGTTTCAACAGGTGCATATTAAATCCTCAGAACCAAGTGCCATTGTCCAAAGTGGCTGGGAGTTCCCTCCCTGCTCTGAAAAGGGGTTTCTTTTTCCATCTCTGTTGCAATCAGCTTGCTTATGTCACACTAACACAAGCAAAACAGGTCAGGTTGGTTTTCAGCAAGGAAAAAACATGTTTTCCTCACATTGCAATTAAAAAGCTTCAACCCAAACCCATGGTCACAGCTCAGAAGTCCCCCTTGGATTTGAAGCAACAGAGGTGCCTCCAAGTCAACATTTATTTCCCTTCCGTTCTCCAGTCCTTGTTATTATCCAGGAACTTCAGACTCAGAATGGAAGCATTTTTTACCCCACAAGCTGGAAGGGCTAATTTGGGTTTATTAGGCACCTCTAACAAGTGAAAACACCCTTTCTTGGGTCTAAACCCCATTTAAATTAACTCACTGTCATGGTTTAACCCCAGCCGGCAACTAAGCACTACACAGACGCTCGCTCACTCCCCCCGGTGGGATGGGGGGAAGGGTAAATCAGAAGGGTGAAAGAAAACTCGTGGGTTGAGATAAAGACAGTTTAATAGGTAAAGCAAAAGCCAGGCATGCAAACAAAGCAAAACAAGGAATTCATTCACTACTTCCCATTGGCAGGCAGGTGTTCAGCCATCTCCAGGAAAGCAGGGCTCCATCATGCGTAATAGTTACTTGGGAAGACAAACGCCATCACTCTGAACACCCCCCCCCCCCCCTTCCTTCTTCTTCCCCCAGCTTTATATGCTGAGCATGACGTCATATGGTGTGGAATATCCCTTTGGTCAGTTGGGGTCAGCTGTCCCGGCTGTGTCCCCTCCCAACTTCTTGTGCACCCCCAGGCTACTGCGAGTGTACCTACTCGCTGGCGGGGTGGTGTGAGAAGCAGAAAAGGCCTTGGACTCTGTGTAGGCACTGCTCAGCAATAACTAAAACATCTCTGTATTATCAACACTGTTTTCAGCACAAATCCAAAACATAGCCCCATGCTAGCTACTATGAAGAAAATTAACTCTATCCAAGCCAAAACCAGCACACTCACTCAAGTTAACACTCTGGAGTAATTTGAACATTCAGATGAACGTCATCACTGAGATTAACCTGAGTTGGTTTAGCTCCTGGCCCTGGCTACAGAGCCCCCCAGGCTCCCCTTGCCAGAAAAGCCCTCTCATTCATACCCAAGTCTGTGCCTTCTCCTTAGGCATTGCCCTGTTACAGTGCAGTCCTCCTGAAACTGTAGAGGAGTGTGTGCACCTGTGTGCAGCAAGGGGAAAACCAGCAGAAATGACTTGTCTATTTGCGAAATCACAGCAAACCCATCTTTCTTACCAACATAGTGTTGGTGTATGTGAGAGCAGCCATGCACCAAAGAAAAGAGTTGATTGCCTCTGCTTATTTAAGATGTTATTCTAATCATCCATACAATTCTCCCACAGTCTACTGTGCACCTTCTAAGTTGTATTTTGTAGGGGGATTAAAGACAGCGGTAATTCCTGCCGTTATGGTTGTGCCTCATAATTCAGCAATACCCTTCAGGTGTTGCAATAACTCATATTGCCCCTGAGGCAAGTTAATATTGTCCCCATTTCTCAGCACAAATCAGAGATGGCATTTCCAGAACTGCATGAAAATTTTCTTTTGGCACAGCAGGTTTAGGGAGGGAAACAGGCTTACATGGATGGGCACCAATTAAAATGACCCGGTTTCATACTCATGCTCCTTAGTGCTGGTTGGCTTCCCCTGATGATAGCAATAACAACCCTGGAGGCATGAAGGTGTGGTTCAGGGAGATTTTAGCACTTTGAATCCAACTATATTATTCTTTTTAAAGCTGGATGTTTTTCTATTTGGGCCCCAATTACCAGCATCAAACTGTACCCTACCCAGAAGAAACTGAAGGGAAACAGATTGTGCCAGGATATAGCTTTCTCTGGCAGGCTCTTTGTCTTCATTGCCATGGTCCCACATAAAAAGCTGCTTGTTTATAGTATATACATTAAAAAAACCAAAACCCAAACCCAGCCTGGAAATTGCAGTCGTTGAACAACTTTCGTGTTCATGGGGTGACCAAAAGACATACTTGCGAGGGGAGGCTCTTAGGATGATTTCCATCGCAGGAGCGAGTACACCTTATGGATCACGTACATCAGGGTAGCTAAGAATGCAAATACCTACAATGGAAAAACACATCAGCCAGTTAACTTTTTACTATATGGTATGAGTTCCTGCACTGAGCAAACACCTCATGATGCATTATGTTTCTATTGACTTTTGCATGTTTGGAGACATTCATGCATAGTAGGACTGGGACTAGTTTCTCTCCCCCCTCCCTGAGTAGTTGGTGCAAGTAAAGATTTGCCCTTGAGGCTGCTCCAGTCACCTCCTCACCTTCCTTCCCCTGCTTTGCCAGGCACTCACCACAGCAGCAATGTTCTCCTGATAGATGGTCATTATCAGAGGGCTGGTAGGCCCTCTGATGACGTAAGTGAAGTAGGCTTCCAACACGGCAGCACTGAGGTAGAACAGAGCTGCTGTCTCCTGGCAGATGACATCCTAAGAAACAAGGATCACACAGTCATTCCCAAGGAGGGAGCACACTGAGAAAGGGAAAGAAAAGGAATCCACACAAGCAAGCCCCAGCCTGCGATTTGGAGTGCAGTAGCAGCAAAGTAGACAAATGTCTACCAGTGATACCAGGGAGGGGTGAGGTCCTGAGGTTTGTCACATCCACTTACCAAGGTGACCCAGGAGCTGCTGCCACCATGCACCCCGCAGACATAGAGGCACAGGAGGGTGATGGACATGACGAAGCAGGACACAGAGACAAACATCACCCACCCTTGCAGGATGGGTAACAAGACCTTCGAGGATGCCACCAGGATCCAGACAAGGCCCCCAAAGGTCTGCAAGTGAAAGTGGGAGAGAAGGTGAGCATGGGATAAATTGGTTTATCCAGAGCAGAGCCAAAAGCCATGCATGCCTCTGGCACTAGCACTGCACATGGCAATAGCCCAGGGATGCCTTTGAGTTCTTCCCAGCCTCCACGTGAAACTGGGTATTTAGCTGGGAGCACCTGCCTCTGATCTTGACCCAAAAAAACCTCACTGTAGCCCTGCCTCCTGGTGTCACTGCCATTCATGCCTTCCCCACATCAGTGTACTCAGGAGGCTTGTTCAGACATTTTTGAAGGCTGGTTTTGATGAACAGGGAGGCTTATTTCAGTAGGGCATGTTTGCTTCACACCCAGTGTGGCAGATCCCTGAAAGGGGTGGTGTTAAGCCCAGCTCACCTACACAAACAGCACAGACATGTGGCCTCATGAAGGCCAAGACATGGCCTTAACGAAGGCCACTTGCAAATGTCTCCCCAAAAGGAGAGAGAACAAGGTTAAAGAGAGGTAATACAGCCAGCTTTACTCTCTGAGGTAGGGGAAATAAGGTTAAGGCTCCCAGCTCCTCCTGGGAAGGGGGGCTTGTATTGCTGCTCCAACTATTTGGGTCATCCTTCATTGGCTACACTGGAGCTGTGCAAGGTACCAGCTGCTGGTCTGGTAGCAGGTGGGACCCCGTTCTTCTCAGCCAGCCTTGGGAGTTTGCTATGGGTTTTCTGGTGTGGTGGGGGACATAAGGACAGCTATATCTAGGCTCCATCCTATCTCCACCAGCAGATTCCTACACAAGAGGATGAGAGCACAATGCCCAATGCTGCGGAGTGTCCGAGCTGCAAGTGGTGTTTTTGCACTAAAATGCACTCAGCAGCTTTTCTCTGCTACAAATCAGCCCAGTTGTTTCTTGAACCTGTGCAAAGTTTAGTCTATGCAGCATCCTATGATGAGGTGCTCCTCAGCTGAACCCACACTGTGTGGAGACCGGTGCTGCTGTGGGGACCTATCCCTCATCACCGGCTGGTCTTGGATTTGCAGGCAAACCTCCAGAGGTAAGAAAGCCTCACTGACTAAGATAATTCTGATCGCCAGTGTATCCCAGGCCAGCCTTTGCTAGCATTCAAGTGCCAACTCATACAAATCATGGCATTTCCATTTCCTTGGAGGCATTTTGCAAATGGAAAAAAGTTTCTGATTTATGATACAGAAAATGTCACATCATTTGTGTCACCCCACATTTGTAGGAAAGTTCATTGGTTACATTACACAAATTGATACATTAAATCAATGATGTGGTTGAGACCTTGCAAATACCTGAGTGAAAATAGGTTGTCCAAAGTGCTGCTGGTTTGGTGCCTCTTGTAACAACCAAAGACTGACACTTGAACACTAATCCAGTCCCTGTAATAACTCATGTGGAGACACCGTTGCAGCTAAAGATCCTGGAGAAAACCTTACAGTTGCTCCATTAAAATCCAACACAATTGGGGTGAGATATGAGGTTGGGGAAGAAGTATCACTTCTCATTTCTTACCACTTCCTATCTCTCCTTTCTGCAGCATGTGATTTCTCACTCAGGCAAGTATGTTTGACGTGGTTTGATTACTGACTTTGTTTTTTATGAGTCTGCTGAACAGCAGCACCATAAAATGAGGAAAGGGTCAAGAGGCTTTCAACAACAACCCACAGAAGGTTGGGGACAGCAGTCTAAGAAAAACTTGTCTTTTAAATAGCCTTTTACAAAGCAAACATATCTGTTTTCAGCTTGTTTCAGCTTTTCCATATAGGCCTGCCTATCCACATATGCAGAAAGCTCTTCAAATACAATAGATTACAAGAATTAAACCCAGCCTCACAGAATAAAAATGGTAGTTCTTAATCAGCACATCCAGATGTGGCAATCATCTGAGCTGCAGGCAGCACCTTCTGGCATTTTCACAACTGTCTTAGCATTTGAAATGCCAATTTTTTTTTTTTTTTCTTTTGTAGTTACCATATTAACCCACTGCAGGCAACCTCAGATTCCACTAAGGACTGAGAAACTCTTTATTCTTCTGAATGCTGTGATTCAAGGCAGCTGCCTCCTTTGTACACAGCAGAGATAATACAGCTGCACAACCTAGAGTCATACACCTCCGGAGATGAAGAAATCCAGTTAATGCAGCATTCCTCTTTCCTGGGTGGTTCCTGAGCCTTTAGGATGCACATTTCCAGATCTTACCCAAACCAAAGGATAGGGTGCTTATTTTTGTCCCATTAAGCAAGCTGCCTTGCCAAATCCCCTGGAGACAGGGATTACAAACAAACAGTTCAAGGCACTGAACAACTGTAAGCAAGCCGAGGCCAACAGCACACTCAGCACCAGGACTAACAGAACCCAGTGGCAGGGGTGTCTGGCAAGCATCTACCCAGCCAGAACCTCCACAGGGAATTTGCACCCTCCTTCATGCAGCTGCAGGAAACCTGGACCTTGCTTTCAGAGCCTGGGCACAGAGACCAAGTCCCCAGAGCATATTTGGAGGAGCTAAAGCAAAGCCTTTCTCCACACATCAGTAATGCCTGCTTTAACCCAATTCCTCTTTGCTTGACTGCTATCAGTAGGAGAATGAAGTAAATGCTGTAAATCCCAGGAGTGTGGACTAAGTTGGGTGACAGGGAAGGATTTGGTCCCAGATGGCAAAGTTGAAGTTTTTAGCATGAAATAATCTGAGTGCCATCCTACAACACTCAGCCAAACCCATCAATGCTGGATGAAAGTGCTCAGGCTTTGGAAAAATCCTCTCAAACTGTTGTGAGAAGAGCAGGTTTCGTGGGCGGGGGCAGAGGACACAGGAAAACTGTTCTAGTTCAAACTTTCCATCTTTTAGTCAGTGCTCACAGCAACTGCTTTTAATCACCTGTGCCAAATCCATTAAGATTATGATCTTCTGCTCAATGAAATTACAATATGGGAAGAAGTTACAAGGTGTTTGTTCACCCTTTGCTCACCCACTGTTGCCCACACACACAGGTCCAGCACACTGCACCTCCAGCTCAGGAATGTTGCAGCTGAGCAGTACTGCTTCGGCAGCCTAGGCTCTTTGCTGCTGCGAACAATTACCTCAACTAGACTTTACCCCCTGCTTTAAGCAAGCAGTTTATCCTCTGCCGGTATCAGCTGCTAAAATCATCTTCCAATTAATTAATTGGCTCAACTCGGCAACCTAGTTTAAACCCACCAGCAACCCCTTCAACTTTGTTACGCAGGAAATTACAAAAGGTTTTCAGAGGCACCACAGAAATCCCCTGCAGACTAAAGGAGAGCTTCAGAGCCCCCAGCTCAGGGCTTGTGGTTTTCTTTGAGAGTGAGCCAGGCATCAGGGGCTGCCCCGAGACCCTTGTGGCTCAGTGACCTGGCGTGGCTCCTGAACCACATGCTTTCTGTCAGGTCTCATCCCTCAGATGAGCAGCATGAAGTGTGCTGGATGCCCCACAAGCAGCATCTGCCCTCCCCAGAGAAAAACCAGCACTCACAATTTCAGGAATGAAGAGCACATCTGGGAAAGTTGTCAGGACAGACAAGCCGCTGGGCAAAGAAGCGGTGGAAGTTGCTGAGGACATTGCGAGCCTCTCCCACGGTGACTGTCAGGTGCTCTGGCTCTAGCTGCCGGAGGTAGCTGCCAAATGCAGCCTCCTTCCTTCCCTCCCCTTCTTCCTGCTCTTCCTTCTTCCCTCCCTCCTTCCTGCTGGCAGGTGAAGACAGCTGTCAATGGCACAGGTGTGGCCAAACCCTGTGACCAGGGGTTACTTGGTGGCTGATGGGAGACACACGGGAGGTTTTCAGGAGATGTGGGGAGCCCTGAGGCATTTTGAGCAGAGCTGTCTCTACACAAGCTGAGCACGCAGGGCAAGTCCCTGGGCGGTGGTGGATGGCACTGGCTTACATCTGAGGGCAGTAGGGAAGACCTGTACCCATCCAGCTGGGCAGCCTCTGATCCCCTTTATTTGCACAGTAAGTCAGCTTGTCCCCCACCCACATGAGCTTGCCACAGCAAGCAAGGGCACAAGGGCAGCTAGCTACTGGCAAACAGCAGGGCTGAGAAATGTCTCACAGACGGAGATGCATCCCAAGACAAGGGCAGTCGAATTGCAGGGCGAACCACTTCCATTGTCTCAGGAGGAGATTAGATATGCCAAGGTGTCCTGGTTTTGGCTGGGACAGAGTTAATTTTCTTCCTAGTAGCTGGTACAGTGCTGTGTTTTGGATTTAGTATGAGAATAATGTTGATAACACACCTTCCAGCTCTACCGACTGAGAAGGCTGGAGGTGCACAAGAAGCTGGGAGGGGGCACAGCCAGGACAGCTGACCCAAACGGGCCAAAGGGCCATTCCATACCATGTGACGTCATGCTCAGTACATAAATTGGGGGAAAGCTGGCCGGGGGGGGCGGGCTGCTGCTCGGGGACTGGCTGGGCATTTGTCGGCGGGTGGTGAGCAATTGCATCGTGCATCACTTGCTTTGTATATTCTTCCTCTTATTATTACTATTAGTAGTAGTAGTAGTATTTTATTTCAATTATTAAACTGTTTTTATCTCAACCCATGAGTTTTCTCACTTTTACTCTTCTGACTCTCTCCCCCATCCCACCGTGGGCGGGGGGAGTGAGTGAGTGGCTGTGTGGTGCTCAGTTGCAGGCTGGGGTTAAACCACGACAGTCCTTTTTGGCACCCAATGTGGGTCTTGAAGGGTTTGAGATAATAACAGATTAACCAGAGTGCATTAAGGAATTTATATCTGTTAACAGTTGTGGGTCACAATGTTGGTTCATCTGTTCTCGATATTAGTTTATCTGATCTGCATCATGCTCTTTTTTTTGCTGTACATGTTAAAGATTGGTGTTGGTTTTTGCAGTTTGCTGTGGTCTGCAGTGATTAGTGATGTTTTGCCTGGGAGGTTTGTTGTTAAAACACTGGCCTTGAGCTTAATCTGGTATTTGAGCTTTGCACTGAAGTCATTACTGTACTTCAGGTACCACTTTGTGGAGACAATTAACAATTATCATCCTTCCTCTGAGAGGTTTTTTATGGAGGAAATACAGAATGGCAGCCTCACTACCTTCTTCTATGATGTTTCCCCCTTCATTACAGTAACTTTTCAGTATCTTGAACATCCTTGGGTAGTTAAGATACTTCTATTGG
Organism: Aptenodytes patagonicus; assembly: GCF_965638725.1. Taxonomy (NCBI): domain Eukaryota; kingdom Metazoa; phylum Chordata; class Aves; order Sphenisciformes; family Spheniscidae; genus Aptenodytes; species Aptenodytes patagonicus. The sequence goes on from NC_134951.1 coordinate 118,881,462, forward strand.
TATCTCTTGGGAATATTGTTTCGGTTTTGTCTAAGGTTAATAAGCAATTTAAGAATATCATCCAGAGATCTGCCCCAAGGCTGGATAGTTATGAGTGGCAGGATGTGTGGGATAGCATGGGCAAGTACCTAGGCCAATGGGCACCCCCAGTGTTTTGGAACTTCACCCCTGAGCAAGTGCAGAATCCTGAAAAGTTAGTAGAATATTTGGAAAAAGTATGCTGTCACCCTGGCAACTCCAGAGAGATGCAGATCATTGCAACGTGCTGGTGCCTGGCCCATGCCTACCGAGCCCTGTTCAACACCATTCAGTACCCTCAAAGGGAAGAGAAGGTCTCTGGCTCTGACAGTAAAACAACAGGCCCTGCGGCCACTCCGACCCCAGCGACAGGCCCTGCGGCCACTCAGACCCCGGCGACACGCCCTGTGGCTGAACCAAAGAACCAGCCTGTGCCGGTATCAGTTGCCCCTGTACACAAGAAGAAATCTTGGAAGCGGAAGTTGGCTTGTTTAGTGAGGGAGGAAGAAGCTTCTTCTAAAAGGGAGCCGGAGGAAGAAGTGTATGAGGCAGACTACCCTGGAGTAGGGCTATCATGAGAACAGGAGGAGGAGAGCCAGCCGCTGCTCGGGGAGGAAGAAAAGGAAGAAATCATAAACAAGGCGGTGGCCACCCGATCTCTATCCCTGAGTGAGCTGTGAGATATACGAAAAGATTTCAGCCGTCGTCCAGGTGAGCATATTGTCACCTGGCTGCTCCGATGCTGGGATAATGGAGCCAGTAGCCTGGAATTAGAGGGTAAAGAAGCCAAGCAGCTGGGATCCCTTTCTAGGGAAGGGGGCATTGACAAAGCAATTGGAAAAGGGACACGAGTCCTCAGCCTTTGGAGCCGACTCTTGTCAAGCGTGAAGGAAAGGTATCCCTTTAAGGAAGATGTTATATTTCACCTAGGCAAGTGGACCACCATGGAGAAGGGTATCCAGTACCGGAGGCAATTAGCTGTGCTGGAGGTGATTTATGGTGACCTGGACAATGAACAGCTATCCGAAGATCCAGATGAAGTCAAGTGCACATGACCCATGTGGTGGAAGTTTATAAGGAGCTCACCATCGTCATACGCCAATTCATTGGCAGTGATGACCTGGAAAGATAGAGAGGGACAAACGGTGGATGAATTGGCTGGTCAACTCCGGCAATACGAGGAAAGTCTCTCTTCCTCCCTCGTCTCGGCTGTGGAGAAACTGTCTCGGGAGGTCCAGCAACTCGGAGAGGATAGGTCCTACTCCCCACTTGTACGGACCAGTATCTCGGCTATTAGGAGTCAGCGTTCTTTTGCTCAAGAGAGAGAATATAAAGGGTACACACCACGGGGCACCCTATCGTTTTACCTGCGTGACCACGGAGAGGACATGAGGAAGTGGGATGGCAAACCTACCTCAGCCCTAGAGGCACGGGTACGTGAATTGCAAGGGAAAACAGTCACAAAAGGGTTTCCTGTTTTTCCAGGAAAATTGCTGCTCCAGTTTCCAGCGGGCAGTTCCCCAGACAGAGTAGTAGGGCTGATTTTACTCCTGATCTTAATGAAGAAACTTCTGACTCGTATGTACAAGAAATGAGAAACGATTACTGTGATGAGGATTAGAGGGGCCCTGCCTCCAGCCAGGGGGAGGAAAGGGACAACTGGGTTTATTGGACTGTGTGGATTCGGTGGCCTGGCACATCAGACCCACAGAAGTATAAGGCTCTAGTAGACACCTAGGTGCACAGTGTACCCTAATGCCATCAAGCTATAAAGGGGCAGAACCCATCTGTATTTCTGGAGTGACAGGGGGATCCCCACAGCTATCTGTATTGGAAGCCGAAGTGAGTCTAACTGGGAATGGGTGGCAGAAGCACCCCATTGTGACTGGCCCAGATGCTCCGTGCATCCTTGGCATAGACTACCTCAGGAGAGGGTATTTCAAGGACCCAAAAGGGTACCGGTGGGCTTTTGGTATAGCTGCCTTGGAGGCAGAAGAAATTAAACAGCTGTCTACCTTGCCTGGTCTCTCAGAGGACCCTTCTGTTGTGGGGTTGCTGAAGGTCGAAGACCAACAGGTGCCAATCGCTACCACCACGGTGCACCGGCGGCAATATCGCACCAACCGAGACTCCCTGATTCCCATCCATAAGCTGATTCGTCGACTGGAGAGCCAAGGAGTGATCAGCAAGACTCGCTCACCCTTTAACAGTCCCATATGGCCAGTGCAAAAGTCGAATGGAGAGTGGAGACTAACAGTAGACTATCGTGGCCTAAATGAAGTCACACCACCGCTGAGTGCTGCTGTGCCAGACATGCTAGAACTTCAATACGAACTGGAGTCAAAGGCAGCCAAGTGGTATGCCACAATTGATACCGCTAATGTGTTTTTCTCAATCCCTTTGGCAGCAGAGTGCAGGCCACAGTTTGCTTTCACTAGAAGGGGCGTCCAGTACACCTGGAACTGACTGCCCCAGGGGTGGAAACACAGCCCCACCATTTGCCATGGACTGATCCAGACTGCACTGGAACGGGGTGATGCTCCAGAACACCTGCAATACATTGATGATATTATCGTGTGGGGCAACACAGCAGGAGAAGTTTTTGAAAAAGGGAAGGAAATAGTCCAAATCCTGCTGAAGGCCGGTTTTGCCATAAAACAAAGTAAGGTCAAGGGACCCGCACAGGAGATCCAGTTTTTAGGAATAAAATGGCAAGATGGACGTCGTCAGATCCCAATGGATGTGATCAACAAAATAACAGCCATGTCTCCACCGACTAATGAAAAGGAAACACAAGCTTTCTTAGGCATTGTGGGTTTTTGGAGAATGCAGATTCCAAATTACAGTCTGATCATAAACCCTCTCTATCAAGCGACCCAGAAGAAGAATGATTTCAAATGGGGCCCTGAGCAACGACAAGCTTTTGAACAAATTAAACGGGAGATAGTTCATGCAGTAGCCCTGGGGCCAGTCCGGGCAGGACAAGGTGTAAAAAATGTGCTCTATACCGCAGCTGGGGAGAATGGCCCTACCTGGAGCCTCTGGCAGAAAGCACCAGGGGAGACTCGAGGTCGCCCCCTAGGGTTTTGGAGTCGGGGATACAGAGGATCCGAGGCCCGCTATACTCCAACTGAAAAAGAGATATTAGCAGCATATGAAGGGGTTCGAGCTGCTTCAGAAGTGATCGGCACTGAAGCACAGCTCCTCCTGGCACCCCGACTGCCGGTGCTAGGCTGGATGTTCAGAGGGAGGGTCCCCTGTACACATCATGCAACTGATGCTACATGGAGTAAGTGGGTCGCATTGGTCACACAATGGGCTCGAACAGGAAACCCCAGTCACCCAGGAATCTTGGAAGTGATTATGGATTGGCCAGAGGGCAAAGATTTTGGAATATTGCCAGAGGAGGAGGAGGTGACGCGTGCTGAGGAGGCTCCAATGTATAATAAACTACCGGAAAATGAGAAGCAATATGCTCTGTTCACTGATGGGTCCTGTCGTCTTGTGGGAAAGCATCGGAGATGGAAAGCTGCTGCATGGAGTCCCATGCAACAAGTTGTAGAAACTGCTGAAGGAGAAGGTGAATTGAGCCAATCTGCAGAAGTAAAGGCCATCCAGCTGGCTTTAGACGTTGCTGACCGAGAAAAGTGGCCAGTGCTCTATCTCTATACTGATTCATGGATGGTGGCAAATGCCCTGTGGGGGTGGTTACAGCAATGGAAGCGGAGCAGTTGGCACTGCAGAGGCAAACCCATCTGGGCTGCTGCACTGTGGCAAGATACTGTTGCCTGAGTAGAGAACCTGGTTGTAAAAGTCCGTCACATAGATGCTCACGTACCCAAGAGTCGGGCCACTGAGGAACATCAAAACAACCAGCAGGTGGATCAGGCTGCTAAGATTGAAGTGGCTCAGGTGGATCTGGACTGGCAACATAAGGGTGAATTATTTATAGCTCGGTGGGCCCATGACAGCTCAGGCCATCAAGGAAGAGATGCAACATATAGATGGGCTCATGATCGAGGGGTGGACTTGACCATGGACACTATTGCACAGGTTATCCATGAATGCGAAACATGCGCTGCAATCAAGCAAGCCAAGCAGTTAAAGCCTCTTTGGTATGGAGGACAATGGCTGAAATATAAATATGGGGAGGCCTGGCAGGTTGATTATATCACACTCCCACAAACCCACCAAGGCAAGCACCATGTGCTTACAATGGTGGAGGCAACCACCGGATGGCTGGAAACATATCCCGTGCCCCATGCCACTGCCCAGAACACTATCCTGGGCCTTGAAAAGCAAGTCCTGTGGCGACATGGCACCCCAGAAAGAATTGAGTCAGACAATGGAACTCATTTCCGAAACAACCTCATAGACACCTGGGCCAAAGAGCATGGCATTGAGTGGGTATATCACATCCCCTATCATGCACCAGCCTCTGGGAAAATTGAACGATACAATGGACTGTTAAAGACTACGCTGAGAGCAATGGGTGGCGGGACATTCAAACTTTGGGATACACATTTAGCAAAGGCCACCTGGTTAGTCAACACTCGGGGATCTGCCAATCGAGCTGGCCCTGCCCAGTCAAAACTTTTACGTACTGTAGATGGAAATAAAGTCCCTGTAGTGCACATAAAAAATACGTTGGGGAAAACAGTCTGGGTTATTCCTGCCTCGGGCAAAGGCAAACCCATCCGTGGGATTGCTTTTGCTCAAGGACCTGGGTGCACTTGGTGGATAATACGGAAGGATGGGGAAGTCCGATGTGTACTTCAAGGGGATTTGATTTTGGGTGAAAATAGCCAATGATCTGAATTATGCGATGTTAAGTACTACATAATATTATATGCCACACTAATGTTATTACAATAAGAATGACCCAGATTAATGAAGAATAACTTCAATGAAAGCAAGCAAAGCACAGTGATGATGGTACCAGAACTGACTTCAACATGAAACAATCCAACACCACATACCATCTCCATCTTTCCTGCCCTGAAAGATTATTATGACAGATGGAGCCCAAAGTCATGGACTAAATGAACTCACCGAACATTTTAGAGGGATGGCCCGTAGACTAAGGGAATGATATCTGTGTGTATATATATCAAAAAACAGGAAAAGGGGTGGTGATTAATGGAAATGTCTTGGAAAGTGGGGGACCTGGGCATGACGTAGATGGTATAGAATAAGGGGTGGATACTGTCCTGGTTTTGGCTGGGACAGAGTTAATTTTCTTCCTCGTAGCTGGTACAGTGCTGTGTTTTGGATTTAGTATGAGAATAATGTTGATAACACACCGATGTTTTAGTAGTTGCTAAGTAGTGCTTATGCTAGTCAAGGACTTTTCAGCTTCCCATGCTCTACCAGCTGAGAAGGCTGGAGGTGCACAAGAAGCTGGGAGGGGGCACAGCCAGGACAGCTGACCCAAACGGGCCAAAGGGCCATTCCATACCATGTGACGTCATGCTCAGTACATAAATTGGGGGAAAGCTGGCCGGGGGGGGCGGGCCGCTGCTCGGGGACTGGCTGGGCATTTGTCGGCGGGTGGTGAGCAATTGCATCGTGCATCACTTGCTTTGTATATTCTTCCTCTTATTATTACTATTATTATTAGTAGTAGTATTTTATTTTATTTCAATTATTAAACTGTTTTTATCTCAACCCATGAGTTTTCTCACTTTTACTCTTCCGATTCTCTCCCCCATCCCACCGTGGGCAGGAGGAGTGAGTGAGTGGCTGTGTGGTGCTCAGTTGCAGGCTGAGGTTAAATGACAACACAAGGTAACAAAAATGACCTAAAATAATGAGATTTCCCAAGCCATTTGGTTTCCTTTTTTTGCCTTTTTTTTTTTTTTTTAGTCTGGAGTCCATGGTAGTGAGTCATTCCCCTCTCCATAGTATGGAGTGTTTACTTCTTTTTAACACACTCACTTAGACAACCAGTAAAACCACACAACTCCAGAAGCTAAGGCCAAAGACATGAAACATCAGGAAAATAAAAGGAGCAATGTGACAATGACATTGCTGTGGATCAGTGACCCATGGAAGATGTGCCCATTTTGGCCAGGCCCTATATATGGTGCTTGCCCTTCTGCAGCTGCTCCCATGCACAAGGCTTTGGTGCAGGGTCTGGAGCAGGAGGTAGGACTGCCTTGTTCCCAGCCCCACATGCCTGGCACATGCAGCTCCAATAACTGCCACCATCAGCTCTGTCACAGAGCCTCCAGCCAGACTCCTCACAGCTGCTACGGGGGGCAAGTTCAGTCATTGTTGCTTTGCTCTCCATGCCTGCAGCAGCTGGTGTCCCAGCCCTAGGGGAGGAATGGGGTGCCCTGGGCAGCACTGAGTGTGGTGACGAGGCTACATGAGCCAGCTACATTGCAATAATGGTGGCATCTGCACCGTTGGTGCAGATCCTTCTGGCTGGGAGCACGATGGGTTCACCTTGCAGCAGGCTGGCAGGCAGGAGGAAATGGGGAGAGCTCTGCAGGGAGGAAAGGAATAAACACCTGCCCTGAATCCAAGGGACACAGAGAGACTGGGGGTATCAAGTGCAGGAAAGGAAGACAGTGAAAACTTTCCCTTACAGAGGAAGCAGTGGGGCAGATGGCTGGAGGAGGCTGCAAAATCAGAAAAATTGGACAAATGCTTTTAATAAACAGATTAAGTGAGGGGGATGGTCCCCACTTTAGGGACCTCCCCACCTTATTTGATACAATGTGCACAACAACGTGACCAGAAAGAGAAGGATCCTCTGGCATGTGCCTGAGCTCAGGTGGTTTGGAGTATCAAACTTGTCTGAAAAACAATGATCACTAGGACTTGCTATAAGCATTGCAAGGACAATGAGCACCTGCAAAGTCCCTCAGCAGCCTTGGCAGGACATGCCAGACAGGCTCCAGGGGTGCTCAAAGAGGCCTCAGGGGGTAGGTGAGGGTGAGGGTTAGGTGGTAGAGCAAGCGCAGAGCCCCAGTGTTGATGGGACTGTGAAGGGGCTGCCAAGGGAAGGTGAGGGCCACCAAGAGCTTTCATTCCTGGCCACTTCTGTGTGGGAGCCCTAGGTGATGGGTGTCTGTTTTGGACCTGGGCTCTGACTAGGGTGAGGGGGTAGGTGAAGGTGAGGGTTAGGTCATAGAGCAAGCACAGAGCCCCAGTGCTGGTGAGGCTGTGAAGGGGCTGCTGAGGGAAGGTAAGGGCAGCCAACAGCTTTCAGTCCCAGCTACTTCTCTGTGGGAGACTCCCTAGGTGGCTGATGTCCGTTTTGGACCTGGACTCTGTCTAGGGTGAGGGAGTGGGTGAGGGTTAGGTGGTAGAGCAAGCACAGAGCCCCAGAGTTGGTGGGGCTGTGAAGCAGTGTGATGGATACCCCTTATTGAGACCTTGAGCTCTCCTTTTTTTTTTTCCCAAGTAGTCCATTGAAGCAAGACAATTTAAGTGGATAATTCTACGGCTTTTGTTTCTGATGACCTTTTCTCACTTAAATGCAGAGTCCGTGCTGATGACATCCTGCCACAAGTACCACACAGGGGACTTATGACTTATTCTTCAAAGGTTGGAGAGTGGTTTTGCTGTATCTACCTAATCTCCTGCTTCTTTAGTGGGATTACACGTGCCATAAGATTACATAGGTATACTTAAGTATAAAAACTTACCTAAGTGGCAGACATATAAACCAGTCAGCACACAGGTAGAGCAGAAAGCAGTGGGAGTGTAGGCACAAAGCTTGCCAGAGACAACTCCAGAGGGGGTCTACTGACTCTCTAAGGGGGACAGCTGAAGCTACATAGCCCTCATGTTCCTGGGACCAAGGGACTGGCAGTGGTGGGCATGAGGAATGAGCAACTGTGTTCTGAGACACAGGGACACCAGTGCTCGGTTTGGTTCAGGAGGGCTGAGTAAGCTTTGAAGAACCCCTTCTTTGCTTGTTATTAGAATATAATTTCTTGAAGGTATAGCTTCTCCTATTTTGTTTCATGTCCTCCTCTCTTGATTGGGAAGCAGCATGTTACTAAAAGCAACTATCAAAACTGTTGAGAGTTGCCACACCATTGCAAACTTGTGACCTGGTTTTGTTTGGTACAAGAGGCATTTTCTTAGAATTGGTCTGTAACAGTTGACTTCCCCCTTATAGACCAGCTTTTTAACAAAACCAGTAAAAAATCAGTCAAACCAGAAAAAAGTCTATTTGAATTATGCCAAGTCTCTTTGAAAGTTAGCTTCACCCTCTTATCAGAAAAGGTAGGTGAAGTGCATGACACATGCGATTTCCAGCAGATTAAAATCTCATAGATGTTTATTCCTGAAATATGCATGAGGAAACAAGTAAGTATAACAAATATAGGATTATCACAGTTTAAGCTTAAGAAACTTTGAGGGATTTAGTTCTGGGAATGACTGTGAGGATTTTAGGAATCTAAATGTCTCCTTGGGGATCAGTGTCTGTATGAATGTCTTTGCTTCTAGCGGTACACACGAAACAAAGTTTGGGTTCTCTTCATTTGGTTACTTAAAGCTAAAGCCTACACCTTTTGAAGAATGATCGCACTGTCACTCCACCTGTCTGATGAAAAGACACTGCTACAACTTGAATATTTGACCATCATCTTCACAATGAATTGCCAGGGAACAAACTCCAGGCTGAGAATGAATGGCGACTTTATTTCACAAATTGTGTCTGAATGGTGAATAGAGTGAACTGAACCATTTGCAGAAAACCGACAAGCAGAACATAGAATGAATATGTACTTTATATAAATTCTTTTGAATACTTTTCCTTCATCTGTGCAAGCAAGTAGAGACAGTCCATCTGCGCAGCTGAGGCAGTGATTTTCTGGACATCTGATGTATTTCTGTATGGCATTCGTGAGCCCAGAGTTTCTGTAGCTGGTAGAAATTTGAAAAGGGTCTGATTGTAGGTGGACGACAGCTAGCTTGAGAATGGCTGACAAACACTGACTGTCACCTTAAAACTATGAGCATAAGAAAAAGTCTGTAGGGTTTATGCTCTTCCAGCTTTTGATTTTTCCTTTTCTTTCTTCTTTACTTTTCACATGGGTCTGTGACCTGTGTTGTCAGTACCCCTTGGGGTTAGGTATTCAGTCGTCTTGGTATTTTGGTTTTGATCTTTTCTTTCCTCTGTCGCTAATTTACCCAGACAGCTACCCACAGCCCCCTGAAATCAGCCTCTTGCATTTCTGTTCCCAGAGAACCCCTCACACCTTGGCCAAGGGCTTCTGCTCTTTCCCCCCTCCAGCAGAAGGCTTCACTTTATTCCTGTTAGTCCCAAAAAAGGGCAGGCTGCTTTGTCCACCTGTTTCATCCCACTTACCATAACACATCTATTTTAACTGCTCTGTCCCCTTCTAGAAGAGCTGCTCTCTCGCTCTCTCTCTCTCTCTCTCTCTCTGGGTTCACAGCAAAAGCCAAGTGATACCATACCCGTGTCTCTCGCTTGGCTCTTCACAGCTATGGACTGTGAAATTTTTGCCCTATTCTGTGAGCACGGAAATAATATAGCTATTTACCACTTCAGATCAATATAAGCCTTTGTCCTCTCCCTTCTGGCCTCCCTGTGAAAGCCAATGAATTTATGGATTCACTGCATCTTTCTCCAACACAGAGCCAAAATGGTTGCTCCATCAAGACTGAACTCCTAAGGCCAAGGATTCCTGGCCAGACGTTGGCTGGTAAAAGCTTGTGGAGTTGTACGCTGGAGGAGACAGAGCTGTAGTAGTTCATACTCCTGAGACTAAGTACTTTTCTGAAATCCTTTCAAATTAGGCATTTACAAAGGCTAAGAGTAAAGCTCTGTTTTACCCATCAGCCTCACCTGTAGCTTGTAAACCTGCTTACTAACAGTGGAAACTAAAAGGCCGCAATCCCGAAGAAATAATGGAGAAAATGTTAACCTGTTCTCAAACAAGGCCTTTGGTTTGTTTTAGTAAAGAATGCCAAGCGCTTTCTTCAACAAGAAACCCAGGGAAGCCCGAGAGAAGCGAAATCCTCTGTGTGTGAAACGTGTTGTGTGTTCTTTCTTGTGAACTGTCAGCGTGACACTAACACAAGCGTATCTGTTTCTAGAGATCACAGTCACTTAGTTAATAGGTTTATGCCTCTTTCAGACTATCACTACAGACTCGCTCTTCCTGCAAGATTCCCCTTCCCTTGGGAAGATGGTACAAAAGGTGACACTGTGCCAAGGAGATATGAAGGGAGGAAGAGGCTGTTACCTGCTGGTCTCTGTCCGAGGCGCCTGCTGTGAGAACTGCTGCCCCAGATGAAACGTAAGAGTATTTGGTACACTGGCTTTCTCCTGTTCTCCTCCCAAGGCATCACACCTTTGCCTTGAAGAAGTGTCTTGCAGACATGGGGAACAGGCTCCCTGCACCCACCATTCAATAGAGGCTATGAAGATCTGAGGATTTTTTCTCAGTTTTCTTGTCTTTGTCATGATTCAATAAGAGTTGCACTGACACTATGTGCTCGCTCCTGCATGCAATACTGAGTTCAGTACCATCTCCTTTGTGTCTTCTGCCAGCTTCCATTAGAATAGAGTCACAGCGCACACTGGTGTATTTGCTCCAGATGGCACCCTCTCCCATTTGGGAATGATTCTTCTGAAAATCTAATATGAAATGGTTAAGGCACCTCTAGACTTATTTGCAAGTCACTTGCGCTTCTGAATTTGTCTGAAAATGTTGGGGAACACATGGGGTCCCCCAGGAGAGCAACAGGGCTCATTTCAGGATAAGCCCAGCCTCAGGGTGCTGCCCACAAGACTTCCAAAAAAGAACCTCTTGCATCATGAGACCATTTCTGGCCAGCTTTCAGAGAGGTTTTCACATCTGCCATGTAGGCAGGCCAGATATAATTACTGTGGAAAGTAAAGAGTTCAGAAACTCGTGACTTAATTGATTCTGTAATTCACAGTAGGCGGGATTCAATCCAGCCTTTTAAATGCACAAGATGTCTACCTGCCCTTGGCACCTACAACATCTGCAGTCCGTTCCACAGCTCAACTGCATGAGGTGTGAAGATCCACGTCCCTTTGTTCCTTTTCTATCTGCCAACTGATAATTTCATTTAAAGCTCTCGGTTCCTTGCATTATGAGGTGCAAACCGTAATTCCTTCTTCTCTCCTTCTCTTCACTCATGATACCATAGATCTCTTTCAAACTGCCTCTGAATTCTCCTTCCATAACACCTCAACTGCATTTCCTTTGCTTCATTTCAAGCCCATTCCTCCTTGTACCCAACACGGTGCATGGGGAGAAGGCAACTCCCTGTTCCTTTGCAGCATCCTTTCAGATGTTTAAAGGCCCTTGACACAGCTCTCTTCTGCCTTCCCTTCCTGACCTTAAACAACAACTCCATTCACCCTATGATTAATCCTTCTTCAGAGACCACGTTTTCCAAAACCCTGATCCTCCTTAGTCGTATTCTCCGGATGCCTCTGGTTGGCATGTATCTTTCTTGAACGGTGCTCCTCAGAAACGGACACTGTGTCAGCGGAGAAATAACAGGAGACCCCAGCCCAGGCATGACTCTGGGAGCGGTTTTCCATCAGCCGTCAGTAATTTGATCGAGACTAACCTCCATTAGCCTGCTTACAGGAACATCAGGTGAGGGGGTGTGGCGGCTTTCTGGAGTCCACATCCAGGCACCTGCCCTTGACAAGCTGTTACACTGTCAGAGAAGGAAACTGATTTGTTGCTCCTTTCGCACAGCCCCCTCTTTGTTGTCATCTTTTGTTGTGGTTGCCTGCATAGGCGTGAACTATTGGATAATTTCCTTTTTTGAGTATTGTTGTGGGTGGGAATTGAAATTTAACTCACTAGTTAAAATAACGTGATTTCACTTTTAAATGAAATTAATGAGTTTTCAATTTGATTTAATTTTTCTTTGCTCCTCCTCCCTCTTATTATCAATTCTTCACCATCCTGCCGTGACAAACCGTGTTGCTCTGGGCACACGGTTGAACCGTGCGGGGCCGGTGGGGCTGGTGCACGTTCTTGGACCACAGACACGCTTTCCTTTTCAGAAACCAGCCTGATTGCGTTCAGCACGAGCATTTGTTTCCATGATTCCTGCAGCTTTTGTTGTGCCTGTTCTTGTCTGTGTTTAGTGAGGGCCACAGTTAGCAAACTGGGGTCCCTCTCCCTTTGTGGTGCTCAGGCAAGAAACAAACGCCTGACATCGGAGACAGTCATTCCTACGTCAGATGACCTCACGGTTGAGTGCCCGGCCTCACTGCTGTCCTCATAAGGCACCTCCAGCAGTCGGGAGGAGGGGAGAGAGGTGGGTGGTGCATTTCGTGCCCTAAACCCCTCCGCCACGGAACCAGGCCTGCATCTCTCTCTCAGGAGGCTGGAAGTTTTAACCAGCCCCACCCAGCTCTTCCAGGTACAATAGCCTCCATTTTAGCAAGATTCAACACACATTACCGTTGCGCCCTCAAAAGAAGACACTATCCATGATTTCCACTTTGTTGTACAACCTTTCCCAGTTTGGCAGAAGCCCTTCTGGCCACACTTCCCTACCAACCCGTGCCTGTAGTAACTAATGGCCAAACTGCCATAAAGTCACCCGTTAAGTTCAGCCCTGAGGAAAGGCCGTGCTCTTTGCGGCAACCCCTCGGACAGCCGGGGTTTGTTCCTGGGTTTTCCTCAGGGCTGTTCTACACTCGGCACTGCCAAAGGACATGTCTGTGCTGTGAAAGATCAAAACCTGGGAAATGCCAGAATGTGGGAGCTTTCCAGAGCTGTTTCTGGAAGAACTGAAGATCCAGTTCTGCAAGAAGCTGAAGCAAACCCTGCACGTCAGTGAGAGTTTTGAGTAGTATTTTCCCCGTGTCAGTGCTCAAGGACTCAGATTAGTTGCCGAAATGGTGAAACGCTGAACTTTTGTATTGCGCTTGTAATCGGCAGACCTCAAAGTGCTCGACAAAGACCATCATTTACATGTGTGGGGTGTTCTAGAGATTAACAGATGGCTTCTGGATATGTATTTTTTCCTCTCACACTGTAGCTGGTTATTAATATGTCTCTTAAATAAGGCATCCATGAGACACTGTCTTTGTGGATCCCACAACATGTATTTTGCCTGTGCTGAACCAAAGTTGTGTCTGGACAACAAGGGAAGAAGAGATTTCCGCACGCTCACCTACGGAGTTTTATCAAGTTTATTCCCAGTTTATTCCTTGGAAGTTTTGCTCCAGGGAGTCAACATGAACGTTGTTGGCACTGATGTGGAAGAGCATTGCAGGGCTTGGCCAAATCCCCAGTCAGCGGCGAGGAGGACTTTGTGGATGTGGTGCTCTCTGCAACGCCCACGCTGTGTGTTTTGACCGGCTCGTGTGCCTGTCTTCTTGTGAGCAGGCTCCTCTTGCGGGGGGGGCGGGGGGGGGGGGAAGCCAAGGGGGAACCAAACCCAGCATTGACTGGGCCTCACCACTCCTGCGTTGAGCTGTGCGGCCTCAGCCCTCCCTGCGGCCCCAAGCCCTCCCGCTCCCGCCGTGTCCGGGCTGTGTCGGGACAGGCAGCGCCGGGCAGCCTGGCCTGGCCTGGCCTGGCCTGGCCTGGCTTGGCTTGGCCTGGCCCGGGGCTGCCGAAGGGCGGGGGCGGGCAGGAGGCTCAGGGCCCAGCTGGGGCTGCCAGCCCTGTTGCCTAGCAAGGGGTGCCAGGGCGCTCGCCATTGGCCGCGCCCAGAGGCGTCGAGGCCGCCGGCCAATGGGGTGGTGCTCTGCTGTAGGGGAGAGAGGCTGGGGTGCCTCTGCCTGCCCTGCCCTGGTGGGGGGAGGCCAGGGCCTCCCTGCGGGCAGCTGGGTCTGCTAAGCTCCCTGCTGTGGCAGAGCCCCTTTGGGGGAAGCTGCCCTTGCAGTGGAAGGGCAGGGCCCGGCCAGGCCAGGCTTAGCCTGTCCCGTCCCCGGAGCGCCGGCCTGGAGGCCGTGCCCGGGGCCTGGCTGGAGCCGGGTTGTGTCAGGGCAGAGCCGCCTCAGCGAGCCCCCCCAGGAGGGGCCGGAGCAGGTCTGTAGCACGGGGCTGGGGCTTACCCCAGGCTTTGCTTCAGGTGGGGTTTGGTCGGGGCCGGGGCTGAGGCGAGGGGCCATCGGGGCTGGGCAGGGCTTGCCTGCCCTGCCCTGCCCTGCCCTGTCAGGCTTTGCCCCCGGGGCCGGTCCCTGGGGCGGGCTCTGCCTCGGGCGCCGCTTTCTCTCCCCTCCCCCCTGCTCCTGCCAGAGCTGCCTGGCGGGAAGCTCTGCCGGGCTGCTCTCGCCTCTGGCCGGGGCTGTCGGCGCCCCCTTCCCCCGGGGCTCCCTCCCCTCCCCCCGGCGGCGGGTGCACGCGCGGCTTCGGGAAGCTTCGGGAGGTAACGGCCGGCGCGAGGCGAGGGGGGGCGTTGAAGGCAACGGCCGCCGCCGCGGGGCGCTGCGCGTGGAGCTGCCGGCGGGTCGGAGCGGCGCTGCCCTGAGGAGGAGGACGAGGAGGGCGGCGTTTTCGGGGAGGACGGCCGGGGGAGCAGACACCTTGTCCCGAGGTATTGGGCGAGGGGAGAAAGCTGCTTTCCTCCGGGGAGCAGGCGGCGGGCAGCCTGCCTAGAGGTGCGGAGCCTGTGCCCGGCCCTGCCGTCAGGACCCGGCGCTGCCACAGGCACCAAGTGTGCTCCAGGCTGTGGAACGTGGGCGTCACAGTGGGTGTTTGAAGCCGGAGGTCCCAGCAGTTCAGAGGCTGAGCACTGGAGTCAGAGGCTGGGGACCTCAGGTGCTGCCTGTTTCCTCCTCACCAGAGACCATTACAGCGCCCCCCACCCCCCCCCACCCCCTTAGGCATTGGGGAAACTAACAGAGTTGGTTATGGCTTTAGTATTGACGCAAGGGGCAGGTAAGAAATGCGCTGGCTTGCACATTGCTTTCCCTGCTAAGTACCTGTTTGCAGAATTTGCTGCGTTCTGGTGTTTGGCAGCCTAGAAATGAGTCTCGCTGCTTTATTTTTCTCCTGTAACGCAGTGTAGTAATGCTGCTTGTCTCTTGCAGCATCTTCTGACGAGCTTGAGACTAAGATGAGGAGACGAGAGCAGACTGGTCACCAAGTCGGCTTCTCTGCGATGCACAGCGGGGACCCGTTCTTAGATGGCTTTCAAGCTTGATGGTAAGAGACTCAAGTTGCAAAGAAAGAGTATTCTGAAGGTGAAAAGTTGAATGGAAGCAAAACTTGGTAGAAACGAATGCCTTGCTTAGCTGACACCTAGTCCAGATTTCACAAGCTAGTGTAGCGGTAGCTCGTGTTCACGCTCGTGCTCAGTGATGGTGCGGGATGCTTTGACCCAACTGAAAGCCAAGTGTAGCCTGTTCTCCCTTCTCCTAGCTTTTCCTATACGCGTACCCTCCAAGTACTGGTACCTGACACCTCCTGTCTGTCTGTCAGGTCTGCTTGCGCCCAGCCTCACGCAATGGGGACATTTAGCAGCAGCACCTCAGATTATTCTAGACTAGCCTTTGCTTTGAAATGCATTACTTTTTGCTGGAAGGTGTGAAACGGCCAAGGCCAAAATACCTTCTGCTTGACGCATTTTATAGAAATTCATCTCTATTCTTAGATCAGCCTATTCTGTCCGAGGCTTATGGCATTCCTGAAGGACAATCTCCTCGGTTCCTTTCTCTCTGCCTTCCCAAGGTGAATTCGCTTGGTAGGGTGGAGGGATTCCCCTTTCTGCTTGGTAAAGACAGTGTCATATCTGGTGCTTGTGGTAGCATCTTGCATTTGGGAAAAGCAAGCGAGGAACACTTGTTCCCTGTGGGGAGGCCAGTAGCAAGGTTTGTAGTTGTTGTGGACCCCCACAGAGCATTCTCGCACCTGAGTTGTCCTGAGATAGCCGTCCTGGGTAAACATGCTTTCTCCTTGCTGCATGTGGCGCTCTGTGCTTGAAGCGTAGTCCTGTCCGCAGTTATATTATAATGGGCATGTTTTTATGAATGGTATTTCTGTAAAAGTACTGATATTTTGTAAGTCTGTAAATATTGATACTTGTATGTAGATTTCTATAAAATATATATAAAGACACTTCTATTTAGCCCGGAAGGGGGATGTCTCTGTAGCGGATACTGTCCAAGAGTCTGAGCAGTTAATTGAGTTCCTGGGTGCCCTCCACAACAGGGTGAAAGCAAGTTTAGCTGCATGTGGGAGAATGGGGTGAGAATTTAGGTGAATGGTGGAGAGAACGGTGGGGGATGGAACCTGAGATGAACACGGCCAGCTTTCCCCAGGAGGAGCTGTGCAGTGTCTTCTCATGTGCCTGCCAGCCCTGTGCTTTCTAGAACTGTTTTACTTGCCCCCATCTGGCCTCAGATGGGAAGACCTAGCCTTTAAACTCTGCCTTCGTTTCTGTTACCTGTCTGAAATGGCTTTAGTGTGCTCTAGAGAACCGAAGCATGGCAAGCCTAGAAGTGATGGAAGGTAAGGGTTGCTGCCTCCAGCAACTCCCCTGGTGTCCTAGGAGCAAGTGTTGTGCTCTGCAAAGGCTTTTGTAGAGCTCTTAACATGAGCAGTGGCCAGTGATGAATTGGGAGAATACTGGAGTGAAATGAGAAATCTCTGGGGATTTGTAGAATGGTGTAGGTTGGGCAGGTCCTCCCGATGCCATCTAGTCCGATTTCCTGCTCACAGCAGGTCCAGTCAGATCATGTTGCTGCGGGCTGTGTCCAGTCACGTTTGGGGTATCTCCAAGGATGGAGATTCAGCATCATCTCTGGGCAACTTGTTCCAGTGCTTGGGCACCCTCGTGGTGGGCAACTTTCTTTGTCTTGAGTCAGAATCTGCAACTTGTCTGTTGCCCCTAGTCCGTCCAGTGTGCCCCTCAAGAAGAGTCTGGCTTTGTTTCCTCCAGTGAGGAAGAGAAGTAGGACTGAGAAGTGGGGCAAACACCCCCCCAAAACACACCCCCACCCCCCTGCCCACCCCCCCCGGCCCTGTGTAGCATCTTGCCTAGCTTTTCCCTTGTCCTTTCCCTTCCTGTTGAGCAGTGGCTTGCGTTTCCCTTAGCCTTCCTTCTGCTTCCAGTAGCCTTCCAGAAGACCTTCCTGTTGTCCTTCATCTCTTCCTAGTTTGCCTGCAGCTAAGCTGAGGCTTTCCAAAATCCATGCCTGCATGCTTGCGCAATGTCTCTCTGTTCCTCCTGGGTATCCCGTCTCTCCCTGTGCCTTGTGTGTTCTTCCTTTTTTGCATTTGAGCTGGGTCAGGAGTTTCCTGTCCGCCAGTGCTGGCCTTCTGCTACTTGTGACTGACTCTGTGTTTTGGCATGGTCCCTTCTGTTGTCTGGGGAGGGGGGGCTGTTGTCCTTGAAGTTCAGCCAGTTGCCCTGGGCCTCTTTGCCCTCCAGGCCGGTCTCCCGTTGGCTCCTGCCTAGAAGCTCTTCAGGAAGCGGCAGTCTGCTCTGCTGAAGTCCAGTGTTGTGATTTTGCCAGTTTGCTCACTTCTCTCAGCTTTTTAAATTCTACAACTGTATGGTGGCTGCAGCCCAGTGTGCCCTTGACCTTTGCATCCTTGGATCAGTTTTTCCTTGTCTGTGGACAAGGAGTCCAGCGGAGGGTAGAGATGAGTGCCCAGTCATTCTGCTTTCACACATGGGGTGTGAGACGATGTTGCTCCAAGTCTGCTGTTCCCTGGACGCCTCTTCACTGCCCCCCGCACCCTGCCTGCAAAGTCTGAGAAGCCCCTGCTGGTTGCAGGCCTTCCTCACGGGGTTAGCCAGCCTGCCAGCAGAGACTCTCTTGTCCGCTCAGTCAAGGAGGCCCTGTCCCTGGGCCAGCAGTCCTTGTTCCTTGTGTTCCTCAAGGAAGGGTCCTGTGGTCATAGGAGCCGGAGCCCTGACTGTGCCACCAGCCCGATGGTGCTAAGCAGCAGGATGCGTTTGCTCCTATTTGAGCCTTCCTGAGGAGAACACTGCCAGGGCTGCAGGCTCTTCCCCCTGGATGGTGCTTGATGTCGTGGGGATGAGGGCCTGATGAGCCTCATCAGCCTCCCTGGAGCATCGTGGACCTGAGCACCCAGTGAGCTGCAAGCCACTTGAGCCTTCAGGTCAGGTTGGCAGAAGGCTGCCTCTACCTAGCTGCAAGAGGGGGGCTCTGATAACTGCCAGGCTCCTGGCAGCCTTGCCTTGCCTCACCTGTCTGCCTGTGCTCTACGCAGAGGGCGTCGCCTGTGTACAGGCAGGAGCACCCCACCTTCCCCTGCCTGTCTGGGTCTGTTGTACAGATGAGCAGTATATGTTCTAAGTACAGAGACATCTCTCTGCTCTATAGACAGCCTATATTCCACATAGAGGCAGAAGAGCCCCGTACTTGCTGCCTGTGTGCACTGAGTCTTTGCCCTGCAAAGAGAAAAGCCTCAGCTCCCCTGTTTGCGTGCTTCTGTAGGCAGAGTGTGCCAGATGTACAGAGAGGCACCCCCCCTCCACCCCCCAGTCTCCCCAGGTTTCACATGTGGGCGGGTGGAAAAGCCCTGCCTTGCCTGGCCCGTCTCTGCTCTGTAACCAGAATACGTTCCACGTCCCGACAGGAAAGTGGTGTGTGGTGCTCTCCATATGTATTCTCCGTACAGCCATTTTATAGTCATATGGTGACAGAAAGGTATTGCCTCACGTCACCCTTCTGTTGTTTTCTGTTCTCTATACAGCCAGTGTACACTGTATAAGCAGACCAAAAAGCCCTGCCTTGGCGGTATCTAGTCTATGACTAGACGGAAAAGAGATGCTTTGCCTGCATAGAGTCTATCTACAGACGAAATATAGTCTGTATCTGGAGCGAAAAGCCGCACCGTCTCTTTTCTGTTAGGCAGAGTATATCCTGATATATGCTACATACTGAGAAAGCAAGCCTGGCTTGTATATACATATATATATATACACACACACACGCACACTGTATATACAGTGTGTAGCCTGTATAGCGACAGAAAAGCCTCCCCTTGATGTTGTCATGTCGTGTGTACACAGGTGGTAGTTATTAGATGTAGAGGTAGGTGAGGCACTGCTTTTCTATGTACGTGTTTTACATTTAGCCCATATGTTCTCTATGCAGACGGAAAAGCCTGTCATGACCTTGCCTGTGTATATTCTGCATATGCATAGGTTGTATTCCAAAGAAAAGACTGAAAAGCCTTCCCCTCCTGTCAAATATATTCTATAGCGATAAACCAGATCCTCTCTTCAGCCCTGTGTGTATTTGGTAGCTAGGGTCTCTTGTGTGTACAGACAGAAAAGCATGACGCTATGGGTCTTCTGTAGTCTTCTGTGGAAAGAGGCTCTCTTCCGTAAGCAGAGAAGACCTGCCTCATCTCTTTGTACCCACTCTACACACAGATAGTACATATTCTATGTAACGGCAATACGTGAGCTCTGTACAGACAGAAAAACCACGCCTTGCCTCTCTCTCTGTGTATGTCTGCATGTAAAGTACGTGTACTCATGTGCATGTGTTCCAAGCCAGGACAGCATACGCTCCACACACAGAGAGAAATGCCCTTCCTCCCTTGGCCTTGAAAATGTCTGTGTTCCATGTAGAGACAGTATCTATTCAATGTAAGGACATGAACATTCCTGTTCAGCATAAAGACATAAAGTGTAGCTTCCCCTCACCTGTCTGTCTGTTTTGTGTGGTACGTATGCAACTGACAAACTGTATGTCTAGTCTGTATGTTCTGTGTATGTGTTCTGTGTAGGGAGTACATCTACGGAGAGAAAACCATGGTTGTGCTTCCTGTGTCTCTGTACTTTTTTATGTGTAGATAATGTCTCTTCTGAATAGAGGGAGGAAAAAAGCCTCAGCGAGATGAGTTTGGCTGAGGCTTCTGTTCCTGGAGATCGAGTATATAGTGTCTGTGGATGTTCTGTATAGACCGTGCGTGGGGGGGTGTGTATCTATGTTCTCGAAAGACATATATTTACATGTATCTCTGTATGTCTCTCCGTATATGCCCTGTTTATACTTGCTGCGTGTTTTCTGTGTATAGTCTATGCATATAAAGATATCTAGATGGTGTCCTAGCCGTGTGTATTGTATATCCGGACAGAAATTGCCTCACTCGGGCAATGCAGGACTCGTTCTGTATGTAGAATATACCCAACCTACAGATAATGTAAATGAAACGAAGAAAGTTTCAGCTAAGCAAGGTGAGGCTTTTTTGTTTCCGTGTACAATACATGCTCTCTTGTTTATGCCCCGTTTGCAGATGCAAATCCTCGGCAAGACTCTTCTGGGTGTGGGTGGTAAACATACTGTCAAGTCCTCTTCAACCTATAGATGGGAAGCAGGGACATAGTCCAAACCCTGTTGTCCGCCTGCCGAGTCTTTGCTGTCTGAATGTCTCCTAGTTTCAGCCTGGAGAGCTCGGCTGAGTCTTCTGCGTTGCCACAGATGTGGACTTTGTGCTGCTTGTGTATCTCTTGGGTAGCGGGCGAACAGCGAGGGCAAGGTGAGAGTGCCCAGAGGAGCAGAGAAGTGGCTCCCAGGTGAAAGGGGAGCTGTCCAGGTGGTCATTTGAAGGGGCTGTGGGGAAAGTTTTGGGGGCTACCTTGTGCCTTGGCCAGAAAGGGCCGTCTGTGAGTTGCAGGTTTCTTCAAAGGCAGAGAAGCGGGTTGTGCCCCTGCACAGGTGCCACCTGTGAAGGATGCAAGCTCTCCAGGAAGCATTAAGAGCGGTTGGCCACTGAGTTGACTAATCCCTGTGCCGTAAATAGCAGGGGTCTGGGAAGAGGTGCGGCATTTGTGTCCCCATCAGGTGTAGTCCGGCTAAGCGCAGGCAGCGTTTCTGTTGTGGGAATGTGCAGTGTGGTTCTTTAGCACAGGAAAATGAGGGAGAAGTGAGGAATTACCTAGGAACCCCTAGGAGACGATGAATTGGGATGCATTCAAGGACTTTCACAGGACTTGCTAGGAATGACCGTCTCTAGGAGATTGGCAGGAACGTGGTACTAGGTGGAACGTTGGCTAGGAATTTCCAAATGGGAATAAAAATACCTATTCCACTGATGTTTTCTAGGATTGCCCACAGCCTTGGATTGCCCACACTAGTTTTGAAGTGTCTAAGGAGCGCACCACTGCATGGCCCTGGAGGAGCGCTTCATTGTTTGACATTTTTGGAGCGCATCACCACGCTGCCCTGGAGGAGTGCATGGTCGTTTCATTTTTTGGGAACTGTTCAATGGTCGTTTTTTTTGGATCCATTCACCATTCGGTTTTTGGGAGCTCTCCACCCAGGGGCTTTTTTGGAGCCCTCCATCTCCTGGGTTTTTTGGAGGTGTCCATCACGGTGCTTTCTGGAAGCACTCCACCCAGGACTTTTTTGGGGAGCTTAACCAGGTGGGTATTTTGCAGCACTTCACCCCAGTGCTTTTTAGGAGTACCCCGTCCCAGGGCTTATTCAGAGCCCTCCATGGCTTAGTTCTTTGGAGCTCTCAAACCTGGGGCTTTTGGGGAGCGATCCAACATAGAGCTTTTTGGGAGCTCTGCACACTGGGGCTTGTTTGGAGGGCTTCTCCACTTTGGTTTTTGGGAGCCCTTTACGGTTTTGCTATTTTTAGAATACTACGACGCCTAGGATTTTTGGTGTCCTTCACTGCAGTGCCCCGGAGGAGTCCTTCACCGTACACTTCTTTGAGTATCCTTAGCCCTGCCGCCCAGGAGGAGTGCTTCACCTTTCGCTTTTTTTGGGAGCCCTGCACCATTTTGTTTTTTTTGGGAACTGTGCACCATTTTACTGTTTTGGCACGTGTCTATCCCTGGCCTTTTTTCGCTTGCTTCCCCGTTTTGTTTCTTGGGATCCCTTTACGGTTTTGCTACTTTCTGTAACATTACAATACCTGGGATTTTGCGAGTGCTTCACCACGCCACCCTGGCGGAGTCCTTCACCGTCTTGTGTTCTTTTGGGAGCTCTCCACGGAGGGTACTTTTTGGGAGCGCTTTACCCCGGTGCTTCTTCAGAGCCCTCCATTGCTTGGGTGTGTGAAGCTCTCTACCCTGGGGCTTGTTTGGAGTGCTCCTCCATTTTGGTTTTTGGGAGCCCTTTACGGTTTTGCTATTTCTGGAATGTTAGAACAGCCGGGATTTTTGGAGTGCTTCCCCACGCCACCCCGGAGGAGTGCTTCACCGTTTGTTTTTTTTGGGAGCCCTGGACCATTTTGGGGTTTTTTTGGCAGTCCTGCAACATTTTGTGGGTTTTGGCCTCTGTCTATCCCTGGCCTTTTTGGAGAGCCTCCCCATGTTGTTTTTTGGGATCCCTTTTCCGTTTTGGTTTTCCGGCAGCTGTCTATGCCTGGGCTTTTTTCGAGTGCTTCACCATGTTGTTTTTTGGGATCCCTTTACGGCTTTGGTATTTTGTGGAATTTTACAACACCTGGGAGTTTTGGAGTCCGTCCCGTCGCCGTCCCGAAGGAGTGCTTCAGCTTTTGCTTTTTTTGGGAGCCCTTGAACCGTTTGGATTTTTGGGCAGCTTCCTATGGCCTTTTTTCGCTTGCTTCCCCATTCTGTTTCTTGGGATCCCTTGATGGTTTTGCTATTTTCTGGAACGTTACGACAGCTGGGATATTTGGAGTCCTTTGCCGCGCACTTCTTTGAGTGTCCTTCAGCCTGCTGCCCCGGAGGAACGCTTCACCGTTTGGTCTTTTCCTGGCAGTCCTGCAGCATTTTGGGGTTTGTTGGTAGTCCTGCAGCATTTTGGGGTTTTGGCCTCTGTCTATGCCTGGCCTTTCTGGAGAGCCTCCCCGTGTTGTTTTTTGGGATCCCTTTTCCGTTTTGGTATTTTCTGGAATGTTACGACACCCGGGATTTTTGGAGTGCTTCATCGCGCTGCTCCGGAGGAGTGCTTCACCATTTGCTTGTTTGGGAGTGCTTCAGTGTTTGGTGGTGTTTTGGCAGTGCTTTACGCCGGTGCTTTTTGAGAGCTGTCCATCACTTGAATGGTTGGAGTTTCCACGCTGGGGCTTGTTTGGAGTGCTTCTTGCTTTTGTTTTCTTGGAAGCCCTTTCTTGTTTTCCTGTTTCTGGAATATTACGAAACGTGGGATTTTGGGTGTCCTTCACGGCACTGCCCCGGCGGAGTCCTTCGCTGCACACTTCTTTGAGTGTCATTCACGCAAAAACCCCAAAATGTTGCAGGACTACCAACAAACCCCAAAATGGTGCAGGACTGCCAAAAAGCCCCAAAATGCTGCAGGAGTGCCAAGAAAAGACCAAATGGTGAGCATTCCTGCGGGGCAGGAGGGTGAATGACACTCAAAGAAGTGCGTGGTGAAGGAATCCACGGGGGCGGCGTGGGGAAGCACTCCAAAAATCCCGGCTGTTCTAACATTCCAGAAATAGCAAAACCGTAAAGGGCTCCCAAAAACCAAAATGGAGGAGCACTCCAAACAAGCCCCAGGGTAGAGAGCTTCACACACCCAAGCGATGGAGGGCTCTGAAGAAGCACCGGGGTAAAGCGCTCCCAAAAAGTACCCTCCGTGGAGAGCTCCCAAAAGAACACAAGACGGTGAAGGACTCCGCCAGGGTGGCGTGGTGAAGCACTCGCAAAATCCCAGGTATTGTAATGTTACAGAAAGTAGCAAAACCGTAAAGGGATCCCAAGAAACAAAACGGGGAAGCAAGCGAAAAAAGGCCAGGGATAGAAAGCTGCCCCAAAATCCAAACGGTTCAAGGGCTCCCAAAAAAAGCAAAAGCTGAAGCACTCCTTCGGGACGGCGACGGGACGGACTCCAAAACTCCCAGGTGTTGTAAAATTCCACAAAATACCAAAGCCGTAAAGGGATCCCAAAAAACAACATGGTGAAGCACTCGAAAAAAGCCCAGGCATAGACAGCTGCCGGAAAACCAAAATGGCGCAGGGCTCCCAAAAAACCCAAACGGTGAAGCCCTCCTCCGGGGCGGCGTGGGGAACCAATCCAAAACTCCCGGGTGTCGTAATATTCCAGAAAATGGCAAAGTCGTAAAGGGATCCCAAAAAACAACATGGTGAGGCTCTCCACAAAGGCCAGGGATAGACAGATGCGAAACCCCCAAGATGGTGCAGGACTACCAACAAACCCCAAAATGGTGCAGGACTGCCAAAAAAACCCCAAAACGGTGCAGGACTCATAAAAAAAGACCAAACGGTGAAGCACTCCTCCGGGGCAGCAGGGTGAAGGACACTCGAAGAAGCGCCCAGTGAAGCACTCCTCCGGAGCAGCGCGATGAAGCACTCCAAATATCACTTTTTGGAGTGCCTCACCATGTCGTTTTTTGGGATCCCTTTACGGCTTTGCTACTTTCTGTAACATTACAATACCTGGGATTTTGCGAGTGCTTCACCACGCCACCCTGGCGGAGTCCTTCACCGTCTTGTGTTCTTTTGGGAGCTCTCCACGGAGGGTACTTTTTGGGAGCGCTTTACCCCGGTGCTTCTTCAGAGCCCTCCATCGCTTGGGTGTGTGAAGCTCTCTACCCTGGGGCTTGTTTGGAGTGCTCCTCCATTTTGGTTTTTGGGAGCCCTTTACGGTTTTGCTATTTCTGGAATGTTAGAACAGCCGGGATTTTTGGAGTGCTTCCCCACGCCACCCCGGAGGAGTGCTTCACCGTTTGTTTTTTTTGGGAGCCCTGGACCATTTTGGGTTTTTTTTTGCAGTCCTGCAACATTTTGTGGGTTTTGGCCTCTGTCTATCCCTGGCCTTTTTGGAGAGCCTCCCCGTGTTGTTTTTTGGGATCCCTTTTCCGTTTTGGTATTTTCTGGAATGTTACGACACCCGGGATTTTTGGAGTGCTTCATCGCGCTGCTCCGGAGGAGTGCTTCACCACTTGGCTGTTTGAGAGTCCTTCACCGTTTGGTGGTTTTTGGCAATGCCTTACGCCGGTGCTTTTTCAGAGCCCTCCATCGCTTGAGTGTTTGGAGCTTCCACGCTGGGGCTTGTTTGGAGTGCTTCTGCATTCTGTTTTTTGGAAGCCCTTTCTTGTTTTGCTCTTTCTGGAATGTTATGATACCTGGGAGTGCTGGAGTCCTTTGCCGCGCGCTTCTTTGAGTGTCCTTCACCCTGCTGGCCCAGAGGAGTGCTTCACCGCCTGGTGTTTTTTTATGCGTCCTGCACCATTTTGGGGGTTTTTTTTGGCAGTCCTGCAACATTTTGTGGGTTTTGGCCTCTGTCTATCCCTGGCCTTTTTGGAGAGCCTCCCCATGTTGTTTTTTGGGATCCCTTTACGGCTTTGGTATTTTGTGGAATTTTACAACACCTGGGAGTTTTGGAGTCCGTCCCGTCGCCGTCCCGAAGGAGTGCTTCAGCTTTTGCTTTTTTTGGGAGCCCTTGAACCGTTTGGATTTTTGGGCAGCTTCCTATGGCCTTTTTTCGCTTGCTTCCCCATTCTGTTTCTTGGGATCCCTTGATGGTTTTGCTATTTTCTGGAACGTTACGACAGCTGGGATATTTGGAGTCCTTTGCCGCGCACTTCTTTGAGTGTCCTTCAGCCTGCTGCCCCGGAGGAATGCTTCACCGTTTGGTCTTTTCCTGGCAGTCCTGCAGCATTTTGGGGTTTGTTGGTAGTCCTGCAGCATTTTGGGGTTTTGGCCTCTGTCTATGCCTGGCCTTTTTGGAGAGCCTCCCCGTGTTGTTTTTTGGGATCCCTTTTCCGTTTTGGTATTTTCTGGAATGTTACGACACCCGGGATTTTTGGAGTGCTTCATCGCGCTGCTCCGGAGGAGTGCTTCACCATTTGCTTGTTTGGGAGTGCTTCAGTGTTTGGTGGTGTTTTGGCAGTGCTTTACGCCGGTGCTTTTTGAGAGCTGTCCATCGCTTGAATGGTTGGAGTTTCCACGCTGGGGCTTGTTTGGAGTGCTTCTTGCTTTTGTTTTCTTGGAAGCCCTTTCTTGTTTTCCTGTTTCTGGAATAGTACGAAACGTGGGATTTTGGGTGTCCTTCACGGCACTGCCCCGGCGGAGTCCTTCGCTGCACACTTCTTTGAGTGTCATTCACGCAAAAACCCCAAAATGTTGCAGGACTACCAACAAACCCCAAAATGGTGCAGGACTGCCAAAAAGCCCCAAAATGCTGCAGGAGTGCCAAGAAAAGACCAAATGGTGAGCATTCCTGCGGGGCAGGAGGGTGAATGACACTCAAAGAAGTGCGTGGTGAAGGAATCCACGGGGGCGGCGTGGGGAAGCACTCCAAAAATCCCGGCTGTTCTAACATTCCAGAAATAGCAAAACCGTAAAGGGCTCCCAAAAACCAAAATGGAGGAGCACTCCAAACAAGCCCCAGGGTAGAGAGCTTCACACACCCAAGCGATGGAGGGCTCTGAAGAAGCACCGGGGTAAAGCGCTCCCAAAAAGTACCCTCCGTGGAGAGCTCCCAAAAGAACACAAGACGGTGAAGGACTCCGCCAGGGTGGCGTGGTGAAGCACTCGCAAAATCCCAGGTATTGTAATGTTACAGAAAGTAGCAAAACCGTAAAGGGATCCCAAGAAACAAAACGGGGAAGCGAGCGAAAAAAGGCCAGGGATAGAAAGCTGCCCCAAAATCCAAACGGTTCAAGGGCTCCCAAAAAAAGCAAAAGCTGAAGCACTCCTTCGGGACGGCGACGGGACGGACTCCAAAACTCCCAGGTGTTGTAAAATTCCACAAAATACCAAAGCCGTAAAGGGATCCCAAAAAACAACATGGTGAAGCACTCGAAAAAAGCCCAGGCATAGACAGCTGCCGGAAAACCAAAATGGCGCAGGGCTCCCAAAAAACCCAAACGGTGAAGCCCTCCTCCGGGGCGGCGTGGGGAACCAATCCAAAACTCCCGGGTGTCGTAATATTCCAGAAAATGGCAAAGTCGTAAAGGGATCCCAAAAAACAACATGGTGAGGCTCTCCACAAAGGCCAGGGATAGACAGATGCGAAACCCCCAAGATGGTGCAGGACTACCAACAAACCCCAAAATGGTGCAGGACTGCCAAAAAAACCCCAAAACGGTGCAGGACTCATAAAAAAAGACCAAACGGTGAAGCACTCCTCCGGGGCAGCAGGGTGAAGGACACTCGAAGAAGCGCCCAGTGAAGCACTTCTCCGGAGCAGCGCGATGAAGCACTCCAAAAATCACTTTTTGGAGTGCCTCACCATGTTGTTTCTTGGGATCCCTTTACGGCTTTGCTACTTTCTGTAACATTACAATACCTGGGATTTTGCGAGTGCTTCACCACGCCACCCTGGCGGAGTCCTTCACCGTCTTGTGTTCTTTTGGGAGCTCTCCACGGAGGGTACTTTTTGGGAGCGCTTTACCCCGGTGCTTCTTCAGAGCCCTCCATCGCTTGGGTGTGTGAAGCTCTCTACCCTGGGGCTTGTTTGGAGTGCTCCTCCATTTTGGTTTTTGGGAGCCCTTTACGGTTTTGCTATTTCTGGAATGTTAGAACAGCCGGGATTTTTGGAGTGCTTCCCCACGCCACCCCGGAGGAGTGCTTCACCGTTTGTTTTTTTTGGGAGCCCTGGACCATTTTGGGGTTTTTTTTGCAGTCCTGCAACATTTTGTGGGTTTTGGCCTCTGTCTATCCCTGGCCTTTTTGGAGAGCCTCCCCATGTTGTTTTTTGGGATCCCTTTTCCATTTTGGTTTTCCGGCAGCTGTCTATGCCTGGGCTTTTTTCGAGTGCTTCACCATGTTGTTTTTTGGGATCCCTTTACGGCTTTGGTATTTTGTGGAATTTTACAACACCTGGGAGTTTTGGAGTCCGTCCCGTCGCCGTCCCGAAGGAGTGCTTCAGCTTTTGCTTTTTTTGGGAGCCCTTGAACCGTTTGGATTTTTGGGCAGCTTCCTATGGCCTTTTTTTGCTTGCTTCCCCATTCTGTTTCTTGGGATCCCTTGATGGTTTTGCTATTTTCTGGAACGTTACGACAGCTGGGATATTTGGAGTCCTTTGCCGCGCACTTCTTTGAGTGTCCTTCAGCCTGCTGCCCCGGAGGAATGCTTCACCGTTTGGTCTTTTCCTGGCCGTCCTGCAGCATTTTGGGGTTTTGGCCTCTGTCTATGCCTGGCCTTTTTGGAGAGCCTCCCCGTGTTGTTTTTTGGGATCCCTTTTCCGTTTTGGTATTTTCTGGAATGTTACGACACCCGGGATTTTTGGAGTGCTTCATCGCGCTGCTCCGGAGGAGTGCTTCACCACTTGGCTGTTTGAGAGTCCTTCACCGTTTGGTGGTTTTTGGCAATGCCTTACGCCGGTGCTTTTTCAGAGCCCTCCATCGCTTGAGTGTTTGGAGCTTCCACGCTGGGGCTTGTTTGGAGTGCTTCTGCATTCTGTTTTTTGGAAGCCCTTTCTTGTTTTGCTCTTTCTGGAATGTTATGATACCTGGGAGTGCTGGAGTCCTTTGCCGCACGCTTCTTTGAGTGTCCTTCACCCTGCTGGCCCAGAGGAGTGCTTCACCGCCTGGTGTTTTTTTATGCGTCCTGCACCATTTTGGGGTTTTTTTTTGACAGTCCTGCAACATTTTGTGGGTTTTGGTCTCTGTCTATCCCTGGCTTTTTTCGAGTGCTTCACCATGTTGTTTTTTGGGATCCCTTTACGGCTTTGGTATTTTGTGGAATTTTACAACACCTGGGAGTTTTGGAGTCCGTCCCGTCGCCGTCCCGAAGGAGTGCTTCA
This sequence comes from Aptenodytes patagonicus, assembly GCF_965638725.1. NCBI lineage: Eukaryota > Metazoa > Chordata > Aves > Sphenisciformes > Spheniscidae > Aptenodytes > Aptenodytes patagonicus. Next base: position 118,910,104 of record NC_134951.1, read on the forward strand.
GCTTTTGCTTTTTTTGGGAGCCCTTGAACCGTTTGGATTTTTGGGCAGCTTCCTATGGCCTTTTTTCGCTTGCTTCCCCATTCTGTTTCTTGGGATCCCTTGATGGTTTTGCTGTTTTCTGGAACGTTACGACAGCTGGGATATTTGGAGTCCTTTGCCGCGCACTTCTTTGAGTGTCCTTCAGCCTGCTGCCCCGGAGGAATGCTTCACCGTTTGGTCTTTTCCTGGCCGTCCTGCAGCATTTTGGGGTTTGTTGGTAGTCCTGCAGCATTTTGGGGTTTTGGCCTCTGTCTATGCCTGGCCTTTTTGGAGAGCCTCCCCGTGTTGTTTTTTGGGATCCCTTTTCCGTTTTGGTATTTTCTGGAATGTTACGACACCCGGGATTTTTGGAGTGCTTCATCACGCTGCTCCGGAGGAGTGCTTCACCATTTGCTTGTTTGGGAGTGCTTCAGTGTTTGGTGGTGTTTTGGCAGTGCTTTACGCCGGTGCTTTTTGAGAGCTGTCCATCGCTTGAATGGTTGGAGTTTCCACGCTGGGGCTTGCTTGGAGTGCTTCTTGCTTTTGTTTTCTTGGAAGCCCTTTCTTGTTTTCCTGTTTCTGGAATAGTACGAAACGTGGGATTTTGGGTGTCCTTCACGGCACTGCCCCGGCGGAGTCCTTCGCTGCACACTTCTTTGAGTGTCATTCACGCAAAAACCCCAAAATGTTGCAGGACTACCAACAAACCCCAAAATGGTGCAGGACTGCCAAAAAGCCCCAAAATGCTGCAGGAGTGCCAAGAAAAGACCAAATGGTGAGCATTCCTGCGGGGCAGGAGGGTGAATGACACTCAAAGAAGTGCGTGGTGAAGGAATCCACGGGGGCGGCGTGGGGAAGCACTCCAAAAATCCCGGCTGTTCTAACATTCCAGAAATAGCAAAACCGTAAAGGGCTCCCAAAAACCAAAATGGAGGAGCACTCCAAACAAGCCCCAGGGTAGAGAGCTTCACACACCCAAGCGATGGAGGGCTCTGAAGAAGCACCGGGGTAAAGCGCTCCCAAAAAGTACCCTCCGTGGAGAGCTCCCAAAAGAACACAAGACGGTGAAGGACTCCGCCAGGGTGGCGTGGTGAAGCACTCGCAAAATCCCAGGTATTGTAATGTTACAGAAAGTAGCAAAACCCTAAAGGGATCCCAAGAAACAAAAAGGGGAAGCAAGCGAAAAAAGGCCAGGGATAGAAAGCTGCCCCAAAATCCAAACGGTTCAAGGGCTCCCAAAAAAAGCAAAAGCTGAAGCACTCCTTCGGGACGGCGACGGGACGGACTCCAAAACTCCCAGGTGTTGTAAAATTCCACAAAATACCAAAGCCGTAAAGGGATCCCAAAAAACAACATGGTGAAGCACTCGAAAAAAGCCCAGGCATAGACAGCTGCCGGAAAACCAAAATGGCGCAGGGCTCCCAAAAAACCCAAACGGTGAAGCCCTCCTCCGGGGCGGCGTGGGGAACCAATCCAAAACTCCCGGGTGTTGTAATATTCCAGAAAATGGCAAAGTCGTAAAGGGATCCCAAAAAACAACATGGTGAGGCTCTCCACAAAGGCCAGGGATAGACAGATGCGAAACCCCCAAGATGGTGCAGGACTACCAACAAACCCCAAAACAGTGCAGGACTGCCAAAAAAACCCCAAAACGGTGCAGGACTCATAAAAAAAGACCAAACGGTGAAGCACTCCTCCGGGGCAGCAGGGTGAAGGACACTCGAAGAAGCGCCCAGTGAAGCACTCCTCCGGAGCAGCGCGATGAAGCACTCCAAAAATCACTTTTTGGAGTGCCTCACCATGTTGTTTTTTGGGATCCCTTTACGGCTTTGGTATTTTGTGGAATCTTACACCACCTGGGAGTTTTGGAAGCACTCCCGGAGGAGTGCTTCACCGTTTGGTTTTTTTGGGAGCCCTGCGCCATTTTGGTTTTCCGGCAGCTGTCTATGCCTGGGCTTTTTTCGAGTGCTTCACCATGTTGTTTTTTGGGATCCCTTTACGGCTTTGGTATTTTGTGGAATTTTACAACACCTGGGAGTTTTGGAGTCCGTCCCGTCGCCGTCCCGAAGGAGTGCTTCAGCTTTTGCTTTTTTTGGGAGCCCTTGAACCGTTTGGATTTTTGGGCAGCTTCCTATGGCCTTTTTTCGCTTGCTTCCCCATTCTGTTTCTTGGGATCCCTTGATGGTTTTGCTATTTTCTGGAACGTTACGACAGCTGGGATATTTGGAGTCCTTTGCCGCGCACTTCTTTGAGTGTCCTTCAGCCTGCTGCCCCGGAGGAATGCTTCACCGTTTGGTCTTTTCCTGGCCGTCCTGCAGCATTTTGGGGTTTTGGCCTCTGTCTATGCCTGGCCTTTTTGGAGAGCCTCCCCGTGTTGTTTTTTGGGATCCCTTTTCCGTTTTGGTATTTTCTGGAATGTTACGACACCCGGGATTTTTGGAGTGCTTCATCGCGCTGCTCCGGAGGAGTGCTTCACCACTTGGCTGTTTGAGAGTCCTTCACCGTTTGGTGGTTTTTGGCAATGCCTTACGCCGGTGCTTTTTCAGAGCCCTCCATCGCTTGAGTGTTTGGAGCTTCCACGCTGGGGCTTGTTTGGAGTGCTTCTGCATTCTGTTTTTTGGAAGCCCTTTCTTGTTTTGCTCTTTCTGGAATGTTATGATACCTGGGAGTGCTGGAGTCCTTTGCCGCGCGCTTCTTTGAGTGTCCTTCACCCTGCTGGCCCAGAGGAGTGCTTCACCGCCTGGTGTTTTTTTATGCGTCCTGCACCATTTTGGGGTTTTTTTTTTGGCAGTCCTGCAACATTTTGTGGGTTTTGGCCTCTGTCTATCCCTGGCCTTTTTGGAGAGCCTCCCCATGTTGTTTTTTGGGATCCCTTTACGGCTTTGGTATTTTGTGGAATTTTACAACACCTGGGAGTTTTGGAGTCCGTCCCGTCGCCGTCCCGAAGGAGTGCTTCAGCTTTTGCTTTTTTTGGGAGCCCTTGAACCGTTTGGATTTTTGGGCAGCTTCCTATGGCCTTTTTTCGCTTGCTTCCCCATTCTGTTTCTTGGGATCCCTTGATGGTTTTGCTATTTTCTGGAACGTTACGACAGCTGGGATATTTGGAGTCCTTTGCCGCGCACTTCTTTGAGTGTCCTTCAGCCTGCTGCCCCGGAGGAATGCTTCACCGTTTGGTCTTTTCCTGGCAGTCCTGCAGCATTTTGGGGTTTGTTGGTAGTCCTGCAGCATTTTGGGGTTTTGGCCTCTGTCTATGCCTGGCCTTTCTGGAGAGCCTCCCCGTGTTGTTTTTTGGGATCCCTTTTCCGTTTTGGTATTTTCTGGAATGTTACGACACCCGGGTTTTTTGGAGTGCTTCATCGCGCTGCTCCGGAGGAGTGCTTCACCATTTGCTTGTTTGGGAGTGCTTCAGTGTTTGGTGGTGTTTTGGCAGTGCTTTATGCCGGTGCTTTTTGAGAGCTGTCCATCGCTTGAATGGTTGGAGTTTCCACGCTGGGGCTTGCTTGGAGTGCTTCTTGCTTTTGTTTTCTTGGAAGCCCTTTCTTGTTTTCCTGTTTCTGGAATAGTACGAAACGTGGGATTTTGGGTGTCCTTCACGGCACTGCCCCGGCGGAGTCCTTCGCTGCACACTTCTTTGAGTGTCATTCACGCAAAAACCCCAAAATGTTGCAGGACTACCAACAAACCCCAAAATGGTGCAGGACTGCCAAAAAGCCCCAAAATGCTGCAGGAGTGCCAAGAAAAGACCAAATGGTGAGCATTCCTGCGGGGCAGGAGGGTGAATGACACTCAGAGAAGTGCGTGGTGAAGGAATCCACGGGGGCGGCGTGGGGAAGCACTCCAAAAATCCCGGCTGTTCTAACATTCCAGAAATAGCAAAACCGTAAAGGGCTCCCAAAAACCAAAATGGAGGAGCACTCCAAACAAGCCCCAGGGTAGAGAGCTTCACACACCCAAGCGATGGAGGGCTCTGAAGAAGCACCGGGGTAAAGCGCTCCCAAAAAGTACCCTCCGTGGAGAGCTCCCAAAAGAACACAAGACGGTGAAGGACTCCGCCAGGGTGGCGTGGTGAAGCACTCGCAAAATCCCAGGTATTGTAATGTTACAGAAAGTAGCAAAACCGTAAAGGGATCCCAAGAAACAAAACGGGGAAGCGAGCGAAAAAAGGCCAGGGATAGAAAGCTGCCCCAAAATCCAAACGGTTCAAGGGCTCCCAAAAAAAGCAAAAGCTGAAGCACTCCTTCGGGACGGCGACGGGACGGACTCCAAAACTCCCAGGTGTTGTAAAATTCCACAAAATACCAAAGCCGTAAAGGGATCCCAAAAAACAACATGGTGAAGCACTCGAAAAAAGCCCAGGCATAGACAGCTGCCGGAAAACCAAAATGGCGCAGGGCTCCCAAAAAACCCAAACGGTGAAGCCCTCCTCCGGGGCGGCGTGGGGAACCAATCCAAAACTCCCGGGTGTCGTAATATTCCAGAAAATGGCAAAGTCGTAAAGGGATCCCAAAAAACAACATGGTGAGGCTCTCCACAAAGGCCAGGGATAGACAGATGCGAAACCCCCAAGATGGTGCAGGACTACCAACAAACCCCAAAATGGTGCAGGACTGCCAAAAAAACCCCAAAACGGTGCAGGACTCATAAAAAAAGACCAAACGGTGAAGCACTCCTCCGGGGCAGCAGGGTGAAGGACACTCGAAGAAGCGCCCAGTGAAGCACTCCTCTGGAGCAGCGCAATGAAGCACTCCAAAAATCACTTTTTGGAGTGCCTCACCATGTTGTTTTTTGGGATCCCTTTACGGTTTTGCTACTTTCTGTAACATTACAATACCTGGGATTTTGCGAGTGCTTCACCACGCCACCCTGGCGGAGTCCTTCACCGTCTTGTGTTCTTTTGGGAGCTCTCCACGGAGGGTACTTTTTGGGAGCGCTTTACCCCGGTGCTTCTTCAGAGCCCTCCATCGCTTGGGTGTGTGAAGCTCTCTACCCTGGGGCTTGTTTGGAGTGCTCCTCCATTTTGGTTTTTGGGAGCCCTTTACGGTTTTGCTATTTCTGGAATGTTAGAACAGCCGGGATTTTTGGAGTGCTTCCCCACGCCACCCTGGAGGAGTGCTTCACCGTTTGTTTTTTTTGGGAGCCCTGGACCATTTTGGGGTTTTTTTGGCAGTCCTGCAACATTTTGTGGGTTTTGGCCTCTGTCTATCCCTGGCCTTTTTGGAGAGCCTCCCCATGTTGTTTTTTGGGATCCCTTTTCCGTTTTGGTTTTCCGGCAGCTGTCTATGCCTGGGCTTTTTTCGAGTGCTTCACCATGTTGTTTTTTGGGATCCCTTTACGGCTTTGGTATTTTGTGGAATTTTACAACACCTGGGAGTTTTGGAGTCCGTCCCGTCGCCGTCCCGAAGGAGTGCTTCAGCTTTTGCTTTTTTTGGGAGCCCTTGAACCGTTTGGATTTTGGGGCAGCTTCCTATGGCCTTTTTTCGCTTGCTTCCCCATTCTGTTTCTTGGGATCCCTTGATGGTTTTGCTATTTTCTGGAACGTTACGACAGCTGGGATATTTGGAGTCCTTTGCCGCGCACTTCTTTGAGTGTCCTTCAGCCTGCTGCCCCGGAGGAATGCTTCACCGTTTGGTCTTTTCCTGGCCGTCCTGCAGCATTTTGGGGTTTTGGCCTCTGTCTATGCCTGGCCTTTTTGGAGAGCCTCCCCGTGTTGTTTTTTGGGATCCCTTTTCCGTTTTGGTATTTTCTGGAATGTTACGACACCCGGGATTTTTGGAGTGCTTCATCGCGCTGCTCCGGAGGAGTGCTTCACCACTTGGCTGTTTGAGAGTCCTTCACCGTTTGGTGGTTTTTGGCAATGCCTTACGCCGGTGCTTTTTCAGAGCCCTCCATCGCTTGAGTGTTTGGAGCTTCCACGCTGGGGCTTGTTTGGAGTGCTTCTGCATTCTGTTTTTTGGAAGCCCTTTCTTGTTTTGCTCTTTCTGGAATGTTATGATACCTGGGAGTGCTGGAGTCCTTTGCCGCGCGCTTCTTTGAGTGTCCTTCACCCTGCTGGCCCAGAGGAGTGCTTCACCGCCTGGTGTTTTTTTATGCGTCCTGCACCATTTTGGGTTTTTTTTTTGGCAGTCCTGCAACATTTTGTGGGTTTTGGCCTCTGTCTATCCCTGGCCTTTTTGGAGAGCCTCCCCATGTTGTTTTTTGGGATCCCTTTACGGCTTTGGTATTTTGTGGAATTTTACAACACCTGGGAGTTTTGGAGTCCGTCCCGTCGCCGTCCCGAAGGAGTGCTTCAGCTTTTGCTTTTTTTGGGAGCCCTTGAACCGTTTGGATTTTTGGGCAGCTTCCTATGGCCTTTTTTCGCTTGCTTCCCCATTCTGTTTCTTGGGATCCCTTGATGGTTTTGCTATTTTCTGGAACGTTACGACAGCTGGGATATTTGGAGTCCTTTGCCGCGCACTTCTTTGAGTGTCCTTCAGCCTGCTGCCCCGGAGGAATGCTTCACCGTTTGGTCTTTTCCTGGCCGTCCTGCAGCATTTTGGGGTTTTGGCCTCTGTCTATGCCTGGCCTTTTTGGAGAGCCTCCCCGTGTTGTTTTTTGGGATCCCTTTTCCGTTTTGGTATTTTCTGGAATGTTACGACACCCGGGATTTTTGGAGTGCTTCATCGCGCTGCTCCGGAGGAGTGCTTCACCACTTGGCTGTTTGAGAGTCCTTCACCGTTTGGTGTTTTTTGGCAATGCCTTACGCCGGTGCTTTTTCAGAGCCCTCCATCGCTTGAGTGTTTGGAGCTTCCACGCTGGGGCTTGTTTGGAGTGCTTCTGCATTCTGTTTTTTGGAAGCCCTTTCTTGTTTTGCTCTTTCTGGAATGTTATGATACCTGGGAGTGCTGGAGTCCTTTGCCGCGCGCTTCTTTGAGTGTCCTTCACCCTGCTGGCCCAGAGGAGTGCTTCACCGCCTGGTGTTTTTTTATGCGTCCTGCACCATTTTGGGTTTTTTTTTTGGCAGTCCTGCAACATTTTGTGGGTTTTGGCCTCTGTCTATCCCTGGCCTTTTTGGAGAGCCTCCCCATGTTGTTTTTTGGGATCCCTTTACGGCTTTGGTATTTTGTGGAATTTTACAACACCTGGGAGTTTTGGAGTCCGTCCCGTCGCCGTCCCGAAGGAGTGCTTCAGCTTTTGCTTTTTTTGGGAGCCCTTGAACCGTTTGGATTTTTGGGCAGCTTCCTATGGCCTTTTTTCGCTTGCTTCCCCATTCTGTTTCTTGGGATCCCTTGATGGTTTTGCTATTTTCTGGAACGTTACGACAGCTGGGATATTTGGAGTCCTTTGCCGCGCACTTCTTTGAGTGTCCTTCAGCCTGCTGCCCCGGAGGAATGCTTCACCGTTTGGTCTTTTCCTGGCAGTCCTGCAGCATTTTGGGGTTTGTTGGTAGTCCTGCAGCATTTTGGGGTTTTGGCCTCTGTCTATGCCTGGCCTTTCTGGAGAGCCTCCCCGTGTTGTTTTTTGGGATCCCTTTTCCGTTTTGGTATTTTCTGGAATGTTACGACACCCGGGTTTTTTGGAGTGCTTCATCGCGCTGCTCCGGAGGAGTGCTTCACCATTTGCTTGTTTGGGAGTGCTTCAGTGTTTGGTGGTGTTTTGGCAGTGCTTTATGCCGGTGCTTTTTGAGAGCTGTCCATCGCTTGAATGGTTGGAGTTTCCACGCTGGGGCTTGCTTGGAGTGCTTCTTGCTTTTGTTTTCTTGGAAGCCCTTTCTTGTTTTCCTGTTTCTGGAATAGTACGAAACGTGGGATTTTGGGTGTCCTTCACGGCACTGCCCCGGCGGAGTCCTTCGCTGCACACTTCTTTGAGTGTCATTCACGCAAAAACCCCAAAATGTTGCAGGACTACCAACAAACCCCAAAATGGTGCAGGACTGCCAAAAAGCCCCAAAATGCTGCAGGAGTGCCAAGAAAAGACCAAATGGTGAGCATTCCTGCGGGGCAGGAGGGTGAATGACACTCAGAGAAGTGCGTGGTGAAGGAATCCACGGGGGCGGCGTGGGGAAGCACTCCAAAAATCCCGGCTGTTCTAACATTCCAGAAATAGCAAAACCGTAAAGGGCTCCCAAAAACCAAAATGGAGGAGCACTCCAAACAAGCCCCAGGGTAGAGAGCTTCACACACCCAAGCGATGGAGGGCTCTGAAGAAGCACCGGGGTAAAGCGCTCCCAAAAAGTACCCTCCGTGGAGAGCTCCCAAAAGAACACAAGACGGTGAAGGACTCCGCCAGGGTGGCGTGGTGAAGCACTCGCAAAATCCCAGGTATTGTAATGTTACAGAAAGTAGCAAAACCGTAAAGGGATCCCAAGAAACAAAACGGGGAAGCGAGCGAAAAAAGGCCAGGGATAGAAAGCTGCCCCAAAATCCAAACGGTTCAAGGGCTCCCAAAAAAAGCAAAAGCTGAAGCACTCCTTCGGGACGGCGACGGGACGGACTCCAAAACTCCCAGGTGTTGTAAAATTCCACAAAATACCAAAGCCGTAAAGGGATCCCAAAAAACAACATGGTGAAGCACTCGAAAAAAGCCCAGGCATAGACAGCTGCCGGAAAACCAAAATGGCGCAGGGCTCCCAAAAAACCCAAACGGTGAAGCCCTCCTCCGGGGCGGCGTGGGGAACCAATCCAAAACTCCCGGGTGTCGTAATATTCCAGAAAATGGCAAAGTCGTAAAGGGATCCCAAAAAACAACATGGTGAGGCTCTCCACAAAGGCCAGGGATAGACAGATGCGAAACCCCCAAGATGGTGCAGGACTACCAACAAACCCCAAAATGGTGCAGGACTGCCAAAAAAACCCCAAAACGGTGCAGGACTCATAAAAAAAGACCAAACGGTGAAGCACTCCTCCGGGGCAGCAGGGTGAAGGACACTCGAAGAAGCGCCCAGTGAAGCACTCCTCTGGAGCAGCGCAATGAAGCACTCCAAAAATCAC